>NC_139899.1:3554841-4754841 GCF_905171665.1 Trachurus trachurus
TGGCCCAGAATGAACTAAAGTCTTGATCACAGCTTGACTCTGGCACTATTTGTTCAGTGCTTGTGCTAAAACAGTCCCAGCCTTTGAATATTAATGTGACAATGACTTTTATCGTCGGCCGACAGCGGAGGCTACTGCCAGTGATCTTATGGACAGGAAAAAAGAAAAAAAATCCAGTTTCAAGGCAGCGCCTGCGGTTGGCACACATGCATTTATGTGTGTGTCCTACATACAAAGGAGATCGTCCGAATGTTTCAAAGTGGATTATCATGCAAACATCCATTTAAATCATGCAAATATGCAACAATTTTAGCTGGAAACATGAGAACGCGATCGTTCATCCTCCATGCTGACGAGACAGAGAGACAGTTGGAGTGCTCACCTCAGTGAAGTCTGTCCGTTAGGAAGATTACAAGAGAAAGAGAGAAGCAAGTTCAAGCAACAGCTAGAGGGATGAGTAGGGAGGAAGCAGGCAGAGCTGGCAGCAACATGTTACCTCAGGAATCAGTGTTAGTAAAAGGGAAAATGAGTTCATAGCACCATCCAATTAATCTTTAAAGTTGATCGTTCTACTAACTCCTTGGAAATACTAGATTCGTCAATGGACAGTCATTCAAATCTCAAAGATTAGATGAATAGATAACTCATGAACAATACTCATTCATTTCAGAGGTCACTTACCATAGAGGTCTCGGTCTTGATGGATTTGATCTGGAAGCGGTCATCCACTCCTCTAGAGGTGCTGTTGGCCTCAATCTTGCCGTCGGCGCCTCTCGCACCGTGCTTGGCCTCGTTCTCGCTGTTGCCTTTGGGCGGCTGCTGTCGAGGCGGAGCGTCGTTGCGTTGTTTCTTTGTGACGTGGGCCTCTGGTCCGTGGACCGTCTTCACGTGTTTCCTGAGAGAGCTGGGGTCCGTGTAACGCTTGGTGCACCCGGGGATCTTACACACATAAGGTTTCTGCCGAGAAGGACATTAAACACAGATTTTATTGTAGAAGTGAGAAAGAGCTCAGATGTGGATGGTGAAATATCAGCACATATACAGCATGAAGATTTAACTGTTGAGATTGCATTAGTCATTGGGTCATAGCCCTGGTTTTTGCCTCTCAGGTGACTTACAGGCTGCCCTTCCTTCTTAGTAAGTGTAACTGGTAAGTGTACACCTGAATAACACTATAGCACTGCTGTCTACACTTTTGACTTTATATTTTATTAAAATAAAAGGGAAAAAATGGAAATCGAATTTGTGTCTTATTGTAGTAAAGATTTTATTCTTTTTTTTCTCTCTTTTTTTTTTTTTTTTCCTTTTCTGTCCTGTTTTGGTCCTGCTTTATTATGTCGTCAGGTTTGTTCTGTCCTTTGTTTTCTGTTTGTCTGTTTTTGGTCAATGTATTGTCAGTTTATAAATTGTGTATGCCATTGCCTGTTCTATTAAATAAATAAATAAATAAATTGGGCTAAAACCCAAAGGTTAAAGAACAGTTTTTATCCAAGGCCTGTGGATCTCTTGCTCAACTCCTTACCCCCCCTCCCTCAAACCCCAGCCAGCCTATGCACACGCGCACATAAACACGTGCTGTGGTTGCCATTGTTTTTTTTCTTATGTAACATATGTTTTTAATATGTTGATGTATATATTTGACACTGGTACCTTGCACTTTATATGTGTGCAAACACTCAATTAAATTTTATTGACACTTAGCTCTTTGCTGCTATAGGGGACTGTCGAACGAAATTTCGTTGTGTAGGTTTTTATGCAATGACAACAATAAACTTAATTTAACTTAACTTAAATATATAATAATAATAATAATAATAATAATAATAATAATAATAATAATAATAATAATAATAATAATAATAATAATAATAATATTTTAAGCTCAGAGTGAGCTCAACATCATGTCCAAGAAGTTGGACATTTACAATGGGAAACTATGAGGATTGACTAACTTTTGGGGCCACACCCTACTGTAGATAGCAGAATCTGCAGAACCCCCCACAGACATGTGCAGCTTGGTGTCAACATACCTCATTTGAGTGTGTGCGGTTCTGGTGCTTGGCCCGGTCCGAGGCGTTGGAGAAGGCCTTGTTGCAGCCTTCATGTTCACACACATACGGCTTCTCTCCGGTGTGGGACCTGAGGTGGGTCTTGAGGTTCTCCAGGCGAGAGTAGGCTTTGGAGCAGCCCTCGAACTGCAGACAGACAGACAGACAGATGGACGGACAGACAGACAGACAGACAGACAGTGAAGCTGAGTGCTGTAATTTCGCCTGCAGCTGGGTAGAGAATAGAGCCGGGCAACAACGACGACAAAAAAAGCTCTGTGTGTTTCAGTTTTCAAATGTAATCTACTCTTGGACTCCTGCCCACCTACTGTGGCGTGCCACACAAAAGCAAAGCCCTGCTACACTTTGGTAAAAAGGGCTATTATGTTAAATATCTAAACTAAGTGTGAGGTGTGGCAGAGCTCTTTGTCTGGTGTGTGTGTGTGCTTTACTGAGACAAAGAAAGGCCTGTGTTTTCTCTTTGTATTCACTTGTACTGTACAAACTATAATTAGGTATTCCTTCTGAGCAGTTATTGTGAATGTAATTGACTTTGAAATTAAAAGAAAATCAAATTAGACTTAACCAGAGATGGGAAACAAAAGGCAAGAGATTCAAAAGAGCAGACTTAAGGGGTGTTAGAGTGTTATGAGAAGATGCACGTGGGATTTGTGCGGAGAATGTACAGCGTGGTCTTAATAAGGACCCTTGGCCCCCTGCTTGTCTGCAGATTTTAATTACACGCCCACGCTGTCAATCAGATTTCTTAACTCTCTCTTTTACGAGTCATCTGTTTTAATGCATTCACAAGAGCCAGTGAGCGCGCTTTGAAGCCGAGCAAACAGGCCCTCAATTTGATCTTCACACAGAAAATGAAGGCTTCAGTAAAACCCCCATAATTTATTGACAAGGAAATATCACTGGTTCGAAGCACAAAGTAAATCATATGAACTTTTTTTTTCTAAGGCAAAGGACAGGACTGTGGGATATAGACTGAGTGGCTGCTTCATGACATCCAGGTCCTGTTTCTTGTTAACTAGTCAGTTTAGAGGACCAAAAACCTCATGATGTAACTGTCATACATCAGGGTGCATCATCTCTGAGAACAACTTTGAACAAAAAGCCTTCAAAAACAAACACTGTTTTTCTTCCTTAACAGAAAAGTGGAAATAAATGGTGTAAAATCGACATTATGTTTATATTTTCCTTCATTTTTTTCCTAAATTCACCAAAAGTTAGCAGCTACTATGACATACTGTGCTGTAAAGCTCTCTCTCTCCTGAACATTTATGTAGGCTCCAAAAATGGTCATTTCCTCCGTATCCACAACCAATCGTAAAAGTACGACTTACATTAACAATCTCTGGAATTTTTAAGTCTTTATAGACCTGAGTTTTTCTGACTCTGGGCCCAAAATCTCCACTTCAGCAGCACTTAGAGACACCAAACCTTCCAGTTTTATTCCTGTCTATATTCTGAAGGTTTTTACTGAGGGGTTTGTTGATACATCATTCAAAGCCTGATTTATACAACATTTTATTCCTAAAAATATAGAAAATATGGCAAAATTTGATTTTTTTTTAGGGCTGGTGACATTTATATCTCATTTACAGAGTGATAAAAAGAGATATCCAAAATCTCCTTTGGAAAAACGTCTGACTCTAATATGTCAACAAAATAAAACAAGAATTTTGAAAGTGGCTTCATCCATTGTTCAGATTTTGGTTCTGGAAATGTATGCAGATTAGCGCATATTTCATTAGATATTGCCTCATTTAAATATTTAAACATAAAATTTGTATGTAAGTGATACATTTGGGAAGTTTCATGGTGATATTTTTACCCTATTTACCTACAGTATAGTGTCCCCCCTCAAGGTGTGATAGTCTGAATATCTTGGCCTCTGAGTCCCCTTTAAATCCAGCAGTGGGTGACACAGTGAGACCAGATGATGCTGCGCTCAGTTAGTTACCCAGCTAGTAACAGTGTGCGCTATGTGAGGCGGTCCTTACCGTGCATTTATGAGGCTTCTCCCCGGTGTGTCGCCTCATGTGCACCACCAGCATGTACTGAGCCTTGAAGGGCTTCTGCTCCCGCGAACACTCGTCCCAGCGACACACAAACTCCTTCTTCTCACCGTGGATGTGGTCATTGTTGATGTGCTGAGGAGACAGCCAATCCAAAAGTCAATTCAAGCCTGTCATCACAATGTATCATTATGCGTGTGCTGCTGCTCAAAATGAGTCAGCGAATTCTTGTCTTTTTTTTTCCCCCACAAGAAAATTCCCCCTCTTCCATGTGTCGGCGCATACGTGTGCACAAAACGCGCACATATCCTGAGTGATGGTGTCGTCCATCACAGCTGACAGTTATTATGCATCTGTCGACAGGAGACAATCGCTTGAAATGCACTGACTGTTTTTCCAGACGTTGTCTTTGTGTACGTGTGTGTTTATGAGTGTGTGCGTCAGTTTCTCAAGGAAGAGGGACTTCCTCAGATCCCAGTAAAAGTCACCAGGAAGAGGATTTTGTGACCACCTTGTATTTATCTTCAGTTCTCTTCACTTGTAACTGATCAGGAAGTGAGTGGGGGGGGCTGAGTTGTATCCTGTTGGTGACACATTGGGGGGGGGGGGGCACATAGGTTCAAATCTGACCTATGGACCTTTGCTGCATTTCAGCACCACTGTCCTATGATAATGAAGGCTGAATGCTCACTAAAGAAAGATAACTTAAAGGTACATTGTGTAGGAATTACTCCCATCTAGCGTTGCGGTTGTATATCGCAAGCAACTCAATCGTATTTTTCATGCTGCATTCACATGAAATTCGGCAGACGGCAGACGGACGACAGCCGCTGCACGTAACGGCATAAACAAGCCTCTATGTAAACAAGTGGTCCGTCAGCACGAGGCAAAACAATACACATGACAATATGTTGTCATGGCGATGTCGTATTGTTTACCTGACCCACGTTTTACTCTGCCACGCTGCCACTGAACGTAAAAACATGGCGACACCACATGGCAGCAGCACCGAGCTTACCCGCTCCATGGAGATATGAATTATATGAACGGCTCATTCAGAGCTGAAAGGAACACTTCAGTTTGTTGATGGGGGGGATTACTGATTAATGAAAAACAGACTTTTGAACAAAATAATCGATTTTCGTGAATAGATAACAGGAGAAGTTACACAATGTCCCTTTAAAAACGTATACATCTTGCAATATATCCCCGGGCGCCGCACCGTGGCTGCCCACTGCTCCTCAGGGATGGGTTAAATGCAGAGAAAGAATTTCACTGTACTAGCTGTATATGTGACAAATAAAGTACCTTTACCTTTACCAATTAATTTTTAAATTACCTGGTTAAATTATTCTAGTGAAACAAACCTAAATGTGAAATCACAAATGTGAGTTTTGAGATGATTTGTTAACACAGTTTAGTCCATTGGTCCAGTTTGGTCTTGGGACTTTTTTTTCTCTAATCTATTAGATGGGGACAGAACATAATCAAAAGAAATGTTTTCATCATCACATATTATACGTTTGACTGATCATATCACACATTGTGAATGTTCTGCTGCTTCAGGTCTGTTAAACAGCACCATTTTTGAAACAGTCTGTCAGAACTTTTCAGAATTAAAGCTCACAATAGTTTGAAATAAAGCATGCGTCGCTGACAGAAAGTGTGAAAAATGTTCTTGTGCGTCCACCATGAAAAATCAAACACACACACCGATGTTTTCTGAACAGACGTACACTTTGAAAATCTCTCATGTGCACCATGTGCAAATACCCACACACCCGGAGGAACCACTTCATTTCCTCAGGACATCCAGACCCACAATGCTCCACTCATGTGGCCACTACTTCACCAGCGTAAGAGCTCTGTGGCCGATGATTCTGCTGAGATCTATTTTGAGTGGAGGTGGAGGAGTGGAAACAAGTGTGACGCCCAGTGTAAGGCTCTATTTTCAGGTTACACACTTCTGTGCATCCGTAATTTGGGGACTAATGAATCACGATTTGGTTAAAGCCATGGGTATTTCTTTTTTTTGCTGAACCATGTGTAAAAGTTGGAGTTTTTGACCAAGTTTGATGAGAAGCACATTGAAAGAACATGTTGGCCCCACATTCTCCATCCACGTCATGGACCAACCCAGTGATCTACGGCTCCACTCATTCATCCCACTTATCCATTGAAAAGCTAACTCAGATCCCGACTTGTAGCAGCCCATAGCGACCTGTCGGCCACCTCCCATCAGTCACTGTGTCTGTGGACCATACACATGCCCCCCCCCCCCTCCCTCCCTCCCTCCGGCCACTGCTCCGACACCCCGGTCAGAGCAGGAAGAGAAGCTGCGGCCTGGAAAAGGGAGGAGCGCGAGGTTCTATAACTCCAGAGCTGCTGGCATGACGATGGATTTATGGCTGGCCCTCTGGGCTTCAGGGGGGGTTGGGGGTGTTACTGGGAGTGAGAGGTTAGGGGTTAGGGGTCACGGGGCTGAGAGGTTGGTGGGGCACAGCTGCAGGGGCTTGGGCTTGAATTTGGCGAGAGTCGGCAGGCTCATTAATGTTTGCGCGTGTCAGCCCAACAGGAAAGGATCAGTTACTGGAGCTGTCTCTGACTGGACTCAATCAGTGAGGATTTAATGAGCAGCAGAGCAGCAGTTTGAACTTTTCACTTCGTACCAAACAAAATACAACAGCTCTTATGGCACAGAGTTTACGTTCATCAAAGCAAACTATGACTACTGTCAACATGAGCAGCACTGTAGCAGGATGAAATATTTTCAGTGGAATAAGAGTATAGCAAAAAAATATTTAATTTAATTTATAAATTTATCGTCTACATTAAAGGGATAGTTCAACATTTTGGCAAATTGGCCCATTGCCATAACCCCTATAGTCATAGCAGTAGGTTTGTTACCTTTAATTGTCGGTGCAAGCTATTTTTAGAACGGCGGAGCAGAGCCGCGAGCTGCTCAGAGCGATGCTATGGAGGCTAATGGGATTTCTTGGTTTCCCTCATCAAATTCATCAAAAACACAATCCAACAACTCCAAAACACACACGGAGCTGTTTTCAAGGCAAATGCAGAAACTGCCCCCGACGGAAACGCATGTCAGCAGTTTTGCATGAACTTACCTTGAAAAGAACTCTGTCTCGTAACGTTCCATTATTATCTCATAGCGTGGTGAATGTGCAGGTCACAACTTGTCCACTAGAGCGTTTTGGAGTTGCTGGATTATGTATTTGATGAGTTTGATGAGGGAAACCAAGAAATTCCATTAGCCTCTGTAGCGTAGCTCTGAGCAGCTTGCGGCTCTGCTCCGCCGTTCTAAAAACAGCTTGCACCGACAATTAAAGGTAATGAAACTAAGACTATAGGGATTACTGTATGGCAATGGGGCAATTTGCCAAAATGTTGAACTATCCCTTTAACTGATTCAACTGATCTTTTGTTTTTGTTGGACTTTTCAGTTTTAAAGGGGAACTACTGTCATAATTACTCTGAAGCTTTTTGATTAAAGTATAAATCTTTCAGTGAACCTCTACAAAAGCCAGAAGGACACCAAGCCTGACACTCACATGGACGAGCTGGTCCTGGGTGTCATACTCCTTGGTGCAGCCCTCCCAGTGGCAGTTGGTTTCATATACGGCCTCAGGCTCCTGCTTGCACTCGTCTTTGTCCAGATCCTCGCTCAAGTCCAATATCCCTCCGCCATGGTCCTGGACAAAAAGGCAGAGACAGATGAGTGGATCCAAGCAGAATATGTAAAAAAAAACACGCAAACACAGAGTGGTCAATAAGTTGGAGAGGCCTTCTGGACTATTGTGCATCTGTCTTATCTTATCTAATCCTGAGGAGCTGCTGCTTGATCTCAGCGTGTGACAGGACCTCTTGTCGTTGATTAAAGCACCAGTTTTATCCATTAATCTATAATCAATTGGAGCCAGAGAAGCAACTGTGGTTAAAGAGTTTCCCTACTGTAAAAGGCTGAAGCTGCAACAAGGACAAAGACAAAGTTGCAAGACAGTTGATTGGGAAATTTTAAAGATTATTTCCTGACTTTCCTTTGATCTACTGTCTTTTTCTTGAAACTTCTCTCCTCTATCTTTTACCTGTCTTACCTGACAGGTCGGTGAGATGGGCAGCGGACCGTCTGCTTCTGTCTTAACCTTTGACCTCTTGGTGGTGAGTGGGTTGACCGTGCTACTCACTGCTGGGTCGCCACCTGCATTCTGAAACACATAAATCCAGATGGAGCAATGAAGAGTCTATACAGTTTCCTGAAGGTATATAGTATATACATTCACTCCATTAATCCTGACACTCACCAACCTGCCTACTCATCTGAGGCCATCAGTCCTCCCGCTTGTTCGCCTATTTAGTCACTCACTCATTCATTTTAGACACTACTGCTGCTTTCTACGCGTGGAACCAGATAACTAAATCACAAAGATACCACAAAACTGTTTTTTTGGCTCAGCAAATCAGCTGCACGGAGATGTGAGGAGTCAGGGCTGCGCCAGGCACCACGGGCCCATAAGTCAGACTGGGACCTGCCGCCGAGACTAAACAGTTTAGACTGCTTTATGATCGCCAAAAGCCACAAGAAAATATGAGAGAAGAGGAGTTATTACCCTCGGTACAGAGTGGGGAGGAGGCAGAGTCGGGGGTTGAGGAGGGAAGGGGCTTTGATCTGCCAACAGATTCTGAACAAGACAGAAAGACAAAGACTCAGAAGGCCTGGGTAGGCTCTAATAGAGATGAAAAGAAAGGAAAAAATTTAATCGAGTGTGTGTGTGTGTGTGTATTGAGGTTCATTGGAGGGGGTTCAACATCAGAGGGGGGTCTCCTAATCCCACCCAGACACTACAGTGTATTTGAGCATGACAATGATTCATTCAGTGGCTGGAAACCAAAGGGGAAGTATGGTTCTGATCACTGTGGAAATGAAACTCAATGTATGTTTGTGTTTGTGTATGAATGGTGGTGTGTGTGTGTGTGATGGAGAGGTGCAAATACACACTCCTGGATAGTGGGATGCTGTCAGCAGACACTGTGCTGAAACAGAGGTGGAGGCAGCTGATTGCAGCAGCGTGAGCTGGACTGATTCACTGAGTGGGAAGTTTACATTACGAGTGGCTGTGGCGTAAACAGTGGGCTGATAAAGAGAGACAGAGGAGACAGGAGGAAGTAAGACAAATGGAACGGGGGGGTGGTGGGGTGTGTCTCCTGCATATTTCTGACCTGAGATACAGTATGTGAAGAAAAAAAAATGCTTCATTCATGACAACGTGTTAATGTAAGCTACATTTACCGGACGAGCTTTCATCCACATCACCGCATGAGGTCTAGTACAATTAGTCAATCGGCTGATCAACTTCTAAAAGTTCAAATGAGTCATGTATGGAGCTGGATTCCTTCAAGCCCCAGACACTCAAGAGGATTTGTCAAGTGAAGAAAATGTTTTAGTTTAGTTTCAGCTCAACTGTGAATAGTTGCTTAAACTGCAGTTTATATGTTTATAAGTTCTACCTCAGCAGATGGTCCACACAGGATCACTGAAGTTGGTGCTCGTTCATGTGTATGAGTGTTTTCAATAGCAGAATTTTCTCAGACCCTAAAATGTCGCTGTTCACATCTCATAATATTGCCTTTTTTTGGGGCAATTTATGGCTTTAAAGGGATAGTTCACCCAAATTTCAAATTTCACTCATTATCTACTCACCCTTATGTCGACTAATGGCTGGGAGAAGTTTCAGAGTTATCCGTGCCTTCTCTGAGTTACGGGGGGGTCCGCGCAGCAGTATTTGTCCATTATAATGGTTGTGAATGGGGCTCACTTTTCTTCGTCCAAAAAGACACACCAAAAAACATGTCGGGGCTTCAGTACAAGAGGGACATTACAGACGAGCACTATGGAGGTATTTGGATGTTTTTTGGTGTGTCTTTTTGGATGAAGAAAAGTGAGCCCCATTCACAACCATTATATGGACAAATACTGCTGCGCGGACCCCCCCGTAACTCAGAGAAGGGAAATTAGAAGTAGATAATGAGTGAAATTTGAATTTTGGGTGAACTATCCCTTTAATTTTAGTCCGGATGTAAAGTAGGAATGCACCAATCCAATATTAAGATCAGATATGGGCCAAGATATTGACTGCATAATCTAGATCTGGTATCAGATGATGGGGCTGATCCATGATGCTGATATATTCACTTAAATTCTATGTCTGTGAGGCAGCAGGCACAGCATGCAGGTAAGACAACAAACACAGAGCAAAAAGAGTTTTACAAAGTTAGGAAACGCAATGTTTTTAAGTCAAGCCTGATGCCTTCACTGTCTGCCACATGACAAGGTATACAGTTTATTAATTCAACAGTTGTATGGATCAGTATCGGGTATCAGCCGATACACTAAACCCGGCGCCTGATCTGTGCATCCCTAATAATAAGAGAGTGACAGGAAAATTGGGGAGAGAGCGCTACAGGACTGGTAACACAAAAATGAACACAATGATTGAGTGAAACAGTGAGAGAATAAATAGTTGGAGTAGAAAAGTCATAATTTCCTACCTGGTTTGCCTCGGAGTTGGAGCTGTTGTGCGAGGTGGTCATGGGTGAGGCGGTGAGCGGGTGCTGGCGTGCCGAGAAGGAGGACGGCGACGGCTGAATGAGAGGAGGCGTGTGTCCAAAGGCGTTGAGAGTCCTCTGCTGGGACAGCAGCTGCTGGTACGCCACAGGGTTGATGGGGTGAGGGAAACTGAAGGATGGGCTGAGCGAGAAGAAGAAGGGAGAGATGCTTATCTTGTGGAATAATGATGGGAATTTGGTCGACTGGAATGGTATTCTTATAAAATCACAGTAGAAACTGTTAGACTGTCTATTAACATAAACTCTGTCTTACTTGTTTCTGCTGCCAAGTAAGACACCAGCATGATCCAAATCTAACATAGTTATATGATAATGGGGCAATGAGACTCAAATACATAGTCTGCTAGATGAACATACACTGATTTTGAAGTTTAATAACAGCAAATGTCAATGGCAGTTCTACCTTGTCAGCAAAGGACAGGACACAGTAATTTAACACTACAAATTGTTTTAATGGATAATATGAAGAGAGAAAAAAAGAAAGATCTGAAGTTTGGTCATAAATATGCGCAGCATGCTTGTATTTGGTCTGGTGTATGTACCTGATCCCTCCGACGGAGAGGTGGCCATAGGAGCTGCTGGCGGCCGAGCTGGAGCGGGAGTTGTTGATGTAGGCGACGAGGGAGTTGGGCGAGGTGCGGATCATGGTCTGCAGGTCGATGCTGGCGTCCGACAGCGGAGAGATGGACAGCGCCCTCTTTCTGCTCAGCCGGGGTGTCAGCCGTGGGCTCGAGAAACGTGACACTGCAAACAGAGAACAAAGAGAAAAACTCAGTTGCTTGCAAACAAACATGTGCATGTTTGTTCTCCCCCCCCGCCCCCCACTGCTGTCCTGCCTCACATCGACTTGACAGGGGAAACTAATTCCCCCTGTACTTCCATTAAGCCTCCACATGGCCTCAATAGAAAACCAGCATTTATCCTGGACCGTGTTAGAAGAAACATTTAGCCCCAAGCCCTCAGTGGAGGTCACAGCCATGCTAAGCTACAAGCTATCTCCTACATCTCTCGTTTTCTCTCCCTCTCTCTCACACACACAGCTCCCCTATTTAACATTCACATCCTCTTATGCATAATGAATTGCCCCCAATCATTCTCAGTAATTACCGCGATAGCAATCTCTTTCAGACCGCTGTACTCGGGTGAGTTAAAAGGAGGCAATTTAAACAAATTGATCTCAGAATACCATTAAAAAAGAACCAGGCTTGACTCACAAAGGTAGAGTTCATGGCTTCCTGCTGGTCCTGGTTATTGCACAAGTTTCTTATTCTTGTAGAAAACAGCGGTGGAGGTTACTTTCCCATGAACTTGAAGATAAACCTATTTGTTTTTCCATAGGTACTCATGTGTATTTTGTTTTTTTGGAAGAAATCCGAGGCTCAGGCGATGGCTTTGCCGGGGACCAACAGGTGCCGCCGGGCGACAGAGAGCGCTGCTCGCTGTGTGTTTGTGCTAACCTGTAATTAGGTCTTACAGCAGACATCATCAGAGGTGCGAGAGGCAGGAAACTCATAATGGGCCCATCACAACACACCTAAGCACATGCACAGTGACCTAATACACACACACACATATGTCAGCTTCACTGCTGCCAATGTGCCGCCAATCTCCGAGTGTTGTGCTGGTGAAACTCACATCCCCTGGAGCCAAATGAATCCAGGCACCGCCATAATCACCACACCAGACCTACAGCCATAAACCAAGGGCTTACTTCCAAAACTATTATGTTTGGAGGTGGCGAGTCGTAAAAGCAGAGGCATGTGTACTTAGTTAAAAGGTCCTTGAGAACTTCAGACAGCAGACAACGGTAGTCGGCGGTCTAAAAAAAAAACCTAGTAGAATGATGATAGGGAGGAGTATAAAAGAGCTGGCAAAAACAACAAACACTTCCCAGGAATGCGCCTCTTAAAGGCTAATAATAATAAGTGTCATCTTGTGTTAGCCACACGGTTGGTGAAGAGTGGAGGAAAGCACTGATGTTATTGTTGTCCAAATGTGTATTTATTAACGTGGACATGCATCATATTATCGTCGTCCAAATGTGTATTTATTATGTATGTAGGGTTAGTATGTGTATAGAATGTGTTCTACCCCATGTGGTACTATATTTATATTATTTCAGTGTTGTTCTTTTTAAAGGTACATTGTGTAGAAATTACTCCCATCTAGCGTTGCGGTTGTATATCGCAAGCAACTTGATCATATTTTTCATGCTGCATTCACGTGAAATTGTGCAGACAGCAGACGGACGACAGCCGCTGCACGTAACGGCATAAACAAGCCTCTATGTAAACAAGTGGTCCATCAGCACGAGGCAAAACAATACACGTGACAATATGTTGTCATGGCGATGTCGTGTTGTTTACCTGACCCACGTTTTACCGGCTTTCTCTGGACTTCTGTGACTAAAATGACATCTGGTTTGTTACCGACGGCCGTCTGCCCGACTGCAGGTGAATGCAGCATCAGTGTAACGCTCCATTCCTCCTCACTGCGTTACCGCGGTGACTTTTCACAGACGCCACCTCGACCTGAGCCGACAGCTCCAGTGTCTCCGCTGAGTTTCCGTGGTTTCCTACCGTCACGCTGCCACTGAACGTAAAAACATGGCGACACCACATGGCAGCCAGCACCGAGCTTACCCGCTCCATGGAGATATGAATGATATGAACGGCCAATTCAGAGCTGAAAGGAACACTTCACTTTGTTGATGGGGGGGATTACTGATTAATATAAAACATTATTTTTGTGAATAGATAACAGGAGAAGTTACACAATGTCCCTTTAAAGGTTGCCTTGTACAATCTGGCAGAGGGACAAACGATGAAAACTAGCATTTTAAGCTAATTCGGGTGCATTTACATGTGTTTTTCGACAAATGTGTATTAATGTGCATTGTCCCTTTTCAAATAAACTAAACTGAAACTAAACTGAAACTAAAAGGTGGTATAAGAGAAAGGGAACAGGGACCGTGGCTTCATTCTGTTTTCTTCACACTGTTTTAGCAGTGATCCCTGCCAGCCCAGCAGTTTTAATGGGAGATAAGTGTATTAATATCCTCCCTTTATGAAGCAGAAAACCTGGTGGCCTGATAGCCTGGCGCCTGCCTCACCCTTCTGGGAACTGTGCCCAAAACGCCGCCCTGTGCTCTGACGCCCACTCAATGTGCGCGCCGTGTACCTCAGCTCAGAAGAATTCTCAGCGCCTCCAGCAATAAAGTTCTTGACGTCGGGTCTTCTAATGCTAAGCCGTGAACAAAGTAGTTTTGTTCAGCCCGGTCCCCCTGATCAAACCTACTTTTACCTGGAATAAATATCACACACAGACATGGACACGCAAACACACACACGCAGGCACAGACACACACACACACACACACACACACACACACGGACACACAACTCTCACCACTCGGTAAAGGGAGTGTTTTATAGGTGGCGGCTATAATTGAAAGGGTGAGCAGGTTCCGGCAGGGAGTGAGAAAACAGATGTTGCACAGGCAGCGGTGGCGCAGCAGCAGTGTGGTAATATGGCGAGTGTGTGTGTGTGTCTGTTGTATGTTCTCTGTGGACTGTATCGTGGGATGGTTGTAATTGTGGGATCTGGATTTATATAGAGAGTCATAATTACAGTGCACATTGATACAGAAGAAAAGAAAAGAAAAAAAGTATATGTGTGTGAGTGTGAGTGTGTGATTATTTAAGAATTTGCCTGCGCTGTCTTAACTGAAATTGCGTTGTGGAAAATGAAAACACTTTAATTGGAGGGTTGTACTAATCCCTGTACGGATCTGGCTCTCAGTGCTACATGCCCCCCCCCCATCCCATGATAAATAAAAATTACTAAATATATTGGAATTAAATTGATGAATAAAAAAACTAAATAAAGAAATTGCTTACGCCAGTATTTTGAATGAGTGAAAACTAATAGGGAAACTCCATCAAGTGGTATTCAGATAGACTGGATCCCACTTGCATTCCCACCAAAAAGTTATCATTACCTATCATTTCTCATCTAACAATAATCACTGGCTTACACCCAGCCAAGCTGCAGTCCAGGTCTGTGCTCACACTGATCTTGACCTCTGACCTTTAACCACCAGAATCTTATCAGTTCATCCCATAGACTGTGGTTCATCCTTGAGCTGATGTGAACTATTTTACCAAATTGATGTTCATGGGAAAAGGATGGATGGAGGCATACAAATAGCCCTTTTTCGAGCTAAGAATTTAAATTCAAGTTAAAAGTTAAAATTCTGGTTCATCTTTACACTATCCACTTCTGTGAGAATCCAGCTGCCCCTTCTGGAGTTCATGGAGACAGTCAAACTAACAGTTGAGTTATTCCTACAACAGAATGATGAGCACTCTTGAGCTGGACTGCTCCTCAGCTGAATACAGAACTGGTGCCAGTAGCTCAGCCCAGTGCCAATTAAAATGCTAACCTTGTAATATCTCTGAATGTGTGAACAAATCTGTTCTGCAAACAGGAAAACATGCCTGAGTTTACTTGGACAACGCAAGACGCATGCATAATCTTTTATGAGTTTATGGTGTTTGGTTCTGTACAGTAACTTTCTCATTCTTTGATTTTCCCACACACTGAGATACACATTACATTTGAGATCCGATCACTTGGACCACATTTGGAGCTGGACTGCTGAATGTGAATGAATGAATGAACAACAACAACAACAACAAAAAAGTGTAAACTGATGTGCATGCACTCACATACGTGCCTCCTTCTGGCAGCAGAACATGAGGCAGCAAAGTCTCTTTGCTTCTCTTCCTGTATTTCCATAACTTATGCACTTTAGCAGGGATATGGAAAAGACAACCATAGAGGTTTAAGCTGTCCTGACAAGCACCCAGTCTGTTGAATTAGCTTTTGATGTGTGAGGGTTTTTTATTTTCAGATTAACTACAGCGGTCATACATGGTGACAGGGGCTGTTTCCATTGCTGAGGGGGGCACAGGTCTGTGTGCACCTATGACCGATGCAGTTCCCCCTCACCAGGAAACCAACACTGTGAAGAACAGGTTAGCATTAATGATATTGGAGTTTAAAATTTAATACCAATAACCCTCTAATCCAGAGGTGTCAAACATAAGGCCCGCGGGCCAAAACCGGCCCTCCAGGGGGTCCCATCCGGCCCACGGGATGAATTTACCAAGTGAGAAAATCACATAGAAGAAAGAAGATGCATAATATTGTTGAAATTGCTAGTATTTTAGGTCGTTCATAACATGTTTTGTAAAAGGAGGGTTCATTAGCTCTAAAACAAAGGAAATATTTAGAGTTCTTGTTATTCATAGGTGATTATGCTATTATGTTACTGGTCCGGCCCCTGAACTAAAATGAGTTTGACACCCCTGCTCCCACATGTTTATTGAGTAATATTTTTGTTTAAAAAATGAATGCATACAAATAATAACTGATGTTTATTTACCTAAATTCAGTCAACAGAAAGCAGAAAAAACAACAACAACATGTCCTGAGCAGTTGGCCCTTGTGGATAATCTTGGGCTTGTTCAGACTGACCTTGTCTGGGGTGAAGTGGGAGCTGCTCTCTGCTGGGCAGCTTCTCACCCCCCACCCCACCAACCCCCACCCATCCCAACCACAGTCTGAGTCCGTGCCAGCAGGGCCCCATGTCTCCACATCTTCAGCCAGCCTCACCCCCCCCCCCCCCCCCCCCTCCCAGCCAGAGCAGTGGAGAATATTTATTTTCCCTGCTAAATCTCACTAATACTAACACTGTGAATTTTATTAGCGACGGAGCTCGCACTGAATCCTCTTAGAGCCCCCAGTGTCCAGCCCCAAAGCCGCCGTTGTGCTTGTCAGTGTGTTTATGCGCACACTTCCACCCGTGTGCTCGTGAACCAACATATAGTTAAGTGTTTGTATATCCTGGGTGGGGGGACGGAGCCCCCCGTCACCCCCCTACCCCCACCCCGTCCCCTCCCTCTCCTCTTACCACCGCATCGGTACACAAATCTATCTCCCTCTCCCCCCTCGTGCTGCATCGACACTAAAATCTCTTTCTTCTCAGCGTGGCAGACATTTACTTTGGCTGCTGCTTTTGTCGTGGGAGCTTCGACGATTTCCCGTAAGCTGCTCTGATATTTCTCTGCCCACCCAGCCCTTACATACCTGCTTGCTCATATACAAACAGTCCCGTGAATGGCTCCCAATGTGAAACGCCGTTATGCTACTTTATGGCGTTTGCACCGATGCAAATGCTAACCCCCTTAGAATGATTTTTAATTATAATATTACTTTTGAGACCGGCCGCTTGTACATCATAAGAAAAAAGTTATAAAGTGGGGTTATTTTACCATAGAGTCTGTTTTGGAGCTTTCAAGTGGAAAAAAGGAGGCTTCAAAAAGTAACGACCTCTTATATTTAGCCAAGACAAGACAAACCTTTGAATCAACAGAGCCATTTGCTATAGACTTGAACCAAAATGATCTGGGGAAAGTGGGAGGTCAAGGAGCTCAATGGTTACTGTCAGAGCTTTTTGCATTTTGTGATTTGGACAGGGCAGATTGTATGATTTCACACCCTCCCAATCATCCCTATTCAAGATACACTGGGGACAAGTGTGTAGTCTCTCATGTCTAGAGCTGGGTCTAAAGGACATCATGCTTTAGAAATGATACACAAAACAGAAAACACAAAAAATATTGTCTTAGAACTTCAATTGCTCTGTCTTTTAGCCAAGAAATGACAAGAGAATATAATTCCATTTCTCATGCCCTTTGCATGGTGCAAATCTTCTTCAAAGTCTCCAGCTTGATAAGATTCACTCTAATACAAAAGTGACCTATATCAGAAGTGTCCTGGAAAATAGACTCTTGAAACACATCTCATGTACACGGGAATCAAAATAACTTTTAGACAGGACTGAAGTGACCCTTCATCACTGGCCAGTGTACTGATGCTACATTTTTTTTTTAACTTGTCCCTGTCTGCTCCTCTGTCTGTCACTCTCCCCAAATAAAGACAGTGATTCATGTGTGAGAGACACACCACAGACCCCATCACTGTCTCACAGGAGTGGCTGTGCATTTCAGCAAGGTCTTTATAGCAGCTGTCCTGTCCCTGACACTAGCTGGGTTTACATGGAGCCAAATATTCCAGTCCAATTGAATGAAAAGGCTTCATATAAACACCTCAATCAGAATAAACAGGCCCAAACCAAATGGAATTTCATTCACTTTCAGATGGTAGAAGATTCCTTCTTCCAAACCGATCAAAAGTAAAAAAAAAAAAAAAAAAAAATGAAACAGAATGCTGTCTGATTGTGTTCTTTCTGCACATGCTCCGTCTCAACATTAATGTGTTTGTTCACTTGCAAATGCTTGAATAAAAGTGTCAAAACAATGACAACTACTCTGCCAATAGATCTCCATCTTTGATCAGGCATGTGATGTTTTGATTAATCTGCGCTAGACTTCTCAATGGGCCTGAAAATTAAAACCCGACCCTGCCAAAAAAGAAAAATGACCCAAGTCATTTGTATATATACAGTAATTTTGACCCAAAACCAGGCCCCAAACCAGAACCAGCGCATCTGGTCGGGTTGGTCGGCTCAGCCCAATGAGAACTCTCTGCGTGTGTCTCGCGGCTGTAAAATGTCTGTTCAAACAGTTGACGAGAAATCTTCATTCAATCATTTGAATCAGAATGAAAAAAAAAGTCTGCATGTAAAGTAGGGGTGGGAGAAAAAATCGATTCACATAAATATCTTAATATCTTTTTTGACGATTTTTAAATCGATTTTATTTTTGAAATTTTTTTTTTTGAATTTTTAAAAAAATTTTTTTTATTGTAATATATATAATATATAATATAATATTGTACAATGTGTATTTTGTTAGCCTTTTTTACATACAGAGAGTACAGGTTTTGAAAAGGGTTTAAGTTCACTTTATAATGGAGTATGTTAATTAGGCTTCTACAGTATTTGTGTGCAGATAAATGTTAAAAATGCAGACTAAAAATCGAGAGAATCGGCAATATCGTAGAATCGCAATTTAAATCGAATCGCCATCCAAAAAATCGTAGAAGAATCGAATCGGGAGAAAAGCATATCGTCCCAGCCCTAATGTAAAGTGACACTGGAGGAAAACTCTTTGAAACAAGTAAATCAAGTAGCTGGAGGAATGGTGTTCTGCCGTTGTGGCACTTACGACAACATCCCAGTGGCTTTTTAAGATCACGTCTCCCTCACATCCTGGGGGAGAGGTTCTTGTCTTTTAAGTGTCTGGCTTGAGGTGTGCCAAACAGTAAATCCTAAGATCCATAAGTAGACCTGTAAGTCATTGCAGCCTTGTCAAAAAAAAAAAAAACCTTTGGTGAAGTATGTGTCCACAACTTTTCCACCAGCACACTTCTCACAGCGGTGCTCAGTGTGTTGTGGTCCGGCCCTGAGCCCCGCAACTCCCTCACCCAGAGAGAGGAGAGACAGTGAGCGGGAGGCAGTGCTCCGGGTTCACTGAGGGCTCACAGTTCTTGCGGTGGGTCTGCTGAGTAGAGTGCATAAATTGATTTTTTATTATGGGTTTTATCTGCGCTGCCATCCAAAACTAACATGAAGGGATGAAACACATATTTGCCACCTCTGCCACTACGCCTCCTCCTCCTCCTCCTCCTCCTCCTCCCACGCTCTGGTGTGTAAATAAGGCCTTTGATTCCGGCCAAGGCTGCCCGCGATGAGCATTAGCTGGCCGCCTCGGTCAATATGAGCCCTGTGCTGCAGCGGAGGAGCTTCCAGACTGGCATCGTGGTCCAAGCACTGACCACATCAGTCCTAGCATGGTAGAACACTAAATAAAAAGCTGCCTTGGCCGGTGGCAATGAGTGCGGACGCTGGAGCGGGAGGTAGGGGTGAGGGAGGGTGGGCAGGCGGGCGGGCGGGTGTGGGGTTTGTGGCTATTTAAGCAAACAGCTTCCCCAAACAAGTGTGGGCGAAGGCAGCACAGCGGCGGTCACTGAGGTGGAAGGAGGGAGGAGAAAGAGGTGGTCTACAGTTTCATCTGACCCCACCTCACCCTTCCCTTTCAGCACCGCTGTGTTTAACTAAGTGATTGAGTTAATTAAAAAGATTAATGGCAGTGCAATCCCATATCTGATTCTCTTCCCCTCCGTGTCCCTATCTGTTGTGTTTTCCTACCTGTGCGTGAGGATGCCTGCATTTACCGTCCAGCTGCGACTCCGAGGAGCGTGACTGCTGCAGCGGTCGAAGGCAGTGTTTTCTTTTCGGGGTGGGTGGTTGGTTGGTTGGTTGGACGCCATGAAAGAAAAAAGAGTGAGAACTCCTGGAGCGGCGCGGTGCAGCGCGGCCGTCGGTCGGTGCCAAGGGGAGTATTTGATTATCAGGCATCGAAAAGGCTTGACTTTCACGGACAGTTTTCCACTCTGTGCGCTTTTCTGTTCCCCCATTCATGAGGGCTGAAAGTTTCTTGGATTGCCTTTTTGCTGCTGAAATCAAATGTCTATTCTGGTGCCTGACTGTCATGTTGATAGAGGGTCCAGGCTCTAATGGCCATGAAAGAACAGGCTGCTCTCTGTGAGTGTGTGTGCAAACACATGTTCGACTTTTTCAGAGTATTTGCCGGGCCTATTTGCCAGGCTGTTTAAGTCTTTGTGTGCATGTGTGTGTGTGTCGGCATTGACCTGGCTCATCCCTGCTGACAACACCATGCAGCCCATGAGGTTAATCCTATAGTCTTAACAGCAGAAGTGAGCAGGGACCAAGCTTTTGGAGTTTATCATTCTCTATGCTTCTCTATGCTGCTACATCTTTTTAGGATGTTGCTCATAATAGCAGCATAAACACCAAAATCCAACATTTTATGTCAGAGTATTTTATGAGCCCTGGATTTTTATTGTGTACACACACTCCCTCAACATGCTGTGCCCCCCCGATGCTAAACTGAAGTCCAAAAAGCTCCACTTGCTTTGATGTGGGGAACGTTCTTCCAATAAGAATAAGAGGATGTATCAACACGTCTGGTGCTCTTTAATTGATAATCTCCAAGGCTAACAAATAACTTTTCTGTCTTTATTTGCAAAGATAATTCAGGTGTAGCAGGCCTCTCATTGGCCGTTAAACTAACAAACAACTGCTGCGGCTATTTGATATTAACCAGTAACCAGTAACTTGCTGAAAGACCAAAATAAACCTTGGTTCATGCGTAGGTTGGCCACAATTCCACAAGTCAGTGCTTATACTCTAGCTGCAACGCTGTATTGCTTAGGAGTGGGGGGCTGGAGCCAATGCTAACACCGGGTTAGGGCAAAGTTACACTGGAAAGGTCGCCACATACAGACAGGCTATGATCTTGTGGGGGTAAGCCAAGAGCACCACGGGACCCACCCAGCCACAAGGAGAACTTGTAGGACTCCACACTGCCACTGCACCACCCTAACATCTGATTTATGAGTGGCATTCACAATCAGCACTCTACTGTGATTGGGCTCTTTGTCATACACGAGTGAAAAATCTAAGACAGGGTTCAGACTACACGTTTTTTTGTCTTTCATGAAGGTCACCATGTAAATTCTTGCCGTGTCTTGGAACAGAGACTGGCAACACTAGAAGTATGACCCCGACCAATCATCGATCACGACCGATCACGACCCAGCACGAGTTCATAGGCCATCGGGGAGGCGTCACAACAAACCGCCGATCATGGCTAATACAGTGCTGTGTGTGATGCTAGCGGTCTTTAGCTCAGACACAACAAAGAAAAGGAAGATAAAACAGCCATCGCCGTTGTGACAGCCATCGCCGAGGGACACCCCATTGGTGTTGCCTGACAGCCATCGCCGGACCAACCCTCCCATTGACTTACACTGCGTACATGAAGCAAGCTAACGCACCTTCACTGTGTGTAAATAATGCATCAGAGAGCTCTGTCGAGGTTCATGTAGTAGGAGATGTCAGACTAGATGAAGAATTGCAAAAAATTCTAACGCTAGATTTTCCATTGGGGCGCTGTAGAGCGTCCTACTTACTGCTTCTTACTCTACACTACACGTGCATTCATCGTTCCTAGCGTTCATAATCGGCCTGGTGCTGGAATTTTGTCGACCACAACAAAATTGTTTGAAAATCGGCCTGAATTTGTGTAGTCTGATCCGGCCTTTAGTCTAAAACAGTCTTTACAGTTACATATTGGGCAGACCTCTTATCCAGAGTGACATACAAGTTCAGTACAATTGTTTCTTGTTTCAGAAGTCAGATTCTACCGGTGAAACACGCTCTGTTTAAGTGAGAGTAAAATGTTGGAGATCTACAGTAATGGTTTCCATACAGGATTTTGACAAATTCAGATCTGACAAGAACATTTGATACATTTTACTGGAATAAGCTGCAACGACAATCGAAAATCAGAAATGGTCGAAACACCTTGATTTTCGATTGTCGTGCTGTATAGACAGTGATGAACACGTCTCTCTTACCATCCATGGGGCTGAGGTAATCAGGTAGATGCGCTGCGGCTGCTGCTGCGGCGGCGGCGGCGGCTGCAGCTGCGGCGGCCGCACCGCTCTGCACCAGCAGGTCGCTGTAGGGGTTTCGCTGACTGGCGCTGGCCATCAGGTGGTAATACTCAGTGGGGTTGGCACCCGGCGGAGGAGGGGGGAGGCTGAACAGGGCGCGGTCCTTCAAGTGTTCGTGGGTCACTGAGGCAAAAAGAGGAGATGAAGGGGAACAGGTTAACCTTTGTTCTTGAAATAAAAATCACATCTTCTTGTCCCATAATAAAAAATATGACTGAATCAAAAGTGTCATAAAAACCCTGTGAAGTGATAATAGACACATTTTGACAAGTAATCCGGGCAGAGCTTAATACATTCTGGATTTATTTTCCTAAAGTGAATTCATACAGGATTCACAGACACCATCTAACACACCCTCTGACAGAATCACAGAAACAAGGACAAGAACATAAAGGCTGCAAGTAGAGCTTAACGGAAGAGACAAGTACCCTGCTTTTACAGATTTGAAGATTTGTGCTTGCGTGCATGCCCTGGGGCATGAGGCTCATGATAAAAGATGTCTGATGTCTTTGAGGCTTGCTGGGTTACAGGGAAATATCTCAAGGGAGTAAAGGAAGCAGAGGGAGAGAGAGAAAGAGAGAGAGGGCATGGAAGAAGGGGTGGGGGGTGGGCTGCAGAGTTCAGAAATACCACATTCCTGCAGCGCTCTTGCATTGTGTATACATTACAGCTGACAGGCCCAAGTCATACGCAATGTGCAGGTGCACACAGATGCATATGCACACACATGCATGCATGCATGCATACACACACGCACACACATTGAGGAAGTCTTAAATGCTGTATGTGCAAAGGTAATATTGACGTAAAATGTGTTAACACCTGCACCCAGCACTGCCACGTTTAAAAGTGTCAGAAAGTGTAAGAGTGAGAGATGGATTGGTTTTTCCCCTTCCCTACTTCTAACTGGGCCTGTGTCCCCCTTTTTCCTCCATTTCCTGCACCCTCCCCCCTCCCTCACCCATGGAATTGGGTGTGTGTGTGTGTGAAGGGGACAAGGGTGTGGACTGGTCGTGGTTTAATATGCATGCTGGTGGAACAGGGGAAGTGGGGGTTGGTGTTATAAGGTAGGGGCCAAGTGGGATGCTGGGGAAGAAAAACCGCAGTTCTCCCCTCCCTCCCTCCCTCAACCCACCCCACCCCAACTTCTGTGCACACAGACCCACACACATAAGCTCACATCTAAACCAAAACTCTGGATCCATCAGAACTTGTTAGGCCATGGTTGAGGTAACGGTGCACAGGCAGCGTGTTTGTGCTGCAGCAGCAGCGACCCAGCCGTATTCCTTTGGTTTCTTCATGGCTGCCAGATCATTTTACCACCACCGCAGAATAGCATTTTGTGTCTGAGCGTTTGTGTGTGACCTCACTCAGAGCACAGGGGGATGAGAGGAAGCAGCTACGCTCCCACTGCGCCCTGACAAAACACTTGTAAACACAACCACTAGTCTTATGGAGTACCGTAACTCCTTTATCATTTCTTCTCTTCTCCATATCTACAGTACTGTATGTAGAGTAAACTTCTGAGTTTTTTGGACACCAACTTATCATTATGTCCTATATTGCAATGCCATTTCTTAAGGTTAGGAAGGTTAATCATTTCATACTAAATGGAAGAGTGTAAATATAATTTACTGTTCAGTAAATAAGGGATATTGGACACTACAATAGACAATGCTAACATGTAGCTTATGTTTAACAGATATTTTTGCCATACCAGCTGATTTAAAGATGCTACTAAGTTATCAATAAGCACCAAATAACTGACATTTAGGAACTAAATGTTCTTTGTTTGTGGTGATTGTTACTGACGAGACAGCTACAGTGAGTCACTACCTAAATGTGAAGAGACATGCTGGGGTTTGGTTAGCATGCTCACACAAAGGATGTGGTAGAGACAACTATTGGTGAGTTAATGAATGAGAATTGATGCTGACGTCACTACCGTTAATGCTAACGTTAGCTATGTAGCAATGACAAAACCTGCAAATAGCTGTTTGAAGATTTTCTGGTATTTAAACCACAGTAGGAGGACAAAGACTAAAATGAATCTCCGTAACAAAGTTTATATGCAGGCAACACACTAAACACTAATGGTTGCACTAGAGGAATTTAGGAGATGACCAGAGTTAGTAAGATTCAGTCTGAGTAGACCATATACATCAGACTTTGGACAGTTACATTTTTTTTCAAGCCCACATTCACTTTTGAACACAGCCTTTGTTTTGTGCAACCTTCTCAAAAGTATATTCATTACAAAGTATGACAATCAAAATGACAGTGGATGGTGGACAACACAACTGGACTGTATGTCTGGTATGTCTGTCCTAACCTTGATTGCAATCAATTTAATAGTTTTTGATATTTTTCAGCCTGGACCAAAGTGGTTGACCAACTGATTGACTGACATTGTTGTGGGACGACAGGGTCAAGTATGCAGTAGGAAGTACAACATGTTTTCATTCTAGTGTGGGCTCAAAAGATGCTGCAGAAAGACTGAAATAAAATTATTATAATGTTCTATGTATTATAACAATAATAAACAATTTTTGAACAGCTTTCAAACTCTTTGTCACAGGATTTTCTTCCATAAAGCTTTTGTTTCTCTTTCTTCTGTTCATAACAGCAGGATATGACCGTTTCTGGTTAATTTCCATGTGCTCACATACTGATTTATTTGAGTTTTCTTACTTTTAAAAGTTTTTTTCTTTTAGTTGTTTAATCAACATAATCAGCATGCTGTGGATATTAAACCTACAGTCAACATTTGAGTGGTTCTATAAGAGAGTATGACGTAATCTCACCTTCAGCGGGGCTCAGTCCTCGGGCAGCTGAGATCATGGAGAGGGTGGGGCTGCCGTGCACCGAGCGTAGGTAGTGCTCCATGTGGGGGCTGACGTATGGATGTGGTGGACTGAACGGTGACTCGCCCGTCCCGGCCGCCGCATGGGGCGACAGACGGATCAGGGAAATATCTGAGATGACTGGACTGCCCGCCATTCCCGGAGGTCTGTGGAGACGGAGGGAAAAGATGAGATGAACCGTAATACATGACACAAGGAGGAAGGTGGAGAGGTCAGGGATGAGTAAAGGAGGGATGAGGGGGAGGGAGGAACGGGGGATGAGGATAAGGGATAATTTGACTGTTTGTATCACCATGGTTGTTAGTATGAGTGAGGAGATGTTCACAGACAAGCCTTAAAGGGAAAATTGAAATTTCACTCATTATCTACCCACCCTCATGTCGACTAAGGGCTGGGAAAAGTTTCAGAGTCCTCCGTGGCTTCTCTGAGTTACATGGGGTCTCGGCGTAGCAGTGCATGTCCATATAACGGTTGCAAATGGATACCAACTGTCTTCGTAACAAAAAGACACACCAAAAGACATCCAAATACCTCCATGCTGCTCGTATGTAATGTCCGTCTTGTATTGAAGCCCCGAAATGCGAAATTGTCCCGAAAAAATTAAATAAGTCTATATTTCAAGCTTGTTTTGTAGCGGAAGCATCTCGAAGCTCCTCTTCCCGGTTTGTAAAATTTGGACGAACTGGGAAGAGGACGGACCCTGGTTCGTCCAAATTTGACGAACCGGGAAGAGGAGCTTCTGCTACAAAACAAGCTTGAAAAATAGACTTATTTCATTTTTTTCGGGACAATTTCGCATTTCGGGGCTTCAATACAAGACGGACATTACATATGAGCAGCATGGAGGTATTTGGATGTTCTTTGGTGTGTCTTTTTGTTACGAAGACAGTTGGTATCCATTTGCAACCATCATATGGACATGCACTGCTACGCCGAGACCCCCTTTAACTCAGAGAAGCCACGGAGGACTCTGAAACTTCTCCCAGCCCTTAGTCGACATGAGGGTGAGTAGATAATGAGTGAAATTTCAATTTTGGGTGAACTATCCCTTTAACCTCTCTTATTCCTCAAAAGTGTGAATTCTCAATCCACTTACACCTTTTCCTCTCCCCGGTCCCACACTTAATACATAATAATCCCCCTTTGTTCCCCTTGTTCTTATAACGCCCAGAGCTACAGACAAGTCAAGACCAAACCGCACCGCTGTAAGGGTAGTCTCGTTCTGTTTGGGTGGGCAAAAACTACAGGGTCTGTCCCATCAGGTATTACATGATGTATGATAAGAGAATGAAACATGATGCTCAAAACTTTAAGTGGGTGCCTGAGGAAAGCGTTAGTGAGAAAAGAAAAGTCTGGCTTGGAGTTCTTTGACAGCCTGCTGGTCACTCCAGGCTATACAGTGAATTTGTCATCTCTGTGAGGTAATTACCAGCTCTGCTTGCACAGACACAGACAAGTGGGTGTTGTAAGTCTCGATAGGCCCGAGGCAGTGAACTCTAGATAAAAACGTCTGCCGGCCGCTGGCAGTGGCACAACCCTTTGAAGGGGCACTGATATTAATGTCGACCCTGGCGCTCCTCGGTCGCGAGGAGTTGGCCGGTGTTCCCTTTGTGTGTGGTGGGAACACCTGGTAGAAATACAGGCTTCAGAAGAACACAGGTGAAATTATGAGTAATAGAGAAAATGCTGAATGATGGAGTGTGGGTATAAAAGCCTGTTTAACCTTGAACAATGATAATAATAGGTTTTATTTGTATAGCACATTTCATACAATTATTGCAGCTCAACGTGCTTCACAATAAAAGAAGGAATATTAAAAGAACATTTAAGAAAGAAGGAACATTAATAGAACATAAGAATTGAAGCAACTACAAAGTGACCTATCGTCTAGGATCTTTTGTCCCCAGCTCTAAAACCTACTCTGTCGGAAATTCTGGCTAGGGTTTTAATCTAGTTAAAGGCTAAGGTGAACAGATACGTTTTTAACTTACTTTTAAAGATATTTATTGAGTTGGCTTCCCCGTTATCTAAAGGTAGTGTGTTCCAGAGCTTAGGGGCGTAGGTGACAAAAGCTGCATCCCCAATTTTCCTTCGACTGCTGTAAGGAACCTCCAGTAAACCGACAGTAGATGATAGAAGAGTAATAATCATCAATAATCATCAATAATCATAGACATGCTCTGATACCATTTCAGTGTTAATGCACATACCAGTGCATTAAAACACACCAACTGCACTACACATGTTGGATGATATGAGTTGTTACATGGCTTAGGTTGAACCCTTTTTTGAAATATTTAAATACTTTGCCAATTTTAATTCTCTAATTTGACTGTCAGTCATGAATAAATGAATCTAAAATGAATGAAAAATTAATCTGAGCTTCTACACTAGTACACTAACACTGTACCACCCCTCAAAATTAAAACCTTGCATACTGTAGTGTAGGCTACATGTTGCCTTTTTACTGGACTGGTGTTGAAAAATTTGCATGTGTGCTAAACACACCCAAGCAAAGCATCTGGTCTGTCCACTGGAACAGTCTCAATGTATTTGTGATGTCCATATCAAATAAAATAAACATAACTGCTGGAAGTTTCCAGAGTGACATGTCGCCAAATGACAGATATTTTGCTAACAGCTAATAGTAGCTACGCTGTTTACCAGAAATCCGTTCTTCACGGACATAAAACAACAGTTTGCGTGTAACCACTGAGTGCACAGACTCAGGTACTCATCAATACACTGAATCTTATTTCTGAAATATCACTTTAGTGAAACCACACAATACAATGTAACATGTTGCAACAACAATGTAACGAAAATGGCTGATTAGTTCCTGCTGTTAACATCAACAGCTACCACTTCAGCAGCTCCATGGCTGCTGTGAACAAATGAGTGTTTATGTGTGTGGTTTTGATGGTTTTGTTGGCAGCATCAAATGCATGCTGGGTAGACAGTGTGTTTGTGTATGTATGTTTGGCTTGTAAGTAAAAGGTGTATGGACTGGAATCAAAGTGATATATTTACCCACTAGCTTACAATCAAATCAGACCAATACTGACAATAAACACATTCCACTTAGTTAATATTACAGACTGTCATCACTAAGAAGAAGCTGAAATCACTTCACACAAGAATCACCCGGGGGTGTTGGAGTCATTAGACTGATGAAATGGGTGTTACTGGTCCAGGTTGTAGTTAGCATGCCGAGTGAGCATGCTTGGCAGGACCTGTGCGCTCCATCCGCCCTTCAGAGTTTTTTCCTTGCTCAGTCTTTCTTTCACCGTCTCTGTGCAGACGCCAACCTGCACCCGGCCTGGCCCTGCCCAGCTCGGCCCGAGCCAACCAACCCAGAGCTTTGACCCTCGCTCCATTTCCAGTAAGTGCCTGCAGACTGCTGGCCTTGTCTGAGGGCCAATTTTCTGCCGTCAGGCCCACTCTTCCCCTACAAACAACCATAAAGAGCCCTCTGTTCTGGGCAGGAGGGGAGAAGTGAGAAGAAACAGACGCTCCATACACAAAAACACTCTTCCCTCGGTCCGCCTCTAAGCAGCATACAGAGATCTTGGCAGTGCCGCCTCAGATTAGTGCTCGGGTGCTTCACTGACGGACTACCTGGGTAAACTGGCACCGGTGCCGACTCTCACTCTTATCAGGCTGGGAGACTCAAGAGTGATTGCACATTGTGATTCCCAGCATTTAGCTAACGCAGAAAACTGTAGAAACGCAACCACAAAATAATATTAGAAACATTACCCAGTTTCATCATTACACCTATCTTGGAGTAATATGGATTTAATCTTGGATCTATGATTCTATAGCCATAAAAACATTGTTTTTAAAGGACAAGGCTCATATTGTCATACAATTTACATTATCAACAAATCTAAAAACCCAGATTTGATACTTTACAATCTCCCATAATGCTTAGTACCTGCTGAACTCCTAATACAAATGGTCACCCATCATATAGCCATGTTAAGTCCTATGCTGTTCTAGCATGCATCACTCAGACAATAGTGCATGAGGTCTATTTTCAGCTGCAGATTAATAAACGTTTGAAATATCAGTCATTCTGGCTCCAAGTGAAGACTGACTCTGAATAAACAATACAAACAATTCATGATAATGAAGGAACATGTAAAACATGTATATGCAATGATGTGCATCAGTGTCTTCTGGTCAATAATGAAGCATATAGTGGGATCCAGACTCGGCTGCATAGGTAATACTTGTTTTCTAGGCTAATCCTGATGTTCGCACCACCCTGGTTACCTCAATTAAAAGTGTTTCTATTGTTTTTTTGTAAAGTAAAAAAAAGACAACAAGAAGAAAAGATAATACTGACATGTTTTTATGTGTATTGTACTTTGTGAAGCCAATGCAAAGCTAATGTAATAATACCACGTCTGTCCTTTTTAATGCAACTTATTAACAAATAGCTTGGAAACTAGTCAAAGGATGTTTTGTGATATATCTACCACACTATATCATGTTGTAAACTTCCTCACAACTCGCTTTGAAAAAAAATGTATTTAATTACCACTGAAGCTCCATCAATGAAAGCCATTTTCCCATACTGTACTGTACTATAAATCTATATCCATCAACAATAGTTATTTGTTTCTTGGCCCGCAGCAAACCAGCATGTCAACACACACCACTCAAGCTGCAGTAAATCACTCAAATGACCAACAGCGTGTATGGAGCCGTGATAATAAGCTGGGGTTTTACTGCCGCTGCCTGTCAGGAGATGGCAAATAACAGTCCTGTCTGGCAGTTAACATTATTGAAGCCTTGTTGACCCAACCTCTTTTCTGACAAGATGCTACTTGGGAAGAGTCCTGGCCTGGGAGAACCCTGTCTCTTAATCAGCGGCTGCCGTTTCGGGGAAACCTCTGTCATACCTGAACTCTATGGGTGGCTGCTGGAGCCAGAGACTGTAAAAGTAAAAGAGTGAGGAGTCAAGTCACGATGGGGATGTTACAGTAGTATAGGGACTGAGGAGGGGGATGAGGAGCCAAAGTGAGTCAGTGGATGACATGCTTTCAACAAGGTAATTGCTATTTGTCTCTGTGTTCCGCACTGTGTGATTACACGCTCTCTGTTGTTCCGTGCTAAAACTCCTCTGTGAGAAAAAGTGATTTGGACATGGTACAACTTGTTGAGAATATGAGCAAACCCTGTGAGTAAGTGCATACCACAGTGCATCTACATTTAGACCGCTGGCAGGGGCAGACTGGAGCATGAGTGCAGAGTTACAGATAAATGGACCTGTCCAAGTCTAGTCCCCCCCCCCTTTTTTTCTTTAAAGCTATGTATCACAAATAATCTACTAACAATCACATGGCTATTAACGTGTGTGCCTTTGTAAACCAGCTACTGTGAGGTTGGCTTCTTAGTTTCAGAAGATAATACAAATGAGGATGGACACATCCTCACATGTTGACATAGCCTACTGATGCAAAAAAAAACAAAAAACAAAAACCCTGATGCATCATCAGTGTATGAATGTGTACGATAGAAAACGGTGCAATATGTAGGTGAAAAAAGCTTGATGAAAGGGTGTAAATGAGTAGTAAGAACGTAGATAAAGTCCATATACTACCATTTAAGGTGATCATGGCATTGAAGGGCCATGTGCATAGGATGAAACTTTTATAAATGAGGTTATGTGTGATCAGGGACTCAGTCTTTCCCAAAAGTTTCAGCTTCTGCTCATCCAGACTGAAACTGAACCAACTGTGTTTTAAAATGAAAATGGGGCAGCAGCGTTTCAATATAGGTCTAAATGAAAGAAACCGAAAAGTCTTGTCATGGGGGCTTGGAAACTCCACAGCAGTATGGACATCAGAACTGGATTTTAAGTGATGTGTTTTAAACAGGTGTGGATGTAGCCTGACTTTTACTTGGTGGTCACTTAATTGCAGTGATTGAGCAGGTGTGCAGCAGTGAAATTAGTCTCCTAAAATAGGAAACTACATAAGAACATCGACTCATTTCAAGTGAACTCACCACACTTAAAGGGATAGTTCACCCAAAATTCAAATGTCACTCATTATCTACTCACCCTCATGTTGACTAAGAGCTGTGAGAATTTTCAGAGTCCTCTGTCCCTTCTCTGAGTTACGGGGGGGTCCGCACAGCAGTATTTGTCCATATAATGGTTGTCAATGGATACCAACTTTCTTCGTCCAAAAAGACACACCAAAAAACATCCAAATACCTCCATACTGCTCGTCTGTAATGTCCCTCTTGTATTGAAGCCCCGACATGAGAAATTGTTCCGCTGGTCAGTGAACTGAGACACTGGGAGCTTCCGCTACAAACAAGCTTAAAATATAGACTTATTTAATTTTTTTCGGAACAATTTCTCATGTCGGGGCTTCAATACAAGAGGGACATTACAGACGAGCACTATGGAGGTATTTGGATGTTTTTTGGTGTGTCTTTTTGGACGAAGAAAGTTGGTATCCATTGACAACCATTATATGGACAAATACTGCTGCGCAGACCCCCCCGTAACTCAGAGAAGGAACGGAGGACTCTGAAAATTCTCACAGGTCTTAGTTGAAATGAGGGTGATAATGAGTGAAATTTGAATTTTGGGTGAACTATCCCTTTAAAGACAAGAGAAAGGGTATATTCACCATAGATACAAACACAAGACAAATTTTTTTTTAAAAGCTTATTTTGTTGTGATCATTTTCATTTGAATAAACCATGCAGACAAATTAGTTTAGTGGCTCTGGTGACTTTGAAAATGATCCATTAAAAAAAAAAAAAAAAAAAGTAACTACCACAAGATGCTGCCCAAGTAACCTGTTTTCAAAGTAAGGTGATACAGTTCCATTTCTGTGTCTCTGCCTGCCTTCCTGCCCTCCTCGCTGACCAAGAAGTTACTATTTGCCTCTCTGGCATTTTCCCTACTGGCTCAGGGTGGGATGAATTATGATGTGACACACTCCCTTTCTGTACTTCTGAGCAGCCACGGCGATCAAGATAAATGACCGCGCTACCCCACAGGGGACATGCTAAGATCCTGCCTTAGTTGTTTTTGGGGCCCTGATCAGGATGCTGAGGATTTGGACACAACTTGATACTGTACTCCCTGGGAAGCAAAGTCTGTGTAGAGAGGGGAGGCGTCCCGACAGAACTATGTCAGACGATGGGATAATATACTTAAATGAGATGGGATTATACAAAGGATAATTATCCATTATTCAGCTCCACTGCTGTCACATACCATTTGGTCTTTTTTGAGTGCAAGGAAATTATGTTGAGACCGTGCGATAAAGCGTGAAAATTTCAGGCTATTGACTTGCAACTTCACAGTCTTTTGATTAATAGGTCCCTTGTCTTTTCAGCACCACATTCCTGGCTGCACTTTTGGTGGAGCATCCAAATCCAAACATTAGCCATGACGATGAGCCGGAGCCGGAGCCGGAGCCAGCGGACAACAATGTAGGATAACTACACGTCTGACAAAACCACTGACAGCCAATCGTCAGATTTGAGCCCCCACCATGGGCCTCCCACCCGTCTTCCCACCCTCCTCCTTTTCCATGTTAACAAAACCAAAACAATGAAAGGAAGAAAAGAAAAGAAAACAACATCAACTCAAATGGCTGTATCTGTAAACTCTATTTAATCAACACATTCCGAGCTGTGGTGGTGCTGCGGGGCCCCGAGCAGGCCCGCTGCCTGGTGAGCAGGGACCACATCTGTGTGTGTACATGGGCGGTGTAGGCCACAGCTCTGCAACACAAAAACCTTGGGCATATTTCAACTTTTCAGTGCTGCAATTTGCCCCCCGACTGCTTCCCAAAAAGCATAAATACGGGCTGTGGAATGAGCGGGGGATCTGTTTTTCTCATCCGTTGCGTTGTCGTTGAGGTTCTGGGAACGGAAGGCTGGATTTTGGATGCTAATTACCCAGTCAAACATGTTGGCACGGTGGCTGGCTTTCCTGGCTTGTGGGTTCGCACAGAAGATGCCCGACTCTACAATATGTAGCGGCAAACAAGCGCGTAAGTGCTGTTTCTACGTTTAAAGTTGTTCTGTTATCCCACAAGAGACTCATCTTAATGCGTTCCAGAGGCAGATATGGCACGTTTCTCCCCCTCTGGTATGCTACAGTACGTTTCGTGAAAAGCATGGGAGACCACAGTCGGAAGGTTTCTACTTTTAAATCCTGGATCGAGCATTCGGAAATGTGCTGAAAGATGCATTTGTAAAAATGCCCCGTCTTCTGACAGTGCAACCTTGTGTTACGCTGACTATTGTTTCACAGATTCTCAGTAAGAAATTGTTAAGACTGTCAAACCACTGCTGGACTGGGATTGGCTCTGAAACAACACTTAATGCAGCAACTACCCAAGTAGCAAAGGTAAAAAAAAGAAAAGAAAAAAAGAAGCAAGCTATGACTTGCACTTGTCTATCAATTTCACACTTGTATCACATTGCTTGTTTTTTTAAATTCACTGCACTGCAGGCTTTACAAGTGTGGATCAGACTAAACCTTGGGGCGTGGTTGCCTTTACCAGACACACTGCACTTCAGAAAACCTCACCTGTTGAAGCATAATTACCCTGTAGGATGATATAACTATTTAATGCATGTTAGAAAACCACAATGTTCCTTACAATGTGCCTGGGCAATTAACCACAAAAGTATCACAACCAACCTTTACAGCCTACATTCCCCTGCTCTCCCTGCATTTCTTGTCTCCACAAAAAAACTAACAAACAACAAAAACACACTGAAATAAACCACACAACTGCTTCATATTAGCTCCATTGCATATGCTCACACCCTCCACTCTGTCCATTCAAAGTGAAACTGATGATGTAGATGACATCAACACAAACACTGAGCCTCAACCCAAGCAGTCTATGGACAGAAACCCATAAATGCCAAAGTGCTTCCAGTTGCTAAGATGTTTGGTTTACAAATGACACATTATATGAAAAGGATTCAATAAATGGAAGGAAACAACTGGAACAAAATAAGATGCAATGAAATGTCATGGGAAAAAATCCAGTCTTTGATATTTCATGGCCTGAAAAGACAGAAAATGGCTTGTAACCAAGGTTACACTTTGCAATACTGCATATGATATGAAGAACGTCAACTGCCTATATCAGTCCTTACATTGTAAGCTTGTACGCCAGGTAGCATGCATGAGGGTAATTACTGCAGGATCTATAGCATGACAGCCGGGGCCGACCGGCCACCAGCCCTCATTATGTTACATACAAATAGTGATGACAAAGTGCATGTTACCGGTGTTTGTAAGCAGCTGTGCTGTTTGTATTGTTTGAACACACAGGAGTTAACACAATCTTTCAGCCTAAAAAACCAAAACCCTGACATGTAACCGTGCAGCCGGTGACGCCGTGCTGCCAGCAGACAGCAGCTCTGACACCATGCTCCATTTCGCTGTGGCGACGTGCAGTAATTGTGTGAATTTTCGCAGGTTGTTAAAACGACAGCTGGATCGAGGTCTTGATGAATTAGTAGGGGCACTCTGTCAGCATCACAAAACATTAATCAAAACAAACTGGGCGCGCAGTCCCAACTTTTTCTCCCCCCTTTGCTTTGCAGGTGATGAATAGCTCTGCCTGCGCCTTGTATCACCTGATCTTGCTGAATTTAAATGTAACAGCACAGTTCTCACAAAACCTCTATTGATCTTCTTCCTCCCGAGTTCCCTTCCTGGATTTGAATATTTGAGATAAGCACAGGAAGGCCCCAGCAAAGTTAAGAAGGCCACACTCGTATGGTAATGCCACATTAATGGAGTTGCAAAATAAATGAGTGTTTCTTTTTAGGTCAAGTTGGGACAGAAGGTGGCAAACCAAGCAAGTGCTAAGCAATACTAGTTTTTGTTTTTAAAATGATTTTGTTTTATTAAAACCAATAAATATGAGTGTGATATACTGTATATCTCATTTAAGTGTTGATCCATGAGAGGATATAAAAATAATCTCAATGTAGTTTGACCTCTTCTTTTCATCTATTCATAGGCCTTTCTCTAGAGCTCTACTAAAAACAGGTCCATGAGCCAATCAGAAGAGAGGAGGCTCTGAGTCTCTCCTCTGATTAGCTAAATGTTTTTGAGTGATCTATTAAAAAAAACATGGCAGATTTCAGATAAAAAACACCCAGAGGAGGAGAGCAGGAGTTGGGGAACAGCTGAAACCAGTGATTGGTATTTTGTGACATCACAAAGTAACAGAAGTTCTGACAGCTTGTTTTAAGGCCCGTTTTTTTTTTTTGAATAGAGGTTGTGTTCTCTACTCTGTGGACTGGGGACTTGAATAATTCCACAGTATATTGAAAATAGATCAGCTTTATAATCTAAGAAAACATGGACATCTATCATTTAGGGCCTTTAATAGTCAGCGTTTTTCTTTTGAAAAGTGTTTTAATATATTAAGAATTGCTGCCACCTTTACTTCAGTGAAGCGTCTGTGCTCTTTCACTACGGTTCCTCTCAGCTGAGACGTTCTTCTTCAGACAATGTGCCTTGGCAGAGCACCTTTCTGTCGGGTGATGCCAGCACTACAGAGCTCTCCAAGTCCACGAACCATGAAATGTTAGGAAAGGAAATGTTAACACTGTGTTGCGCTGCTGATAATGTGGCTTGTCTCTCTTCATCCTCTTCATCTCTGTGTCGTTCTTTGCGCTGCGTGTCTTGTCTGGCTTTGATGTGTTTGAATGGGGCTCTCTCACTGAAGCCCTGACGCAGGAAGTGTTTTTTCCAGCCCCGCTGCTGACAAATTGTTTAGCGTGGTAGTGAAAAGACAGACAATCCCATGGTTCTATCAAGACTGGGTTCCTGACAGTGGGTTTTTAGCTCATGTCTGCCTTCAAAACCTTCACAAAACTGCACACTTGAGATAGTCTCAGTGGACAAAGCAGCACTTCATCCATGCTCACAAGTATGAGCTATGGTTACTTTCACAGGAATGCCGATATAATAAAACTATTGTAAATAAATGACCGATTTTCGATTGCAAAGGACAAACTAATCATTTAAAAAAAGTTGATTGAAGGTCTTACCTTCCGTACTGTGTAAAAATATAATTTATACAGATTTTATTTATGTTCTATCAACTTTTCTGGGTTCATAATGAAATACTTTATGTTAATGATGTCAAAGCAGACAGTGAAATGCAACCAGCCTGTAAAATTGAATGCAAAACTTAAAACCAGCCATCAGGACTTCTGTTACTTTGTGATGTCACAACAAATCAGCAAGTGCTCTCAGCCATGTCCACTTGAACCCACTGTCTGTTTTTACCTGGAATCATTCATTCATTGAAATTTTGTTCATTTATTTATTTATATATTTATTTATCTATCTATCTATTTATTCATTTATTTAGAAGGCACTCAGCCAGTCAGAGCTGTTGTGACTAGAGCTTCAGCCTTCTTATGGATCAACACTGGAAACAAATACAACACTGGAAAAAATGTCTAATGTGGGACTTAAGCTGATTTTAATAATGTTATTAAGAATGTATCTAAAGATGCTTACCCATGCATAGCATGAATTGGGTGTGGCTCATAATGGTAGCGCCCCTCATGGTGTCTCATGTCGATGGGGATCGGTGCGTGAAACGGGGGGAAGAGGTGGTGGGTACCTGTGAGTGCAAAGAAAGAAAAAGAGTCACACACCAAGAACAATCAGATCAGAGAGAAACACATGCATCGGATTAAAACAATGACACATTTCTTCAAGCTGCAGGAGGACAAATCCAAGACAGACAAATCTTAAGGCTGAAATACATTTCCTGACTAGCGCCAACGACGCAGCATGAGATGCAACTGTACCATTTTACTGTTCCCGTAATGCAGCAGTAATTGAAACCTTCTACATTGTCTGTGGCTTTTGCTCCAAGAACAGCATGTTCATTAATGACTGGCTCTATCCCGTAAGACCAAAGCAGGTTTTACACAACAATGAACGTGTTTTTATGTGTGAGACAAAGAATGCATGAATCTAGCATTTCCTGCCATAAACGGTCTGGTGGCTTGAGGGAAGTCTCATTAGAACAACACAGACGATCTTCATTAATTACTGTCATAATGACTGAGTAGAGACATTATTATACTGATTGAGGGGAGGATGGGAGCTCTAATAATAGACCAAAGGCCTACTAATTCTACACAGTTCCATATTACTTTGGTTTTGATGCAGAGAAAAAAAAAACAAAAAAAAAACAGCAGCACACGTGTTAATGACCACATTGTGGAGAGAGGTAGAACATGAAGCATTCGAGCTCCCTTGGGTTGATTCCTGCTACTAGGATCTTTTGGCTGTGCATGGTTCAGGAACCCTGGGATGGTCTGGAAGCAGAGACCACCAAGGTCAAAGGTCAATACTCAGTGGGAGCAGATCATTATCTCCATCTGATAGGGTAACTGAGCTTGGGTGGAAATTGGAACATGTCTAGAATAAAGTGCTCAACTTCAGCTTTCCTTTTCTCCTTACTTTTGGGTATTCAATGCTGTAGCTAGTTTTAGGTTTAATTTTGAAATTAGATTTTTTTTGTATTGCAGTTAAACTTCTAACTATTTGATTTGATTTTTCACACTAAATACACAACATATTTGTGGCAAGCAGAATACATTATACTGAACTTATGAAGACAGCAGATCACATTTTTCAGTTAAATTTGAGTATCGCATCTATAAGTGTTGCTGGTTACCTTTCCTACCATTAAGGAAAGTGTTTGTTCTTCTGCATGAAAAAATAAGAATTCATAGTTGTATGTTTTTAATCTAAAACCCTGTGTTTGTCAGTATAATCACAGCAAATTCCTTTTCTTTTCCAAGTTTGCGTTTCTAAAAACACCTTCCTGTGTGAGACGTGCCTCCGGGCTCCTGACTCGCTGTGAAAACAAGGTGTGACAGGAAACTGTGCCTGAAGGCAACGACAGAACACTGGCTGTTGTTTTTAGGTGATGCTGGTTACAATGACAGACATTAATGCTACTTAACCCTGATTGAAGCCTTTGTTGTTGTAAATGAGGCAATCATCATAACGATGCACCATCATCTTCTTAGTTCATTCAGTAGAGTCCCCTTAAAGGCAGCTCTGAACTGTGGACCATTTGACTGGTGTGGCATTTTGGAGCTTTAATAACCATTAACAGTCTACCATTTAAATGTCATATTGACATAGAATTGTATTTGTATTTGAAGAGTTCATTTGCAAAAGCAGATAACTTCTAGAATCTTCATTTTTTATTTTTTACTTACATAAGGTGATATCATTCAAACCAAAGTTGAGTGACTTTGAGATGTAACAAAACAGACATATCTCAAAAAAATAAAGTTTTATTGAAAACAACACTATTCAAAGAATAATTACAAAGCCTTAGCTCTTATCTGCTTTTGCAAATGAACTCTTCCCCCTGGCCCCGGAGATTTTTCATGTAATGCTACACTTCAAGTGGTAAGAGAAGACACTGGGGATGAAGATGAAGCATAATACATCCACTGAGTGTAAATGTCCAAGGGTTTATCCTCAGATGATCATGATACAATCAAAGTAAAAGCAAACTATCTGAGTCTTAATTTAGAAAAGGTTTTATATTTTATCAGTCAGGTTATTCTGCACTAACAATGATGAGGCCAAACGCAGGTTGTATGACCATCATCCACCTCTATGAGTAGATACTGTAGCGAAAAGCAGTTGAAACAAAATAGCAGATGAATCTTAACAGCATGTCAGTGAAGGTATCAGATGGACAAACAATCTCCTGTCAGAAACTGAGTCTGAACTTCATCAACAAACGAAAAACTGTCAAAATGTGTCTCCCCTCCATAATTTGTATTGATGAGAATAAAGTGGTTTATAGATTTTTTTTTTAGAAAAAAATTAATTTTTAAGGATTTTTTTTTTGTGAGAGGAATGCTGCATAACTTTAATATCCATGGAATCTATTTCTATTTAGAAATTCTATAAAAAAAACAAACAAACAAAAAAAAACAGTCAACAGTCTTCCCTGTCAGATTTTCTCTGCATTGCTTGAGGCTAAAGAAAATAATGTTAGAAATTAGTTTAGATTAGTATCACCAAGTGCTTGTCTTCAAAAAAAAAAAAAAAGTCAAAATGTTCCACACATACGCTCAGGGAATAATAAAAAGAAGAAAGAAGGTATATATATATCTGTTGAGGCAAAGTGAGTTGTAAAAATGTGTCTAGTGCCCCCACACTCCTTATCTCCTCTTGTCTTTGAGCTCTGAAGGCCGAGGGCTTTGTGCTTCTATCAAGATCCATGCTGCTGGATCTCAGCCAGTGACCCTTCATCACTTTTGTGTGTGAGACCGGTCGCCAATTCTGAGTCAACTTGTGTGTGTGAAAAAGCCAGAAGAGGCGCCGAGTAAATGAGCGAGAGGGAGTGAGAGATGGGAAAAGAGGTTTGCGCTTTGTTTCACAAGTGGAGCCAGAAGTTGAGGCTTTGTCTGAGAGGTGCCCTCTGCTTGTGCTGCCTGGCACATCTCCAGTGGAGAGCAGGGGACAAGGAGGCTCAACCATGACAAAGACAGGTTGTGCTGGAAGTCAGGCCAGTACTACAGCTGCTTTGAGTTGTAGTAGAGAATTAATCATAAATCTACCTAACAAAAAGACCTTACTCTTTATTCCCCAAACGGTCCCCAAAACCTTGGATTCTACTCTTTTTTTCTTAAGATTTCCTTTCCATTGTAATTTATCTTCTTCTTTATCTTCTATTCATTTAAACCTATTCCTGGGAGACACCTAATCAGCATCAAATATGATCAAATATTCTTCTCTCTGGAGCGCTAGTAAGAAGAGAGACTCTTCTGATTGGCTCACTGTTTTCTAAGTTCAATTAAATTAGAGCAATGTGTTTTTTGCTTGTCCTCTAGGATGGAGGGGGGGGGGGGGGGGGTGTTCTTGCATTTCTGTATATATGCTGTTACATTTTCAATTGTGAAAACCAATAAATAAAGTGAGAAAAAAAAATAGAGCAGATGTCAGGTATAACACGCCACTCCAGATTGGTTGTGACATCACAATGTAACAGAGGTCCTGACGACTGGCTTTAAGGCTCAGTGTCTACAGGCTGTATGCATGTCTTGGACTGAGCCTTTGATACATTCACTGTGTTAATATAGGACCTAGACCTGGTATCTGCCTTTATAGAATATGGTCCTTTAATTAATAAAATTCAGAAAAAAGTTCTCACAAACACACAAAAACAAATAGCAGCAAGAACCAAGTCCCCAAGAGGCCGACTCCCGGGTCGGTGCTGCTGACTGTGGGGGTGAGAAGGGCCGGACAGCCCCCTCCATCACTCAGACAGCTGCATTGTTTTCCGGGCTGCAGGGACAAATACCGACAGGTACATGGCCGGGACGATTCACACGCCTCAGTTTCTTGATTTACCGTCCACGTGTCCCCCCGTGGGTGTGTTGGCACGCAAGGTTACTCCACCCTGCTCCTCATTTAACAGACAGTGCGGAGAACGTGAGCTCACAATAACACAACTTGTCTCAACTTTTACTACATGATAAAATGACACTGAGCCGCAGCAGGGAAACTCATTTCCTTTAGGTGTAAAAATCCTGTCTCAAGTTTGAGCGGCTAATAAGCATTTAAAATCATGTATCTATTTCTCAGACTTTTACCAGCGCCTGAAGCGACATGCCCTCACCAACGGGGGCGTGTTGTGTTGCTATTTCCAAACATCTTCTTAGCTACCACAGGTACAAATTTACACAGGAAATATTTCATAGATCAGAAGGTAGATGTCTCGCTTTCAGTGTCATGGTTACCTGTGTATACACAGTAGCCTATATTTTACCTACAATGCGTACTGACTACAGTTCTTTAAACTTCACTGGATCTTTGTCTTTTTACACGAGGCTGTGCAAGGTCCTCTGCAGGGATCTAATTTTGTAAACTATGGCAGGGACTCAAAATTAACTTAAGTGTACCGTGCACGGTGCACTGAGGGGCTTTTGTGTTAGTGTAATCTTATATCACGAATCAATCCAGCCCACAGGAGCCTTTGACTGGTGGTGGTTTACAGGCAGCGTATCTGCTCTGATCTCCCATAACGTGTTTGTTTTAAGACTGAACATATCTTTGCCCCTCAGCCCCCATAATGAGACCTGCTAAACATCCTGCCGAGCAGCAGGGCAGCCCCACATCTCCCTTTTTAAGTTTGCATCTTAAAGCCCCGGTTTGATCTCTCCCTAAAGACAATGCCAGGTGTTCAATGTTAACAAAGGCCGCTCCGAGTCTCATGACTCAGAGAAAGGAGAAGGAAATGTGCCCTCTTATTATGTCCAAATGAAGTCCCTGATCAGGACCACGCTGAAGTGGAGAGTGAAGTGGGCTCATGTCTTCGAGGAAGTACTCAATGATAATAATAATGCCCTGAGGGGCCAGGCCAGGCCAGGCCAGGAATAATTTTCAGAAAAAAAAAAAAAAAAACGCCTTTGTTGTGCTCTGAGAGAAAAGGGCAGTGAGAAACAGAGGAGGCGAAGCGCACAAAGAAAGAGAGAAGTGAAGAGCAGAGGAGTAGGAGAGGTGGGGGTGCTCGATTCAGACAGGAAATTCCAGCAGAAAAAGTTGGCCTGGGTCCTAACTACACAGTGCCGTGCCAACGGCTATACACAAATGCTCATGTGCATGCATACACGCTCACACACTCACAATTACACACACACACAGTCACTGATTTGTTCTGCAGTTCACTCTCAGTGAGCAAACCATCAAGAGTGACTGACACAAACACAAATATGTTACTTTGAGAACAGAAATGTCTTTCTCACAAAAAACAACAACAAAAAAAACAGATTCACTCCCTAGATGGTTGTGTGCGAAGTTACACTGCAGCAAGTGCCATGCCCAAGGTTAATAAAAAGTGTATGTTTAGCCTAATCCGGGAATCCTGCAGTACACACACAACATGAGATCTGCAGGTTTAGTCTGCAAGACGTCGCTTCCTCTAGGGCAGCACATGGACGAGTGATGGCGACAGAGGGATTAGAGGCTTACAGGAGAGCACGAAAACCACTGCCATCTATGAAAGGAAGTCTTAACAGAGTGGCTCTTTACTTTTAACAGCCCTTGGGGAAGGTAAAATGATACCTTTTTTATTGATAGGGGGATTTTGGGCAGAAGGTAAAGTGGATTAGCCCGATAGTCTCCGTAATGACAAGAGATTGTTTGGGCGGAAATTCATTAGTCTTTGTGAACTGCAAAAAGTCTGCATGTGCTATGAAGTAGGCTACACTGTAGTTATTCCACAGCAGTGCAAATAATGCACTGTGGTTGAAGCTGCAACTTCTCTATAGTGCATTAGGGCATCAGATATTTCAAATACGAACATTTATAAATGTCCGTGAGTCAGCAGCTGTAGCTAGAGCTGCTGGGTATTTAACTTTAATACTTTTTTTTAGACTGACTGGAGCAAAAACTGGCAGGTGCCAAAATGCATGCAGAGATGTATACTCTTGATCATGTAGGCCTACTTCCTGTTTTTCAACATCATTTTAGTGAAGCTTCCTGGGTTTAGATGAGAAATTGACTTTTGTGCATACATTTACATTCATAAGGTAAAACAAATAATTAATAAATGAATGAAAATAAAATGTGAGAGTTGTGTTTCAATGCATTTAGCTAAATATAATAGTGTTCACTCTCATTTTAGCTCCCTGACATCTCAAGAAATACTTGGGACTTAAGTTTTCTTGGTTACTCGCTCCACTACATTCATCAGCTAGCTGCTAACTATAGCTAACCATTTATTTACTTGTTCCCTGCTGCTAAAAAGAATGTCAGAGAGTGGAGAAAGTAACTGAATTAACACAGTAAAGATGATGAACCATTTTACCAAAACAAGAAGCTAGCAGCTAGCAGCTAACACGCCCTGGGGCCTTATGCAGTGAAGTTAATGTGTTTTCAACGAGCGAGCGCAAGATAAACATCTGATCAAGTAGGTTGCGCTATCAGGGCCTCGGGCCTGTGTTTATACTTTGTTGTCATGACGCCCTCATCCCTCCAAACCCAACTCCTCCCCAGATGTGTTGTATCATCTGGCAGGGCTGTTGTTCAGCAGCCCGGGCCGCGGCCGCCTCCGTTCCTGTCCTGGCGTGTTTACAGAACCTGCTCAGGCCCAGCTGGCCGCTCTCGTCTGCAATCCGTCTCTGTCAGATCTGTACGCCGGCCTCAGACAATCACTCCTTGGTCTCAGCATCAACCTCTGCGAACCCACCAGGAGTATGATCCATCACCTGGCCTACAAGGTGCTGCATTGCCTCTCCTAATTGTTCTAAAGACCGAGTGCTACCAAGACCTTATCTCACCTGGGTTGCCATTAGCCAGTGATTCTAAAGCCCATTTAGTACCAGGGGAGACGGGAAAGCTCAAGCAGATTAATGCTTGTCTAAGACACTTGAGCTCTAAAATGTGATTTTACCCATGGACCATTGCATTTTAAGAATTGTATTTTTTTTTTTTTTTTTTTTGCTTTTTGTAAAAATCTTTCCGGCAAAATGTTTTTATCTCAACCCACTGGGACCCACGTCCCACTTTAAAGCACAAAAATCTAACCTAGACGTTTTTTCTTTACCCTAGCAGGGGTGAAATAATCACTAGTGTTCCACAGTAGCACATTGAGATCATTGCTTAATGACTCCCATGCATCACCCAGCCTGAGTGCTGGGTGTTTAGTGGGAGTGTAGGGGTGCAGGGGTGGAGCCTTTGTTATGTTAGCAAACAGGTAGCTTGATTTAGCCAGTCTGTCCTCCTGACAGGGTAATCACAACTCTAATTTACTGTGACTTTAGAACACAGGTCTGAGCATGATTGAGAAATACTTCCAGTTAGCCACTTAGAAGTAGGTACAACACTAATATTACGATTTACAAAAGAATATTGTATTATTCAACCTCCATGGTGCATACTTGCACAGTATATTGTGATATCTGGGCTCACATAATCTTTAAGGGTAAATTTCCATGTGTAGTTTGATTATAGATCTGGTCTAGGTTCTATTGAATTGCATTGAACTGAATTGAAAGCCTTTATTGTCGTTGCACATTCAAATCAAACTAAACTGAGAGCGCTACTCTAATGTGGTGCATTACAATAAATATAATGAATGCAACATAAATTACAACATGAACAAACGGAACATAAATAAACTAGAATGATCAAATAATATTGTAACCAGTCTTTTTTTTTTATCAAAGCCTAGCCCCGCCCACCTGGACTCACCATCCAACCGTGCACTGTGCCTGAAATCTGCTATATTTTCATTTCATCACACAAAAAACACAAAACCAATCAGAGGAGAGGCTCAGAGCCTCCTTTCTTCTGATTCTGATATAAGTTTGTATGGCTTGATGTATGCGTTTTCTGCTATTACCTAAAAAAACAACATATAAAATTGGTAATGAGCTGGTTAAGGCATGACTTCATCAATTCGTTCTCTCGGCTCCGAGCAGCATTTGCTTAGCAGTTTCTGGCACCAATAAAATTGAAGTAACATCAAACGGCGGGAACTTCTCCTCAGTCTTGTGCGAGCCCTTTAACCTCTCAGACACAGCTGATGGAGAAGCTGCCAGTTCACACAAAGAGCGTCCTCAGAGGCCGATGACGGCATCCTCAGCGCAAGCTCAGCATTCACCCTCCCCGACTCGTAAACAGGCCTTTTTGTCTTTAAAGGAAAGAAGGGAAAGGCAGAAGGAAATACCCAAAACAGCACACAGTGTGTGGGAGAAGGAGGCAGCGCACATCAATCTAAAGCTGTCTGGGCTGCGGGGGGTCAGCCTGAGGTGAGGCGCCCCCCACCCCCCCGGGGAGACTGCTCTCCAGGCCCTTTAGCAGGAGGCTGGGGAGTTTCTCCTGGACGGAACCCGCCTGGTCTCCATCAAACAGTCGGGCCGGATCGGTTAAATGTGTCTTTGTCCCACAGACATACATTAACCCTCTCATGCATGAATTATGAGAAGCTCAGTCAGGATTTGTGTTTTTATACATCTTTAGGGATGTAAAACAAAAACATTCTATCTTTGTTATATAAAGATATATTTATCTGTCCACTCAAGTGTACTTCATGCGTTTTGTATTGTAAAAAACATCAATGTAATAACATGGTAGTTATGTAGGTATAGTTGTCAGTTAGTTATACAGTTGTAATATGGTATTATGTTGAAATGGTGGTTCCTCCACTACCCTGTAGTCAATTAAGTCAATTAAGATTTTTTTTTCACTAAGCGTTTTTATTCATCTTTAGGGATGTAAAACAAGGTTACAAAATAAATATATATTCTCTCTGAACTGAGTGTAGATCCTCACAGTATCTTGACTAGCTGGTGTTTATCATATTCCTGTCAAGTCTCTGAACTGAGCATCTTCTCTCATAATATCTTATAGCATTTATCATATTTCCTGTCAAAGCATAATGCTGGATCTTGGGTATCTGACATATGGCAATACCATATTATTACCATAACTCCTCTGAGGTCAATGCCAGCTTGTCTGTTCCTTTCTGGACAGTGTACAGGTTTGTATTGTATAAAATATCATCGATCATATAAGATGAATGAAGAACTCTTGGCGATCTTGGTTTCAATAACTACTTTTTCCCATTGCAATGGTCAGCCAATGGGATTTTTTGTATGGGATGATGCAATAGCTTCCACTAGAGTGGACTAATATGCATAAATTGCAGGCATATATAGAGAAAAATACACTTTTAAACAGCTGTACACTGTAGTGACCTCCATGCATGAAAGGGTTAAGCTGAATTCTTCTCGAGAGGCCTTTAAAATGATTCAAAATAATTAAAGTTGGTAAAAAAAATGTTATATCCATCAGCATGGAGGGTTTTTTTTTTATTAAATAAACTCATGGCATCAGAGTGACATTAATGGCAGCGCAAGTTTACAACAGCTCTACATCCATGTGGTCGTTTCAGACTTTACTAACATCCTCCTACTTTCTCTTTCTGATGTGTTTGCCTTACGAAGCTGACAGGTGACAGTAAACTCACTGTTTTATTCCACTTTCCTCTGTATATGCACACTATAGCATCTGTGATGGGCTTTCCCTACACTTGTTTATTCTCAGCAAAGTTGAATCAAAGGTGAACTCTCACTCCCGGTGACTTTAAACATTGTCTGCCTGTCGCTGCTGAGGCTCCGTTCGGGGGGCCGATCATTTTAAAGAGCGGTAACCGTAGGAAGAAATCAAGACTGAAACTCAGCTGACTGTTAGCGGCGTCCATAACACAGGACAGAGCATCTTAAGTGCAGTCAGCTGTGCTCTCAGGTCATCTATCCTGATAAGATAAAACGTTAAGACTACACTGTTTATATATACACACAAAAATGCACACACACACACAGACACACAGCGGCGGGGTCTTTTCTAAACCCCCTTCTTGTCTGGCCTCTTTCTCCGGGGCAGGATTCAGCGAGGAAACCATCTCACTCTGGGAATTTGTTTTAAAGCACTAACAAGAAACAGCTGTGAAGCAGGTTAGAGGGCCTCTGACCAACTGGATTGGCTCTCAGGTTATTTTCTTCCCCTCCCCCCCTTCAGTCTGATAATGCTCCCCTGCTTTTACTCTTTTTCTTAAAGTTTGTCCCCATTCCTCCTCCTCCTCCTCCTCCTCCTCCTCCTCCTCCTTGTAAATTCTGTCCAGCCTGCCCACGTTCTCACTTCTTCATTTATATGGACTTTTTTTGCAGACCAGCAAACCTGCTGTTCTCCACCTGTCCAACAGATACCTTCACCTGTTTCACTCACCTGGCTCCCACTTCCATCTGCTACGCAGTAAACCCCCGTTTTCTCGCCTTTCCCTCTCGCCGCCTGACTCCCCCCATGCACCTGTTCACCCGTATCCCCCTTCCCTAATCACAGGGAGTCGCAATGAACGCAGCAGCCTTCTTCCCTCAGTCAGCCAACTTTTCTGATTTTAGAAGGTGTTGCCTGTCCTCTTTTGTTAGCATTTGGTCCTCATTCTACTGCCTGCGTATCTGTTAGGCTTTATGTTTTATACGGAAAAGATGCTGGTGATTCTAATTTGATATTTTGCTCCGTCTTGTCCTGAAATAAAAACAACCTTTACAATTCCTCCTGCTAAGTTCTAATACACAGTAAAAAAAGAACTTCCAGTTGTTTTTGCAAACTCTTCAGCTCATCTCTGAACAATAAGATGAAGAGACATATCACTACCATCAGTTCCTCTCTCATACTGCTCTGAAAACCACTGTTTTTTAACAGAGGGTTAAATAAAAGTGCATGATGTAACAGAGTTTACTGGACTCCCTGACTCTGTACTCTTTTGGTCAACCACGAGGACCAGGCATGTAGTTACTCCAAGTACTACCAATGCACTCTAAAAATATGAATTAATTCTTCTGTAACCACGACGACAAAGATAAGCACCGGGATTATTACAATAATAAACATGCAGTTACGTTTATAGCAAGTTCACAATTGGTTTAGGCACAAGAACAACTTGATTAGGTAAAGGATTAAAATAAGTGCTTCATTTTAAGGAAAAAAAAAAGTTTTCATGGTTTCCATTTAGTGTTGTAGCTTGTCAAGCGGTCACAGAGAAAAGAAGCATGACTACTGGTTTCAGATGGGAACAGAATAAAAATTCACTTTATAGTGTTTTGAAAGCAGAAACGTGTGTTGCTATAGTTTCAAAACCTATACAACCACATATGTTAGAGACAGCTTGAATGACTGAATGGTGGAGGTGACGGTCTGGTGCCTCTGGTGGACTGAGGGACAGTTATATTGTCCATGGACTGGCAGCACTACTTTTTTTCCCCCCACTGTTGAATTTAAAAAGCATCAGTTTTGCTTCCTGAAACCAATAAACAAGACTCCGTGGCTTCAGGCTAGAATGTGAGAAGAAGTAAAGAGAGTTGGCTGATGCAGAGATAAGTCTAGAGGGAAGGAAATGGGAAGAAGAGGAGGGCACAGAGTCAGCAGTGACATGAATGATTAGGGCTACAACCTCTGGGATCTGCCGGGTCACAGGACATGTGCTTTTAATGCTGCTCTGCCTTTTGGGTGCCCACATCCCCCAAAGAGCCAGAGTCTGAGAAACTAAGTTAGACCCTGATGCTTCATGTTATTCCTGTACATCATCTCCTTTACAGGCGCCACAGTGTTCTGGGTTCTAGGTTCTGACACTTTCTATGGAAAGTGGAAAGTGTGCATGTTCTCCTGTCTGGGATCTCTTCCCTCCCACAGTTTAAAGGGATAGTTCAACATTTTGGCAAATGGCCCATTGACATAATCCCTATAGTTTTACGAGTAGGTTTGTTACCTTTATTTGTCAGTGCAAGCTATTTTTAGAACGGTGGAGCAGAGCCGTGAGCTGCTCAGAGCTACGCTAATGAGGCTAATGGGATTTCTTGGTTTCCCTCATCAAAATCATCAAATACACAATCCAACAACTCCTAAACGTTGAGACCTGCACATTCACCATGCTATGAGATAATAACGGAACGTTACGAGACAGAGTTGTTTTTGGACACATTGAATTAATTTGTGTGAAGTGTGAGAGGTTATTTATCTATCTATCTATCTATCTATTTGCCAGTATATGTTGGCCTGACAACCCTGCATGGATGAGACGAAAGAATAATGATAAAATGATAAAATGTTTTTTTTATTATTATGGAAGTATGCAAGTTAGATAAATAACACATTTTATATGAAGGGAATTTATGAACCTGAAAGAGGAAAGGAGCTCCCTGTGCGTTACTCTACAAGTGATGCAAGATGAGATGGTAAAACAGAAAATTGCATCAGTTGCACATCTTCCATCGTACATGTGCACGTGTTGTGTTACCGTGGCTCCTGGAGACTGACAGAGAAGTAGCTGAGGCCTCTGAAAAGCTCCAGAGATGAGAGCCAGGAGTGAGCGGGACATTACTCAGCAACAACAAACAACAGCCCTCAAGATAAGGAATCATTTGTCACAGGAGCCGTGCTGACAAACACAATGCTTTGTGTGATATAATTAGCCGACGCGCTGCTTCCCTTGTGCGACACGGAGAGAGTTGAGTCACCTCAGGGTAAGCCTGTGGGGGAATCTCTTCTGATGTGACAAATACTTTTTATGGATATGGTCAGAAAGGACTCTCAATCATATTGAAAATGCCAAATTGAATAATAGCAACCCCCGATTCAATAAAAGTATATTATGGTGAAAAAAGGGGAGTACATTATGAGAATATAAAACTTATTGGCTGGTAATAAGTTTTTATTTTTCTGCATCTCGTTGCAGCTCATTAGTATGAATGGCGACCTTGTTTTTCGCATGTCCCAGTTCTCTGTTTATAGTTGCACACATTCCCACTGGGAATGTGGCCAGTTTAACCACAGGCCTCCACTGGCGACCACACTGAGCAACCCTGCTGGACCAGTTGTCATTTAGCGAGTGCCTTGCTCAAAACCACTTCAGTAGTAGCTGTTGAGAGAGAAGTTGCATTCCCACATATTTCACCAGAAGGCCTGCAGATTTAAACCAGCAACCTTTAAAACCACATGTAATACCACAGAGGGTTCCCACTTCAATTTCCTTTAAAAACAGATATGATCATTGGTTTTTCTATGCTAATTAAATACCATATTAACAGGTATAGCTGATGTGTAAGGAAGACGGCAACATGGCCAAGCTGTAAAAGCTAATAGGATTGCACACAGTCGGCCATGCTTGCCATGTTTGGAGTGAAGCCCGGGAGTCAATTCAGGACCGCTAAGATTTGTTCACACAATACAAGAAGCAAATCTCAACAGCATAGTAAACACAATCTGAGTGCGGAGGGAGGGCACACACTGGCCTCTGTGTCTCTCCTCCCTTAAAATGCATCGCCACGGTGACAAGGGGTCATATTAGTTTAAGACATGAAGAACATCTTGTGTTCTTGGAACTTTTCTTACATTTTGCTCAAATACTGGAAAGGCAGCGTTGGAAAATGAAGTATGTCCGCTCATCTGCTGTGCTTGAAAAAAGATCTCAAAGTGTTGCAGTCAATCAATCAAATGATTATATGATTTGACTTTTTCTTTCTTTTGCTTTTTTGAAAGGCAGTTGCCAAAAAGCAACATGAAGCTGATTCATGCTTCCTAAGCCAAACACCAGTTTCTTGAAGAATACAATGAAATCATGGAACTCCTACCACTGCCAATGACAAAGTTTTTAACTGTACACTGGAGTGCCTTATATATATATATATTTTTTTTAGGAAGATGATTTATATGTATTGTAAAGATTTGATTGAGTCTCTCTTTACTTCTTGTGGTCTTGTCTTACTCATGTATGTTTTAAATGTACTGTTCCCAGTAAGACCAGTGGTGCTTTATCGCTAATGGGGATTCCCACAAATAAAAAAATAAAAAAGACTAGATGGGACCAAGTGATGATGCCACGTTTTAACAGCAGACCTTATATCAATCATCCATACAAAAACACCCCCGCTCTTCAGGGCCGACTCATTTCTAGGTCCGGCAGCACCCTATCTATAGACTACTCTACCCGATACTGTGTTAGATAATTTACAACCTAACGATACTCGTCACTTTCACTAAGCTGATAAACTCCAGCGAGCACAGTTTGCACATACAGAGGAAGTCGGGGTTGTGGCTCCGACCTCCACTTTATGTGTTAAGCCTTTAGCGTTTAGTGTTGTGTTGACAGAGCATTTCTTCTCACATCTTGTTCTGAATAGTCACATCCTGTTCCTTCATCACAGATTTCAAAGAATGCAGTTCAACTATAAAGCTGGATGGGTTTCTTTGCCACATAGAACCAAGTCATCTTTACTATAGAAGAGTTAATTTATGGGGTTTAGTCCATGAATGGACAGTGGCAAAGTTAATTGTTCCTACAAAGAATGTGAGCTGTCCATCATTCACCTATGTTCGTCATAGTTCTCTATAGGCTCTATAGAAACGAGGCTAGGTCATTAGTGATTGCTGGAGAACTGCCTGTAATAATGAGGGTAAGGTGATTAAACTGTTAAAGACAGGTCAAATTACCCCGCCTCCACTTTCATTGACGGCATAAAACACTTCTGTCTTCACAGCTTCCGTTCATGGTACGGAGCAAGTAAAAATGAAATCATCTGTACTTTATTCCACTGGATTCCCAGTTGGCTTCACTTACAATTACAGAAAATGTAAAAAAAAAATGAAAAAATGACATATCCAAATGGAAATGAAAATTACAATCAATCACAGCACAGTCAAATGACTGGAGAGGCCACCTCACTCGCTGTTACACATCACGATTGGTTGCATAGTTGTGTTGTGTAGAAACTGCTTATTCTGAATATCTCCTGTGGATCTTGGGACACTTTGACAGGTGTGTAAACTGAACCCATGTGATGTCATCAGCACCATATTTGACTTGGGCCTGGATATGACAAATTTACAGTAGAAAGCCTGTATTACAGGCTGCAGGCAGAGAGTGAGAGACGTGGGCATGTATCTGCCACAGAGTTTCCATCAACCTCAATGTAAAACATTCGGGAAACAAATTGAAAAGACTCGTACTACTTGCTCTGACTGAAGTAATGATAAAAGTGGAATTCCATCAAAACCGTGATGTTTTGAAGATCTATAATAATAAGACAGCCTAATGTAGGAGAGTTCCATACTATCTCAGTCTCAGCGACGGCAAAATTGAGCGGCGACATAGTGAAACAATTACAGTGTGGACTCGCGCCAAACTCTCGGCTCCAGACCAAATCCAGGCTGAAGTCTTATATGCTTATCTTGACTCCATCCAAAAAGAAAGAAAAAAAAATAACCTTGGTAAATTCTCTTTACAGTCTGCTTCCAAAGCTGAATTCCATTTATTACAGGTAGAAAATGCTGCTTTAATAGAATCCCCACAGGGACGAAGCAATGATTACAGACTTACTTATCATGTAATTCTTACACTATTTAGTTTGGGTTTCCCTTCAATAGAAACAAACAAACAAAAACCATATGGCTCCTTTGGTTGGGGATGATCTTTCTGGAGCTTGTGGTTTTTGTTTTTGCAAGGCCTTGATTAGAAAGTATTTTTCCTATGCCCCTCTTCAAAGCCCCAATTGATGTTTTAACAATTTCTGCCTGGCTCTTGATAATGATCCATATGTGGCCCACTTGTGATTTTCATCAGCCAGCGCTTGTTGGCAAAGACGCCACATGCTGCCACTGTATTATTCTTAATCTTCTCTTTAAAAGCACCACATTAAGCGCTCACAAAGAACACCATGTGAAGTTAGTGCTGTGTGCTGTGGTTTGGAAGACGGGGCCATGAATCATGACTCCATCAAGGCTGTAAAGGCAGTTGGGATTTAGTCCGTTTCGGCATTAGTGAAGTTTTTCCAGGAGAGAGTGATTATTACCAGTAAGCAGCAACGAGGCCCCACCCAGCTCCTGAAAGCCATCAAACCCCAACACCTCAATGCTCTTATTCATCTGACATCACTCAGGTATTAGCCCATAGTGTTTTCTGTCTGGCCCAGGACTGCAGTAGGCCTACACTGCAAAAACTCTAAATCTTTCTAAGAATATTTGTCTTATTTCTTGTCAAAATGTCTAATTCCTATTCAAAACTAATGTTTTCCACTTAAAATAAGACATTTACTTGTTTTTAGATAATTTTCACTTGTTTCAAACAAATTTTCACTTGAAATAAGTAGAAAAATCTGCCAGTGAAAGCAAGTTTTTTGTGCTTGTAATAAGGAAGAAAAACTTGCTCCACTCTCAGATTTTTCTACTTATTTCAAGTGAAAATATGATTGAAAGAAGTTAAAAGTCTCTAAAAACAAGCTACTTTTTATGTGACAAGTCTTATTTTAAGTATAATGAGATTTGTTTTGACTAGAAATAAGACAAATATTCTTGGTAAGATATTTGAGTTTTTGAAGTTTTGTGTTTCTTCAGGTGTGCATGAATATTAGATCACATTTCTACATACAGAACTGGGTGGTGACATGTAGGCTACTTGAAACTAGTAGTTAAACTTAATTTTATAATAACTTATTAAGTTGTGTCTGCACCATACAGTATAGCATACACCTTTGTGTAGTGAATGTGCAAATGCAAATGATAGGTGTCAATCAGTGGTCATCGTCTCAGCCTGAGGAAGAATCACCATAACACATTCTTTTTCCTACATTACCCACAATACAGTTCAACTTGCATGCATGACTTCATCGGATTTTCTACAACTCAGACATCAACAAAGGTGTCAGACTTCCCCACACCGTTAACACTATGTTGAAACTTAAAAAAAAAAAAAAAAAGCTTTCCAGTTTGTGGTGAAAACAAGCAGAAGCCATGACTCAAATATTTCATCTGTACAAAATCTCTATTTAAAGCAAACCACTTTCTCATCGGGCCTATAGAAACAGAGCTCTGTTTCCATAGCAATAGGCCACCCCAAGTCATCTGATCTCCCCTGTCAGACCGCCACTTGTCAGCTCCTATTAGAGCCAGCGGTTGCCTCTGCTTACATGTGGTACCTATCTATCCCCAGACCCTGAGGTAGCGACCCTGTTTGGCAGCCGCAGCGCCTCACCCCCCCACCCCCCACCCCCCACCCCTCCACCCCCCGGGGGGCAGCCTGATTCACTCAGTCCCGGGATCACCTCTGGTTATATGTGGCGTGTTATGACAGCTTAATGGTGCTAGTAACTGCAGTGGAGTGAGGGAGGGGGAGTGGAGGAGGAGAAGGAGGAGAAAGTTAATGACTGGAGGAGAAAGACAGATGAATGTGTACACAAATGTGTTGTCAGCAACAAATTATATAATATATTATATTATGATATGATATTATAGGATTATTATTAAATGCTTCCTGGCATCGCGATCCAAGTTAAATGTGCTTTTATAGCTAATTGAGCAAGACAGGTCTTGAATAGTGAAACGACTGAGGAGGCGGAGGTGTTCACCTCTGCAATCATTTTAAGGAAAACATTTCTCAGGATGTTCTCTGTGGAACATGAGCCTACAGAACCCCCACTGTTCTTCTTCTCAGTACAGAGCTGTGAGGGGGGCAAGGGCAACACAACTCGCTAGTGTGTAAAAGCATTGCGATACCAGTGTGTATAACAAAGGCTGCAACAAAGTGGAGCTGAAACACAAACACAGTATTTGACAACCATGACGAGGCTAAACTGTCCTCTGAGCAGAGGTACAGTCAGTCAGAATGAAAACCTTGTCTTGTTGTTACTACATCATTCTGCCCCCACAGCCAAGGTCTGGGCCAATTACCATCTCTACAGCTATGACAAGCTGCTGGAGCGAAACACTAACCAAACAGTCAGAGTAATACACACACACATGAACTCACACACACACGTACAAGGCCAATTTCCCACAAGCAGTCTACTTTTGGGTTAAGTCAATGCACACACCTGTGAAAATAGCTCTTCTCTGCATTGGTTGGTATATTCAAACAATACCTGACACTGAGACACTCCTTATGAACGTTCCACAAAAAGCTTTTCACCATTTGACAGGAACAAAACATGTCTATGCCCTGGTTGATTTGGGTTTGTGTCTGTTATGCAATCCAATGTTTTAGTTTGTTAATTTGAGGGTGGTAATTACTGACTGTATAAATCTGGGCCGATACTGGTACCAATTCACAATTGCACACACCTCTAAGCAAACAAATAAACCTTCATTACAAAAAACGACATTTGTGCTCACTTAACTTTAACAAGTTGAACACCTCGACAGAGTCACGTCGCCCCAAAAAAGAGAGAAAAAAAACAGGCTTCTCCTATGAATCAGTAGAATATAGCCTAAGCATCGGCCGCTGCTATAAGTGTTTTGCGATGGCCGATGTTCAGCAGATGCATCGGTGCATCCCTAGTGGTAACTGACATCTTTAACTCATCTGTTAATCCGTTTCTTGGTTTATTGTTTTATGCTTTTTAGCAAATGTTTGCATCACATAGGCCTATAATTAACAATCTTATAAGACCAAGTTGTAATTAGCTTGTGAACATTTTAACTTCCTCAAAAACCCAATTCAGGCTGCTTCTCCTAAATCATGGCCAAGTCTTCAAACTTTCATGAAGATCTGGCCACTTCAAGTTCAACTGCATTTAAAAGAAGTGAAAAACCAAATCTTTTTCAGATTTAACATATGACTTCAGGACTAGCGATGATAGTTTTACAGTATCCATCTTAAGTGCTTGTATTTGTCATCAAATGGCTTTTACAAACTTCTAAAACTTGGGGAGATTTTATGAGGTAACTGCAATTGGAACTGCCTGTAAGTTTTGCTATTGCTACACAGCTAACATTAGCATTAACAGCTGTCTACATAAGGTTCTGGACGACACATTGTGAGTTCAGCATCAAAACTTCAGCCTCTTGCTTCTATTTCTTCTACTGAGGTTAGCATGCCCAGCTGATCCCAGTGCAGTTGGCCCTGAAGACGTGTAGCCTACGTAATGCTGCCCAGCGGGCGTGGAACAACTCTTGTCTTGTAAATGCAATGATGGCTGAAGCTCTTTACATGCATGGCAAATAAGCAGAGGTTAATGCTAACGCTGGCTACGTAGCAATAACAAATATTACAAATAGCCCCTTTAATGGGTGAAGGTCCCTATGGTGGTGGCAGCTTTGCCAATCCCCCAACCCCCCCTGAGCCCACATCCTCCAGGCCTGCAGACGCCTACAAGTCTCCACCAGTAGAGCTGGTCTGGCCTCACTGAAGGAAATATTACCTGGAGCGGAACACTAATTGGCAAGCACCCAGACATCCCACAAGTGCTAATGAACGGGCAAAATGGCCACAGCAGAGAGACAGAGGTAGAGAGAAGGAGGAGGGGGCTTCACCCTCTGTCCAGGGCTTAGGGCTACTTCCTCCTCTATAATTAAGGGGTGATCCCCCTGCACAATGGAGAAATTAAACTGTAAAACCATGCAAGGCAAATTACTGCTTTTCGTGGGAGTTAAAGGAAGCGTCTTGATATGTAAACAATACCCTCACTTCAGCTGAGTACCCTCCCTCTCTCCACTCGGTCCCCCCCCCCTCCCTCTTTGTTCTCTGGGAATTTCAGATGGGCCAGATACTCTCTAAAGACGACAACTCTGCTGAATATAGAGGATTTACTTTATCACTAAGAAATCTCAACCTGTTTTGCCAAAGCTAACACTCACACACACACACAGCGACAATAAAGAGTTACATGAATGAACACACTTGCTTGAACAAGTTTATGAGATCATTGTTTTTCAGTAAGCTGCACATACCAGTTGACTTGATTTGCATTTTTTAAAAATGAAATCCTCTTGGTGAAAATATGCAAATATTACAAAATCGACCAATTCCTGAGCTCCAGGGAGTTGTTTATAGACTGCTGCTGCTACGGTATGCTTCACCTACTGACTGAAGTGTGTGAGTGCCATGCCAGAACAGGCTAGACGTTGCAATCTGTTACGGTGATCGTTGATGCCAACCTTCTAATCTCTGATAAGACAACGATCTGGAGAAGGGCTGCGTTAAAGCGACAGGGTTAAGCCACGACTGCGAGAGGACGTATCCACACACAACTCATTTGAAAGTAAATCATGTCCACTCTGGGATTTACAGCCTGCTTTATTAACTTCTACATCCTCACTTCAAGACCTGAACAATTAGATGGATCTTTGTTTCCCCTTTTTCATATAACTCACTTCAACTGGGCTAACAGTTGTTTGCCAAGGGCTCACAGCATACTACACAGTAGTGAGTAATGGTCACTACCTGGCATAGTCCTAAAAGAAACACATTGGATGTCCTCATTGTTCCTTTTATGATAAAGTTAATGAAACTAAATGGAATTAATTAGAACACAGTTTGCCTGGATGAGGATGATGATGAAATGATTGATTTCAATCTTCAACATTAAAAGCATTAAACTTTTTGGCAAATTGGCCCATTGCCATAATCCCTATAGTCATAGTGTAGCCGATGTCGATCTGGCCCTCTGCGTTGTGTTTCTCACGGCCTGCCCTAGGTGGGGTTCGATCCCACGACCTCCCGCACCGGAGGCGACAATGCTAACCTCTTCGCCAAGAGGTTGACAACCGCTTGGCAAGTTGGTTAGCACGTCTTTTATGGGTGGAGTGAGTGCACATCCGTTACAATAGCAGTAGGTTCGTTACCTTTAATTGTCGGTATAAGCTATTTTTAGAACCTCGGAGCAGAGCCGTGAGCTGCTCAGAGCTATGCTACGGAGGCTAATGGGATTTCTTGGTTTCCCTCATCAAACTAATCAAATACACAATCCAACAACTCCAAAATGCTCTGGTGGACAAGTTGTGACCTGCACATTCACCACGCTATGAGATAATAACGCAACATTACCAGACAAGAGTTGTTTTAGAGGCAAATGCAGAGACTGCTTGATGAAAAACTGTCCCTGAAGGCAACACGCATCAGCAGTTTTGCATGAATTTACCTCTAAAACAACTCTGTCTTGTAACGTTCCGTTATTATCTCATAGCGTGGTGATTGTGCAGCTCACAACTTGTCCACCAGAGCGTTTTGGAGTTGTTGGATTGTGTATTTGATGAGGGAAACCAAGAAATCCCATTAGCCTCCGTAGCGTAGCTCTGAGCAGCTCGCGGCTCGGCTCCGCCGTTCTAAAAATAGCTTGCACCGACAAATAAAGGTAACGAACCTACTGCTATGACTATACGGATTATGACAATGGGCCAATTTGCCAAAATGTTGAACTATCCCTTTAAGACATAAAGTAAACAGACATTGGCAAGAAGGGTAATAAGCCAGTTCTGTCTGAATGAATTTGCTTCTGGAGCAATGGATGTTTTTATCTTTACAGTTCACTGTCCCTCTGAAACAAGTGATACAGACAAAGTTCAAACATGCGACGGTGCTCCCGGCGTGCACGCGTCAGATCCCCGTCTGTCCTGAACATGTCTATATTCGCTGCTGTCAGGGGGTGACCCCGCTGCTCTTTGAAGCCAGAGCCAGGAATTCTCAGGCTTAGCTAACACCGTCGGGGAAATCACCTGGCAAACAAAACTCAACAGGCTTACACGCTGCACTAACACATACAGGCCTTCATTCAACAAACTCTTTTCATTCTAGACTTGTTTATTAGACGGCTGCCTCCTTCCACTTAGTAAACACAATGGGTCTGAAGCAGAGCGATGAGCCTTGTTGCCGTAATCCTAAAATAATTACATCTTCACAGACGGAAACTTTAATGCAGCAGTTATGGAGGTTTTATTGGAGGGTGTTTTCATTCAAGGTATCTGTGATTGAATGGATGGATGGATGGATGGATGACTGACATAGGCTGCAACAGGATATCACACTGTATGGTGAAGAGGATTCTTATTGCTTTTAATCTGTTGTAAACTCTTTTTTCTTCTTAAACTGTTGCTGGTTTCATTCATTAAAAGTGACGTGGCACCATTTGTATCTTTTACATTAACATTAGTTCTCAAGACTCTTCAAGTTTCCCTCTTCGCATGTCCTTCAGTGGTCTACAGTATCATCACAGAGTCAGATAGACCATCCAGAGTCACAGAGATGTGATGTTAACTTCAGTCGTCTTTGTTTTTCTACTTTAAATCCATCATTGATTTGTGTTGTTGTGAGGCCGTCTGAGCTAAAAGCAGCACACAGTCAACGACCATGGGTAAAAGTTCCAGCCTATGAAGACATGAAATGTTTGGGTTTAGTTAAAATAAGGAGCACTTCGTATCAGAATCTCAGACATCCTGTCTCTGGAGTGGAATCTTTCATACCAAAAATCTACCCTCTTCCATGCAAGCCAGGGATACCACTCAATCATCTGCTGCTCCCCAGCTGAAGCAGCGTCTCTATTCCTGCTGCCCTGTGATGAAGGATATGACAAATTATATTTCCTTCTAGAAGCATTTTGTTTGCTTATTTTCCCAGTAGGGACTATAACAACCACTACAGACAAACAGAGCAGTCTAACTAATAGTACCGCTTCTCTCTGATGGGTGCTAGGCTTTCTAAAGGATGGCTTTCTTGTCTTGCATTAAATGTAAACTCTACAATGAACTCATCCTCTAATCCAGTCTATGTAAAACTAAAAAAGAATTCAACTCAAGGTCCACCTGCTGTTTCTCATGATCTTTGTCAGGTAATAAATGACAGTAGCACCAAACATCATGCTAACTCATGTCTAACTCCCTTTGAAGACAATACGATGTGTCAATGCTTGTAAAAGCTTGTAAATGTATTAACAATTTACCAGCTCTTTTAGAAATGCCACCATATCTCATTCATCTTCTTCAGGCCTTATCTTTGATGAGTTATTCAAAACTTGATGATGGTGAAGAAGAAATATTTACAACTTCACCAAAAACCACAAAAAAGAGTCAGGTTAGCTGGGTTTTTATGCTGAGATCAAAGCGAATGGTTTCTTGGCTCTCGCTCTGTACTCAACCTTTAGACTTTGGTTTGATACTGGTATCAATCTTCTTGTTTCCTGTTCTGGAGACAGTTTAAGGAGAGCTGTCAGTCTCCACTGATTACAAATGAGATCTTACCATTCCTGATCTTCACAGTTTAAATGTAGTAAAAAAAAAAGATTTTACAAGAAGAAACCTTTCACAACAGGAAGCTGGAGTGACAAATGTGCCATTTGTTTGTGAGGCCTTCAAGTCTCTCCTCTCTGATCCCTCAGCCAGCCAATGTGCCGGCAGGGGTTAGCTTTTGTTTGTTATACCTGCATCCACTTTGTTTACCAAGGAAACCTCCTCTGCTTATTTTGCTGGTTGCATGGTTTATCCCTGGGCCGCCGCCAGTAGCTGTTACATCTGGAGACGACCTCTCTCCCTCCTGTTGGCCAAGGCCGTAAAAATACATAGTACCAGTTTATTTTTCCAGTGATGTTTATGCTGCAAACCCACTCACTGGCTGGCTGCAGGGTTGGATGATTCGCCATTGTGTACGGACATGAAAGTTTGAACCTGGCAGTTCAGTGACATGCACGGACACGTCGGCTTCAGACGGCATTAGCTCAAATCTCCCCCCAAAGCTCAGAGTGATCAGCCTAATTGCTAAACGCTATAACGGAGGCTGGAGAGCGCCGGCGGTGAAACCTTAGATCTGTAATTACAAGAAACAGCATTTCCCTCAGGAAGAATTTCACTGATGGCGAAAATCAATCCCCCCCCCACCCTCACCTCCCTCACCTCCCTCTCTTCCCTCTCTCTCTGTGTCTGGAGTGGCAACAACATATTTACACCAGGCATTAATTGCGGAGACACCTATTGTGTTGCCAGTGTTGTGCCTGAACGCGTTCAATGAACGATCGTTCATGAACTCGTTCATATTTTTGGGCGAACGTGAACTGAAAGTACTACTGTATATTTCTGCTTGATGAACGTTATTGTGAACGCGTTCATTCTGGCGTTTGAGAATTTTATAAAATAGTAACACAATAGTTACTTTTCCTGGTAATTAATTACTTTCATCACGTTGTAACTCAGTTACTTTTTGGGGAAAGTAAAGTAGTAACTATAACTACTACTTGTTAAAACTGCTAAGCTGTCTGTGTTTCGATATGGGCTGAGGCAATAATTTTGAAAAATAATAGCTTGTAGAAACATATTGAAAAAAAAAGAAAAGAAAAAAGAACTATGTATATTTGAACTTAGTTCAAAATGTTGAATTATGAACTATGAACTGAACTAGTTTATTTTAAAATGTGTGAACTTTCCCAACACTGTGCAGCGGCCTACACAGAGCTGGGATGCAGTTTGGCTCCTCCTCGGCTGACGCCTGAGTAACTGCAGACATGCGCGTCTCGTCATGAATGAGTGGGCTTCCTCGCTCTGTGCCGCTCCATGCAGCAGAATTTCTGCGAGGGCGGACAACAGCTGTGTCTGCAGGGGGGTGGTGGGGGGTTGTTGGGGGGCGAGGGAAGGAGGGGAGCACGAACCGGAAGAGCCCGACCACAAACTGTCCGCTTTTAGACCAACTCAGCCATAGGAACCAGCCGTGTTTACACAAGCGCCTCCCGCTCGTGTTTACAGCTAGCACACATTTTTGTTTTACCATGTCTAAACTCCTCAGATGTTTATTTTGCTTCACTTGAACTGTGAGTGTTAGAGCTACATTAGCGGATGAAAGCAGCTGCGGCTGGCAGGCAGGCCCTGGTGGCTCCAAGTCTAAATGGACGTGGAGGGGGGGGGGGTTACACCGGGTCAGGGAGACGGAGGGTTTTCGCGGCGCGAGAGATGAACTGAACGGGCACGGACTTTCAACAAGTTCTTTAATAACACGCAGCGTCTTCCCCGTCCAAAGAATGCGGTTGCCTGAGGCGACACCTCCGAGTAGAGGAGAGAGCTCAGCACCTTATTGGGGGCTTGATTCCCATCAGCCTAACAAACAAAACAGGCAGGAAGTGTCTTAGAGGCAGGGGCATGGATTACACTCATGCATGCTGGGAAAGAGCTTTCTGTTTAAGAGAGGATGAAGCACAAAAAGAGAGAGAGAGAGAGAGAAAAAAAAGGGAAGTACAAGCCAGGGAGAATTCGGGAGAGACTCGAGGGATGGGGAGAAAAAGCTGGGCTCAGGGAGTGTTGGTTAATCCCCTAAAGCATCCATATATTGCCTCCACCTCCTCTCCCACCGCTTGTAAACGGCGAGGAATGTAACATGTTGTCTTTGGGCCCTGCGTGTGCAGACGCCTCTGGTAGGGAGAGATTTATATTCACCGACTTGGCTAAAGCATACCATGTTGCTTCTTTTTTTTTCTTTTTTTTTATGAAACTCTGTAGGCTTTGAAGCCGAGGCACAGCGTTCCAAAGAAACAACCAATATCAGAAACGTCCTCTCATTTGAGCCTGATTTATATTTCAGAACCACTTTAGAGACCTGCCAGAAGAAGCCGTCAGTTTTCCATTGAGTCAACACACTCGGCTATATAGGCATTCGCTCAAAGATGACAATTGGAGGACCGGGCTGCTTAACGTGAGCCTTTAAGACTACTTCCCAGGCATTTGCTAAAATAAACATTTGTCTTGTGATATTCTTTTTTTCAAGACTAGAAAGACACATCTCTGCCGTGCTTTCAACTTCTTAAGGATTCCTCTGAACTCTGTAGCTGGATTCGGGGGGGGGGGGGGGGTTCTTTGCTTTATGTTCTTCAAGAAAACACGGAAAAGAGGCCAGGGAATATGAATGTACTCATTATTCAGATTTAAATAATGTGAAAAAAGTAATGATCATACATATACGGTACACTCACTGTATACATTAAGCTGCAAAACCCTGGTGACCATTTCTTGCTACGAGCGTCCCACTGCAGTGTGACGAGAACGTCCCGTAGTGAAGTGATGATAAAGGTAGCAACTCAAGGCTCAAAGATCTCTGTTGTTGGCTTTTTTACTCAGCAATCAGCAAGGCCAGAAAAAGAGTGAAAAAAACAAGATGTCTCCCTTGTGTTTTCACTTAGCATATCTAATCTTTAAATCCTGTCTCAGCCAGCTGGTGCCCCAAAGTGAAACTCTAGATAAGACATACAGAGAGAGAGGGAGAGAGAGAGATGTGAGGATGGATGTGGAGTTGGAGGGTGACTTGGAAAGAAACCAAGCTAAGTGTTTATACCAACATGAACAGCTCCTCCAACCTGACCAATCACGTTTTTCTTTTTCTTTTTTCCAATCCTCCGATACAACCCAGGAGCATCTCTCTGGAAATAATATGCCCATAATATGGCACCTGTATAGAAACTCTGTCGTCAGGGTTACAATAACAATGAGACAGACTGTAATGATGGCCATGTACCCTTGTACCTCCATCGCCATGGTTACTGTAATAACATCCACGGTTTGGTTGGGTGTAGGAAAATATCATGATATGGATTTAAATAGTTATTCAACACCAGACACTCTTTATTGTCATTGGTTACAATTATATCCATGAACATAGATAATAAACAGTATGAAATAGTGGTTTCGTTCTGTGTTTTACTGACCCATCCACCCACCACGACCTCTTCTCTAATGTACACTTTGTCTCTTTTTATTATGACATCACACTTCCTGCTGCCTTCATCCTACGACCACTAAATGTCATGTAGCTACAAAAAGTGACTGTGTGGGTCATAATATCCGGATGTACAGACGACCTATGGGCTTGTTTTTATAAACTCCACATACTGTATATGAATGGAAGCACACATCTCTGCAAACCCAGACTCATGTGTGTTTGAGCACAGCCTGGTGAATAATAAAAAAAGAAGAAGTAATGCTGCATTTTGTCCAGTCTTAACTTGCTGAACGTATCAGCCACAAAAATCCAAGTGTAAGCCGACTCTGCAGAGGGATGCGACTCTGAGTTTGCAAATGAAGGCTATAAACTGAAAGTCATTCCGGGACAGAAACCATATATCGGCCGCTCTTTCCAAGTCATTCTTGGAGGACGGCGGTGCGGTTCCTGATAGTGTGCAGCTATAGACTCTGACAGGAAAGTAAACAACATTGGGACTTGGTCAATAGGCCTTCCTGTAAGCTTGTTGCTGGCAGGTCTTCTCAAGTATCAGGAAAGGCATTATTGATATGCTGTAACAAAATGTTACTGTAGATGACACCTGATAGAGCCCATTCTCTCTCACTCTCAACACTGGGGACATGGATATATACTTCGGCCTGTTAAAATTGAAACCCCATGACATGTTTGGTGGATCAGGAGCCAGGGGAGGTGTTTCTTGGACTTGCAGCCACGAAATTCGACCTGCAGCATTTCTTTAAATAGGAAAGACACTCGCGGCTACATTGTGCCACATACTTAACCCACACGTTTCTTTGCTTTTGTTAAAAGAAGTGACTCGCTCGTCTGGACTGCTGCAGGGGAGCAGCATTTTCTTTTCTCATCAGGAGATTAATTCTCTGATTCTTTCAACTTAAGGTGGAGGGCAAAGGAGTTAAACCCAAATGGGGCACCGGGGTCCGGGCATGAATGCAGGCATCGCTGCATAACCCCTCGTCGCTGAGCACCCCCCCCACCCTCCTTCTCCTCCCACCACCACACCTCCCTCCACCTCTCACCCAGTCTGTGGAGCTACAGCGGCGTAAGAGCCTCATTTAGGGACACAGAAAGAAAGGCAGAAATCTCTTTCTCAGGAAGATTAGTGGCCGTCCTCCCTTTGGAGTAATAGGCCCGCGGATGGAGAGGGAGATCGGGGTAAGGGGTAAGAGGAGGGAGGGTGGGCGTGAGGGGATGGGGGTCCTTTTTTTTTTTTTACTCTGGGACATTTTTCTCCAACCAAAGGGCAAGTAGGGTGGGTGGGGGGCCTGACCCGCTGCAGAGAAAGGCCCTGTGGCCACTGCAGAGACCATGGAGGAGACCTCTTCAGACTGAAGCTCCATCTTGAGTCTTGGACTTTACCACCAGACACTTTTTGTTTTAAAATGCTTCTCTTTAGCTCCGTGTCCTTCTCCGCTCCACAATACTCCAGAGTTTCCAAGCGCCTAAAACACTTTAGGAGACTGATTCTGTTGTTATTGTGTGTTATTCTGGATGGGATTTTTTATATTCTGAGCAGTATTTTACCTTTAAAGAGGAACTATACAAGATTTTTTTAAATTCATGCAAAACAGCTGACGCGCGTTCCTGTCAGGGGCAATTTTCTGGCAAGCAGTCTCTGTATTTACCTCTAAAACAACTCTGTCTCGTAACGTTCCGTTATTATCTCATAGCGTAGTGAATGTGCAGGTCACAACTTGTCCACCAGAGCGTTTTGGAGTTGCTGGATTGTGTATTTGATGAGTTTGATGATTTGAAGAAATCCCACCGTAGCTTAGTTCTGAGAAGCTTGCGGCTCTGCTCGGCCGTTCTAAAAATAGCTTGCACTGACAAATAAAGGTAACAAACCTACTGCTATGACTATAGGGATTATGGCAATGTGCCAATTTTCCAAAATGTTGAACTATCCCTTTAACTATGCCAAACTTTTTTTTTTTTTTTACCTCAATTAAACAGCTTCAGAGTAATTGTGAAGGTTAAATAAATGACTTGTAACTTGTTACGAGGAAAATGGAGGCTCTCTGCCTTCCACCTAGCGTCTCTTGGCTGAACTACACAAATATACACATCATAACACTGTATATGACACATAACATTGTCCACTGCCCCATGAAGTGAGAGGAAAATCAGGGGGCCGACAGACAGACAGGATGGTTATGCAGGAAGCTGGATCTGAACCTGAGAACGTGGTACGCACTCTACCAGGCGAAACAGCCCTTTAGATGTAAAATGTATTCGCGTGGACGAAGCCTCATCCCCAATGAGCATGATTAACATCCATAACCTGATGACAACACGGCGCTCTGCTCCCTGCATGACTTCTTCCACCAGACTCCTCCTCTTCATCAATCTACACAGAGGCCGCTCCGCGCTCACAGCTGATCCTCACACCGGAGGAGGAGGTGATTTAATGCCGTATTCTTATCTAGAGACAGCAAGTTTTGACGAATGCTGGGAATATTTTTTTTTTTTCCCGGTGTCTCTCATTGGCACCCTTCTTACATCAAAGCTGTGAATAATTATCCGTAGACAATGTGGTTGTTTTATGCTCGAGAACATCAATCTCAGGCGAGGAGTTCACAAAGCTACGGCCCCGACTCAAAGAAGGATGAATATAAGACACTGGTTAGGTGGAAATAAGTGAGCGTGTCTGCTCCACTGGCCTCGTACAGTCAACACCAAAGTGAGGGATGATGGAAAAAATTCTCTCTGGCAAAGTTTCTCAGCGTGTAACAAGGGCCGTAAAACAACGAGCTGGCAGATCTATGTTTGAAAGAGTCTCTCCGTCGTCTCAGACCAGGCCTGGAGGACGGTGGCGGGAGACGGAGCACGTCTGAGCATCTCATCCTCGGCCCGTGTGAAGTATAGGGAGGGGAGGAGGTGCATCAATCACAGGTATTCCTTTGAAACCGTGAGATGTTTTACAGTTCTGGAAGCGGGCACCTAATCTGAACACATGTTACTCTGACACGGTGAGGAACAGGCCGACGCAGACTCGTAAATCCCCGGGGCCTGGGGAGTCAGGTTGCGAGGGGGGGGGGGGGGGGGGGGGGGGACCTGTGGAAGCATGCCCTGTAGCTGGGAGACAGATGCAGGCTGTCACACAGTATGAGGGTGCCCATTTAAAACCATTAACAAGGCCCTGATTGCTATCACATGGACCGAGCCCGAGCTGCACTTAGTGCCAGCCAGCATCCACCCGGCCACTCTCCTGCCTCCTCATCTTTCCACCTTTGGACTTTGTTGTTACAGGACAAACACACCTCCAGTGTATCTGAAAGGGATAGTTCACCCAAATCTCACTCATTATCTACTCACTCTCATGTCAACTAAGAGCTGTGAGAATTTTCAGAGTCATCTGTGCCTTCTCTGAGTTACGGGGGGGTCCACGCAGCAGTATTTGTCCATATAATGGGTTGTCAATGGATACCAACTTTCTTCGTCCAAAAAGACACACCAAAAAACATCCAAATACCTCCATACTGCTCGGCTGTAATGTCCCTCTTGTATTGAAGCCCCGACATGAGAAATTGTTCCGCCAGTCAGTGCAAATCACACGAGATTTGCACGGACACAGGAAGAGCAGTGAACTGAGACACTGGGAGCTTCCGCTACAAACAAGCTTAAAATATAGACTTATTCAAATTTTTTCGGAGCAATTTCTCATGTCAGGACTTCAATACAAGAGGGACATTACAGACGAGCTGTGTGGAGGTATTTGGATGTTTTTTGGTGTGTCTTTTTGGACGAAGAAAGTTGGTATCCATTAACAACCATTATATGGACAAATACTGCTGCACGGACCCCCCCGTAACTCAGAGAAGGCACGGATAACTCTGAAAATTCTCACAGCTCTGAGCTGACATGAGGTTGAGTAGATAATGAGTGAAATTTGAATTTTGGGTGAACTATCCCTTTAACTGAGTCAGAGTGAAGTTCAACAGGGTGAGGCACATCTCTGTGAAACACGAGCACAACGACCTCTCATCAAACCAGGTATGGGAATGGGATTCGCGGCCATCTGACGTGACACCTTATGGTGAATGAGATGTTCTCGTGATGTTTCTGCTTTAGTTACAAGGTTACACATCTCATTGTATAGTTTTATTACCAAGTATAAATGCACTGTATCTAAATTATATGGGTCTCTATACAAAGCATGTGATTCACTGAGACCAGGACATGACATCTCCAGCAGCTGAGACCTGAGCTGTCCAACATTCCGATAACTTCAGACAAAACTTCTGCATCTGGATAAAATATAGTAAAAGAAAACCACCAAAAAAAATGTGGCTTCTAACTAGAAAAAGTCAACTGTCTTTGAGCTTGTAGTCCATGGGCATGGAGGATATGACATCATTGACAGATCACCACATGAAATTGAGGGCCATCATGACATCATGACATGATTTCTCTGGTTTGAGAATTGATGGAAATAATTTGTATGAAGTTAATTAAAAAACAAACAGAATCTAGGTTTGAGACATTTTAATGTGAAAAAAGTTACTATAATGAACTTTGCCTGGTTTTGAAGTATTCTGAACTTCCTATTCAAACAAGTTGAATAAACAAAGACCCTTAAGGAAGCATAAATGCATCCAAGCTCCTTGATTTATTCACACTTGTCCCACATTTTTTGTTTGCACACGCAATCTGAGAAGCTGTTCAAATAAAAAAAAGAAGGAATCATCAAATTGAAAACAAAAGCAGAGATTTAAAAGTGTCTAATGACATACTAATGCCCTACTTCCACTGTTCCCATGTGTGACAAAGTGGCTTTGTGATGGCACGCCACCAGGCCCTTCATTAAACTCTAAAGCAACTTGAGTGAACCGTCTCTGCAGTGGCCCCTCAGATGATGCCAGTGTGTCCTCCTTGGGGCTTTCAGTGTCCACCAGCAGGCGTTAGTAATTCATAACAGTGGTACCTCAGAGGCCCCAACAAGGTTCCTCCAACCTCGTTATGAGGAGTTTATATCACTGACTCGCTAATGAAACCATGAGGTCTCATCTTTTAATTATGACCCCCTTCATAAGAGGGAATCTCGCACACCCTGCACCCTCCATGTGACCTCCCAAGCACCAATAACCCCTGATGGCTGATGGGTGAAGACTGCTTTCTTCACAGTGGTGTGAGGTTATGAAAATTCACCTCCCTCCCCCCTCCCCCTCCCCTCCTCCCTCAACTGCCAACATCACACACAATGGTCAGAACTGTGTAAATGGCTGAATAATTCATGTCATGGCAGGCGCAATATTTTCTTCTTTGCCGGTTTGAAGAAGAAAAAAAACTTGCGGCCTCTTTGTGGAGGTGCCAGGGAGAGTGCATCGGAACGTCCTAGATTCTCACCACCGCATCCCTAAACAATTAATGCTCACGGCTCCTCTCGTGGCAGGCCACCAAGCCCCATCATTAAGCATAAATACCGCCACAATGTCATACGACATCTTGTTAGCATTTCAAAGGCCCTTCCCTCCTCCCTGCCTTTATCCCAGGCCTCTGATACACCATGTCGTCCACTGCTATGCCAGCCTTTTTTAGTAATTCATGAAATTTACACTCGGGAGGTGAGAACAAGGTCTTTCGACCTCATTATAGAATTTTTTCATCACCCATTCTTTGACATCTCGGAAACACGCGGCCCCCGTCTCTGGGCCTAATGCTTTTCATGTGCCACCCAGCGACTTGTGCGAGTAGCCGGAACGTTTCAGTCGACTGCACTGTGCAGAGTGCATGATCCTACAGAAGGACAGAGCTGTGTTACACTGAGCACAGCCCAAGCACTCCCCAGTCTGCCACCGAATTACTAAATGACCTTGTTGACTACCAGACTACCCACACTGTGCACTCAGCTGGCAGGAACACCTTGCTTAAACTGGTGCAGTCAATGAATCCTCCATTCCTTAAAGGGATACTTCATCCAAAATCACCAATTTTCTACTCACCCTCATGCCAGGGAAGGGTTTGGAGAACTTTCAGAGTTATCAAAATGCTTTTGGAGTTCCAGGGGGGGGATTTTCATAATGGTGGCAGATAGCTCACTTTTTAATCATCCAAAACACACACTATGAAACATCCAAAAACCTCCATACTGCTCGTCTGTTCTGACCCAAGTGTCCTGAAGCCGCCACATGAAAAAGTTGTTCGGAAAACTGTAATTTTAACTCTGTTTTTAGCCTTGTTGTAGCAGTAGCTCCCAGTGGCTGCGCGAGATGTGTGAGATTAGCTGCGAGATGTTCTTCCGTGTTTACATCATACATCCAATGGTTTACAATGACGAACGAGCAGTAAATCTCGCGCATGCGCACAAACATCAACACAGTCACAACAAGGCTAAAAACTGAGATCAAATTATTTTTTTCTGAACAACTTTTTCATGTGGCGGCTTCAGGACACTTGGGTCAGTACAGACGAGCAGTATGGAGGTATTTGGATGTTTCATAGTGTGTGTTTTGGATGATTCAAAACTGAACTCTATCCGCCGCCATTATATGAAAATCCGTTGCCGAACTCCAAAAGTGCTTTGATGACTCCGAAAGTTCTCCAAACCCTTCCTTGGCATGAATTATTTATGTTATTTTAAGTTATTATTATAAGTTTCCCTTTAAAGATGTAGGATTCATTGACTGCACCAGTTTAAGCAAGGTGTTCCAAACCCTTCCTTGGCATGACGGTGAGTAGGTAATTGGTGAATTATCGATTTTGGGTGATGTATCCCTTTAAGGTTATTTTGTTGAGTTTCTGACCATTGCTATTGAACTGTATCGGGTTATATGGACAGGTGTTATTACAGGGCTGTTGTCAGTCATCCAGTGTATGATGGTGAGTGGGAGCGGCCGTACCTCTGGTCAGAGTGGTGGGCGAGGGCTTCTTGGGGAGTTCTGAGAAGCTGCTTCCATCCAGCCCTGAAGCCTTACACTCCTTCTTCTCGGTGGCCGTGGGAGCTGAGGTCTCCATGCTGCTCTGAAGTTTACGTCACAACCTGCAGAGGTGAGAGAGACGCTGATGTTAGGTGGGATACCTGACGCTGGCTGTGACCAAGCAAAAATAAATCAGAAAAAAAGAAGCATCATGTGCTGTTCCTGTCATGCAACAAAACTCAACTTCGACAAATGCATGGTTATCAGTTGCAGTGATCAGGAACATGGCTGAATTAAGAGCACACTGAAAAGCCAGAGTGGTTAAAAGGGGCAAATGTGCATAATAGTGTGCTTTGTTTGCTATGACTGCTTTAGATCAAATAACGCTATGATCTTTTTTTTTATTTCAAAATTAGTTTGATTATGACTCTGGTGCTTGTGTTAAGTCAAAAATTAAGTTATAGACAACAGAGACGACAGCAAGAATCAACATTTACAATAGCACATGTGCACACATGACACAGTTTTAAAAGTTAATGGGAACTGTACTGTTTAAACATTTCTTCAATTAAAGCTGCAAAAATACCTGCTCCTCTATCTTAGACAATGGAAGAGAAGTCACTTCAGTAGAAAGATGAATTAAATAACTGCTCATTGAGAGATTGTGTAGAGTTCAGGGTTCCTACACATTTAAAATGTCCAAATTCCATACTTTTTCCAGACCCTAATTTCCAGACTTCTCTGTAAAAAAAATTCAAATAACTTGTGATATTTGAGTAAATAGATATAAAAAAAACATTATTCTGAATGTGTATGCCATTGTGTAACCAAATAATTTCCAGGAGATTGTAGCTAGATACAATAAATAACTTCAGATAAGACCAAAACCAGATAAGTATTAAGATAAATATATTTCCAGACAATAGTTTCCATTTCCCGTACTTTTCCAGACCTGGAAATTTATAAAATCAAATTTCATCTAGGAACCCTGAGAGTTATAGAAACAGATAGAAAGAGCAGCAGCAGCAGGACTGAGGTCTCTACCGTTTCTGCCTTTATCTCATTCTATGGTTCAAAAATATAGAATTAACACTTTAATTAATCTAATTCTCTCCTTTTTATTAATTCATTTATTAAAAATTAAATTAATTAACAAAATAAAAGTTACACTTTTTTCCACAAATCAAATTATCTAAGAAGCATGAGGGTCAAATTATTTGTACATTATAAGAAGTGAGCCGTATCACAAGGTTTCCACTGCAGTGTCTGTAGTGATGGCGAGCCAGGCTCTGTGCACACATACAGGTTTGTCAGTTTGATGTAATGAGTTCACAGTGGCCCCTCTGTTCCAATAGTAAACACAAGCGGCCCTTAGTGCTGAGGTTCCAGCCGTGTTAACACCGTGTTAATACCTCCTCATGTCTGTGTGAGTGGCCGCTACACTTGGCAAAGAGCCACTTTGCTGTTTGACTTGCTGGGAGCTACAGGAATCGTCCTCGAGGTCCGAGAACAAACGAGGCCCGGCGGTCACTGCAGCTGCAGCCACCTACAAGACCGACTGGAACAGGAATCAGAGGGAGTGACTTCATCTTTCATGGGTGTGAGGAAAAGATCTTTTCCACGTGAGGTCAGGAGGTTTGGAAATCTCACATTATTTAGCTTTTTAAAGTCTGAGCGCTGCAGGGCATTTAAATGAAACAATCCACTTCCCTCCTAACACCTGTGAGCATCTCAGTGAAGTCAGTTCATCTGAACTTCACTAAGAAATATAAATATTTTTTTTCGGTCTCAAGTCTTTGAAAACAGCAAAAGTGTTTATGACTTGACTCGTGCCCAAAGAACACAGATAACACCGTAAAGTGAAGATATGGGAATAAATGTTCTCTGAGTCAGAGAAAGAAAATGTGATGTTTGGATGGAAGATGATAGAAACATCCCATAAACACACTCTTAATTGAGAATATGTGGAGATAAATTCTCAGTATTAAGAGCCGAGGTGAACTTGATTGTCCAGTCATCTGGTTTTACCAGCAGCTAGTCAAATGTGTGAAGTGCCGTTCCTGGTTCCATGTGGATATCCAACATGTCATCCTTTATTGTGAGGTGTGTGCACAAGCAGCCATGTCTGCGACCCTTTTGGAGGTGCCAGTCGCCTGTCACCGAGCCAGTGTAAGCCGATTAGAGGTGGGCGACTAACAGGTTTAGGCTGCATCTGTTTCTTTTTTTTTTTCTGCTGCCAAAAAAGTCCCCGCTTCTCTGCCAAGGGCCCCGGCGTGGCTTGGAGGACTCCGTCACTCTGACATCACCTTAGTGATAGAATTTAATGTGCTCTTTCATGGGGCCTTTATCGTCAACTCTGAGCTGGCCAGAGTTGTTTTTTTTTGTTTTTTCTTGCTAGTGAACCCCTCTTGGCTCAGATAAGACGTGCGCACTAACGCACCGGCGCTCGCAGCAACAACGTTTGCCTTTCAAGCAGCCTGCCCCTTAAAAATAACAGCGGATCCTCCTCCTTAACATCGCTGTCTGATGAACATCTGGCACCGCATTAATAGCTGTTTCCATGCTTTTACAGCATGCCAACTATTTGCTTTTCACTCGCCTCTGAACCTCAAGCCAATATTCTAATGAAGAGCGGTTTGGGGTATAAGCACCTGTAAAGGTCATTTACCCAAATATTTAAACAAATATATCATCATAATAATACTCAGCAGGTGCTGTTTAGAAGGACTCGTGAGTTCATTTCCCCCAAAAAGTGGCCCCGATTTCACCCCAACAACCCCCCCTCGCCCCACCCCCCAAACACACACACACACACACGTCTTTCCTTAATTCTCTGGGAGCTGCTGAATTTGCCCCGCTTCTCGGCGTCTCCCTACAGGCCAGACCCGGCGCTGCCCCCGATGACAGGGAGGCCCGGCTCTGACAGGCTGGTACAGGTGTCAGGAACCAGTCGGACAGATGGCAGGGGCCAAAGGCGAACAAACAACAAGGGTGCACTTCTTGTCTCATCTTCTGGTTGGCTGGGCAGTCCGTTGTGGCACGAACAGGATAACACCTCCTCCTCCCTTCATCCCCCCCCCGCCTTCCCCAAAACCTCGCTATGCTCCCCTTACCCCCTCTACCCCCTGGTGCCATGTGACCACTAGACTGGGGACTTAAAAGGAGAGTGGGGGCAGGATTACCAGCCTAAATGAAACGCACACAGTCACTCAACTCTCAAGCAATCAAGTGATGATTTTTTACAATGAAAATCTTCTATTTCATAACCTTAAAGCCCCAGTGTGGAACTTATTTGGCTTTTTATTAGCAAAAATCAAAATATTGCTTTCATAAATAGGTATTTCACTGAAGTTGAATCACATCCACATCCTTTCTGGTACCTTAGAATGAGTTGTTACAAGTCGTTACAAATACATAAGTGGGCGACGCACCGAACCGAGGCGGCCATGTTGCATCGCCATTTTTTACGTTGAGTGGCAGCGTGACCGTAGGTAACCATAGAAACTCAGCGGAGCTGTGGGCTTGGCCTGTTAAAACTGTCACCACTGTGTAGTGTGAGGAAGGACGGAGGCACTGATGTTGCATTCAGGTGCAGTCAGGCAGACGGCCGTCGGCAAACCAACCGGATGTCATTTTACTCAACAAGAGAAAGACGGTAAAACATGGGTCAGGTAAACAATACGACATCACCATGACAACATATTGTCACGCCTGTATTGTTTTGCTTCGTGCTGGTGGACCACTTGTTTACATAGACGCTTGTTTATCCTGTTACATGCAGCGTCTGTTGTCTGTCTGACGTCTGCCCCATTTCACATGAATGCAACATCAAGAATACGTTCATGCAACCGCACCGCTAGATGAGGGGAATTCCTACACATTATACCTTTTAGGTAACGTTTATATGGACCAGGATCTAGATCTAGAAGGATCTAAAGCAAACATGCTATAATGTAATTTTTGTTTCCTGGGAGTGCATAGCAAAAATAAATAAATAAAAAATAAACATTTGTGCAATGACTGTGAATTACCAAAATAAAACATACAAATGTTTCAGATTACTGCTTTTAAGGTTCTTAGTCCACAGAGAAATGCACACACACAGCCTGTGTTCAGAAACTGAGCTTTAAAACCAGCCACCGGGACCTTTGTAACTTTGTGATGTCACAACAAAGCAGTCAACACATTTACACATACCCAAGCCCCACCCACCTGGACAACATATTGGTTTCTCTGAATATTCACTTGAATCCCTTTACTCTATTAGATCATAAAACTAAAACTGTAACATGACTACACGGCATTACGTCTTATTAGCAAAGCTCTTCTTTCATGGGTGAGACTGGAGTAACCTTATCCCAAACCCTGAGTTTTATAGTGAGTCTGCTTTGTTCTTGTTCCTTCCTGCCACCGACCACAAATCTGGATGTGTGTTTTCTGTTTTTTTTGTCCTCCATTGAAAAATTCCTCTGCCTTCAGTGAATTATCTTACAAACATTCAAAATGAAGTTTAGAGAAAAAGGCAGGGCTGTTGGTTCAGTAGTGAAGACAGATGCAAAGAGTGTCCCATGTTTAATGAATGCAAACAAACTCCTCAGTGCTATTTTCAAACATACAGCAGGAAAACCGTTCATACATCCTGGATGGATGTGAAAGTTTCATATGTAAAGATTCATTCTGCATTAGAAGTGAGTGAGGAGAGAACAGGGTTATAGTTAATATTATGTTGATTTTCCTCTACCAGCCCTGACTCTGATGGAGCATCCAGACATGCTGCTTAACCACACGAGGCACAGGAAAAAAGACTGAGGTAATGGGCAAAGTTTTCTTCTTGCTAAGGTCAGACTTCAGTCACAAGAGCCTCAGATGTTTCCTCTTGTTTTCAGCGCAGAATCACTTGTTTTTTTTCTTCTTTCTCTCTCTCTTTTGGAAAACGCAGAAACAAGAATCACTTGACTAATGAGTCTGCAGTTCAGCTCGGCAATTCTCTCGCTCCGTCTTCAGATCTCCTCTTGTTTGAAGAGAACCGTTTGTCCGCTTCATCTTTTCTCCTCTCGCTGTTAATTCACCTTCTACCCCCTCCTTTCTCAGACGCGCAGGGGACTTTTTTGTTATGAGACCTGGTGTGTGTTTTTCTTAGCGCCTCGTTCAGTTTCAAGTGTTCCTCTCCTCCACTACCGTTCAACAGCTCCCCTTTCACCAACATTGAAAGGAATGCAAACACAGATCAAAAGAGGCCCTCTGGTTTTGAAGATTTCCAGGCTTTGCTCTTCTTACTTTCTTCCTTCCTATCTTTCAGTCAATGCGATCCGTATGCTGGTAGGCTCTCTTTCCTGGCAGCAGCGCACGCAAACACACACACACACACACTCACACACATACACAATGACACCAACTGCCGTCTCAGTTGGCAAACACAGCAGCAGCGATGGATAGGTGAGGTGCCACCTGCAGACACTCTGCTCTCATGTTTCCGACGGTGACACACACACATGCAGGTTCACATAACAAGCAGCAGAAGTCAAAATATACTTTTGTTTTACATTTCTGTGTCTTCATCATCACAGAGCTGACGATGACAGGCTATTCTCTAAAGAGGTGGTTGAGATAAAATCATGAGACTGGAGAAGTGTTTTGTTCAGCTTTTGCATGTGACACTCAGTCTACTTTCTTAGAATGTTCAGGTATGTGCACTTTACACTGGAATACATCTCAGGTGAAAATATGTTTACACTAGTTTTTACTTTTTTATATTCAGATAATATTATATTTATATTTAAATAAATTTAGGATCACTTTTTAAAAAAATGATGCAGTGTTATACAATCGTATGTAAGAGTTCACATCAGTTCCAGTTTTTTTAAATAAAATACCCTAACCCTATTTGATCATATACGATATTGACATATTTCCCATCATATATGCTGTTTTCTATACCACAGAAGATTTTTTTTTGTATTAGGGTTGAAGATTGTGACATTTTGGATGTCAGCATAACTTTACACATACATGCATCACTTATGATAATCTAATAAATTACTGTCGTCTGGCATCTGTTTGGCAACCAACCCATATGTGGGTAAAACTTATCAAATCAGTGTTTTATATTGAAAATGATAACATTTTTCAGCAAATTGTTTTGGTTTTCTGACCCTCACTATAAAATGCTCCAGAGAAGACTCTTCACTACAAACCAAAAAGAGAGATTGCTGTCTTCAGTGTCAGTATTGCGTTTACGGTGTCCAAAAAAATCAATTATTGCAGGTTTAAAGGTCCAGTGTGTAAGAATTGGCAAGGTTGATTGACAAAATCTGAATATACTACCCATGAATATATAAGTGTTTATAAAAAAAAATTAGTTTGGTTTCGTAGCCTTATAATTCTTCTTTTATAACAAGGGTCACTGCAAGAGTGTCGCCATCTTGCGACGCCATGTTTGTACGGCAGCCTGAATGGAAAATCCAGCCAGCCAGAGAGCACGTTTCATGAGTTTTGGGTTGAAGAAGGCGGAAGGAAAGAAGAAGGAGTAGGAAACATCAGACGTATCGTAAAATGGTTCAGATCTTCACCTCATCACTCCATGCTCCTGAAATACTCCCAGTCATCCCAGTCCAGTTAATGTTTTTTTGTCCTCAGAGGCCACAAGAGTGAGTGGGAGCGAGCGAGCAAGTGAGCACTGTAAACTAGAATCTGAACTCTAGATATCACGGTTTTACCCCCATTTTACACACTGGAGAAAAGGAGAAAAAATATCATGTATATGGTTAAAGGAAGCGGTTTGCCTTCATGCTACTACTGCTGCTTTTGAAGGTTACCCAGCAGCTTGTGATCATCATCAGTGTGGATGGAAGGGAAAACAGTCAATAGGTATGATACTGCACGATACTGACGTCTTTATTTGATTGTTTCTAGATTAGAGTTCAATACAACACTTGAGCAGGACAGAGGAGAATAATAATCAATCACTCTGTCTTTTCTGTCTTTTCAGAGTGTCAGAATTTCAAACACAACTTCTTTCAAAGCTGTGATTCACACGGAATCCTTCATTCTACTCACAGCTTCTGCTCTTAACCCTTCCTCCAGTTCACTCGTGAACACAATGATACACTGAAGAGGAATGCTGGCTCTGTCAGATCTTATTTACAGGTGGACAGGTGTAGAAGTCAGGGGGGGTGGTGGCGGTAATGAAGGAGTTCACACAGGCTTCTTCTTTCACTACAGTGCCTTCACTATGTCCAGGTCCAGAGGGCTGCTTGCATAATTCATACAAAGTAAAGCTGTTTTTCCTCTCTCATAGCCAGCCCTAACCACCTTGGCTGGACTTCCTCTGGGAAGGTTTTCATGAGAAACCTTTAATTTAACAACCATATGCTCTCTCTCCATGAGAGCTCTTTGTGCTCACCAAACAGCATCACCAACAACACAGATCATTTTTTACTTCTGAATGACTCCTGCAGTGCCTCACAGACACACTTTTTCAGAATCACTTTTTCTAACTGTCACCTTCGGTTTAACCACATAAGAAACACTATCCCTGTCAGCTTCCACCATTTGAACATTTGAACTGTTTGGACCAGGATTTAAATTAACAGGCTAATCTGATCAAACTCAGGCAGGTCCTTTAGGGACTTTTACGATTATAATCTCAATTCTCAATGACTGCAAAACACTTAAACTAATAATGACTTTAGTTTTAGAAAGGAAATGTAGCTTGCAAGGTGATGTTCAACTGACCCAGCATGCAGCATTATAATGTTATTACTTGGGTCATGGAAGAACCCACAACTTCATCCGCCTCGAAAATTTACTGCACCTTTCAGCGGAGAGGAAGGTAACCGGACCACCTGGACTCTGAACTCATGAGAACTTGTTTTCAGACACAGCAGCTGTTTTTTTTTGTTGTTTTTTTTGTGAAAAGCTTGGAAACCCACAGTTCTCTACCTGCCCAGCAACAGCAGACAATCAAAGCTAGTCACTAGCTGATGAACAAAGTGGAGCATTCATAAGCTAAACAGCCAAATGTTTACCACAGGAGATGGTGGAGACCAAAAACGGAGCCAAAAGTAGAGTCAATCTAGGACTTATAATCACCAGATGGCCAGAAACACAAGTCCTAATGGATGTTAGTGTTTCACTCAAGAGGCCCACGATTAGTTACTGCCGGTTTAGACCTTTAAAACTAAACCCTTATGATCAAAGACCCCTCCGTCAATGGAGAGATGAGCACATTACCAACATCTGACATCATTATATCCAAATCGGCATGTCTTATTTGATGAACGTGCGTGGCTTTGAAGCGTTCCCACAAAATTTGTACGATCTAAACACTAGAGCAATCAATATCAGAGCAGGAATGGTTTTTGTTGACAGACAGAGACCTCTGGGAGAAGACAAGTTTAGACTGGGACGGGGCACATTCTCTGCGGGTGAATCACTTTGTCTTTGGAGAAACACGTCCCTGTGAGCATTTCAAGCTCAGGTCTGAAAGGTCACCAAGCAGACTGTGAGAAGTCTGACAAGCAGCACATCAGACCATTAGTCGGATTCAGGGGCTGAAACAACATCACTGCACTAGCCTGTCAAACATGCACAGACCTCAGGTCAGTCGAGCGGGAAGGAGAGTTGTCACGATCCACGTTCTCATCCTGAGGTGTCCGCATGCCAATTCCCATTCAAAATGATTGACCATGTGGTTTCAATCATGTAGTCATGTAAATTCAGACTAAAAATATTTTGTCGACCGCATTCCGGTTTCTGGATACTCTCCTGTCAGTTCCAAACTTTTATTTTTTTTTACAATCAGCAGACTGCACGTAAGGACCCGCGGTCCTGATCAAACCCAACCATGCAGTGGATACAGAGCAATACGCGCCTAACGACTGATGTAATATGAAAGGCATCTAAAACAGCAGACAAAACCCTTGTGGATGAGTTCCTACCCCACCCCTGAACCTGACCTTTCCTGCTAGTAAAGGCAATATCCTGTGGTTGATCTTTTTGTCTCCCTCAACCAACAGAAAACAGATGTGGAGCTCAGAGCCTACACACAGTCCCCCAGCAGGCAGGAATCTAGGTTGTTTTTTTTTGCCTTTGTGCTGTGGAGAGAATCAAATGACTAAATCAATGAGCAGATACTGACGCAAGGGTACACAATCAACTTAGGAATTAAAGCATGGTACGGCAAATTTAGCATGGAACTCCTGTTACACTGTCAGAGCAGTGGTGAGTAATATGCATGAAGGGCTGAAATGTATACAGGAGACCCCGTTATAGCAGAGATAGGGGTGAGCTACAGAGGCCTGGTAGGCTCACTCACTTCTTTCTCTTCTGCTTTGCCTCTAGATTTCAGAGCCCGCCCACACAGATACATGAATCGGCGTACATTTTAAAATCATTTCTGCATTTCACAGCGTTTCACAGTGTTTTTCGGTATTTACAGTATTTCTTGGAAGAGTGGAAAATCTCAAAACACCACTCCATTTTCACTTATAGCCTACCGCTTTCCCACTGGCCAAAAAAAACAGTTTAAACCCGCTAACAATCGGCTTTTGGTGGCAGTGGGAACGGCGCACCGACAAAAAAAATCGCCTTCAATAGGCTCGGCTCTGATCGGCTTGCAGTGGGAACGCCAGACCCGGGTCAACCCGCTAATTTACATGATGATGTTGAGCGTTACGTGACGACATGTCATAACATCGTCCCAGCGCTCGAAAATTGTTCATCGTCCGCTGCCTTTCAACCGTTTTCAGGACGGACAAAAGCGCAAAACAAGAAAGAACACTGACCGCCGCCTGACTCGCTTCCATGTTGCTCTCCATTGTTTACTTCCCTGAACAACCCGGCTTGTTTTGGTCAGTGGGAAAGGAGCCAAATGCCGATTGTTAGCGTTCAAAAAACCTGCGTCGACCCACTAATTTTCAGACACCCAATTAACAGAGGAGCAGGGATGTAGCACACTCGTAGCCTTTGATGAAAAATGATTTAATAGGATCCTACTATAACAAAACCAACTTTTCGACACAACACTCAAAACAGATCTTTTGTGAAACGATGATGTCATACCCCCCACCGCTCTAACCTGTAACCTGAGCTAGTCGTTACAGTCTCTGGACGTCACTCGGTCACTGCGGCTGAATTGCGTCACTGATCGTCATATTTGCACTGACACGACTCCCAGTCAACATTTAATCCACTTAGAATATTTGGAGTTTGAATACAGTGGGGAAGCTTTCCTTCTTCTTCTCTGTTTTTGGTGTTTATGTGTGGCAGCGTTACAGCGCCACAGGCCGGGTGTAGGAACTACAGCGCCTTGAGTGGTTTTCCGTGCAAATGTGTGTACACAGATATTTCTTAAAAAGGATTCCATGTTGGAGATTTGGAGATTTTTTTCAAAACATTCCGTCCCATGTTGGCAATGCCCAATGCAGTGATCACCAGATCGATTCCTGTCTGTGCTCCAAGCCTCTCCACCATCCTGTAGGCAAAAATGCCTCCCAAAAGTATATTTAAAAAAAGATTACATTTAAGTTTTTAGCCTCTTCTGTGGAACAAATAATATAATAATATTACATTCAGTATCTGTAAATGAGCAGGCCAATTGTGAAGTACTTAAATTGTTAAATCTGATTAATTTGTAGTAAAAGGGGGGAAAAAAACCTGACTCGCAGCCTTTTAATGTTTTTGCTGCTGACGCGTAACAGCTGAATGAAAGCGAGCCGGTGCCCGTGCGATGGAGGTCATGTGATGTGTGTCTGTGTGTAAAAGTCACAGCTGTCACCTGTGCCACATTGCACACTGCTGAGTCGAGCCGGCTTCCTCTCTGAAGCATTTGGCCGGGGGTCATTTATCCTAAATGTGTTGTTAGCACTCACTCTCGACTCCTTCAGCTGTCAATAACCCTGGCAACTACTTAAGCGAAACTTCAGTGTGTGCATGTGTGTGTGTGTGGGGTCCAACAACAGGGAAAGCACTGTACTTACAGGGTTTTTCAGTTTTGTGAGGAGCAGATGGTTAAATGGGGAGACACTACAGGTGAATAGGGTAAAAAAAATTAACTAACACATATCACCATGAAACTTCCCAAGTTTATCACTCACATTAAGACAAATACTTTTTGTATTACAAGTTTTGTCAAATTGTATGTTTAAATATGTAAATGAGGCAATATCTGATGAAATATGCGCCAATTTGCATACATTTCCAAAACCGAAATCTGAACAATGGATAAAGCCCCTTTCAAAATTCTTGTTTTATTTTGTTGACCTATTAGAGTCCGAAGTTTTTACAGAGGGGATTTTGGATACCTCTTTTTATCACTTTGTAAATGAGAAAATACTGTCACCAGCCCTAAAAAAAAAATCAAATTTTGCCATGTTTTTAGGGATAAAATGTTGTATAAATCAGGCTGTGAATGATATATCAACAATCCCCTCTGTAAAAACCTTCAGAATATAGACAGGAATAAAACTGGAAGGTTTGGTGTCTGTAAGTGCTGCTGAAGTGAAGATTTCTACCTCAGAGTCTGAGGAAAAACTCATTTTGAGAAAAAGCCTTTAAAGACTCTTGTACTGTAAAATTCCATAGATTGTTAATGTAAATCGTACTTTTACGATTGGTTGCGGATACAAAGGAGATGAAAATTTTTGGAGCCTACATCATTGTTCAGGAGAGAGAGAGCTTTACAATGATACCTGACATGACATGGGTCAGACAACAGACACAGCACAGTATGTCACAGTAGCTGTTCACTTTTGATGAATTTAGGAAAAATCTACTGATGAAAGAGACAAAATGAAGTAAAATAACCACCTTAATGTGGATTTTCTACCATTTATTTTAATTTTTCTGAAAGAATACATGTTAAGGAAGAAAACTAGCCCAAAATCTCAAAATTGATCAGTGCCTGTAGTGTCTGGCCTTGTATTTGTAGGTCAGTCATTCAGCTGTGATGATTAAGTTTAAGGTGCCTAGGGAATGCACGTGTGTGTAATTGTTTATGTGTGTGTGTGTGTAAAGATTTGGCCCAAAATCAAAGTGAGCATTTGCTTCACTCAGGTTTCACTGTGGTGTAACTTCCACATTGTTGTGGTGAGTCCAGCGCTGCAGTAGAAGTGCCTGTGATAGTTGACAGCCTGTAGTTGCTGGCCTGCACACACATACAGCTGCTGCTGCTTCCACACTCAGATCTCAGGCCGGGGGAGGGGGAGAGGGGTCGGGGGGAGGGCGATGGAGGACTCCCCTTGAATTTCAGGGGATGTCAGCGTGGGTGCATGTGTGTGTGTTTGTGTTGGCCGGGGACCCATCAGTAGCAGCTGTCATAGCACGTCACCGGGTGAGAGCTTATGGTGTTAATTCTAACTATTTCTAAGTGATAAGTTAGAGTTTCTTTCCCTCTGGATTTGTTTTTTTCTATTCAAAATACACCTGTGGTTTTTAGAAGCTTATCAACATTAGCTCCGGAGCAGATGAGTCAGAGAGCACACGGCTGATGTTTCACAGTGAATAACACACGTTCAATTTTTGGAAAACTGCAACATCAGCCAGCTCAGACAGGACAACATCTAGCAGGCTATTTTAGGAAGGTTAGGAAGACAAGGCTTTGTTGCCTCAGTGTGATCAGATATTCAACATGTCTGAGCTGCGTCACCACTAACCACACTATAGCAGGTGTTATCTGATCTCTCATCCTATACGTCTGTTTATCAGAGATTAGTTTGATTATAAAGGATTAAGGCAGTGGTTACCAAACTTTTTTGGCTCGTGACCCCATTATGACATCACAAATTTCTGGCAACCCCGCGATCATGTGCAGTCACGTGATCGTGGCTGTCAATCAAGATGTACCAGCTCAGATATTTTTATTTGCTGCATTTTATTTGAACTCGATTTATATTCGGGAAAGTGAAATTATAGAATACAGTTGTTTAGGATTGTGCATGGTGTTTTTAATCATAATTTAAAAAAGTAAATAATAATTATTTAAAAAAATATTTTTTATCAGTATTTTATTTTATTTTTTTCAATTACTAGACATTTCAGGCGACCCCAATCAAATTCCAAGCGACCCCACGTGCGGTCCCGACCCCAAGGTTGAAAAACACTGGATTAAGGTAACCTACTTGTTTAGTTGTAAATGATGACAACCGCTCTGTGAGTTCAGCCGTAGAAAACACTGGATGGTGATTATGGAAAGCGAGAAGGGACAGAAAAGAGGTTTGACAAGCCGAGGTTCAGGACGGTTGCATGGTTCAGATGTTGTAGCGTGGATTGACACATTAAAGGAGTTCTCAACAACAACTTAACTCCGCAATAAAACAATCTGACCAACAGGGGACAAAACAAATGGTCAAAATCTCAACAGTGAAAACAGCCTTGGCCCTATAGCCAGTCCGTCACTGGCTTGAACTGTTGCTGCACTTTACACATGGAAAGGTTTTGTTAATCTGCGCGAACAAGCTGTGAGAAATTTATTTTAATAATATTTATATATTTTTAGTTTATTTGAGAATATTTTATTTATTGGAAATCGTATTTCATATGTATTTTGTTTATTTGAGGATAATTTATTTAACTTATTACCAGGCAGCGTGTAGCCTAAATTGTTGGTTTACAAAAGTTCCTAATAAACAAGCAAATGTATGTTTCGCATTTTGTTCCCATACTGTACCGAAGATACAGCAAACCGTGACCTCAAAACCGAACAGTGATATCAACCATATTTTTTATTGCTTACTTTGTAAAATTGTAGAACATGCTGATGACATCAGGAAACATCAGGTTTGGGCGGGAGGGGTGAAGTCAATGTATGGTTGAGTGTGAACCAGTGAGTAACATAAGGCAGTTAACAGTTAACAGTTAACACAACCATGTCATTTTCAATGTGCTACATGAATTCCTTTCTATTTCAGCAGCAGTGTAAAGGCATTCAACACTGAGCATGAGAGCTTCATTTTTCCATTGTCTTCATCTTTTCTCCTGGAACGCTTCACTACAACACACAAGCGACTGTCGACACGGCCCGAGTTCAGCAGCCGAGCAGCCCGACACCGTTGTCAAGTCTCGCATGAAAAAAACGAGCCGAGCGCAAAAAAAATGACGACCCAGCAGCACGTAACACACGGATTCCATCCCACTTTCTCTCTAATGAGCTGATTACAAAACATGAGCAAACCTCAGCCTGGCCCTGAGTCAGGCATGGAGAGAGAGAAAGACAGAGACAGAGAGATGATGGCAGCAGCAGACGTGTTGTGGAGGTTACAGAGCTGCCTGCTAAAGACAACCACATGTCTCCATATCCACCCTCTCCGCTCTGACTCTATCTCTCGTCTCCGGCTTCTATCTGTGTGGAGACTGTGGCCTGGCAGCTAGTCAGCGCGATGTGGAATCTAATATCTCCCATCATATGGAGACGTAAGAAAAGGAAGCCAGCCGCCCTGCCCTTGAGGCTGCGATGACTTTGTAGCTATGGGAGGGCCTAGTGTAAATCATAACTTACAAACTCCTCACCCTCTCCCCCCCGACCGACACAAAGTTAGCAGCACAAACACCCCCCCTCCCCTCCTCTCCTCCCCTCCTCCTTAAACCTCTCTTTCTCTCTCTGTATGTCGGTTTGATTTTGTTGTCAGCGGCCTCTGCGCGGACCCCGGTCTCTGCCTCTGCATCAGATTAGGGCCTGTGGCAAACACAGCAGACAATACACCATTGTGCGCGAGGGCCTGTGTCAGTCTATCTCGGCGGCTCGCGTTCACACAGAGAGAGAGTCTGTGTGATGTTTGACGAGGAAGTGACAATTATACAGTCAAGGGGGGAGCCGTCGGCCAGCAGTGAGGGGTTATCATCAGCCGCTGAGACCGTCCTTCACTCGCCACGGGACGGAGATGGAGATGGAGATGGAGAAGCACGGGCCTCTGTAGTTATCAGTCATCTACAAGTCATAACAAATCCCTGTTGTCCACGATGAGACCTGAAAGTCCCTCTTCTGTCCAAACCACGGATGATTTACTGGATGACCACATCATGGAATCTGGGATTCTCACAGTCACACATAGTCAATCAAAACCAGTGGGAGGGGAGAATGTGGACTATATGACCTCACAGGGTGGCAGGACGTCTCCTTAATGACACCCACAGTGGACACCGCCATGGTCGATGATGTCAGTGTCTCTAAGACTGTCTTTAATATAAAACATTCACTTTTTTTTTTTTTTAAGTGCCACAGAAGACAGTCAGAGAAAAACAAATACCATCTTGGTTTCTGTTGTCTTTATATAAAGCACAGTAAGTCTTCCCTACTTAAAGGGACAACGAGGAGTTTCTCCAGCGGCAGAACGAAAAATTCCGTGACAATAAAAAAGTCTCATATTAATGTGGATGAATCTACGTTACCCACACTTGTTAATGGGCCCATTTTCTATAAATATATCGTTTTGTCTCTATCGTTATTTTGTTATTATTAGTGGTGGCGGAGATGCTGGGCGAGCCGACCAGCGTTTCCTTACTTCCGGTTTTGCGGACGCTGCCCGGCGAGTCATGAGAATAACGTTTATGGTCGGAACTACGACGGTATCTGATCATCTTTGAACCTCTGACTTTAATTCTTGATGAATGAAAACATGAGTCTGTCTTGCGCCGGTCAAAGAAATTCACGGTGCACGCGGAGACTCATAAATGTAGTGTAAAAATAAGGCTTCGCTTTTCCAAAACTCCTCGTTGTCCCTTTAAAAGCAGACTGCCCACCATTCAATACCCCATACTATCACTTCTATCCAGTGTCGGGCACGTTACTTTAAAAAAAGTAATTAGTGGTAGTTACGTGTTACTTTCCCCCCAAATATAACAGAGTTTGTTAACTAATTACCAGGAAAAGTAATTATTGCTCAAATTATGTCAAATTACTTGGTCTCGCCCCTCTGACCCCCCAACCATAACCCTAACCTCCTGGAACTAACCAACTCGCTTAGTATTCCTCCATGTGTGGAAGAGGCGGAGTGATACAGCGCGTCACACAGCCTGCTTATGTGGAGGAATACTGAGTGAGTTGGTTAGTCCCAGATAAACGGCTTTTTTCAGAGAAGTTGATGGACTGGAAAAAATGTGTATTCAAATGGGTGTATTATTTGTGACGGGACTTCTTGAGTCATGTAGCGGCGCATTTTATTGTCAGTAACGGTAACGGCGTTATAACAGGGGAAAAAGTAACTTCTTTGTTTACTTGCTACTGAAAAATGTAGCACCGTTAGCAACGCTGTTTATTTATAACACCGTTTTTTCCCATCACTGCTTCTATCCATTGTTAACCTGGCGGCTACACCCACAATGCAGCTTGACCACTGCTATCCTCAACAGAGACGGGGAGTGGGATACAGAGCCACCACACCCTGCATTTCATTCTGCTAAACGTTGTCCACACAGCTTCATTCTTCATTCTTTCAACCAAAAACAACCTGAAAACACAAAACTCTCTCATGTGCAATCAACTGGTGTAAAAAAAAGGAAGCAGGTCGTCTGTTCTGCAATCAGTGAGGTGTAAAATACTACAAACAAGGACCAGCAAAGACAACTGCAGTTCTGAAATGCTGGATTTAACTCCACAGCAGCTGCTCGCAAAAACAACAAGAATTCTTGTAATTCTCTATTCTTTATTATGTTGTTTATACCACTTAAGGCAGATAAGAGCCAATCAGGGAGCAACTGTGGGGCCTCTTCACTGGCATTTCAAATTGTCTCCCACAAACTTGCCCCAGGGCTCCAGGGACCCAAAACATCCTCACCTCACAGTTCAACAGTGTAGCTCTACAATTCAGTTTCACTTAGTTCCGGTTCTTCAGTTTTCAGTAATAGTTCTGTAATCTATCTGATGTTTTTGGAAACAAAACAGCAAATTTGTTTTTACCTAAAAGTGTCATATGATAACGAACTCCAGCCTGGTTATGAAGCCAAAGGTGTCAAAGTTATTTGATCCAAAGAGGGAAATGGAAATCAATGTTTGTCTATTTGGTATAAGTCCATTTTAATGACTTGTGATGTAAAGACAGTGAGTTCAGCTTCTCATCCACATCCAGGCTAAAACAGGCTGGAAAATGAAGGCAAATAAAAAAGACAAAAAAGGAGTCTTGGGGAGAAAAAAAAACAACAACCTGTCACTTTCCATTGTCAGTGGAGTTTATCTTGTGTTGAGATAATGAAATCAGTCTCACCATCCCCCCTCCCACAAGTTAACTGACCCCCTGTGACCTGGGCAGGGCTCACCCCCCCCCTCAGAAGACCAGCGCTACAACCACCATTGTTCTGTCGTAGGCCGACAGACAATGATGATGTTACTGCTGAAATGCTTTTGGGAAACCGGGTTTCCGATGACTCAGTGTGTGAGAGCGGAGGAGAAGGAGTGTGTGTGAGGAGCTCGGCCCGGGACCCGATGGGAAAGTCTCTGCACCGTGCCGGCGATGACACATCATGCATCACACGGGGGTTGACTGACTGTATACAAGACTGAATCTGTTTAAGCTTCCCTCCCTTTTTGGAGATAATGGAGCAGGCTGCGGTCTCATGTTTCTTTTTCTGCACTTTAAGAATTACAACACCGAGGCAGAGGAGCCAAGTTACATGACTTTAGAATCAGAGATGCACGATAACTTTTTGTTTTTCCACCGATAACTGATAACTGATAACTTCCTGCTTCTCATAACCGATACTGATGTCCAATAAGAAAGGCTAAGATGTAGTAAAGGTGAATTTAAAGGGATAGTTCAACATTTTGGCAAATTGGCCCATTGCCATAATCCCTATAGTCATAGCAGTAGGTTTGTTACCTTTAATTGTCGGTGCAAGCTATTTTTAGAACAGCGGAGCAGAGCCGTGAGCTGCTCAGAGCTACGCTACGGAGGCTAATGGGATTTCTTGGTTTCCCTCATCAAACTCATCAAATACACAATCCAACAACTCCAAAACGCTCTGGTGGACAAGTTGTGACCTGCACATTCACCACGCTATGAGATAATAACAGAACGTTACAAGACAGAGTTGTTTTAGAGGGAAATTCATGCAAAACCGCTGATGCGCGTTGCCTTCAGGGACAGTTTTTCATCAAGCAGTCTCTGCATTCACTGTACCTCGGAAACAACTCAGTCTCGTAACGTGCGTTATTATCTCATAGCATGATGAATGTGCAGGTCACAACTTGTTCACCAGAGCGTTTTGGAGTTGTTGGATTGTGTATTTGATGAGTTTGATGAGGGAAACCGAGAAATCCCATTAGCCTCCATAGCGTAAATCTGAGCAGCTCGCGGCTCTGCTCCGCCATTCTAAAAATGGCTTGCACCGACAAATAAAGGTAACGAACCTACTGCTATGACTATAGCGATTATGGCAATGGGCCAATTTGCCAAAATGTTGAACTATCCCTTTAACATTATACTTGCTCTGCATCTGAATTAAAATATTATAACCTGCATCGCTAGTGATGTAATCAAAACAACAAGAACAGTTACAACGGGCTGAAAATTAGCAAAATCAAGGCAACATTGGCTCATTATAAATGGCTCTATTAATCAGCAAAAAAATACTTATTAATTGTACATATCTGTGAATCGGGTCAATAATTATCGGTACCGATAGTCATCATGCATCCCTACAGTTCCTGCTCTAAATGAAGTGGAGACACATCAGCCCAGCATGAATCTGCTCTTTTGTGCTGACATTCAGCAGTCCACTCATAGCTGCTCTAGTGTAAAGAAAGATGCTAACCCCCCCACCCAAACCACGCCGACATCACACACTGGAGTGGTGGGTGGAGAAGACACAGGTGTGAACCAACAGTTGTTAAAACAAGGCTAGTGTGTCCTGTTAGTGTCCAGCGGCCAAGGACTCAGTGAAGTGGCTCCACACGAGAATCAACTGAGGTGGCATCACTCAGAACAAAACGAAGCTGCCTTTTACAGCCCCTGGAAGGGCTGTGAACGCCTCACCGTGTCGATGATGAAAATCAACATTCAGTGCCATAAAGTGTAATTTGTTGAGCTGGATCTTTGAGTAACATCTGCTTTCATTTGACGGGCCACAGAGCTGTCAGACAAGTCAGCAACTTTCAAACATCACGTTATGTCATAAAGACAGAAAAACAGAAACACTCTCAGCTTCAGCTTCCAGCTCCACTCTGAAGATTTCCAGCTTTTATCTATTTTCCATCAGTGTTATATGATTGATTTTTTTATGTTTTACTTTGTGCTGTTTCTCACACGGAAAATGATTTGAACCAGTGATTTTTTTATTTAAAACTTCTAATATTTAATGTGCAATTTTTTTTTAGCCCAAACAATTAATACAATATACAATTGTATGTTATAGTATGTTCAATTGTTTTAATAACATTTAATATTGTGATATTTTATTATTCCGTTGGCCTAATATTCCATGTTTTGTTTCCTTTTGCAGCCATACAAAACATCCTGCTTTGTAATAAGAGTGTAATTCGACTTCAACTACATCTCAATTAGTTATGTCTTCTTAAAATGGAGAGTGAAACAAACACGAAACAAAACAAAACCTTTCAGGACAGTTTGCTGATTCCTGTGTAAACTGAGCAAAAAGAGAACTTCTAACATCCTCAATGGACCAGCATGCACTGCAGCCACGACGAGGCATGCTGCAACACCCCCCCTGCAGCCATGAGCATCCAAACATCCATTGAGAAAATGTAGGGAATCAAACAGGCGTTCAGAGCCACTCCACCACACTGCAGCATGGTGAGCAGCAGGTCAGGACACTGGGATTAAAGGCAAACGGCAGCAGCAGCTACTTCTCCTCCACAGCCTCCAAATTCCAGTGCAAACATCTTTCAACCCAAACCACCGAGGCCTCAAAAGAAGCTTCCCTCCCTCCACCCACCACACCACACCTAACAACCCCCCCCCCCCCACACACACACACACACACACACACACACACACACACACACACCATGAGGTGACAGGCCGCTGAACAGCTTCACTGGTGCATCAGTGAAACCATGCAGGGTCAGTGGGATGGGTTACACTGCAAAAACTCAAAATCCTTCCAAGAATGTGTCTTATTTCTTGTCCAAATGTCTCATTTCTAGTCAAAACTAATCTCTTTCCACTTAAAATAAGACTCATCACCTAAAAATCTACTTCTTTTTAGATCATTTTCACTTGTTTCAAACAAATTTTCACTTGAAATAAGTAGAAAAATCTGCCAGTGAAAGCAAGTTTTTTGTGCTTGTAATAAGAAAGAAAAACTTGCTCCACTGTCAGATTTTAAATATGCTTGAAAGAAGTAAAAACTGTCTGAAAACAAGCTACTTTTTTAATATGATGTTTCTTATTTTAAGTATAATGAGAGATTAGTTTTGACTAGAAATGACATTTTGACTAGAAATAAGACAAATATTCTTGGTAAGATATTTCAGTTGTTGCAGTGTAGGGTTGATGGCTTCTGCTCTCTCTCTCTCTCCTTCTCTCTTTTTTTTTTTGGAGAAGGGGGTGTTAGTTTTTTTTTTTTTGCATGTCCAACTTTGGGGTTAACTCAGCAGGGGTTGGTTTGGTTGCGGTGGTCTGGGCCGCTCCTCCCCCTTTCTCAGAGTCACTCAGACTTCACCACCCTCCAACCCTCCACTCTATCCCTGTACGCTAGACTTCATCGGTATTTGCTTTAAAAAAAAAAAAAAGATCACCCCCCCCCCCCTTCTCCTCCTCCTCCTCCTCCTTGGCCTATCCCCCCTACACACACACACACTCTCCCACACACAGTCACTCCTTTTCCAGTATTTGATTCATTAAATTTCCGCTGCATTTCCAGAAATAAAAAATAAAAAGGGAGCGCGATCAATAAAGTGGGGCCTGTGTGTGTGAAAGTGGGGGCTCCATGCAGCAGCAGCAGCAGCAGCAGCAGACACACAACAGCACACACAAGGCCTGGGGTTGTGGAGATGAAAGTGACATGGCCACTATGGGTCCCTGAACGCCACAGAGCAGAGCAGAGCCCCCGAACTGTGGCTGAATGAGCTGAATGGGCTCATCCATTCTTTACTCCTTTCACTCTGCGAAGGCCCTAACTGTTGGAACTCTTCATTCCTCACAATGGGCAAATGCACTAAAACTTTCTCTGCTTTTTTCTCATGCAAATCAACCTCAGCCCTTCCTTGGTTTGTCATCATGTGAAGCGGAAAACACACACATGAACCGATTCTTACTCAATTGAATAAAAAAAGACTAGAAATATCAATTTATTTGTAACTTCTTTTTTTTTAATTTCCTTGAATTATTCCTGAAGCTTCTTTATTATGATTTTATACTTTTCTAGGTCTCTATCTCATCACTGTGCCAAAAAACAACAAAAAAAGAGCCACTTGATTTTCAAATGTAGCTTAAAGCTTCACAAAAAAGTTTCCTCTCCACTAATATGTAGGCCAAAACAACTCAAAAGAACGAGGCTCCTCAGTCCACACATGAGTTTGGAGATCATTAGCAGCGCCTGTTAGATAGGGGTAAAAGCCAACAGCAAATATAGCTGGTTAAGGGCCCCACAAAGGCGTCAAGTGTTTGTTGACTGCTCAGCCTGGAGAGCAAATAGTAAACTTTGAATCTTTCATCAAGAGGTACACATCTCCCACAGGCCTGTCAGAGGCACTAACGTGTCCTCCGCTGGTGCTGCTGCAGCATTCCTGACCCTCTGCCTGATGTTTTGTTTCTTTACTTTGCAGCATTTAGAGATTAAAAAAAAAGGAAAATGAGAGATTTCATTAGCGCACTGCAGCTTTTCAGTCTGAGCATCCAAAAAAGATAAAAGAGAGGGAGAAATAAAGCAAAGCAAAGTGTTTTTCTTCACGTTAAAAACTGTATTCTCTCAAATCTCTTTTTTTCTTTTTAAGATTTTACACTTTGAATCGTGCAGCAGCTTCTGTAAATAAAAAACTCGTATTTAAAGCCACTGGCGCCGAGCTTTCTGATCACATCTCTTCCCATATGGATCAAGTTGCAGGACAAAACATTTTTTGGATTCCAGTGTCAGATAAGTTCAAAGTGCAAATGAGATGTGAAGCCTCATCTGCTGCTGACACGCGAGGCTGCAGAGAGAGAGAGAGAGCAGGAGAAACCCGCTGCAAAACACTCCAGCACAGTGGAAATAACACACACTCATACTCACACAAAAGGCAGAGAACACAAAGGCATTAACTAAACAACTTCTCTCAAACTCTTGTCAGCATCAGCGCGCTCTCCTCTTACCTCCACTTCTCTGTCCCCGTCGAAGCCGCAGCAGCTCTTCCTCTCTCAAGTCTCTCACTCTCTTTCTCTCTTTTCTTTTTCTGTTTTGGCCCGAGGAAAAAAAAAAAAAAAAAAAAACTTTAGCTCGGAGTCGTGTTCCCGTAAACTGGGACTACGCCGCTGGCACCGACATTGAAAGCGAAACGCGCAAACGAGCCTCTCCGGACTTGACGCGAAACTCCATGAACCGAGTTTTAGGAAAAGTTTTGGAGCAGGCAAAGTGTGCTGCTCGGCATTACCTCCTCCTCCTCCTCCTCCTCCTCTTCTCCTTCTCCTTCCTCTTCGTCTGCTTCAGTGCGGAGCTGAAGTCGCGTCTAACTTTTTCTTACAATCCATCTTCTTCTTTTTCTTCTTCTTCTCCAGAAGGTGCGCTCTTTGCGTGCCAGGCCGTGCGCCGCGCGTCTTCAGCAAACTAACATGATGCGTAAAATCTCTGCTTCTGTTTTTTTCTTTCTCTTACTCATTAAAAAACACAAAAAAGTTTGGGATTCAAAGCGGTTTGGCTTCACTCGGCAGTTGTTGCAGAGACATGCGGTGCTGTTGAGATCTTCAAGCTGCTGATCTGTTTTCAATCCCCCCCTCTCCCCCCTCTCCTCCTCCTCCTCCTCCTCCTCCGCCCCCTCCCCCTCTTTACCATCTCCTCCTCTCTCTCTCTCTCTCTCTCTCTCTCTCTCACTCCCCTCGCTCCCTGGTGAGTTGGGCCATTTGCTGCACCAGATGGGCCGGGCTAACTCAATCCAGCAGTTGCAGACGAGGGGGAGAAAAAAGTTAGATAAAGTTTCATTTATTGCTCGATTTTTCACGGGCTTATACTTGTCGCGAATGCTCGAAGGAAGCTGAGTTTTAAATACACGTTGAAATCAGTTCGAGCAGAGCTGTTGTCTGTCACCTACAGACAGGTCTCCTGCAGTTGGAGGGGGAAGAAGAAGGAAAAAAAAAAAAAGAAGCTCTAACTGTATCTTGGAGTTGTGGTTCTGTGAGTGGGTGGATGGATAAACAAGACTCTGTGTGATCTTGAACAAACCAAACTCAACATTTACCAACAAATACACCCAGAGCCTATAGTTAACGCTACAGCTTGTCGATTCAAAAAAAAAAAAGTAGACAGCAAACAATCTTCATAATTCATGCTGTGTTTATTCCCATCCAGACCTTTTCATCTCTGCTGGAACCTTTTATTCAGCAGTGATGTGCTGCGGACAAACAGCATTTATGATGTGATTCATGTAGATTTCACCTAAACTCACCCTGTCTTTGTCGGCACATTTAAATGCTTATTTAGTTTTATTTAAGTAACAGTTACTTTTGAAGAGACTGCATAATGTCATGTGTGTAAAGTGGAAAATGCTGGTCCTCTCTAAAGAAGAAAAACACTTTATTGTACATCAAAGTCCTGAAAACACCCCCCCCCCCCCTTCAGTTAAAACAAAGTGTAGCCTATATACACTATAAAAAATAACATCGTTCCATATGCAGAAACAAATGGCCTCATCACTGTGTCACGTATCAATGCTCTTTCTATATGAGCTGGACATCAGTGTTTGAAGAAGTGAAACACTTTCCCCTTGGAATTATAAGGTTCTTTTTGACATTTTTGTCAAAATTTAGTTAGTTCTGGTACTACTTATTGACATAATAGGAGGTGTTTTTTTCAGGTTTTATGCATTTTGGTCATTTAATCTGGAAAACATTTAGGGGTCAAAAATGACAGGAATTCTCCTTTAAACACAAAGTCTTATGTTCCACGTGACTTTTTTAGGCCTGATCTACAGATCTGATCAAGAGAGAAGTACCAGCATATGTAATATGGGTATAAATGCTACAAAATACATAGTTTCACACATTCACAGCTGCAGGATATTGTTTTGTTTTTTTCTATAGTGTTGGCTACATCCTAACAAGACAACATAATCTTATAAACTGTATTTCTGTGATATATGATGTCATCAATGTTGTGTAAAATCAGATCAAAAGTTTACTTTGTTAACGCCTCATTGACCTCCTGACTCATTCTCTAACTGCTCATCCCTGTGTTGAAGCCCACCATGTCCGTTAATCACCAGCACACACTGAAACCTCACACATAGAAATAAAGACAGACTCTAAGAGGCTATAAAACATCTTAACAGTGACCGGACTGCCGTGGTAGAAAGTGACTCAAACACAGAGAGACCCAGTCCAAAACGCTGAGCATGCTCCACAGAGGACAGACAAAAAAAAAAAAAAAAAGAGGAGGAGGAGGTGGGTTGAAAACACACTGAGTCACAGAGGGATCGTCAGGCCTCTGGTTGGTTCTTTAGGGCTCGAGGTGCTGCCCCCTATTGTTCCCTCTCCACGGCTGCATCATGCCTGAGTGCCCACTCTCAACAACCAACCTGTGCACATGAGCGGCCTCTGCGCTCCCCTGTGCCTCGGGGCCTGTGCACAGCCTCAAAAGGAGGGTGAATGCCAGTGTCAATGCTCGCTGGCCTTCTCCCCCCCTCCCCGTGCTATACGCTCTTACAAGCAGGAATTTTAATGAGCCGGTCGGCCTTTTCTGATCGGGATAGAAGGAATGTAACTGCAAAGTAGAAGACAGTAAAGCCGCAGGATCGAGAATCAAAGAGGGAAAGGAGCAGAGAAGGGAATGAAGATGAAGAAGTGAAGGAAAGAGATGTTGGTAGTTGAAGTTTGAGAGGATAATAATGATGATAATGATCGTATTACCTGATGGATTCTTCTGCAGCCAGAGATGGTGCTCATTATTTACTTATTTATATACTTATGTGCAATAACCCACATTCATTGCCATATGTAGTAGGGGAGACCGGGGTTGGTTGTCTCACGGGTTGGTTGTCACAGTGCTTATTACAGCCACACTACAGGGCGCTGTGACATGATGTTGATATTAAATTTGAGCCCTGACTTCCTGTTCATTTTGCAATAGTCATTTTGTTGAATGCATACTAAACATTGAGGTGAGGACATATTTTATCATTTTTATGGGTCAGGGTAATTTTTCATGTTTGTGTTATTTTTGTAATAACAGCTTACACGTTACTAGTCATTTCACAATAAAACACTCATTAACAAAACAAAAGTGGTAGTTTTTGTTGAGTCATCTTTAAGCCAGCAAGCTAAAGCTATGTGGTAGCTTAACATGTTTGTTAAATGGCCAGTTGGGGATGGTTGTCTCACTGCTCTGGGGGTTGGTTGTCACATATGTGACAATGGCTTTCACAGTGAAATAATTTTATAGCACTGCAAGTTCTTCCATTTTACTTCTCATTAGATAATTCAGAGAACTGATCACCTGCCTCAGTCTTATTATAATATTGGACATGTAGGCTACCTGTTCTTGGTATGCTGTTTGTTGTTGCCAAATGAGGTAACTTATTCATAATGATTTGATAATTTGATCGTTCTCGGGGCACTGGTGATTATTATAGAGGTGGTATTCATTTCAAAAGTTATTTGGTGTGTCTAGCTTAAAAAACAAGAAAGTTACATAATCTTCTTTTAAAATCCTAATATATCACTGAAACCCTATTGAACCTCCACAGGGACAACCAACCCCCATACCCTGTGACAACCAACCCCATCACATTGTGTCAGAGTGTCTTTCATGGTGAATTACTTCTTGTTGCAATATGTTCTAAAGACAAAAAGGATATCAGTTTCAAGCCAAAACCTTAAGCTTTCATTTAATGTAAGAATTACTGTTCAAAGTTTTTTTTGAAGATGAGCAATTCGTACATGAGTAAAAAGTGTGACCAATAGTGCAATAACTCCTGTCCATGTTTGTACTTGTACATATATTTTTTTAATATATATTTATATTTCTTTATTTGTCTATTGACCACTTGACCACTTTGCTCTTTTAACTTGTACACTTTGAGCTGGAGATGTTGTTGTTGTAACAAAAAGCAATTTTTCCTTGGGGATCAATAAAGTATTCTGATTCTGATCCTGATTACTCCTGTTTATGGGAGAACATGCTCAGATGAATTCAGTGGATAATCTGAAACAACAAATGCTCAGTATTGAACATTATTTTAATGTTGTGAATGTAGCTGTGATCAAAGTTTCCAAACTTACTGCAGACATTTCATTTTTTAGCATGTTAAACAGTATTTCTTCACTTTTTTTTTTTTTGATGATTCTTCATCAATATTTTAGATATTTTAAGAACCAAAAACTATCTTAATGTAGTTTTTACATCTCCTCTCTGAGGCCTCTCTCTCTCTCTCTCTCTCTCTCTCTCTCTGGAGAAACAACAGGGGCAGTGAGCCAATCAGAGGAGAGGAGGCTGTGAGACTCTTTACTGAATGGCTGACGGTTTTCTGAGTGAGCCAGTAAAAATAGAGCAGATCTCAGGTGAAACACTCAAACCAAATCCTGCACAGTTGGATGGTGGGCGGGGCCTGGCACATGGCTGGGGTCGGTGCCCGCTTTGTTGTGACATCACAAAGTTACAGAAGCCCTGAGAGCTGGTTTTGATTTGATTTGATTTGATTTATTTAGCACATAGTCCATTACAATATCCATAAAATCAAGTAAAACAAACAAGAAAAGAAAAAACAGCATCAATAAAAAAACGTTATACACAGAGAACCTCCTGAAACAATTACAAAGCATGGATAAGAATGCAAGATACTGTATTATACAAGTCACACACATCAAATACACACCCTCAAGAAGAATAAAACACAGCTGAACCCACAGATCAGCACATACACACATCAAGGTGGTACGGAAGTTAAAACAAAACATTCAGTTCTGGATTACACAACATACGTTTCACAGACTTTTTAAAAGCTGATTGAGAGAGTTAAAGAAAGTGAGGAGGAAGTGAATTCCATCTTGGAACCTCTGTAGGAGATCTTAATAATAATAGTAATAGTAATAATATTAATTGAAACAATATGAATCAGCACTCTTATGTTCTCAGTGTGTTTCTTGTAGTTGTGACTAAACAGAATGGAATTTGTTTTCTTAATGTTTAGTGACAGTTTGTTGATTTTAAACCAGTTGGAATTTGTTTTCAGTTCCTCATTGACCACTTTTATAATCACATTGGGATCTAAAAACAAACAAACAAACTAGTATCATCAGCAAATCTAATTTTAGATTTAGATGATCTGATACATTTAAGGATGTTAAGGATACATTTCAGGCTGTGTGCAGTTCTCTGTGGATGGAGGCTTTGATACTTTCACAGTATGAATACAGAACCTAGAGCTGCTTTATGAACATATAATCTATATAAACTGTAAATATCTTTTTGGAAGCTCTAAGTTCTTTTAATTCTGATTTGAATTTGTGTTCACAGGAGTTGTAATAAATCTTAAAGCAGAAGTAAGTGGTCCGGTCGTTTTTGCTAATGCTGCGTTCCAGGCAGGCTTTTGAAATCATAAATTACAGCTTCAAGTCACAACTTACGACTTTGTAGCATTTCAGGCAACCCACTCGTGTTTTTCCGACCTGTTTTACCGGTGAAAGTCACTATAACGGCCACTCGTAACTTCCGACCCGTGAACTCGTACCAGATCGAACTGGTACAACTTCACGGTCGGAAAAATACGAGTTTCCTTGAACGCACCATAACAGTCCTCGTCCCTACGTCACCACATTCACGGTGTCCCTTGGCTGCACACACAGCCCTGCATGCCGTTCTCTCTCCTCATTGGATAAAAACTGTAGGATACGATAAATGTTTTCTCCTCGACTCAGAGCAGAGCAGAGGGACTGACAGACCCGTGTTTCAGTCCAAACACTCTATGTAAGTGATTGCTGTCGGAAGATATAACTATTTAAGACTTATATTAACACAAATATATCACTTACTTCTGCTTTAAGACTAAATGTTCACTATGAGTGTCAAGTGCAGTTTAATTGTATTTGTTTTTTAGCCTCAAATCACATATTTGCCTCAGAGGGTTTTAGGATCAGTGGAACATACAGTAGCCTCTGTCCTCAGCCGCTCAAATCAGTCAGATCGACTTCACTCACATCCAGAGTGGATGAGGTAAGTGAGGCAGGTCTCTGCAGAAACACAGTGCAGACTTTGTCCTCTTATCAGCTCATCTCCCGGCTCCTGACGACCCATTCAACCAGACAACCACACTCTACAGTGTTCTCTCAGGGCTCAGCTTCACCTGCGTGTCACACAGAAAACACTCCGGTTGTGAGCTTAGAGTGGGAAAATGAACAGGATGATAAACACTTGTGTGATAAAAAGTGATACAAAGTATTATTATTATTATTTACATGTCTTCGTTTAAATTCTAATTTTATTTTATTTATTTTTTGGCTTTTTTTCCTTTATTTGATAGTACATAGTGAGATAGACAGGAAAGGGGGAGGCAGAGAGAGGGGGAATGACATGCAGGAGAGGTCTGCCCGACGCGGGATTCGAACCGGGGACACCTGCGTTGAGGACTGTAGCCTCTACATGGGGTGGCCGCCTTAACCACTGCCCCACGCACCGCCCCAAATTCTAATTTTATTTTTGTACAGTTCCTTGATGTAATAACTAATTAGCATTTGTTAACTGTTATGCATCTGGTCAGGGCCGTTGTATAGGGGAGAAAGGTGATGATAATTCCAGGGGCCCAGTGCCCAGTGGGGCCCACAAAAAAACCCAGTAGTTTAATCTTTGTATGACTGATTTATTCTGCAAAATACCCTGACTAATACTCATAGTAATGCTGCATTAACATCAAAACAAAGTAGGCTAGATAAAAAATGATAATACATATGAAAAAAGAGGAAAAGTCAGGGGGTAGGGGCCCACTTTAGTATTCTTTCAGGGGGCCCAGAATTCCTAGCAACGGCCCTGCATCTGGTATACCAAATAATTCTGTCTTGTGACCCATTGAAGACAGGTGATGCCCCATTTATGACACTTTATCACAGATTAGATTCATTTGGAAATGAGCTGTGAGCAGTTTTACTTCTCAGTTTGTTTTATTTACAATATTTTAAAGAACATTTGACATAGTGTATTACCAATAAATAAAAATAAAAAATACATAAAGATTTTAAAACCCCTTATTCATTTTGTTAAAGAATCCCAACCAACGGGTGGAAAATCACTTGTTTTGTACCAGAGAACTGATTTTCAAGACAAATATCAGCTTTAACTCTGACAACAGGACCTACAGGAAGGTTTCTTAGAAAATGCTGCCCTCTTGTGGTCATTTCAAATATTACAAGTTTCACTTCTAATTCAATATTGATTCTAAAGGAACTGTCAGTCACAGTCCAAATGATGGCAAATTGAAATGATGTCAGACGTGGAGGTGAATTGATTCGGTTTGATTATGGAAATATCTAACACAATGTAAAAATCCTGAAATAGTCATTTTACAGTACGATTGTGTCTAATTATGTCTGTCTGGATACAACTGTCACATGTAGGCTAATTTAAAGCAGGATACAAAGCACAGTTGGAATGTAACGGTATGTTGTGTGTTCAGAAAGTTAAGATGTGAAAACGAATTACCTGATTAGCATTGATCCATACCCAACAATGAATAAAAAATAATAAATAAAGAGATGTTTGCATTTGTATAAAGAAACAAAAACACATTATGCATCACATTGATTGAATTGAATTAATGTTTGTTGAAATTTATCTCATGTGTTATAGTTTCTCAGGGTTCAGAGACAGGACTGTGCTGAAGCTCGCAGATGGATGTGGATGGTCAAGATCTCAGTTGCTTTGTGCAGCAGATGTAGTTAGACTCTGAATGTGTCATAGAGTGGACCTGAGCAGGACCATGCTATTTCATATCTTTAAAGGGATAGTTCACCCAAAATTCAAATTTCACTTATTATCTACTCACCCTCATGTCGACTAAGGTTTGGGAGAAGTTTCAGAGTCCTCCGTGCCTTCTCTGAGTTACAGTGGGGCTCCGTGCAGCACTGCATGTCCATATGACGGTTGAGAACAGAGCTCACTTTTCTTCGTCCAAATAGACACACCAAAAAACATCCAAATACTGCCACACAGCTCGTCTGTAATGTCCCTCTTGTATTGAAGCCCCGACATGAGAAATTGTTCCGAAAAAAATTAAATAAGTCTATGTTTTAAGCTTGCAATTTGCATGGACACCCAGTTCACGGCTCCGCAAATCGCACGAGATTCCGGCAGAGCTTCCGCTACAAACAAGCTTAAAATATAGACTTATTTAATTTTTTTTGGAACAATTTCTCATGTTGGGGCTTCAATACAAGAGGGACATTACAGACGAGCACTACGGAGGTATTTGGATGTTTTTTTGGTGTGTCTTTTTGTCCGAAGAAAAGTGGGCTCCGTTCTCAACCGTCATATGGACATGCAGTGCTGCACGGAGCCCCGCTGTAACTCAGAGAAGGCACGGAGGACTCGGAAACTTCAAGTGAAATTTGAATTTTGGGTGAACTACCCCTTTAACAGAAATAAATCATCTGTGTCACATCATATCTATATAGACATTAAACTGTGGCTGTGTTGTTTTGTGTCATCTGTCAGATGATATCACCATGTAACAGACAGTGACCTCTCACCTCTTGATGTTTTTTTCTACACACACAGAGGACTTCTGCACAAATATGCATCAATCAGTGTTAGGGAACTGCCCTGCTGCCACATCCACTTATCTCATATTCAACAGTTCAGCTGGTTTTGCCTGTTTGAAGTACAGTGGCATGCAGAAGTTTTGGCACCCTGGTCAAAATGTCTGTTAATGTGAACAGTTCAGCAAGTGGAAGATGAAATGATCTCCAATGAAGTTACAGATGACACATTCCCTTTACACTTTAAACAATATAAATATATACATTTTCATATTTTACATTTTTAAAATGACAGAAAAGGAAAGGGTTTGTCTGAGAGCTCAAGTTTCCTGGGTTTCCCATTCTTTTGCAGGCTGCTGCTTTATTTCCCCCTTTTCACTCTAAAACTGTAGAAAACTAAAATAATACACTTAAATTGTTTAAAATATTGCAGAAGAGTGCTTCATGTTTAATTGTAGGCCTATGCCTTTTGGAGATCATTTCATCTTACTCTTGCTGAACTTTTTACATTACGTAACAGAAATTTGGACCAGGGTGCCCAAACTTTTGCATGCCACTGTATGCACAGTTGGTGTAGTGAGCGTCCACCAATTTATCACCATCACAAGTCACCTCTCTAGTGTTTTTGTGGGAGAATGTGACAGTGTATCAAACAGGCTCCACCTCACCACTCATGTCGTAGCCTGTTGATGATTCTCTGGAGAGTGTGTGACCTCACGGTACGATATCCAGTAACTGAGCACAGCCACTGGTCACTAAATACTGACTCTATCCTGAACCACATCTGTCCAGCAGCTGCTCTTAGGTTCAGTCTTTATTCTGATCACAGGTCAGTCTGATGTTTCACAAAAACAGAAACTCATTAATTTCAAGCAACTGTATCCCCAGGTTCCCTCAGGCCTAAGACCAGTGTTACCATGGTAGCAATAATGACACCTGTGCTGACAAATAGGACCAAACAAGAAAACAAACAGGAAAACATAGCTCCTTATTTGGGCAATGAGAAGGGGCCGAGGTTTTAGAGACCACAGCTATTTATTCCCCAGTAAGATGTAAAGACAGACAGACTCTGCTGTTTCTCCATCTGCCCTTGAATCCATTGTTTCACAGTAGTTAATGAATGAGTTCAATGAGTTCAGTTCAATGTAGGCCTATAACAAATGTCATTTATTTTCAAAATAAAACTAAACATTACAGCAACATTTCAACGAGACCAACCTGAATCACACCTGCACAAAAACTTGCCACACCTGTGGGTGGATGGGTGATAAAAAAAAATATAATAACCTTTATTTATCCAGGTGAATCAGTTGAGAACTAGTTCTGAATGATGACCTCGGCCAAAGGCAACAAACATATCAAATCCAAATACACGTGAAACAATCATGCGAAACATTTCTAAATGTACAGTAAATAGAATCTGACAGTTAGTTACAGGAGCAGTGATCATGGATAATTGATTGCAGCAAGTGTGTGAAAGAGAAGAATGGTAGTAGTGATAGGAGAGAGCTGAGTTTTCATTTCTGTCGCAAGCGGTTGCAGTCATTAGGAGCTGTGAACTGAAACGAGTCAAAGACGGATACGGGCTCTGGCGATGAGCAGGTTTGTTAGGGGAAATTATTATTATTATCTAAGAAAAATAACCTGTCTGTTTTAGAATGAAACCTTAGATTACTAATTTCAAAATAGGAATAAAAACAAAACTGTTGCATTATGGAGAGGAACCCAACAGTTCCCATAAGGAGCAGCACGTGATGACATGAGGAAGTGGACGGACAGCAGAGAGAGAGAGAGAGATAGAGAGAGGACAGGAACAGCTGGATTTCCGCCTTGTGGGTTTTAACATAATTGATATTTGGGTGAATTGATTTCACTTTACGAGAGACACTACAGGCAAAAACACGTTTTTTCATGCACTGATCAATTTTGAGATTTTGGGCTAGTTTTCTTCCTTAACATGTATTCTCTCAGAAAAGTCAAAAGAAATGGTAGAACATCCACATTAAAGGATCATTTCCGTTTTTTACAACCTGGACCTTATTTCTAGCATAAAATAAGATCATTTTACTCACCCAGACAACTTTGGTGTCATTTGGAGTTGTTTTGACGAAATTAGCCCCAGTGGAGCGGCGCGTATATCCGTATAATGCAAGAACACGGGGCACGCAATGCAGCCTCTAAATAACACATTATCCGCCGCAAAACTCGTTCATTTCGCCAATATTTTGTTCTGATAGGCTAGTGCTATTCCCCTCCGAGCCCGTGGTGGCATGTTATCAACATGCTGCGCCTCTAGGTTGACCTACTGACCTCTGACCTGGATGATGTCATCTTCAACCGCTGCCCGGCGCGGCTAACTTGCTACCGCTAATGCTATGGTTCGTTTCTGCGTGTTTCTGACTTGTCAGAACAAAATGAGCAGCTGGATGAAGTTCAGCTTCCACAGGCTTCCTCTCTGCAGTCTGGACTCACTAAAGCTCCGGCTAGTTGAGCTAAAAATGGACCCGAATGCTGAAGCGGAATGATTATTATCAGAATGAGCAGTGGTCGGAGATGACATCATCCAGGTCAGAGGTTAGTAGTCAACCTACCCCGGATGTTGATAACATGCCACCACGGGCTCGGAGGGGAATAGCACTAGTGTATCATAACAAAATATTGGCGAAATGAATGAGTTTTGCGGTGGATAATGTGATATTTAGAGGCTGCATTGCGTGCCCCGTGCTCACGCATTATACGGATATACGCGCCGCTCCACTGGGGCTAATTTCATCAAAACAACTCCAAATGACACCAAAGTTGTCTGGGTGAGTAAACTGATCGTATTTTATGCTAGAAATAAGGTCCAGGTTGTAAAAAACGGAAATTATCCTTTAAGGTGGTTATTTTACTTCATTTTGTCTCTTTTGTCAGTAGATTTCTCCTAAATTCGTCAAAAGTGAACAGCTACTGTGACATACTGTGCTGTGCCTGTCGTCTGACCCATGTCATGTCAGGTATCATTGTAAAGCTCTCTCTCTCCTGAACAATGATGTAGTCATTTCCTTTGTATCCGCAACCAATCGTTAAACTACGATTTACATTAACAATCTATGGAATTTTACAGTACAAGTCTTTAAAGGCCGTTTTCTCAAAATTAATTTTTCCTCAGACTCTGAACCTGAAATCTGCACTTCAGCAGCACTTAGAGACACCAAACCTTCCAGTTTTATTCCTGTCTATATTCTGAAGGTTATTACAGAGGGGATTGTTGATATATCATTCAAAGCCTGATTTATACAACATTTTATTCCTAAAAACATGGCAAAATTTGATTTTTCAGGGCTGGTGACAGTATTTTCTCATTTACAGAGTGATGAGTGAAAAAACCTCTGACTCTAATATGTCAACAAAATAAAACAAGAATTTTGAAAGGGGCTATATCCATTGTTCAGATTTTGGTTCTGTAAATATAGTGCATATTTAATCAGATATTGCCTCATTTACATATTTAAACATACAATTTGACAAAACTTGTAATACAAAAAATATTTGTCTTAATATAAGTGACAAAATTGGGAAGTTTCATGGTGATATTCTGTTATTTAAATCTTTTACCCTATTCACCTGTAGTGTCTCCCTTTCATATTGATGGGGCCCAGGTGATGAATGTGACCACGATGGCCAGAGGTGTGAGTTGTTGTTGTTTTATTATTGTGACAAAATTGTCCTGAGCTTGTAAGCCTCAGTTTAGGTGCCTGGCCAGACATTTGTTCAGGGCTGCACTTTGGGAATCCTCATTACCAGCGTTCTCAAAGTGGCCATCACAAAGGAGCATCCGTCCGGAGGTACGAAAGCTGCAAAATAGCCCTATAAACTGAATGGAACTGTCTTAGTGGCCATTTCCTTGCCTCTGGGTGGTAAATCACAGCGTTTGTTGCAGTGGGAGGTTTATGTTGTTTGTGCACAATCTGCCACCACTTCAAAGCCGTGGGAGGGGACCGAGGAGAGGGGGGGAGGGAGGGTGTTGTCCCCCTTTTCAGTTGACTCACGGTCAAACCTCAAAGGATCCGGTCTGTAACATCCGGTCCGGGGCATTTTGTTGGCTATGTGGTCAAGATCTTGTCAGTGCCGGGATTTGGAGAGTTCTGCAGGTGGGAATAAGTCATATCTGAGTCATATCTGAGTTTCCATATCTGAGTTTCCATATCTGAGGCCTCAGATCTAGAGCTGAATCCACAATTTCCCTCTCTACGGGAAGAATTACACGCCTGCTGTAACTTCTGCCTTCAAAGGCAAAGTGCAGTATCTGTAAAAAAACAGCTTTTTGTGTTTTTCATTGTCAGGTTTAAGCATCAAATTATGAATAACTACCAAGTCTATAATTGATTAGATAAAGGTGGACTGAATTAAATGTATTTTGTAGTTTGTCTTTCTGACCAATTTTGAGCGTTTTATGGCAGATACTGCACTTTGTCTTGGTATTAGCTACAGATACGGCACTTTGCCTTGGTTTTACTCCAATGGAATTATAGAGTAAATTATAGAATGTAGGGAGTACAGTAATCACTTTGCAGATACTGCACTTTGCCTTGTTTTCACAGAGCTTTTTTGGATGGACAGCAAAATAAAAAGCCCAATAACTCTGGAAATTTTAGCGGTACCAATATCAAATTCTACTAGATTGAAGAGAAATATGCCACACTTTTGATTGGTCAAAAAAAAAAGAAGAAAAAATGCAGATAATGCACTTTGCCTTTGTAGGGCAGACTTTGTCTCAGGCTTCCCTTCATCTTCCTGCATGAGAACGCCGCTCCGGTCAACTTGGAGGCCCAGACTCGGCGACCGCAGATTGCAGCAGATACGTCTGGATCCGAAAAAACCACCACTGCAACAGTCACAGCTTTTTTTGCGTGAGCTGGCTGTAGAACACAGGCCACAAGTGCCCCTGTCTGCCTCTGACTCACTGGCCAGTCTGGCTCTCCGAGTCACGGCAGCGTGCGACAACGGAGGCCCATGGAAGAGCATCAGACGTCAACACACCCGGACCACTAATCACACACTAACGGTCTCTCTCTGGGGAGAGAATCAGTGAGGGAGTTCTGTGATGTCTCCAAATGATCCAGTAAAAAACAAAAAAGAAAAAAGAAGAAAAAGAAGTTTCCCCTGCTGTTACGGCAACAAAATCACACATTAGAGAAAGGTTTACAGCTGGAGCCAGTGGTTTATTTTATAGTAAGTAATAAATGTGCTTTTACTGGGTGCACTGAGCTCGGATTCTCACTCAGATCTGTGAGTGCAAGTGTCAGGCGCATTACCTGCAGCGACCACTAGGAGGTACCAGTGATCCACCTGTCAACGGCGGCCACGGCAACATTTTGAAACCCGTGAACTGATGTGTCTTTATGTTTCTCTGTGTGTTTTGTCATGGTATCCCTGTTATTGTTTTTCAAGTATGGCATAAAAAACATCTTGTTTTCCATCAGCGTCCGGCCAATGGCAGCGCAGGACACAGACAATGGACCTAATGAGTGAAAACACCACATTCCATCACACAGAGAGGACGCTGGGGATGACAATGAAAAGACCCGGCCAAGATGTTCAAAACGGGGGAATGTTTTTCTGGAGATCTGTGCCATCTCTGTCTAATGTTTTTCTCCATCTTATTGACAGCTGCATAAATCACCATGGCTGGGGAAACGCTGGGCTATGAAAGCTATAGGAGTGTAAAGTTGTAAAGTTATGAAGCGAGGTATACACATAAGGTTACACACCGGAATTCTACTATTTGCCAACGTTTTCTATAATGTATAGGAATTAACTGCAGAAACATTTTTCAGATGGAGCGCTATCAGAAAACACTTTGTAAATGTTTTTTTTCAAATGTTGAGTACGACAACTACAAAGAGGCATAAAACATCCACAATAAGATGCAAAATGACAAAAAATTCATACAAACAAATTACAGAATGAGTAGAAAGAATTACAAAATAACCACCAAAATTACAAAATGACTAAAAGCAGTGCAAAACAACAAGAGCAAAAAGATTAAAAAAAAAAGATACATTAGACGTTAATGTTGTCACTTTGTGTCCCTTTTAGTCAAGTTCTATTCACAGAGTGATGCGTATCACCAATTTTGTAAATATTAAATTCCCCAAAATCGACAGTCAAGTAGCCGATAGTAAACCTGGGGCTTGTGCCAGTCTGTCTGGCCGCATACATACACAGTCAAACCAACACCCTTCCAAGACTACACCAAGATGCCATCCTGTCTTAGTTTCTTTTTGAATTATTGTTATAATGTTGGTCTTTGTTAAACAAGATGAAATGATGACATATCTACAGATGGAGATACGTTATCAGTGAAGCCAGCAGCAGATTAGGATGTCAAAGCACAGCCATTGAAGCTGAGCGGTGACCTGCCGTGGGGTTGTGTATCTGAAGGACCTCCCAAGTTATCTCCAGTGATGTGTGGAGCTGATACGAGAGAGGAAACCGAGGCACATCTTCACCTTCGGCCATTTCACCCACATCCGTTCAGTTCCAGGGTCAGCGTCGGTTTGGCCATGGGTCCAGTTTTGCTGACGGAGATGTAGGGCAGCACCCTGGTTGGTCCAAATTACAACATCCTGTTGTTCTTCGACCAACCAGAACAGATCTGTTTGAAATTAACCAACCACTTTGGCACATTAACATGATTAACTGGTCTTCAAGGCTTTCTACAAGACAGCGTACAGCTCCACAGCCTCTCCTCCGGTGACACCGTGCCGTGTTTTCACATTGTGGTTTACCTCGGCCGGTCTTCGACTTACTGAGCATCTTCCGCTGGGCGTCTCTCATCGGTGGGGCTGCCGCTGCACAAACGTGAGCATGAAGCCGTGCTCCCAGCTGCCGATGTTGAGATAAAACTCGGTGACTGTGTGCGTCACTCTCTTGTCATGGTACTTTGAATACTATCAGCTCTCTTTCAAGCTTGCCCAAACACAGAGGGAACCCCAGGGAGGGATCGGGCCAAAATATGCAGGCCAGATCTAGATACACATCGGTCGGCGGTCTGTGCCTCGGAGAATAAAAGGACAGCGGATGATGGGAAAGGAATAAACTCTCCCTCATCTCTCCATCTCTCGCCCATGTTGCCTGCTCTCAGCGTGCCTCTTTGTAACTCTGTTACTGTTTTTTCTGTTTACCCTGTGACTTCACTGCCTGTTCAGCTGACCTGACTGTCTCGGCCTTTTAGTTCTGCAAAGGAGTTTTCTTACGTAAAATAATAATAACAAGAAATTGGGGTTCAGTCAATGACCTGATTGTTTATTCTATGAAATGTTCTAATTTGAGAAGTGACTACTACATTATGCCTATTTAAAGAGGAACACAGGATTTTTACCTTAACTATGCTACGTCTTTACCCTAATTAAACAGCTTCAGTGTAATAGTGATGGTGAAATAAATGTCTCTGCAGAACCGAAACACAAACACACCCCATAACCCACAATCTCTTGATTATGATAGATAAGACTACACAAATATCACATTTATGATACTGTACAAAACATTATCCACTGCTCCATGGATTGGTTTCTATTTAGCTTCATTGAAAACAAATGCACATGGCCGGGAAGAGGGTTAGCAAAACAGAGAAAAAGCTACCGGACTTATAGTTCCCCTTTAAAGGATCTCTATCTATGGAAGTTTTGCTTCCGTGCAGCTGTTCACTCACCAGTCTAGGAAAAATGCTGTGAGTTGAGCATTAAACTTCATTCCCCTCCTCACCAAAACTTCCAATGGAGTTAGCATACCAGCTAGCTAGCTCCAGACTGTCCATTTTTCATTAAAGCAAAAAAGCCCAAAATAATGTGAGAAAGTTCTAGATTTTGTCTTCAGATTGACTGTTCACACACTTCATTCCAAAAATGTTCACTTTAAAATGATAATGAAAAACACAATACTGAAATCTGTGGAGCTTAAACTGAATATCATTCTTCCTTGAAAAATAGGGAATGAGTAGAAAATATGTTTCCAATTTTTCAAGCTATTTCATAAATGCTAATAAAGTGCTCTATTGTCAACACAGACTTAAGACAAATTAACAGAGAGAAAAAAAAAGATTGGTGAAAAATATAATATCGAAAAACAAATCAACAAAAGTACATCCAGTTCATTTGGAGCTTATTTGAATGTTTTCTTTGCTACTGGATAGTTTCAGCTATATCATATCACCTTATCATAATTATGTTGCCCATGTCTATATTCATATCTATGTACCTGAGAATGTACAATATAATCAATTAAATGAAAATATTTCAATAAAGTATGAAGAAGAATTATACTAATAATGTAAGTTACATTCCACCTCTTTTTTTTCTTCTTTTTTTTTTTACATGATCTGGAGTTCAGCAGTGAAACGTGGCTTCACCTTTCAGACACCTGTCCAGACGGAGCTACCTGAACGCTACACAGACGTGTGAGATCAAGGCCATTCTTTTTTGACATCCCTTTCCTCCCTGTTCTCCTTATAGTCAGCCTGTGATACATTATGCAGTAACCTCCATGTGACTGGCCAGCCTGACGCTTCCTCTCCTTTGAAAGGCCTGGCTGGTTTTTCCACATGACCAAACCGTCTGACAACCTCAGACACCGAGACAGGAGGGAGGATCCTCTGGTTCTGTCTGCTGCATGATTTGGTTTGGTATATGGCTGACACCATCTTGGTTCTCGGAGATGCTGCGGTTTAATGTAAGCACATCCTCTAGAGTAGGTGGGGGTTGATATGTGCCACATCTGAGATCTTTGACTAATCATGGGGATTTTCATATAAGTGGGGGGGAAAAAAAGTTCAGAAGTTGGTTGAAGTTGAAGTTTCTGTACTGTTTCTGATCTTGCTGCAGCCTTAGTGATTCCGTGAAATTGCTTTGATGTCCTTCAGATGAGTTTATAAGTGACGGGGCGTGGGCGGCTGCTGCAGCGTCTTCCTCAGCAGCCTTTGTGTTGTCAACAGTCTTAGGCCCATTGTAAAAACATCTTTTGCTATCTGAGGAAGAAATGAGCGGGATTTGCTTCAAGTCCCAGGTGACCACGTCTGATGTCACTCAGCGTCTTATGTATCAAGTGTTTCTGTCTGTATAGACACGTTACTTAACTGATGTTGTTTGGAAACTTATACATTTGAAGTATGTAGGTGGAAAAAAACAGGTGTGATTGATGGCTGAGCGAGATCAGCCTCCAGCAGTCCCTATTGGTATCTGATACATATCCACAAAGCAAACACAAGCCTCCTATCACATTACCTAATCCCACATATACTGTGTTGTGTGTCACTACTAGGTATTTTAAGGACAAAAACTGAGGACAAAAGATCTTTTATAGTCCTGAAGCAGTTTGCTTTGGAAAGCAAAGGCATATTATTCCTTTAAAAACATGAAGCCAAGGCGCAGGGACAGCTATGGAAACTGAGTAAACAGGTCTCACACCATAACATGACATGTAGGCCATAGACATCTCCAAGGCGAGTCCAGCCAGACTGGGGCACTGTCTGGGACTTCATGTTATTCCCTAAGTGGCTGTCTGGACTTTCTTAACCCTGTTTACCTGCTCTGTGCAGTGGCAGACAGCTGTCCAGTAAGCATGCAGGAGGAGGCGTGGGAAGTTGGCTGAACCTCCTTTAAGGATCTTAACACCCTGGATTGGCAGGATTCACTTTAGGTCGCTCACCTGAGTGTTGTGTGTGTGTGTGTAAGTGGCTTGATGCCCGCATTATTTGGAGTTTTCTTTAGCCTTAGTGATAGTTCGACACCGGTTAGAGGAGACAAAAACTATCATCAGTTGAAGTGTACACCTTGGACTTTATGTGGAGTTTGCATGTTCTCCTTCTGGCTGCATTGGTTCTCTCTAGGTTTTCCAGCTTCCTCCCACAGTCCCACTGACACTGCATGGATAACAGCTGGATGGATGGATAGATGGATGGATGGATGAATGGACTATATTTTGAACACTTCCAGCATTTTATGATAAATACTAGGGTGAAATCAGCTGAAATGGGCCAGATAAGGTTGGAGCATCATAGCTCATAAAATCTAACAGCCAATCACAATAACTGATCTTGCATTGTTGCTACAACACTTCTTGATATGTTGTTTTGATTGGTCTGATGTTGTGAAGGTGGGTGGGACAGAGTGTTACACGCATCTGAGCGATTGAGCAGAAAGTTAGCATGGCATAGTGAATGTCATTCATCATTAATAAGGGTGATAGGGCAAATATAAGTGATCTTACCAACAAAGAAAAATACTTATGAACAATGTATTGACAGACTCTTTCAAATAAAAAAAATATAAAATGTAAAATTTAAAAATAAATATTGATTTTTCTGAAAAATGTCATTTTAGGTACCAGTCCATTTTAGCTCAAATGGGCCACACAAAATGGGCCACATACAAAACACAGTCTTACACTGAAGTTACACAGAAATTGAGGGTGCAAAACATATTCAAAGTTGTATATCCAAGCTTGGTCAGTGCCACTTATGGTACCATAAGAACTGTGGGGAAGAAAATGGCATCTATAATGCCACACACACATACACACACAGTACAAAGAGCCTATAACAGAAATAAAAGAGAGTTTAGTAAGAGAGAGTTTAGATATGATCTGTGTTTGTGTTCAGTCTTTATTCAGCATTGAGGAGCTGTGGGTGGTTGGGTGATGGGTGATGCAGACTGAATGTCAGACAGAGACACTGTGGTCCTCTGATTCACAGAGATCTCCAGTTGTGTTGTAACTAATGGGTCCACTCATGACAACAGCAGCTGTCTGGGCTTAGAAACGTGACCTGAGCTCACACATCAGTACATGTAGATTCCACAGATGTCTGATGACCAGGCTGTGTTAAATGTAAGAGCGAAAATCCAAATACTTTTCTTTTTAAAGTTACATGGTCTTTTGATTTGATTCTGTGAGCACAATAACAATTAATAAGTAGAAAAACATCAACTGCAGTCCACTGTGTGGGTTCAGATGAAGACAACTCAGAGATAAACATCTAAAACATCCCAGCTGTCAGCATGGATACATACCGACAGAGGCTGGTCACAAAGTGCGTGCTTGACTAAAAGGTTTAATACATTTTTTTCCATAGACAATGCAACCTGACTCACAGTCTGAGTTCTTCTTCTCTGACCTGGGTCGACATTGACACATCATGAAGCATTTAACCGAAGGTCTGCATGTCATAAAACCTACTCACCAATCCACCTTAAAGGGATATTTCAACATTTTGGCAAATTGGCCCATTGCCATAATCCCTATAGTCATAGCAGTAGGTTCATTACCTTTAATTGTTGGTGCAAGCTATTTTAAGAATGGCGGAGCAGAGCCGCGAGCTGCTCAGAGCTACGCTACGGAGGCTAATGGGATTTCTTGGTTTCCCTCATCAAACTCATCAAATACACAATCCAACAACTCCAAAACGCTCTGGTGGACACGTTGTGACCTGCACATTCACCACGCTATGAGATAATAACGGGAACATTATGAGATGGAGTTGTTTTTGGGGCAAATGCAGAGACTGCTTGTCGGAAAACTGTCCCCGACAGGAACACGCATCAGTGTCATCGGAACGTTCTGTTATTATCTCATAGCGTGGTGAATGTGCAGGTCACAACTTGTCCACCAGAGCGTTTTGGAGTTGTTGGATTGTGTATTTGATGAGTTTGATGAGGGAAACCAAGAAATCCCATAAGCCTCAGTAGCGTAGCTCTGAGCAGCTAGCGGCTCTGCTCCGCCATTCTAAAAATAGCTTGCACTGACAATTAAAGGTAATGAACCTACTGCTATTACTATAGAGATTATGGCAATGGGCCAATTTTCCAAAAATGTTGAACTATCTCTTTAACAGTCCGGTTGTGTTTATACTTGCACTCTTACAAAAGTTTTTTTTTAGAACCATCACCTATCAAATCATTCTCGAAAATGACCTTTGTGAATGTGTGAGGATCGTAAATGTCCGTCTGTCTGTTAGTTTGTTTTCTACTGTAATCTAAAAGCCAGTGTAAAAAAAATAAATAAGACTAGGGTTTTTGTTGAAACCGGTGTGATGCTAACATCCAAGTTGACCTACAAAACATGTGATCCCTGCAGCACTGTGTTACACACTGACAGCGTTTATGGCATTTAGGGGGATGAAAACTGTAATAACTTAAAAGGAGCAGAACATCCAGAAATCTGCCTTTGTGTAGGGATGGACCTGAGCCATTGAAGAATTCAACCTGGCACATTAGTGAATGAAGCGGAGGCCTTCTGGCTACCCAGAGAGCTGCCCTGTATTACAACTACAAGTGTAATCACAGTAAGCTGACTGAATCCCATTATACCACTACCAGAGTCTAGACGGCGTGATCTCTTGCTCTAAACTCTGTGCTCACAATGACATCAGCCAGTATTATACCATTACATTTTTTCCCACACATATAAACAGAAGCCCAGAGGCACACATACACACAGCTAACCCCCATCCAATAATCCACCTAAATCAAACCACACACAAACAGAGTGGACGGAGGATTTGCGATCTCTCTCTTAAAAATACAGCACAATAAGCTCTCGCTAAACTGTACTTTATTGTGTGCGCTTTGCATTCATTTAACAACTCGGTTTTGTTTTTCAACTTTCACCCTCCACCTCCTATCAGTATGCCCTCTGGTTCCTCGGCAAAGTAGATTGATTGTGCTTAATAGTCCGCTTTATGAGGTAGGACATGTTCCAGACAAACACGTGGATTAGAGAGCACAGGGACACATTGTAACTCCAGCGCAGATGAAAATGTTTTATTTTTTTGATTTTTTTTCTGGATTTTGTCTGTGGAGCTGAAGTTAAAACTGTCCCCATGAACAGGAGTTCACATGTCCCTGTGTCCTTAATGATGATGCCCATGATGCTGTCCTTAAATGGAGGGCACCGGCGCCCTGACGGTGAAAAAATGTTGGACGGGTGGAGGCGATAACAACAACAGCAGTGTCCTCAGTAAGAAGGTCAGATATCTGATGTGAAACGTCAAACCATCTCAGAGTTCAGCTCCTGTGTGTGGATATGAGGAGCATGAGGGTCTACACTGAAGACTATCAGTGGTCCCTTGTGGCCATGTGGTCTAAGTCCAGTCAACTCAGGCTGGTAGAAAGGCAGGAGAGTGAGGACGAACCTACTACTTTACTGCTGTCCACTACCTGCAGGATGGATTTCAAACCTTTTCCCTTGAGTAGTTGGCACCAGTTTTATAAGGTCACTGGTCCTGTCTGTTATTGTAACACTGAGATCTCAGCAATTCCATTGGTCAGTACAATGTAGCTACAACCAAAACAACAACAACAAACACAGTTGACTGAAGGTACAATGGTAAAGTTATCCATCATCCAACATCCAAACAGCCTTCTTGGGTTGATATTGTGGCAAGGTGAAGAGGGCCCAGGCAGGGATTGAACCCACAACTCCCGGGTAAGAGTCATGCGCGCTTGCCACTTGGCCAAAGGGACATCCCCCTGGCCAAGTAGCCAGGGCGCATCATCAATTGGGGGCATAGTGACAGGAACCTCAACTGTCACAATATTAACAATTTTTAAAGCAGATTATTTACTGAATAGCTTTGGCAAATAGTTTTGTGTTGGTGTAATATACCATATTTTCAGAGAGATCTTTTTGCTCCAAGTTTTGCAAACAGCTTAAAAGTGTTAGCTACAAGTTAAATTCCTTCTGGCCAGTAGCTAGGTGTCGCTCTTACTCCAACCTTCACTTGTACTGGTTGCCAGGTAGGGAGCGGCTAGTAGTTAAAGCTAAGCTAATAGTAGGGAGGTTAAGCCCAAAAAATAGGCCTTTGACTTCAAGTCATGATGCAAAGGTCCCCTTTGGCATGGAAGTACCTTAGGGTCATACAAATAAATCTATCCAAAGACACAAGTGAGATCACACTTTGTATCCGAAATAAACACGTTTTTAAAATGCCTTTTTTTAATTGAGAAAACGCATGTTAAAAGCACATTCCATTTAGAATGTCCATAGAAACTCATGCAGATCCCCTGATGCCTTCAGCTCCTGGATGTGATCTACAGCTTCTATGACAACATGGAGCTGCTTGTGTGACAGGATATTGGGTTTTATTAATGTAAAAACATTAATAAAACTATACTGATACTGATTTGTTGAACATCAGACGGAGTGCAACAAATATAGCCTACAAGTAGTTAAATAATAAGATGTAATTCATATCACAGTGGTGTCAGGAAAGACCAATTAGCCAAATATTGTGTTGGTCAAAATATAGGCCTACCTATAACTAGTTACTGCTTGTGTATGTTGATTTTAAAAAGTTGAATTCACATGTATGACCCATTCTGGGTCATATTATACGTCAACTTAAGGTAAAAGGAAAAATGTTTTTACTGTTCTCAAATGTAAAAATGGATCACATTGGACCCTGTACATTATTTAAGGCTTATATAACCTGATACTGAAATCATTTTACATTGTGCTCCTAAAGTAAACTAACAAATTTTAGTGTAGAGCGCCCTTAATAAGCAATGTTCAGCTTTTATATGCATATAGGGAAGTTTAGGTTCGCAGCTCCCACATAAAGCACATGATTAGGACTGACTTATTTCACCTGCACAGTATAGCTGGCTAAGATCCTCTCTTAGAGTAATGTTGATAAACTGGTAAGCTTCATTATTTTGGTAGATTTGTACTTTTGTGAATGCTGCATCATGACTTGAAGTCAAAAGTCGCTTAACCTCCCTACTATAACGCTAACCGTATTTAATGAGCAGCAGCTCCGGTGTTGACAGCGGACTGGAAACACATCTGAATCATTTCACACTAACTCAGACGAACCCGACAAACCCGCAGCATCGGCCTGCACCGGAAACCCTACAGTACCGGCTGACCGTTAGTTAGCATTAGCATTAGCGCAATGCCATTGATCCACAGAGCCATCAGGATCTGGCTCCCTCTGAGTTCCGCCTCACATGAAATCAACGTACTAATGCTGTTGGCGCAGAGATCATTTCATGTCGACGTAACCAGATGTAAATATTTATAGGCTATATTTTGGACCCGTCAACTATAAAATTCTGCACCCCTCTAGACGTTCTGTACATGTATTATTTTTGAAAAATGTATCATTTTGATGAAAAGGTTGTAGCTAAAACCTTTAAGTGCCAAATGTAGTGTAGCTAGCAAGATGTACCCTCCTATGTGAACTGTTGTGTCTTTATGTGACAATAAAAATTTGGACTGATCTTAGAAATCATGAGGAACTCAGTTCTCCTTGCCCCATGTCTTTGAACACAACAGCCTTTTGTGCATCCAAAAAATGCTTGCTGATATAGAAAGTAGGCTAATCTCAAGTGGCTCTACCCTAGAGAACCTGAGGAGACACACACTGTATCTAAAAAAAAAAAAAAACCTTTTAGAAGCACCTGTGTTTTTCAACTCTTGAAAACTCTGTAACTCTGTCTTTGCAGGGAGTGGCCAAGTCAGAGCCTGGATGGCAAATTAAAATTCCCCAAAACACGCTACGTAATAATGTGTTCCACATGAGGCCACTGACCAAAACCAAGATGATGAGCCCTGACATCCCTCAGCGGTCCCTCTCTCCACATGCACATGTTACAGAGCGGTGAAGTACCACTTGATTTGAAGAGCTAAGCAGGTCTGGAGGCCTGCCAAAGGGGAGCTCCGATTGCAGTGTTGACATTGCTCTTTCTCATCCTTCACCTGCTGTCTATTAGCTCTGAGCTGGTGATACTGGGCCAATACTGTATTGTTTTTTTTTCACCACAGTCATTTTTGCCTCGGGCTCGTTTCACTCTTCGGACTCTGTGACGTTTGGTTGAAAATTAGCACGAGGCCCTGTGGTATGGAAAAACCCACCTGTTACAACTGTGCTTATATAAAGAGATTTAACATGATACAAAGATAAAAGAAAAATATACAATTTGATTATTTGCAATCAAGATATAGATAAGATAAGATAAGATATATATTTTTCCAAGTAGCCTAATTTTTAATATGCAGTATACAGTGTTTTTGTCTTTTCTTCCAATCGTGTGATAGGCCAGAAAGGCCTCTGTAGTGAGGCAGGACCCATCTTATCTCTCCTATAAGGTGATTATTTTGCTTCATGTTCCTTTGTGTCTCTCTGTAGTATCAATGACATGTGAATTATAAAGGCATTGTTCTGTGTTTTGGTCATGATGCGACACATATTTCAGATTTCATTATACAGCAGCTCCGCAGAGGGATGTGTCATGGTAGTGTGTATTACTCCCCTGAGGAGAGGCAGGTATAAGTTTTCACACTCACACGCACACACACACACACACACACACACACACACACACACACACACACACACACACACACACACACACACACACACACACACACACACACACACACACACACACACACACATGTACATTGAATATGCACGCATATAGACACACACACCGGATTTACGACTTAAAACGTGGTTTAACCTTGTCAGGATGGAGAATGAAGACTCCAGAGTTCACTTGGTCTATTAAAAGTAGAAAGTTGTGATTGTGACAACTGTGGTGTCATCTGTTTTAACAGTTGATGATGTTTTTGTGAATTATGTGACAGGACTTAAATTTTGAAGAAAAAAAAAAAAAATCTTGTTTTTGATTTTTCAATGTTAGTTTTTAGTTCTTTGAAGACATCACAACAGATTGAAAAAAAAAGGCCTGGAAAAAAAACTGTCAAATATTCGCAAACAATGCATCTTCTGATCTTTTGTGAGTTGCAGGTGATGATGAAGTCATAGAACTGCCTTAAGGAATGTTCTAGTCCCTACTGTGTTCTGCAGCCTCCATGATGAGTAAAAAAAAGAAAAAAAAACTCTCCCTAAATGGTCCCCTTGGAGAGCGGAAAATAGATCCAATATGGTACATTAATGTAGATGTGACAAAATGTGTGCAAAATGACAAAATGATTAATTTGAAAAATCAAGATTCACTGCAAAAACCCAAAATCTTTTCAAGAATATTTGTTTTATTTCTTGCCAAAATGTCTCATTTCTAGTCAAAACTAATGTCTTTCCAATTAAAATAAGACTCATCACCTAAAAATTTACTTGTTTTTAGATCATTTTCACTGGTTTCAAACAAATTTTCACTTAAAATAAGTAAAAAAAAATGTTTTGTGCTTGTTATAAGAAAGAAAGACTTGCTCCACTCTCAGATTTTTCTACTTATTTCAAGTGAAAATATGCTTGAAAGAAGTAAAGAGTGTCTAAAAACGAGCTACTTTTTATATGATGAGTCTTATTTTAAGTATAATGACATTTGTTTTGACTAGAAATGACATTTTGACTAGAAATAAGACAAATATTCTTGGTAAGATTTTGAGTTTTTGCAGTGTAAGATGGTAGATGGGATGACTCAGCAACTTTCTCAGTCAAAGAACTCTCCACCGTCTGTACTGTGATGCTTAATAGTGGCCCCTGCAAGCGTGGAGCTCCTCGCACACTCACACATGCACATACACACATTTTTTTTCTCATGTGTGCTTTGTCACACTAAAGTGTGCATTTTATTGGTCTTTGTGAATGAACACTGAATGGTGTGTGAGGGTTAATCATCATGCAAACACCAAATGCTATGTAATACTTGGAAAGCTGTAATATGCTTATGAAATATGTAATATCGTCTAATCAACAATACACATAGAAGGCAGGTACAACATTTATAGTAGCCGACATACTAATTAACAGACTAATCATAATCATCATAAACATCTTCCACAATTCAACTGAACAGAAACTGTTTCCAAACTTGCTCATTGTGCATCGTTGTGATGTCCAGGTGGTTCAAGTGTAATCCAGCCCAGCGAGCGGAGAGAGTGAGAGCGTCGTATGGCGTCTGGACTGCATCCTTGGGACTGGCGGCTCTGCACGGCAGATCCAGACAGACCTGGAGAGGGGATTTGGTCACGCAGGAGTGGGAAACTGGGGCACACTGGGATCTGTGGTTCTCAGAGTTTGCGTCCTGGGTCTTACACTGAATGAGTCAAGGACTGGTGGTCAGCGATGGCTGCTGCTGGCTGACACAACGTTCTCCCAGCTGCAACTGGCTGCGTGCAGATATTGGGTATCAGTTGTTGTCTGCTGGCAGCTGTCAGTCACCACCTGGCTTTGAGCTGGCTTTGACGTCTTCACTGGCTGCGTGGGACATCTCTTGGACTATCTCTGATGTGTGTGTCTTTCCATCTATGGATTTTTTATTGTTGTTGTTGTTTTTTACATGCGGCTGGAACACCAGATTTTAGGATAATTTTTGATGTTTTTTTTTTGTTCAATTTCCATGGATTAGGAGAATCAGTGGAGCACATGTCCAACACATGTCTATGGTGAGTGGAATTCATCTGCCAACGTGTCCAGCCTGTGCTCGGTATGTGTTTATAATGGACAAAAATAGTACAGTGCAAACCTCTGTGAAAGGATCCCAGTAGAACAGCCTAATAGTACCTATACAGTATACTATATGACATCATTTTCCAAAGACGTGCTTGTGTTTTCTGTGTCTGCTGCTGCTGCATGTGGCACTAAACATAAATCATATTTTTCATCCATGTATGTGCATGTTCTCATGTAGACACAACACATACTGTAGGAACGAAAGGCCAAGTAATCAAATTATAGGATACATAAGCTGGTTACCGTTGCACGGCTAAGACCTTCCTGACCTCTTGCTACACAGCGAGATGCTAAAACACACGGGAAAATGTCTGATAAATATCTTCTTTGTCCGATCAGAGGCACAGCAGGTGCTGTATACATACATACACCCCCCTTTGTTACCCGAGCCCCCGGTTGATTGCTTGTAATGCCTGAGTGCATAAGGCTGAAGGCTGCACGCCGGTGTCAGAGGGAATGCCCTCTTAATGGGGGCAGCAATCAGGCAGTCGTCGCCACTGAGCCAAATGAAAACACGGTGGAAACATGCAGCATGTCAGAGGCTCATTAAGGAGCCGAGCCGCGTTTATAACACTGCTGAGAGGAACAGTAAATCACTGTGCTCCCCTAGAGCGCTGAGTGGAAGGGAGTAATGCCCTCTTAAATGCACCGGCCACCATTCTGCACACAAACACACACAGACACACACAAAACCTTTCTCTTTCTGTATGTGTGTTGTGTGTTTAATAGCGCTGGTAGCTGGAGTCTTTATTGTTACTGTTTATGTTTAAAGGTCTCCTCAAGAATAAGACGTGCTTATGATGAATGTGACCCATATAATGATCCAAGTGCTGTAAAGCACAACTGTGTGTGTGTGTGTGTGTGAGAATTTGACATGTGTGTGAAAGTTTTGCCTCAGAGCAAATTTTTTAGTAGATGATTCATTCACTCACTCACTCAATTTTCCAAACCTGAAAATAAGGCAGTTCCTTGCCGGGGGGGAGAAAAAGACTGAACTGTTTGGAGATATCTGTGCAATCATTTCGTTGTCAAGAGTTAACCTTTCTCTGGTGTTCGGGTCACCAGTGACCCGTTTTTAGGTTTTAAATGCATAAAAGTACCACATAAATTTATCGTAAAGGATTTTTGACTTTTTATCTTTAAACAAAATAAAACTTTTTTTTTTCCACAAAATTCTAAAATGCTCTGGTTAGAATATTTGTGGTGTCAATTTTGACCCGGTTATAACAATAAGAACAATATTGAGGGTTCAAACTGAAATCATAAGTGCAAAACCAACTTTTTCATGGATAAGGAAGCCTAACAATGTAACCAAGAGATGAGAAACAAATGGGATGATAAATAATTGTTTTAGTGTGTTTTACTGCTGATTTAAGACTCGGGTCAAAACTGACCCAAACACCATAGATGGTAGCAGAAAGCTAGCGTTGGAGCGTTGGATGTGAGGCTGATGATGGTGAGCTTATAGCTGAGGAGGGAAACATCGGACCTGGCACCATCAAGAGTATAAATATAGCACCACAACAATTTGTTAAACCACAGCTTGTGGTCAGTTTGTGGCTGGTGGTGGTTAGCTGTTAGCTGTCTATAGATCCCTTTAAATCACACCAACAAGAAGAGTTTCCACATGTCAAATGGAATCTGGTTTTGTATCATCTCAGATAAGAGGAACTTCATTCAGTACATAGTGTTGGGAGATACACATAGATGGGCCGGGCCAGGATCAGATGGATGGAGAGTGTTTGTGTGAACTTATATAAATGACATGTAAAAGTTGTGACCTAAAAGTAAAAGAGAACTTAACAGTCAGAGCAGACAGTGTTGTTGGTCACCCTTTTCTTTACCAGTGCATCAAAGTTTGTGGTCTTTACCATAATTTTGTATTCGACAGGACATCAAATACACATAAAACATGACTCCACAGCCAGTCTCAGTGATCAGGTGCTGGTTGGTGGCAAAAGTTACATTTAATTGACATTATTAATTAATCCATTTTCCAAAAGAAGAAGGAGAAAAGAAGAAAACACATTAGGATGGTCAAAAAATCAGGAAAGTAAGACAACGGCATGGACAAGAAGTTAGAAGTTGTATTGCATGTTGTATTCATAGTAGCTTGTTAGTGTTTCATCTTTAACCATTGTTATCCCATCATTTTGTTTTGTTAGAAAAAGTATAATCAACCTAAACACTGGTTCTTTCATTGTTTAAAATTATCAAAATATAACAAAGTATCATTTGTTCATTTAAACCTGTAACACTACCTCTAATAAAACCTCAAATCAAACTAAAGCCCATGGTAGATCGTCATCCCGGTTGTGACTGGGACCAATCACGATCTAATTTCCATCCTGTGCCTGATCTAAATCTGCTCCATCTAATCTTTTATATGAACCATTACCAGAGGAAACAAGGACTAAAGCAGAGAAACGTCAACACATCAATTCACCACATTAGCTATTGATTAACTCTTACAATCAGATAGCCATCAGCAGGACGGGGGCCCTGATACAAACCAAATGGGATAGCAGACACACAGGCAGAGTGAATTGTGTCATTGTAATACTGATAATGGCTGCCTTCTTACACACATTAAATGCAACTCAGGGGAGTGGAGTGGAGGGGGGGTGGGGCGGGGGCCCTTGAGGCCCCTGGCAGCACTGTTTTTGCACGAAGTAAAAAGCCTTCCATTCAATAGGCCGTGGGCTGCAGCACCGAACATTTATGGAGGTTGTTTAAACAGCCGTTAACTGCAGATTAAATGAGATCTGTGCTGCTGGCTTCGAAGAATCTGCCGTTCATATCCTACACACACACACACACTCACACACACACACACACATACACACACATAAACACAAGCTTGCAATCACATGGGAACAAGAAAACACGCACTCACACATGCACACACACACACGAAAAGACAAGGCAACGTGTGTGCACACAGATACATGAATGAAACAAACACACATGCTGACAGACGCACACATGGTTGTGTATGCACATGACATAGACACACAAACGTTTTAACAAGCCGCTATGTGTGTGTGTGTGTGTGTGTGTGTGTGTGTGTGGATCATTCACACGATGCCCTGCACCCTGTGCTCCTCCTGCAGGAGTTCAGGCCCGCTCTGTCCTGTCTAAGGTTTCTCCTAATGGCTCCCTGATGTATTGTTAATGTATCTAATAGTGAACAATCCCCGGCTCACGCACAAAAGTGTGATCTTGTATTTCAAAATAGAAGAAAAAAAAAATCTAGTTTCAGAGGAAGAGGGATGGCACCATTATTCTCTTCTTTATTTGTCAGAGGGGACAGAGGTGGTTTCAGTGGTTTCTCTTCTCCCTGCGCACAAAGGACTCATGCTCCACCACATTTCTGACACGGAGCTGAACCTGAGGTTTAAAAAACCAAATCAGATGAGCCGTGATTTCAGCAGAACAGGAGACTGAGCAGTGGAGGATGAGGGTACTGAACCAAACAGACCGGATACAAGTCAATGAAGAAAGTGCATTATAGAACCCAACTGATTATTTAAAGGTACATTGTGTAGGACTTACTCCCATCTAGTGTTGCGGTTGTATATCACAAGCAATTCAATCATATTTTTCATGCTGCATTCACCTTAAATTAGGCAGACGGCAGACGGACGACAGCCGCTGCACATAACGGCATAAACAAGCCTCTATGTAAACAAGTGGTCCGTCAGCACGAGGCAAAACAATACACGTAACAATATGTTATACACGTTTTACCGTCTTTCTCTGGACTTCTGTGACTAAAATGACATCTGGTTTGTTACCGACGGCCGTCTGCCCGACTGCAGGTGAATGCAGCATCAGTGTAACGCCGGGTTCACACCGGACGCCGAAGCGCCGCGAAGCGGAGCGGCCGCGGAAATCGCGCGCGAGCCGCGTCCCTCCAGTTCACACCAGACGCTGATTTCTCCGCGGCGGTCGCGAGCGCCTCTGCTCCTCAGCTGTTGTTCACTCACATTCAGAGCTGTGTTTTTTACATCATGGATAAGTAAATAACCTCATATAATTATAACACCATGTTCTGTGGGTCACACAACTCCCTGTACTTCACTTCCAAGATTAATTTCACGTCCTCCTTTTTTTTTTCCACTTTACAACAACTCGTCTCTGCCTCTCTCTCTCTCTCTCTCTCTCTTTCCCTGTTTGTTTGTGTGTTTTGACCCCCCCTCCTCCTCCCTGCAGCCAGCCCACTCCGTGTCTCCCTATCCTGTGTGTGTGTTTTCATCTCTCTTGCTCTCTGTTGAGAGTCTGACAAATATAAATACGGTCGCATTTGTCAATCGCTGTATTTTATTTTGAAAAGTGTTTTATTTTGAAAATTGACCGGATTCTCTCGTTGTTTCATGTGTGACTTCCTGCCAAGATTGACGCGATTGCTCGCGGCTCGCGCACAAAATAGAACAGACGCCGAAACTGGCGCTCCACGGCGCGAGCCGACCGCAGAGGACCGCGACGCTCCGCGTCTAGTCTGAACTACAACACCAGTTAACGAGGGCGCCGAATGGAAGCGGACTCCGCTCCGCGGCTATTCGCGGCGCTTCGGCGTCCGGTGTGAACCCGGCGTAACGCTCCATTCCTCCTCACTGCGTTACCGCGGTGACTTTTCACAGACGCCACCTCGACCTGAGCCGACAGCTCCGGTGTCTCCGCTGAGTTTCCGTGGTTACCTACCGTCACGCTGCCACTGAACGTAAAAACATGGAGACACCACATGGCAGCCAGCACCGAGCTTACCCGCTCCATGTAGATATGAATGATATGAACGGCTCATTCAGAGCTGAAAGGAACACTTCACTTTGTTGATGGGGGGATTACTGATTAATGAAAAACATACTTTTGAACAAAATAATCGATTTTCGTGAATAGATAACAGGAGAAGTTACACACTGTCCCTTTAACTTTGACTAATGATAAGTAAGATCTGCTGATCATTGGCTGTGCAGCAATCACTTCAGAATACATCTCACGTGTAAAGACAATGTTTAATTACAATTACAGTTTGGGGTCATAGAGCAAATGCACACGTTTATTTCACTCCATGTGCTGTGACTCAATGACAGTTGAAATGACGTTGAACAACCATGTGAACTAAAGATGACAACAGTGATGTCGTCTGTTGCTAGTGTAACGGATGTGCACTCACTCCACCCATAAAAGACGTGCTAACCAACCCGCCAAGTGGTTGTCAACCTCTTGGCGAAGAGGTTAGCATCGTCGCCTCCAGTGCGGGAGGTCGTGGGATCGAACCCCACCTAGGGCAGGCCGTGAGAAACACAACGCAGAGGGCCAGATATGACATCGGCTACACTACCTCAGCTTGGTCTGAGGCTGGGAGTGCTTCATGGCCTGGACCCAGGAGATACTGATAATAGTTGTTGGATGCTGATATTTGATTGTCAGTTTACAATGAAATTTCTGTGTCAGCTGTCTCAGTTTTTATTTTTTATTTAACCCCCTAACCCCCTAACCTAACCAATGGAATTTATGCCTAACCTTAAGCAGTGATTTCTGATTTGCTAGTCCTACACCAATATTTTACCCTAAACCTAACCAATGGAAATTCATGCCTGAACCAAACCGTTATTTGACCTATGCCATAATAATATAATGGTACATTTACTGTATTTTCTGGATTATTAAAATCTAAAAATACCAACAAAAATAAATAAATATATATATAAGTAGTAATTTTAGGTTAAAAAAGTATTAATAAATACTAACAGTAGTTTAAAAGGATTAAAAATTATTCATATACACAAGATTAAAAACAATTAATTTAGTTAATTCACAATTCATTAAAATGGATTCAGCATTTAAAAACATCTGGGGAATAAATGGTTAAATCAAATTTAAAGGTACAATGAGGAGTTTTGGAAAGCAAAGTGTTTTCACACTACATTTCCCATGAGCCTCTGCGCGCACGGTGAAGCCGAAAGTAGGAAACGCTGCGAGCCGACCACTAAATAATAACACAATAACTATAAAGACAAAACGATATATTTATCGAAAATGGACCCATTAACAAGTGGGTAACGTAGATTCATCCACATTATTATGAGACTCTTTATTAATCACCAAATACAAACTCCTTGTTGTCCCTTTAAATTGACATCAAACATTAAAATCATTTGACACCCCCTGCCAGGTGGACAGGACCAGAGTTCAGGTTCTTTAATGCAACATTTCATTGATCCCCAATCAAATGTAAAAAACCATCATCAAATCCTCTTACATTCAAACTTTAGCACTTGTAAGTTGGAAAAAAACTTAGAGTTTCAGTTTAATTTCCATGCTGTTTGTGATCCAGGTGAGTTTATACTTCCAATGGAACCTATTTCCAATCAGTGGGACCTTGAGTAAAGCAGAGCAGCCAGAAACCATACTGATGTTGGCCGTACAACAAACATCTGTCCAGGTTATTTCACTGTCACAGACTATTTGGAATGTTGCCATAAAATGATGAGAGTATTATGGGGTGTACTGGGGTACTGGTCTTTTTTTTCCATCTTGACTCCCAGATAAAATGAAAGCGTCAGCATGGGGCCATTGGTGTAAGACATTGAATATGAGGAATATTAGACAAGGGGAAGCTCATTTCAAAAAACATCTAAATTATAATGTGTGTAACTGTTTTAATGTGAAAATAAAACAAGAATTGTATTATTATCATTATTTGTGAGATGAGAGAAGGTGTCATTATTTTCTAGTGTAGTCTCACTTCCTGCACGAATGTCGGACAGTGTTCTTGGAAGGAGAGTGAGAAATCCTCCTGTGCTCTTGATTGGTTGTGTAATCCAGGATGATGCATACGTATTAAAAAAAAAGGAGAGCAGGTATTCAGACAGCCTTTTACCTGGCCTAGTGCCCTGATGCTGAAGGGCCGGTCTATTTCCCTATCCTGTTTTTCACTTGCCCTTTCCTGGCTAATCTGGCCTGTGTCTGAGTGGACCAGCCCTGGCCCTGCAGAGAGAGAGAGAGAGAGGATGCAGCGCTAACTAAAGATTAACTTTTCCCCACTGTCTTTGCTCTCGTCCTAGAAAGAGGTGTGACGTAAGGTATAGAAGTCGTGCCCGAAGCCCAAAACGCCGCACACTTTGCTCCCGTCTAATATGGAGTTAGCCTCCTTTCGCCGCTGTGTAATTAGCCGGGGAGATATATGGCCGGGAGACAGGACTGTATAGCGTGGGCGGGAAACACCGCATGAGGCCACGAGGCTGGAGCTGATGGGTCACTGTCAGGGTCAGAGACTTGCTAATGAGGCGAGGATGCCGTGACGCGTCGCTGCTGCTGAGTCAGTCGACCTGTGGAAGTAACAGAATGAGGCGATTCTGATCAGCAGGAAACAAAATCTACTTTAAATTAACAATAACTCTTAATCTCTAAGTGAATAATCTCAAATGGATGAGTGAAAACAGATTTAGTAATCGCTGTTTTATTTCCATTCTCTGGGCATGCATGCTGCTGGAGATATGGTAATAAGCCTGCTCACAGTTTTAATTGGCACCACAAACAGTTGGCTGGTTGTTGTTTTGGTGTTTTGTGTGGGCCGCGGCCAGGGTGCCTGCCATGGCGCTGGTGTGGACAGCTGGCCCGTCTGATCCCTCTAGTCTGCTCTTAAATTGGTTTTAGCAGCAGCACTAATAAAGCTGATTATCTGTGTGGCTCAAGGCCCCACTAACCCTGTGACACTGCCGGCAGCTGGTGGGACTGGGAGCCCGGCAGCTCAGCAGCTCAAGAGCTGTGTGCGCTGGAAAGAAGAAAAAAAAATAGAGCTATATAAATAAATAAGTTCATCACAAAACGGATGCACTTTTTTATTCTTTAAAATAAACAGGAGAATGGTAAAAATTAGTAGTTCATTACATTAATATGTCCCTTTTTCTTGTCTTTTTCTTTCAGATTGACACTTTTTTTAATTTTTCATTCTCATTCATGACAGTACATGACACAAAACAACATCCATGCTCACAAAGATTATAATAAAAATGAAAATGACCCCCCCTCCCACCCACCCCGAGGGGTCATCCCACCCCGAGGGGTCATCCCACCCTGAGGGGTCAACCCACCACTATATTGGCTGCGTCCATCTTTATAGCCTGCAAACGTAACACCAAAAAATTGTGATGGGACAATAAAATGAAATAAAATGAATTCATTTATTCATAGAAATTCATTTTATCAAAGTCATATAGTCTCAAGATATTTGCCCCACTTCAAACGTACATTTCCATTTTATCCTGCATCCTGTGTGTCATTCTTGTGTGTGTCCCCTTTTCATCCAGGTGCATGTGTTTATACCCCCCCCCCCCCCAAAAAAAAAAATCTAACTTGAATGAAAATGAATCATTCAGGGGCATTTCAGTGGGTAGAGCAGGGGCCCAAAACACAGTGGCTAAAGTCCGTAGCGGCCCTGGCTTGATTCCACCAGTGGCCTGCATGTCATTCAGGCCACTGGTGTCATTCCCCCGTCTCCCCATTTCCTGTCTCTTTATAGCTGTCCTATCAAATAAAGGCATAAAAAACCTTAAAAAAAACAATTCTGAGAGCATCTTCTCCTCCATCCTTCCTCCCTTTCATACTCTTTATCTCTCCGCCTCCCTCTCTCGTACAGTCGCTCTCTGGGCAGCTGCTGCTAAAACCTCTCTGCTGTTTTGTCCTCTACCTCCTGACCCCCTCCACCACCCCCCCACTCCCTCTTTCTACTAGGGCTGTATTGTATATCTCCACCACTGAGGCCGATTCGATACGCATCTCGATACGCTGCCACCGATACGATACATTAACGATACACTGAAGCTTCTGTCGATACGATGCGATACGATTCACTCCTATTCCCGATACGATGCGATTCAAAATGATTTGATAACGATATGACTTAATTACAAAGAGATTTGTTTCGATATGATGTATCAAGTTCGATACAGTTGTGATACGAGAGTTTCTTAGCCCACATCAGGTTTCTTACCTCAATACCACTATTCTGCTTTACTCTCTGTATCAATTTGAGGGATGTAGCCTATATTTAGTTAATTGTTATGGGACAAACAACTCATATTTGAAAGGTATAGTCTACCCACTCTGCATGTTTCACTACTCAGGCTCAAGTTGTTTGCAGTGTGTCATGGCACATACAGTACAGTACAAGTCATCTATTCTTTCTTTACATATCAGCCTGTATGCACAGTGTGTACTGTAGTCCCATTGTTGAAAAGGAGGTGTGTGTGTGTGTGTGTGTGTGTGTATGTGTGTGTGTTTGGGGGTAGGTGGGGGGTGGGGGTTCAGAGCCTAATTGTTTAATGTGCTAAACGTGTTCAAATGACTCACACAGACTGTGTGAGGTGTAAACCCCCTTGTACCCCCCCACACACAGAGAAAGCCACACACAGCGTGGACAGTTTCTTATTAATTAGTTGGTGTTGTGTTGGGAGGGCAGTGGGGGGGCGGGCGGTGGGTGGTGGGGTTATTCCAGTCAAACATGAGTCATGTAATACTCGAGAGCAACATTCACACAGACCGTTGGAGCACAACTGTGAATTATTATCCAGATTACAGTTGGTAACAGTTGGATTAAGGCTTTTACATGATTTGCAGTAACCCCAACAAGAGGACACACATATGCAGGAAATAAGACTTTAATGAGAGAACTGACCTGAAAACACCTTAAAGTTAAAGACCCTGTGTGCTCCCATTCAAAAAATGTACAATAGATAAACATAGGCCAGAAGGACATGTCCATGTATGAAATTGTTGTAATTTTTAATAGGTTTCATAAAAAACTTTGGTAACACTTTACTTGACGCCTATCTCTATAACACAGTATAACCATACTTATAATGAGTTATAATGCAGTTATAGCACAGTATAACTATAGTTATAAACACTCATAAATTATCATAATGCCTTTTAACAATAAGCATAACACACTATAAAGCATTTTATCATGACTTATAAGTTCAGGTATAGGTTATAATTGTTGGTAACTCACTGACAATGACCACATCGATAATGCATTATAAATATAGTTATAATGTGTTATAATTGGCTTATAAACGTGTATAACTATCATTATAAACACTCATTAATTATCATGAGGCTTTATAACAATAAGCACAACACATCATAGAGCATTTTATAATGGCTTATAAGGTCTTAGTATTATAATAGAGTTATAATGCTCTATAATGTGTTATGCTTATTGTTATAAAGTTTTATGTGATTTATGAGTGTTTATAATGATAGTTATACAAGTTTATAAGCCAATTATAACACATTATAACTATATTTGTAATGCATTATCGATGTGGTCATTGTCAGCGAGTTACTAACAATTATAACGTATTATAATACCTGACTTTATAAGTCATGATAAAATGCTTTATAGTGTGTTATGATTATTGTTATAAAGCATTATGATCATTTATGAGTGTTTATAACTATAGTTATACAGTGCTATAACTGCATTATACCTCATTATAAGTATGGTTATAATGTGTTATAGAGATAGGCGTCAAGTAAAGTGTTACCAAAACTTTTGTGCACATGTTTATCTGATATCTGAAGTGTCTCATTTTCATTATTATTTATTGAGTTGGGACAATGCACATTCATCAACATTGATGCGTTAAGCATCAGTGTAAATGTGCAGGATTTAGCATAACAGCTAAATTTCAGCCGTAGTCCCAAGGCAGGTTCCTATAGACAACATAACCAACAAGAGACTTTAAAACCACGCAACAACACATCATACAATGGCCAATTACAAAATAGAACACAGGCAGACAAAATAAAAACAAACAATTTTAACCCACAGTTACAGAACAATGTACCAAAAGCCCAGTATTTAAGATATATGGGCACATGTCTGATTTGTTCTTAACCAATGTTTGAGATTTTTTTTTAAAGTGAGTAGTTGTCACAGTTTCTGATGTATGATGGTAAATTAATCCACGACTGTGTTCCTCTTGACAAAATTTTGTTCTACGCCTCGGCACATTACAATCACCTCTTAGCTGTGTGATCCCAGCTGACATAGTTTAAAGGCGGGGTACACCTGGACAGGCCACCAGTCTATCACCAAAATATAGAGACTTCCATTGCACACACAAGCCATGTTTACATGGACACAAATAATGGGAATAAAATAGGAATAAATGCAGATCAAAGTAGTCTCTGCCTCTGATCTTCATCCACTGGCTCCTGGTGTTTGGTGTTGGAAGGGAAACAAAATGAACCGTTGCTGTGATGTGAGAGTTCCTGCTGTAGCCGACCCCCTGGCATACATCACAGCAAACTATGAACTGCTTTGTCTGCAGCTTAAAGAAACCACCAGTGTTTGTTTACCAAAGGAAAAGGTTCTTTTTCTTTAGTTTTCATCAAATTTGACAGGCAAAACTTTACTGCTCATGTGATGCATGTGCAAGCACGTTTTAATCGGATCACTTTATTTCTCGTCCATGTAAACAGTGAAGTTGGAACTTCCGCTCAGAATGATTATAATAAGATTTTAGAAAAAATGCACATGTAAAAATGGCTAATGTCACATTCTCACCTATGGGCAATGGTCTTTAGTGTGCATGTGTTTGGACTGTGGGACCACCACTGTGCCTCCCACACATGGTGTAACAGTCAAAATGATGAAAAGTGTCTGCTGCGTTGCCTAGATATGAGAGGTGTTGTCACCAGTGCTGAGCAGCACACCTTGAGGAAGCTGAAGCCTGTTAATGAGCTTCTGGTTTCTCAGCTCCTTAATATGCAAACAGGAGCTTAAAGACCAGATTTTCATATTGGCAGTGAAAAACAAGTAGTGGTTCTCTGACAGTTTGGGCGTCTCCTGACCTTCAAACTATGTGGAAGTAGTTTAGTGTTAAGTACATGCTGTACATGTGGGAGGTTCAGTCACATGAGACTGTGCGGAGCAGATTTTTATCTTGTCATCAACAAGATAAAACTATGCACGGCAATGATGGAATAAGTCTCCTAATATAAATTCTGTGTTTTTCTCAAATCACGAAGACTGATTCTTACAGCGTCTGTTGACCGCAGCTTCTTTGTTGAAAAGGCTTCTTATTCAGCTCATTAAAGCCCCAGTATGTAACTTATTTGGCTTTTTATTAGCAAAAATCAAATATTGCTTTCATAAATATGTAATTCACTGAAGTCGAATCACACCCACATACAAACGAAAGCTTTCTCGTAATGAGTTGTTACAAGCACCGAACGCGCTGAACCGAGGCGGCCATGTTGCATCGCCATTTTTTACGTTCAGTGGCAGCTTGACCGTAGGTAACCATAGAAATGAATGCAACATCAAGAATACGTTCAGATATGCAACCTAGATGGGGGGAATTCCTACATATTATACCTTTAAAAGTTTTTGTTTTTTTTGTTGCCAAGAGTAGTATTTCTAGAAGTGTTATTTATATTAATGTACTTCAAATGTAATTGTGTCAGTGTTCATGACAGCTTGCAGTGGCCTGATCCACTCATAAGGTTTTTTTATTTACATATACCATCATTATAAAACTTCCATGATTGGCCTCAGGCTGTGAATTACATGTTGTGCTGCTCTGCACACAACAGAGGAATTTCCAGGAAAATTCACTTTCTGCTGCCGCTGTCAAGTGTCAAGGGTGACTGTGATTGGCTCAGCCCCTTGAGGGTGATGACATCGGCGATGTGACTGGCTCAACAGTGAATCTATATTGACCACACCCTCTGAATTTACATTACACCTGAGGCAGACTTCTGCACTTCTCTGTCGCTGCATGTACATGGACCAAAATAGCAGGTTGGAGATGCCCACACAGTCCGTATGTACTGTACGCACAAGACCCACGGCCCTGCATGTGGTGGCAGGTTGAAGTGGAGCCTCAAGAGTTGGCAGTCAACGCTGGATCCACAACATTTTTCTGAGCAGGAACATAAAGAGGAAGAAAAAATCTTTAAATCATGCTTTGCATAAGGAAAACATGTCGCTCAACAGTGGTTGACATACACCAATCTGCCATGAGATTTAAACAAGGAACCACTGATTTGAATATAAGTGACTTTTTGGCTGATTCAAGCCATGAAGCTGTGGAAAATAATTCAAACTACAAATTGGGTTCTAGGTCAAATAACCTATGATTCAGAATGGACTCTTACAACAGTCCACAGATATCCACACCAATGAATCACAGCAATATAAACTTAATCACATGTTAATATTACATATGATTCACATTTTGTCCACCTGTACCAAAATGACAGACTGATGACTAACTACAAATGACTAAATCATTGCATGAAATTAATTTGTGTCAAACAACCGTTTATGATTTTGATTGGTTATTTCCACTTATGTTAGGCTATTACACCATGGTCACATAACTTCAATGGCATCACCACTGAACTTCAACTTGTAGCATGAGCTCTTAGCTCTTCTACAGGTTCCCTTCTGTCATGTTCAAGAGTTGCAGGACCCAGGCAGGGACAGAGACCAGAATTCAGGACACACTGGGACAGAATGAAGGGGAAATGTACAGGAAAACAGGAAAAGTCCAGAGGAATAATACTGGATGAACTGGGGAACACTGCAGTGAAACAGATGAAGTGACAAAGGGGAGCGCCGGGACTAAAGAGACAGAAAGGTTAACTGAACACAGGTGGAGTACATTAGGGCGGGGTGGACAAAGGCTGTGTTCCAGATCGCTCACTGCTCTATAGTCGGCAATTTTAGTCTTGTTTAATGAGAATTATTATATCTTATATAGTATCCCACAATGCAAGGTGAAAGGTAGTGCACGTCCAATGGTCACTGACTGAGCAAAATACTATCGTGCATTGAGTTTGTGCTGAATGACTGAAAACCAGTGTGGAGAAAGGGACTTAGAGTGGCGTCCGCTGTGTTTTCTCATTTAACTGATCAGCTCACGTGGCCGTCTGCACTGAATTCCCTGGACAGTGAGGAGGAAGGAGCGAGTGACACAACCAATCACAAATGAGGGGAACTAGAAGTCCAAATCAGTGATGTTCAACATAAAGACCCACAGTGTTCAAGTCCCTCAGGGCTATATGACACTTTTCTCTTAGTGATATAGTTTGTAAGAGCATGAATAGAAACACAATGAGGCTGTAGAGAAGGTCAGCTTCATGTTCACTGTGATCATGTTGAATGTTCCTGAGAATCTCTGTAGTCATAGAGACAAGTTATTATGAACCAACCTTTCTTAAAGCCCCAGTATGTAAGTTATTTAGCTTTTTATTAGCAAAAATCAAATATGTCTTTCATAAATACATATTTCACTGAAGTGGAATCACACCCGCATACAAATGAAAGCTTTCTCGTACGTTAGAATGAGTTGTTACAAGTCGTTACAAATACATAAGTGGGCGACGCACCGAACCGAGGCGGCCATGTTGCATCACCAATTTTTTACGTTCAGTGTCAGCGTGACCGTAGGTAACCATAGAAACTCAGCGGAGCTGTCGGCTCAGGGAGAAAGTTTTCCAGGTAGCGCCTGTTAAAACTGTCACCACTGTGTAGTGTGAGGAAGGACGGAGGCACTGATGTTGCATTCAGGTGCAGTCAGGCAGATGTCATTTTACTCCACGAGAGAAAGCCGGTAAAACTTGGGTCAGGTAAACAATACAACATCACCATGACAACATATTGTCACGCCTGTATTGTTTTGCCTCGTGCTGGCGGACCACTTGTTTACATAGACGCTTGTTTATCCTGTTACATGCAGCGTCTGTTGTCTGTCTGACGTCTGCCCCATTTCACGTGAATGCAACATCAAAAATATGTTCCGATATGAAACCGCACCGCTAGATAGGGGGAATCCCTACATATTATACCTTTAACAAGTGTAAGAGATAAAAATATATCTATCACTACCAGGGTATTCACTGAAGGCAGAGAGTCAAATGTGAAAATGTCTTACATGTGTGTCAATCAGACTTTATTTCAGTAATCTTACAAAAATCCACAGACTCTTGAGGAAAGATCATTCAGCCTTCGGACTGAATTTGCAATAACTGAGAGTCCCTCTTTATCCCCAGTCACTGCCGTAGTGTCCTTGGGCAGACACCTTACCCACCTTGCCTCATGTGAATGCTATGAATGTGTATGAATGTTTGGTGGTGGTTGGAGGGGCCGTTTGTCGGCCACGCTTCTGTCAGTCTGCCCCAGGGCAGCTGTAGCTACAGACGTAGCTTCACCACCACTGGTATGATATGATTGTGTATGAATGAATAATGATTTGTGTAAAGCGCCCTGGGTATCTTGAAAGGTGCTATAAAAGACCAATCCATTATTATTACTATATCATTATTGTTAAGCATCAAGGATACACTGTGAACTATTCACATTCATTATGTCTGCACTGCAGCCATATAATGCCAGATACAATACATTAATAAATATATTTGCAAACCAGACACATTTATTCATTATTTTATAATCAGAAAATCCAGATATTGTACAGTAATATGCTCATTGGCATATAAACACAACTACATTTTTATTTTTTTAAACATTTTATTCAGCCTCATGTGCGCTGCCTCATGTTTCCCACATTGACTTTGACAATATCCAGGTCAGCACACAGTATCTCAGGTGGTGATGTGAGGTTTTAGCTTTTGAACAGATTCCAACCTCCCCAACATCGATAAAGGTCAAAGATTGTGTCAAGAATTGACTGAGCTAGCTAAAAATGATCGCTTGAAATTATGGATTAATAAGTCCATTTAGGTAACAACAGAGCATGTGTGATCCTTGTGTAGTCCCGCTTGTATGACTTACACCCCTGGGAAGAGTGTTTGGCTGCTGAATGGGTGTCTTTGAATCACTATCCCAGCTCCCATGAGCATTGCCATTTCTCCGGTTTCACTCGCTGAGAGCAGCTTGCTTGAACTGGCCGGGGGCCCGGGGCTTCCTATAGCCCCTAAACTCAACAAAGCTTTTTATGACACAGGCAGTTTCAGTTGCTCCACAGATAAAGAAGGTGAATTATCACGGTGGAGAACATTTCCTGCTGCAGAGATCTGTAAACCGACAGAGGATTTTTTTCTGTCTTCGTCTCACACAAGAAACATATTTTCTTTTATGTTACTCATCTGTATTGTGATTGCAAAGCTACCTATTTGTCATATTTTCATTTGATAGATATTTGATTCAAAACCTGCCTAGGAAGACAATTGAGGGAGTTCATGGATCTTTTTGGATACCTCTGGACTACACTTGGATCATATACCACATCTGGCCTGAGAGCCTCTGGGCTGATTTATTAAAGCTGATGCCACCAGTACATGGAAACTTATAAATGAGTGTGGCTGATGTGTTGTCAATGGTGTGATTCAACTGCACTCAGTGGACCATCACCTCCAGTAACCTCTCTAACATCCTTTGATTTGAAGGAAGCTGCTGCCCCGCATGAATAGTCTCGTTCACAAAAGGCATAGAACCCGGATGAGCGTGAAAATGTCATTAAAAAACTGATTTTATTCCTAAACTGCTTAAGATCACAGGAGGTAAATGTGCGCCTTTTATTTTGAAATCTCATTTTGAAGCGATATAATGAATCGACCTCTCTTAAATTAGCAGAGCTCGCATATGTGACCAGTAATTCCTCTGTCAGGGTGTCAGCACTGGAGCCTGCACCAGTTGGGACTGAGTTCATTATCCCAGCTAGTGTCTTCCCTCAGAGAGAAGAGGAGCCTCCTAAAACCAGGAAGTGACTTCAAAAGGCGTTAGGAAAGTAAACACAAATGTGACACAGGTGGCCACGCTGTAATTGCCTGGGTCCTTTTACCGTTGCCTGGACTTAGAGCTGGAATGTGCAGTGGAGAAGAACTGTGTTGACCTGAGGCCTTGGCCCGGCAGAAGAATCAACATGGCACCCTAATAATGTTAGATGATCTCCTCAATGAACTGAAGGGCTGGTTGACATAGCTGGTTGGTTCCAATTGATTGAATAGTTTGATGGTAACCTATCGTCATGCTCATTGTCCACATGCGACTTTAGGATTGAGGATTTTCAACTGTTTTTTTTTTTTTTTTTTGAGGAATTTTATTGACCTAATTCTGATGAGTGTGAGTGACAGACAAACAAGGAAGTCAGAGAGAGAGATGATGGTGATGAAGCAAAGGACCACAGGTTGGACTCAGACTCAGGCTGATGCAGCTGGACCTTCATGGTACACACTCTAACAGGTGTTGTCTGTTGGTGTTTTGACTGCACGTGTTTCCTAAAGTGTCAATGTTTTGAGCTCTCAGGGAAACCCCCACTAAGGCCAGGTTCAGACTACACAATGTTTTCTGTCTTTCACAATGGTCACCATGTCAGATTAAATGATCATAGTGGTAGGCTTAAACTCACTCACCCATAAAAGACGTGCTAACCCATTTGCCAAGTGGTCACTGACCTCTTGGCAAAACGGTTCAAAACCCACTCTGGGCAGGCCAGACAACATCGACCAATAGTTGTTCACGGCCGATCATGGCCCTGTGCGAGTTCACAGGCCATCGGGGAGGCGTATAACAACAAAGTGTCAGTCATGGATAATGTAGCTCTGTGTGTGATGCTAGCAGTCTTTTGCTCAGACACGAAAAATAAAGGAAGAAGAAACGATCATGGCGTTCCAGGTGCCATGTTCTTCAGTGCGTTATGTGTTCACCTCAAAACCATTAAGTTACATTGCGTACATGAAGCAATCCCTTGATTTTTTTTTTGCTTTTCTTTTGCTTATTTGTCCTTGTCTGTTTTGATTTGTCTTGATTTTATTATTATAAAGTGTATTGAGACCATGTACCATGGTGATTTGCACTTCAAATAAACTGACTGATTTATTGATTGGAACACAAATAGATCCCCCTACATCACGTATCATCTTGAAAGACACACACACACAGCATATACAGTACACAAACACATTTCATCACCCTTTAGTCTTTTTATTGTCACATGTATGTCCATTATGATGCATCCTTCATCTCACATTTGTACTTGTTATGCAAAGTTACTAAAAAAGAACACTTTATTTGACGCCTATCTCAGTAACGCATTATAACCATACTTATAATGAGTTATAATGCAGTTATAGCACTGTATAACTATAGTTATAAACACTCATAAATTATCATTATGCTTTATAACAATAATCATAACACACTAAAGCATTGTATCATGACTTATAAGGTCAGGTATTATAATACGTTTTAATTGTTAGTAACTCACTGGCTTTATAATAAGCATCAACACATTATAGAGCATAATAACTCTATTATAATACTTGACCTTATAAGCCATTATAAAATGTTCTATGTGTTGTGCTCATTGTTATAAAACCTTATGATGATTTATAAATGTTTATAATGATAGTTATACACATTTATAAGCCAATTCTAACACATCATAACTATATTTTTAATGCATTATCGATGTGGGCATTGTCAGTGAGTTACTAACAATTAAAATACCTTACCTTATGAGTCATGATAAAATGCATTATAGTGTGTTATGGTTATTGTTATAAAGCATGATCATTTATGAGTGTTTATACAGTGCTATAACTGCATTATAACTCATTATAAGTATGGTTATAATGCGTCATAGAGATAGGCGTCAAATAAAGTGTTACCGAAAGAACAAATAAAAATCATCTTAAAAAAAAACCAAAGAAAAAATCTCCAACTGTTCTTTGCAAACATCCGTCAGAGTTTATAGGCTGAGCTGCTGCTTCAGCTTCAACCTGCTGTGCTTCAGCTCTGTTCACATGCAGTTTTACCTCCAAATAAAATAGTTTTAATGACGTGGCTGCTCGTTTCAAAATGGCTGATTGTGGTTCACGCCAAGTGAAACATAGTTTGAAATTCTGGCAACTACACTGTTATCACAACCCCCCCCTTCTCACTGTCTCTTGGGTTGAACGCCACGGGTTGGCTTTTCTCGGACATGTACACAAACGCACAGTCATACACCCGCACACACTCCCACATATTATTCTAAAGACTCTATGAAGACTTTATGTTGTGTATGTTTATAATATGTGTGTTTGGCATCGTGCTTTGTTAACATGCGTGGCATGAGCGGCGCACCGGTGTTGGGAACGCGGTGCGCCGCTGCTTGCACTCACCACACCCACAAGTCACCTGAGGCAGCATACACTCCTTCCTACCATCCTGGCGTGTAGTGAGGTACCCACTACCTGTCCCGCTCTTCATCTGTTCACTGGTAAAGACTCTGGTCCTGCATACATTCATTTACACGCAACATTCCCCTGCACTCCCGGTCCAGCTCCACTGCTCCTCTGCGGAAGCGCGCGACGCTGCAGGGGCGGTCTTTAACGAGCGCGGCCCGGGTGGGCATAGCCCATGGTGCTCAGGGGTGTTTGTCTTTTTGTATTATATGGTTTTATGTGATCATGTTGCACAGGTATTGTGTGGATATGCAAAAGATTGTACAAGGTTAAAATATGTTATGTATTGTTTATTCTGGTGTGTATTGATGTAAATTATGTGTTTGAGGGACCGTTATAGTGTTTGGTTTGCCCTGCAGTCATGGTTTGCCCCAATTAAGTTAACTCACAGCTGTATTTAAGGGAGTGGCATTTGGCTTCCGGCGGCTGTGAGGAAAGGTGCTCTAGCCTGGTGTGAGGCTATGAGGTCAGTTCTAACCTGGTGTGAGGTTAGGGTAGGGTCATGTTTTGGACCTGTTTTTGCCCTCAGAGGGTGTGTTGATTATTGTTTTGATTTTTTGTAAAATAAAAAAACCTTGTCTTTTGGCACTCAACGCTTCGCTGGCTCTGTTTCCAACCTCCATCACCTAAGTCTGGTCTGCCCTGGTCCCCTTTACGTGGGGAGGCCGCTCCGGTCCCTCACAGTCAGGGATACAGAAAAGTTATAATAAACCAGAATTCCCCTTTGAATACTGAATATTGTCCACTACAGAAAGTAAAGAGGAGAGTGAGAGCTACAAATTAATAATTATTACATGTTATTACTTTGTCAATTGCATTATTAATAAGGGGTTGATTGGCATTATGCTACTGCACAGCATGTATTCATATCTGAACTTAGTGGAGAGTATGGGCTGCAGGCTCTAACTCAACACTACAAAGAGAGATCACTTCACCACCGCCCGCATAACAGTCTGTTAAATATTTATACACTCTATTTAGAAATGACATAATACTGGAAATGAAACATGAAACATGAAGCATACCACAGGGGTTTTATTTGTCAAGCAGCAGCATCATAAAACCTTGGTTGCTACTGGAGGAAATGTGGCACACACACACACACACACACACACACACACACACACACACACACACACACACACACACACACACACACACACACACACACACACACACACACACACACACACACACACACTGATACACTGACACTGCCTCTGGTATTCAGGGGTGTAAAAGTGGATTTATTTCTTCATTTACATTACACCTCTGCAGCATTTTTCCCCTGCATCTCATGGAAACACGGGCATCTTTTCTCACAATCTTACCTCTGCAGCTGACGGTGCTGCGAAAGAATGTGTTTCTGTTTCAAAGTTTCATCACCTAGAAATGATGGATCGGGTCAGCGAGTGAGGTTTCTACGAGATGAGTGAGGCGAAGAGAGTCCAGAATCCAGGTTCAGATGTATGACGTGTGGATGCTGACCCTCCTGTAGCCAGACCTTCATCTGCTTTGAATTTGACCAAATTTCAGTCTGTAAGTGGTTTATAAAACATCTGTTTGCAGCTGTCACTGGATGTAAAGAGCGGGAGGAAAGGTAGACAGCCCATGGCATGCTATAGGAGGTATTGGTGTATGGTGGAGTGGAAATAATATACAGTACAAGCTGTATCCCAATTACAGGGGGCCACATCCTTTGGAGGTTGCATTTGAAGCCCAATTAAATTACAGCAGTGGGGCTAGATGAAGGCTTTGAAGGCTTCTGCATTATGCACTTTTTTCCTGAAGGCTCCAACAGGTGGATAGGTTCACCCTATCCTAAGATTCATTGCACACAGGTAAAATCAACACCAACAAAAGAAAATGACATAATAATGGCAGCAAACAACACACTGAGAGCCTGAGGTTTACACCTTTCAATGCACGCTATCTTTGTTTTTTTAGATGCAGATTCATGCAAAACCGCTGATACGCATTGCCTTCGGGGACAGTTTTTCAGCAAACAGTCTCTGTATTTACCTTGAAAACATCTCAGTCTCGTAACGTTCCGTTATTATCTCATAGCGTGGTGAATGTGCAGGTCACAACTTGTCCACCAGAGCGTTTGGGAGTTGTTGGATTGTGTATTTGATGAGTTTGATGAGGGAAACCAAGAAAGACAATTAAAGGTAACGAACCTACTGCTATGACTATAGCGATTATGGCAATGGGCCAATTTGCCAAAATGTTGAACTATCCCTTTAAGAATGACATCCAGTACAGAGTCAGTTGCCATCGAGGATCTTTATTTCCCACATTCAAAAGAACAAATGATCATATCCAAAAGTGTTCAAAAAGTCAGAGTACACGTAAGCATTATGAGATCAGGTCCCTCAGACCACAAGGAGGTGGTCTGAGCCACATGTGGACTCATTCATGTAGCAGTGTGAGCTCAAATGTGTCCTGGATCCCCTACTCTATACTGACATGCTCTGTCCCTTTGTCTGTTAATTAATAATCTGTTCAGTTCTTTCCCCCTCTGTCTTTCACATACCTTGATTTATTTATGGCTGCCAGCAAATATATATATTTTTTTATTTTATTTAACCTTTATTTATCCAGGAAGGATCCATTGAGATTTAACAATCTCTTTTCCAAGGATGTCCTGGTCAGGAAGAGCAACATTATCAATCAAAACAAGTGAGAACGTACATAGCAAGAGCAATGTAGCAAAAATACAATGATAGTTAATACAATAAAAGAGACCCCAAAAGTGCAACACAATTTGAAAGCTAAGAGTCACAGGTGCAACTGGTGACTAATAGTTCAGAGACAGATTGTTTAAAGCCAGAAGGAGGGATGAGAGATCCCATCCTCATCCTGACTTGCAGTCATTCCAAGACCAAGGCCCAAAGTAGGAGAGGGTCCTCATCCATAACTCTGTCCTCATTAAGGGCACCTTAAATCGCAACCAGCTAATAATTAGCTCTAAGATCATGTGCAATTTGAACAGCAGTAAACTTTGAGCAGAGGTATGAAGGCAGTTTGCCTAAAATAGCCTTATATATTAGAATATACCAGTGGTGTAACCTCCGGATTTTAAAGGGATAGTTCACCCAAAATTGAAATTTCACTCATTATCTACTCACCCTCATGTTGGGCTGGGAGAAGTTTCAGAGTCCAGAGCTTCTCTGAGTTACAGGGGGTCTCGGCGTAGCAGTGCATGTCCATATAACGGTTGCAAATGGATACCAACTGTCTTCGTAACAAAAAGACACACCAAAAAACATCCAAATACCTCCATGCTGCTCGTATGTAATGTCCGTCTTGTATTGAAGCCCCGAAATGCGAAATTGTCCCGAAAAAAAATTAAATATCGTCCAAATTAGACGAACCGGGAAGAGGAGCTTCGAGAAGCTTCCGCTACAAAACAAGCCACAGATAACTCTGAAACTTCTCCCAGCCCCTTAGTCCACATGAGGGTGAGTAGATAATGAGTGAAATTTCAATTTTGGGAGAAAAACCAGCAAGTGTGTATAGAGTGCAATGGTGAGTCCTAAAATATGAACCCTTATTGTCTTTCCTTTTTACTGCTGCATTGCTGTGTGTAGAGCATTGCTTCCTTCTCTCTCTCTCTGTCTGTCATAGTCCTTGTGATTAAAAACACCTTCTTCAGTCTTTGCAAACAAAAAAAGATGCATGTGTGTATTTGCATATAGAGCATTCAGCAGGCTTAGAGCTGACTGAGAGAAGCATGTTGATGCCGGGTCTCAACAGCTTCTGAGTGGCATTGACTGGGAGTGGCTTTGATTGCATGTGTGTGTGTGTGTGTGTGTGTGTGTGTGTGTGTGTGTGTGTGTGTGTGTGTGTGTGTGTGACGAGGGGGGTCATGTTTGCTGTGAGCTGCTGGTGGTGATTGGAAGCAGGTGTGCCCCCCGTCCTCTGGTTTACTTACTCTCATTCCTCTCTCTGTGCAGTCTGATCTGAGGTGCTGCGGTGGTGTTAAGGCACAGTTTGGGCTCAGTCAGTGTATATTAGCTGCCCCTGTCTATGGGATGTCGTCTCTGTGTGGCTCTGAAGAAGCAACTGTTCTCTCCCTCCTCTCTTTGTTAATTTGGGGATTAGAAAATCACAACTATGTTTGCCCTTTGATTTCTTTTGTGTGCGTGTGTATTTATGTGAAACATTAAACCGAGCTTTTAAATCTCTCCTGTGATGTGGTCTACGGTCTCTCGCTGAGACTGGTTGGAATCAGGAGCACAGCAGCGGGTGTGTGACAATAACTGAGACTGTCGAGGTACAATCCATTTACAGAAGGTCAGCAGAGAGAGAGAAATCTCTTCTGTCAAGCAGAACAAAAAGCAATCAACAGTGAGTGTGCTCAGTGAGTGAATAGGTCATGCATGTCTTTAAGGCATACAGTACATGTAATTGTGGTGTTTAGCATTTGTAAAACAGCTGTACTGTATTATATAATATTAGTTCACCATCTATAGAAAAAATAATGATGTGACTCTAGATCAGGGCTGTCAAACCAGCCCGCCGGAGGGGCCAATCTGGATGAATTTGCCAAGTATGAAAATTACATAGAAGACATGAAGAGGCATAACATTGTTGAAATTGCATATATTTCTGAAGAAGTCTCATGATGGGTTGTTAAAGCAGAAGTAAGCGGAATATTTGTGTTAATATAAGTCTTAAATAGTTATATCTTCCGACAGCAATCACTTACATAGAGTGTTTGGTCTGAAACACGGGTCTGTCAGTCACTCTGCTCTGCTCTGAGCCGAGGAGAAAACTTTCCTTGTATCCTACAACCTTTATCCAATGAGGAGAGAGAACGGCATAAAGGGGCGGTCCTCTCTGTGTGTGCAGCCAAGGGATGCGCGTGAATGTGGTAACGTAGGGACGAGGGCGGGGACTGTTAACTCCATCTGCTGACAAGAAGTTAGCCAAAACCACCGGATCGCTTACTTCTGCTTTAATGTGTTTTCTCTTTGTACCAAAACAAAGGAAAAAGGTAACACTTTATACTAATCATTAGTTAAGCATTAAAGGGACAACGAGGAGTTTTGGAAAAGCGAACCGTTTTCACACTACATTTATGAGCCTCCGCGTGCACATTGAAATTCTTTGACCGGCGCAAGACAGACTCATGTTTTCATTCATCAAGAATTAAAGTCAGAGGTTCGAAGACGATCACATACCGTCGTAGTTCCGACCATAAACGGCGATTCGTCGGCGTTATTCTCATGACTCGCCGGGCAGCGTCCGCGAAACCGAAAGTAAGGAAACGCTGGTCGACTCGCCCAGCATTTCCGCCACCACTAATAATAACAAAATAAGGATAGAGACAAAACGACATATTTATCGAAAATGGGCCCATTAACAAGTGGTAACGTAGATTCATCCACATAAATGTGAGACTTTTTTATTGTCGCAGAATTTTTCGTTCTGCTGCTGGAGAAACTCCTCGTTGTCCCTTTAATAAATACAAAATTCTTCATTTATAACGCATGAATACTCATTAGTTTATCAATGATGAGTAAAACATTTGTAACTGTATTTGTAAACTACATACTAATGAGTATTCATGTGTTATAAATGACGAACTCAGTATTTATGTGTACTTATTATAAAGTGTTACCAGGGGGGAAAAAATTCTGGTCTGGCCCACTTGAGATCAAATTGCACTGTATGTGGTGCCTGAACTAAAATGAGTTTGACACCCCTGCTCTAGATTGTACAACAATGCACAAAGTGATAACATTACAACTCAGATGCTGGTTGTTTGGGTGTGTGTGCTCGACTCAAGCTGCCAGCATCATGCAGGAAGACAAAGAGAGAGAGAGAGTGCTACATTTGCTGCAACATTTGTAAATCTGTGGACTTTCCCTTCAAGTAAATGGTGACTTGTAGCTACAGATTCTAATTCACTGCATGAACTAGTTTTCAGGCTTCATTTCACAGTTGGCATCAGTATCTTAAAGATGTGAACACTTCAGAGTCAGGGTTGATTTGGATAAGAGTCTAGAGGTATTAGAGCTTCAACTTCAAGGTTAATCAAGGCTAGAGCTCTGAGCTCTGCTGCTTTGATACAGATCTTTAATTCTTAGTTGTGTTGAAGATCTCTCTTTGCTGAGACCTGTGGTGCTGTTTTGTTTCTTTGTATTCTTTGATGATGCGTTCTTTGTGATTTGTGACACCCATTTCATGAAACTCTAAAAATACTTCTATAAAGGACATCTCAACTCAACTTTAACTTTATGTGACAGTTGAGGTTCCTGTCACTATGCCTCCAATTGATCATGTGCCCTGGCTACTTGGCTAAAGGGATGTCCCCTTGGGTGACTGGCAAGCACGCATGACTCTGACCCGGGAGGTGTGGGTTCAATCCCCACCCGGGCCCTCTTCACCTTGCCACATTTATTTATAAATCACTTTAAGACAACCAAATGTGGCAGGACGAAGGAGGTTTGAACCCTAGTCTCCCGGGTGAGAGTCATGTATGCTGACCATTCAACCAAAGGGATATACCTGTGGCCAAGTAGCCAGGACACATGATCAATTGGAGGCAAAGTGAAAAGACCGTCAATTGTCACACAAAGTTGACCAAAGTGTTGTTGAGATCAATAAAACATACCATTATTAAAATACCAGGGAGACCTGAATGTCTGAATGCCAGGGAGAAAAAAAAAAAAAAAAACTTTTTAGGAAAAAGAAAAAGACTCGATTCGTCGATACAATTTAATTTATGGGTGACTCAGTCACCACTGTGCAATCTCATTTGGTGACAGATAATAACTTAAAGGACTCCTATGAAAATCACCAGGGTTGCAACTTTAGAAACCCGGGATGCTGTGATGAGAGTAAGGAATTAGCATTAGCACAATCAGAATCATAATCAGAATCAGCCTTTACAGCCGTCCATACATATACAGCATACAATAAGACAGACATAACAGGATGACTGGGCAATGAGAGCAAACACTAACATTTCATCAGCCACTGGCAATTATAAATTAATTAGCAACATAAACAAAATGATGCTAACTGTGCCAGCATTCTGATCCATCTCTGGAGTCATCTCTGCTATTTCAGCTGTGGAGGACAGGGCTCCAGGCCTGATCCAGATTTCTCAATGAGGAAATCCAGTAAGTGTATCTGAGCAGCAGTCCCAGTCCCAGTCCCAGTCCAAGTCTTTTTTCCACTTCAAACAGCAGGGTCAGGAGGGGGCCGGAGCTGATCCCGGCTGAGGGCGAGGGCAAGGTACAGCCGAGACAGATCGCCATCAAAGGTGTGATGTTCCCACAAACTGAAAGAGGTGTTGCTACATTTACATTAAAATACAATAATGTGATTTGTTATTCACACAGAATATATATTTATTTCTACAGAACGGTTTATGCTCCAACCCAGTCTCTCCCCTTCTCTCAACCACACTTGAGCACCTGTCCTGGTCCACACACTGCTGGCCTACGGCTTGATGTCATTCTGTTTTTTGTTTGTTTGTTTTGTTGAGGGAGAGAAGTAACCAATAATATACTGTATCAGAACAGTAATTTGATTAGGCTACTTTTAAAAGGAGCAATCCATCATTTAAATACTTCCCAGACACTGCTCTGCTTGTTTTTCAACATGCATAATGAAAATAATGTTTGAGACAGGATCGTTGATCTTGTTTGTGTAATTTTAAGACATTTACATTTATAACGGTTTGCATAATCTCCCTGAGACTTTAGACCCTTGTGGAAACGCAGACAACAATGGGCCACAGGAACCTTTTTGTCCGTTAAAGAAAGTTTTTTATTTTTTTTTATTGCAAAGTGCAAAATACAATACAAATAAGCATATTCAAATGCAATTACAAAGGTTGTTGCTTTCAGAACTGAGCGTAGCATTTCTTACATTCAAAAAGAATAGAATATAAATAGAACAATAATAGAAAGTAAAGCAATAGAAAAGAAATTAAAAAACTACATTTTCTTATAGGGGATCAATCAAAAGTAAAAGTTGATAAACTGTCATACAGCAATAGGGCTTTCTTTGATTTCATTAGTTTTAATGAATCAAAGTAAAGGTGCAGTTCTTTTTAAAAAATGTAGAAATGTGGGGTATCCGGAAAAGAAAGTTCTAGAAACTAGAAGTTCCTGGAATTTCACCTTATGAGACCTTAACATTTCCAGGCCTTATACGTTGGTCCATTAGAAAATGAATGCATGTACATCAATGTAGTACTGGCTGCTGCAACTCTAAAATGACTAAATTAAACTGTCAGTAGCCTGCATGTGGGACAAAGCATACTTAACAACTTCCACTGTAGATTATGTACCTCAAAGGGAACGTTATCTGGTTCCAGGTCAGTATTATCTCAAGCAACCACAGCATCTACCTTCAAAGCAGGTCTTGTTTAAAGAACCCTCCTGGAGATTAACCTGAGAGAGATCTGAGTGCTACCTGCATACATCAACCTTTAATGAGACAATTGAGTCCAGGTGTGTGAGAGAAGCAGTGGGCGGGGCTTCCACTGGCATCCAATAGTTTAACACCTGAACACACTGAATATCTTCCATAGAGCAGAGGCCAGCAGTGGAACTACCATGGATCACTGTACTACTAAAAGTGCCTTGCCGAAGGAGAGGATAAAACATCCTGTCATCACTCTGGAGATTCTCTGACCTCTGGCAAATCTTCATCCCTGTACAGTTTGTTCCTTTTCCCCAAACAGAGGTCATGCAGCAACTAGCTCACACTATAAAAGTGTTGGGCGCAGCCTCGATATATGGTATGCTTTCATAACTCCAGGCCCCCGAAAGAAGTTTCATAACAGCTGTAAATGGGACGGTGAAAACAGGACAGCCATGTTACTGGGCTGTGGTGACAGACAGCATCCAAGCTGTTTACATTGGACTAAGTCTGACATAAACACACTCTCTCTCTCTCTATCCATGTTATCCACTCTTTCTCTCCTCTCTCTCTCTCTCTCTCTCTCTCTCTCTCTCTCTCTCTCTCTCTCTCTCTCTCTCTCTCCTCCTCCCTTCTGCTCCCAAACACAGTGGCTTCTCAGGACAAACCCCTCAAAGGTGATGCTGGGGTCAAAGGTCAAATATGTGACCTGGCCTTGTTCGGATCTCCTGTGGGCTTATCATGACAAAAGATAAGAAGCTGCCTCACTGCGGGGCCCCTCTACCTTTCTAAATTCAGTAAATTCAGCCGTCATGCTGACTGTCTATTTATGTCTCTCTGTGTGTATACATAAACATATATATATGTATACAGTGCACATATACATAGTGCATGTATGGGGAGAATGTGAATATGTGTAAACAGCAGTTAAAATGTTTCCCCTTTATGTTTCATAGCCCCGTGTCTCTGCTTCTGCTTCTATTTGTTTTTGTCTCGTTGCATCAAGTGTCCCATATGATTTAAAGGTGGATGTCAATATCTTCTTTGATTATAAAGTAGGTCTATGTTCAGTAGTGATACTGGAATTGTATAGCTTCAGTCCATAGAGAAATCAACATGGCCTCTTCTGAAAAACGTATCGATAACACTTTACAATAAGGGTCCCTTAATTAAAGTTAGTTAGTGCATTATTGAGCATTAATATATAAACTAATGTGTTAATTAATGCTGAGTAATGCATACATAATGATAACTAATTACATTATTCAATTTTATTAACTAACTTTGAGTAGTAAAAATGAACTGCTTACTAATAGGCTACATTAATTAATGTGTTTTCTAATCCTAAGTAATACAGTGATAATGATTGTCAATATACCTGTAAACAGTTAATTAATGCTTAATAATGTACTAACTAACGTTAATTAAGGAACCTTATTGTAAAGTGTTACCAACTTATCCTTTAAACCAGCTGTCAGTAACTTACAGGATGGGTTTTCACTGAGTGTTTACCTGGAAACATTGATGGCTGACATGGTCTCTGCTGTTTATTTGTTTATTTGGATCCCCATTATCTGTTACTGCCGCAACAGCTACTCTTCCTGGGGTCCATGTTAAAACATGCATGTAAATTCAAATAACTATAATGAATACATACAGTACATGAATACAGTTTCAACACTAATGTTAGTGTTGTTGTAGTCCATCTACATTGTCACAGATTTTCTGCTCACCAGAGTTGTAAAGAGTGGTGATCTGAGTGACTGCAGCCTCTCTGTCAGCACTAATTAGTTGGTCCATGTTCTCCTCTGTCACCTCTCATCAACAGAGCTGGGCAATGGCTCACAGTGTCAGACTGGACTTTACAGACCTTAGCTGCATAAACAAGAAGTCACTGTGACCAACATACTGTAGGCGGCTTGGAATCAGTGCTATGTGGACTAGTTCCACATAGCTAGCTATCACATTTTGGATCACTTCATGCTATCTGAATTAGTCAGTACGTTTACATGACACTTGAAAAAACCTAATTATTGCCTCAATCCAACTATAACTGGGGAACTAAGTTGCATAAACGCCTTAGTCCCACTACAGTAATATTGTAGTTCTCCAACTCTGATTAAGACACCCAGATAATGCGATTGGAAATCAATTTTCTTCAGCATACGCCTTAATCGGACTGAAACTGGACAACGCATGTGCGCATGCTCCACAACAGTAGAGACGGCACAAAGTGGAGCAGAGAAGCCGCCCAAACTCGGCTAAGTGAAGAAAAAAAAAACGCATCAGCGCCAATTCAGTGCATGTGTTTTATAAAAATAAAAGAGAGAAAAAGGAAGCCTTTGGACCGTCATTTCCTATTCTCAGCCCGAACCCGGCCCAGACTAGCAGGTCTGGTTGGGGACTGTAGTTGAAAATTTATTAAGCTTATTAAGTTGTTTATATTCAGTTTTTTACTCAGTGACAGAAAAGTCAACAGGACAGGAGTCCGTATTAATAACGCATATTGCCACCTGAGGAGGAGGACACCGTCAGTTATTTAATTTTGTTGCATGTAAACTGGGACAAGGACAGAAGTCTGATTAGATGCCAAAATCAAATGTTGAACATAGCTCGATTAAGATGTTCATGTAAACGTACTGAGTGAAACTGCTTACAACAACATCATGAACCGCTGTGATTGATGACTAATGTGAGCCCACCCTTAAAAGGAAGGATGCACACAAAACAGAGAAGGTTTTGAAATAGTTGCAGAACAAGGAACAACATAGAATATAGAATTTAAGACATGATAAATGACACCCATATAGATACATACAGTATATCAACAACCAGCTACATCCAATCTATTGAAAACCAGGAGTCATTGTTTTTTTTTTGTTTTTTTCCCCCCCACATACTGTTAAAGAAATAAATGGTGAAAAAGAACAAAGACTTCTGCATCACAGTCCACTGCCACTTGTCTCTAGACCTGGCTACTTCCCTGTGTTGTTAGCAGCACTAGCCTTGACCTTGACAACCAAGCAGCCTGCCATCACACCTCATTAACATTAACAACAGTCTGCCTGGTGTGAACTGCTGGCTATGGGAACCTTGTGGACTTTTATGGCTCCAATTGGCTGTCAGGTTCTAACATGTGGAAAGAGGAAGTTGTATTATCTTCACTGCCAGGCTAATGGTAGGCTGCCTTCATTTCAGAAATGCCTCATGGTGTGCAGTGGTTAACACCCACCAGCTCAACTCCCAGACTCTGTCAGAGCTGTGACAAAACTATTGTCACTACTTGTACTCTACATCTAATTCTAATTCTGGAGAATCAACAATGTATGTAAAACACATTCTGTGTGATAATAAATGCAGCTTCATTGATTGTGTAGTTCAATACATGACATGACAGCTGGAATACAACAACCTGATTTATTTAATCTAAGATTAGCTCTAATCAGAGTGTAGTAAAAAATAGTTTTTTTTATAGTTAATCCAGGCTTAACAACCAAGCCCCATTTCCAAATAAACTCAGTTTTTGTATTGTAAGTGTGCATATCAAAATTTAAATTAGAATGAATGAATAAATACATAAATATTCTGACATGCTGTCAGGACCTAATAAGCATGAAGCTGTGTTGGAGGGGGGCACTTATCTGTTTACAGCTGCTTTTCAGATGGAAAATGTCAATGCTGCAAACTAGATACAAATTTGTACATGTGACGGCTCAGTAGAGGAGCGCAAAATCTTTCCAAGAGTTGTGTTGACTGACTGAACAGCTCTCCATCCCTCTGGAAACAACCAGGAGTGTAGAATGTCATCTGTGCTACAGCTGCGTTCATCACACTGTTCAATCCTCAGCTCCACAACAGTTTCCTTGGTGAACCAATTGTCTTGACGAAAACACATCCTCTGATCCAAAGCCACATGGGATGAAGCTGTCTCCATTTTCTTTGAAGATTTTCATTGATTTATTTGAAAAACCAAACAAACAAAAAAACACAGTCAGCATAAAAGTAAAACCTCCTCACAGCTGCAGTTTAAAGTTTTGGTCCAAAATAGTTATTTAACCTTGATTAAAGTGATAACAAAGTTTAAATAGATTTCTACCTTGTTTTCCTGTCGTTGAAGGTTTAAAATACACATTCCATTGTGTATTCGTCGTTAAGCATGCAGAGGCACACAAACACCGGCTTACAGGTGCATGTAGTGTGGCAGAGTATGAATGATGTTTTAATTCTGGTTTGAACAAGTAGATCATGAAGTAATAGAGTGTTATGAGTAAGGAACTAAACTAAAACTTCTACCTCATCTTATGAAAATCAGGCAAAAAGCTGCGACATGCATGTTTTGCTATACGCATTAGCTGTTTACTTACCAGTCCACAAGAATCATTGTGAGTTAAACATGAAGCCACATTCCTTTACTCACCGGGCCCTGATTCGCCACTGTTAACTCTTGTTTGGTTTCTATTTATATCACTTCAGATGGTAACTTGCCAAGAGCTTCAGCCATTTTTGTGTATAGAAGACATGGGCTAAAATCACTCACTTAATTCCACTATATAGTCAGTATAAACATTGCTGTCAGTGCTAAAGGTGCAGATGATGTGATGATTTCTAATGACTGACATGCCAGTTGGGTGAATATGGGTAAACTGGGACACTTTCTGAAAATGTACCTTCAACATAATTTTTGATAATGAACCAAATGTCTTAGCCCACAATATGATACCATTCTAAACAGCTTAAGATAGCTATATCCTATGCAGAAGGAAAAAACAAAGACACATTAAATTCTGGATGGATGACCCTTCACCAAAAACACATTGACCCAAAACCAAAATTTCCTGGCACTATTGGTAAAGTGGGACACTTGCAACACATTACATTTTTATTTAAACACAATAATAAAAACAACCATATTTCAGTTTGAAATGTTTGTATTAATTTCCTTTCTTTCTTAACTTAGCTTCTCCCTGATCTGCTCTTTGCTGCCATTGGATTCTGAAATAAGATTAGGTGAATCATCATTAGCCTACTAGCTAGCTAGCATAGGCTAGGTAAGCATCACGATCATCATTTTCATTGTAGCTAGCTTTATTTATACAATTTAAGTAAATTTGTTTGTATATCTAGTTAGCTATAACTAAATTTATGAGGGATGAATAAAAGGGAACTCATTTCTACCTTTAGAATGACTTAAATGATTGTCCCAGTTTGCCAATAACAAAATGCCACTTTTAAAAAGAAGTAAGACTCACATGGATGTGATTTTTGAAAATTATGAATCACCATTACACCCCTTAACAGAATATATCACAATTACAAACTATCCCCCAATTTTCTTTTTTCTAGAACGCTAACATCTTTCACCTAAAAACACTATGTCATTTTACCATCTTGATTCAGCGCAGAGGTAGTTGAATATGGTTAGCCACGCCCCCGGAAGTGATGTCATCAACACAGAACAAATCTTTTTTAATCTCATACTTTCCTATGATGAGCTCAATGATGATTTTTAGTAATTATGAACATCATTAAGCTTAACTGCCCCAGTTTACCCATTGCCCCACTTTACCCATATTCACCCTAAATGTTTTTATATGACACTAATCGTTTATTTTGTGACAGGAAGTACAGTTAGGGTTCCCGAGGATGTAAAGGTGTCTTGGGTTCATGTTTTTGGCAGTAGAAAGAGGTTCTACAGTTCTCAAAGTGAAGTGAGGATAGAGGAGAATTCCTGCCTGAGGAGCTCAGTGCTAAAACGGCTCCTTGCTCCTGGGTTCCAAGTGTCCACATGGCAGAGCTGGCAGAGGCTACTGTCATGAGGGGTTTCTCATGATATCGGCCACGTGGCTGAGGAGGCTGGAAACAAAGAAGAAAACACAGGGAGAAAACAAGGAAGGAAGGAAGGATGGATGGAGCGGGAGCGCCCGAGGTGACGATTGAACACATCCGATAATGCAGATTAAAACTGGAAGGCAGGGAGGGAAGGAAATGCCATGAGACAAAGGAAAAAGAGGTCAAAAATAAGGAAGGGTTGAAAGAAGGGGAGGAAAAAGAAAGGGTGGAGTGGTGAAATGGAGAGATAAAGGCAAGGAAGCTGAGAAAGGTGGAGGGGGGAAAGAGTTCGGGAAGCAAGACAGATGGGACAACAAAGAGGTGAATGAGAGCGGGAAGTGTGAAGGAAAAAACTGTGAGGAATAGCAGGCAGACGGGATGATGCGTATAAGGGAAAATGGAGGGATGGAGGGATGCACACTTTCAGGCGGCTGGGAAGTGTGCTCATAACAGCTTGTACAAATGGCCGCCGAGCTGTTTAAGGCCCATAGCACCCTCCTCGTAGCTACGTCAAGAGTATCCACCCCGGCACCAAAAGGTGAACCGGGGAAAACAAACAAGGCGTCTTAAGCCCTGCTCGTAAAATATAAGCCTCTTTTTCTCTCATGTTATCTCCTCAAGGTTAGCCGGGGTTAAAGTGAGGGGAACGACATGTGAAATCAGGGAACAACAACAAAACAAAACCTTACATGGAGCGAGCCGAGCGCACGGGGGGAATGCACAGTAGTCAGCCGAATTTTAACTGCCTGCTGAGGAAATGTAAAAAGATTTTATTGGCGTTTAAAAGAAGATAGGGTGAATGAGGGGCCTATTATAGGCAGCTCTACAGAGAAGAGGGGGTGGGGGTATTTTTTTTTTGCAGGGTGGAGGATTGTGCAGGCTTTCAGACACAGGGGTTCAGGATCAGCCTCCTCAGCTATAAAGGAAAGAGAAAAAGAAGCTGTTTTATTCCACTGTAAAAATGGCCTCCTGCCTCACTGTGCTGTTTACACAAATGCCTTTTATGTAAATTCACCAAACTAGAAGTGATGGTATTAAAATGTACAAAACATTATATTGTTTCCTACTTCAAAGAGGAGGGAAAATCTGCCCTCAGGAAATTAATTGCGTAGTCATAAATGGAAGCTTAGAGGCAGAATGAGAGCAGCAGCGGTGTTTAGGCTTAGAAGTTATGAGCTGGCTTTTGTTTATGAGTGTACCTATAAAAAAACGAAAAGAAAGAAAGAAAGAAAGAAAAAAAGTCTTGTGGTGTTTAAGTTTGGGAAATCAAAAAAAATGCCTCACTGGTGCATGTTCAGTGACCTTGTGACTTGTGTTTGTGCAGCACGTGCACTGTAAAAGCTTTCCTATGTAAACACATTTATCGGAAAACTACTGTAACAACTGACTGGGAAATCTTTCCTTGTCGTGTGGAACATATCAATTGATTAAAAATGTAACAGTGGTGTTGACTTTTCCTCTGCAGCAGCAGGTTGACTTTTAAATTGTCGTTATATTGAAATTTGACATCCATGTTCATGAATGCAGTAAATCCAAACCCATGACCTCATAAAACAATATCAAACACTGTGATTGAATAATGGCCTACTGACATGGCCTACTATTTGACATAATTTGTTCTAGTCTATTACAATGTGCTGCTCTAATAGCTGTTTAATAGTTTAAATGAAGAAATGTGACTAGATCGTGTTCATCTCAGGTGTTCCTCCTCAAACATAAAGATATTTTTCACACCTTGAGCAGCTTCCATGCTGTTAAAACGACTTCATGGTCAGATTCAAAGTGATGATGTTTCCATAAATCTGTCATTCACTCTTATATAAACAGCAAAGACGTGTTCAAACAGAGGATGTTCTGAAAACACAGGGGTTATTACTGTGTGTAATGGCTGGAAAGGACATTCCATCCCCTGTGGCCATTTTTGATGAGTGGTTTTTGCTGGGTAGCTAGTTTAATAGCAATATTGGAGCTGTCATGCACACGTGATGGAGATTGATGGTACCTGATGAAGTGCATGTTTGCATGGATCACCTGTACAGATTTTACGGTTGACTTTTTTTTCTATCCATGTATGTATTATTCGATTTAGCAAGAAAAGTAACTGGAACACACAGATCCACTGCAGTTAAAAACATCATACAAGCAGACACATGCTTTTTCTTCTTTTTTTTTTCAAAGAAATGGGTGCAGGTTCTGGTGAGAATTTCCCCCGGTGTCCATTCTAACTCTGTGCTGCTTTAATGTGATGCAACAAGTGGAGATGGGGATGCCATCTGCTATTTCTGTGCTTGGTAATGAAACAATATATCCAGGTGTGAGCGGTGTGAAAGCGGGATTGCGGGGGTAGGGGTGGGAGGGGATAATGTGAGATAATCTGCTCAGGTTGAAACAAGATGTTTGCAGCGCATAGCATTTTGTTTGTGTGCGTGTGTGTATGTGTGTGCATGAGGGGGAAATAACCTTAGAATAGCAATTTTAAAGTTCTGCAGACTGTGTTTACACTAAAACAGTGTTTTTCAACCTTGGGGTCGGGACCCCACGTGGGGTCGCCTGGAATTCAAAAGGGGTCACCCGAAATGTCTAGTAATTGATTAAAAAAAATGACTGATGAAAACATTTTTTTTTTTTTATTCTTTTTAAAGTGACATTGTGTAACTTCTCCTGTTATATCTTCACGAAAATTGATTATTTTGTTCAAAAGTCTGTTTTTCATTAATCAGTAATCATCCCCATCAACAAAGTGAAGTGTTCCTTTCAGCTCTGAATTATCCGTTCATATCATTCATATCTCCATGGAGCGGGTAAGCTCGGTGCTGCTGCCATGTGGTGTCTCCATGTTTTTAGGTTCAGTGGCAGCGTGACGGTAGGAAACCACGGAAACTCAGCGGAGACACCGGAGCTGTCGGCTCAGGTCGAGGTGGCGTCTGTGAAAAGTCACCGCGGTAACGCAGTGAGGAGGAATGGAGCGTTACACTGATGCTGCATTCACCTGCAGTCGGGCAGACGGCCGTCGGTAACAAACCAGATGTCATTTTAGTCACAGAAGTCCAGAGAAAGCCGGTAAAACGTGGGTCAGGTAAAAAATACGACATCGCCATGACAACATATTGTCACGTGTATTGTTTTGCCTCGTGCTGACGGACCGTCTTGTTTCAATAGAGGCTTGTTTATGCCGTTACGTGCAGCGGCTGACATCCGTCTGCCGTCTGCCCAATTTCATGTGAATGCAACATGAAAAATATTGAGTTGCTTGCGATATACAACCGCAACGCTAGATGGGAGTAGTTCCTACACAATGTACCTTTAAACAACTGGATTCTATACTTTCACTTTCTCGAATATAAATCGAGTTCAAACTAAATGCAGCATAAAAAAATCACAAATTTGTCACATCGTGGGGTCGCCAGGAATTTGTGATGTCAAAATGGGGTCAAATGTTGGTCAGTTCATTCCAGACGGTGATAGAGATTTTAATTAGAATTTCTTATCTTATGCATTATCGCCAAAACAAATTCCACAGAGAGACCACAATTATAAACTGTGATTAGTTATTTTCATCTGCTAATTGATCAATATTTGGTCTCCTAGCGAGTGTTTCCAGCTGCAGGACAGTGAGTCACACAACAGAGTGTGTGTTCATGGTGACGAAGGAGCGTGATCACCCAGTGCAACACTGCAGCTCATGATGTGTTTTTTAATAGTTTTAGGAAACAATGGCGCTCTATGACAGAGGAATGGGATGCATCGACCTTGCTGCTTGTTTTTAGAATCGGTGCGCTGTCGTCACAATGCAATCTCACAAGATTTGTTGACGACAGGAAAAGTACGGAGCATTTCCAGCCTCGTATATCCAAAGGCAGTGTGATACTGAGCTGGACTCTGATTGACAGCCTCTATCTGCGTATAATAGTCTGACATTCTCCTGAATGGCAGCTGTTAAACTGCCAAGACACGAAAATGATCGCGGACACTGTGTAACTGACAGCAATATTCACTATTCACATTCCTGCTAATATCCAGTGTCACATCACAGCTTCTCAGGTAACAACACACACACACACACACAAACACTGACACACAGAGACATGCAGGGATGTCAGATTCATACACAGTGCAGTGTCCTGTATGTAATGGTAATTGGCTGAGATACAGTAGTGAAATGTTCCCGCAGTTTGAGGGAAAAAATGTCAAGATGTCTGGTCTCTGCTCCCCGGGGCCGTGCTATTTTGGTCGGTTCAATTCCAGCAGTATGTACATAACACATACACCAAATACCATGTGCATAGCAAAATGCTTATCTTTCAGTGTTGCTAGGTGGAAGCACGTTCTATTTGGGAGTGTGGGTGTCTGTAGTCAAGCAGTTTTGGAATATTTTTTTGGCCCCAGAATGTGGGGCCTCGAGGCTCAGTCCTCTCCTTTTCATCATATGACTGAATGAGCTCCCAGGCAGCGCTGTGTTTTGGTGTCTTCCTTCCTTCCTTCCTTCCCTCCCTCTCTCTCTTTTTTTTTTTTTTTGAACTGTATAGGTGTTTACTCCCAGAGAGCTGAAAGCACATGAAACACTTCCAGGTAGAGCTGTATGGGTGTAACCAAAACTCTGGGGATAGCTGACGTGTGCAAACACGTCCTGTCAGAGAACAGTGTGATCCCAGGTGATGTCCTTATGGACAAACACATGACTCACCTGGGTCCATGTATTGTGTCCCTGCACCAATGCAAAAATAAATATGTAAACAACAAGTGCACGTTGTGAAAAGCACTGCTGGTGTTTGTATTGTGCAGCAGGGATCAGGGAATCTGTTGCCAACAGGTATTGAAACTGTCGTCAGACTCATCACACTGTATTATCATGTCACTCTGATGTCACTCAGGCTTTTCCATGAGATCCAGATTCCATCAGAACAAGTGGCAACAGACATGTGATAATTGGCTATACAGTAGCTACCAAAAGATGCCAAGATACCAGAATAAATCACATTTATATGTCTTGTGGTTCAGTACACCTGGTTCCCTGGGCCGGGTCCGGGTCTGGCCCATGCAGCATGATTTTCAGATTCTACGTCCTCCACATGTGGACCACAATCCACATCTTGAAGGTGGAAGATAAAAATAAACAGCTGTAAAGTCACCCAAAGAATCCAGTCCATGGTTTGTTAAGTTTGTAATAATCACTGACATTCCATCTCATTTGTGTCTGTGACGTTATGATCACTAATGTGTCAGAATAATGGAAATCCTCTGGTTAAAGCAGTTTGAACAGTTGAGTTTCTTGCTGCAGGGGGCCGCCCCTGGCCAAATGTGGGCCCTAAGTAGAATATATTTTATTTATTTTTTATTTTAGAGATTTTTTAAATTTTATTTAAAGGTTTAATAATCTGGGAAAATGCACATTAATAAAACATTTTAACAAATGTAAACATGCCAGAATTAGCCAAAAGGCTATTTTACATCTGTTGTCCCTGGACTGATGTTAGAGTAAGTAGTCACCCTAAGAGAGAATAAAATGATTTAGTTATAAACATACAGACAACACATTAAAGGATTAGAAGGCTAAATCTGAATAAAGATTAAAAGGCAGAAAAAGGTCACACATACATACACACAAGCTAACAGAAACTCGGCTCAAACAACAGACAACAGTTAATGCAGTAAAGGTTTGACATTTTTATTTCAACAACCCACCCACCTTCAAGTGAAGCAGAGCTTCTTGTTTTTATGTCTCTCCTGATCCTTGATGTCTCTTGGACACCGTCTCTTCACCTTCAGCCTCTGACCAGTGATTGGTCAGAAATTGATTGATGCCAATCAGATCACAGCTCTCGTTGTGGCTCTCTTGCCTCGTATTGATTTGGTGCCCTTTGTGCGCTTCATGATGGGCAGCGCATCACTTGCGCATTGGCATATTGGGTGGGTGGATCTTGGAAAACCATATGAAGAACACCTGAAAGCAACTGCTCCAATTGACTGACCTGGGAGAATACAGTGTGGCGAGTTCCCTCCTTTTTGTTGCATTTTGTGCATATTGCCCAAAATGTGGCCATATGCACAAGTGTGAGGCCCCATGCATTCTATGTTTCCTTCTTACCGGACACTTTAAAATAAATCCACGAGTCAATTCATGTGACAGGTGAGTCCTATGGGATCTTCATGACTCATCAAGCTTATCTCCTCTCAAAGAGATATGGAAAATCCTAGATTTTTCTTCCAAAAATAAAAGGGGGCTGTTTATAAGTTTTCTCTGTTCCTAAATACGTAAGTGGACGGTGGTGATTGACAAGAGCTTCGGTCTTTGTTTTCAGGAGGTTATAATTCACTCTCTGCTACGTCTCCAGGACAGCTTGAAGGCTAAAGTGAGCATCTGTCAGAAACTGATGAGACAGCTGGTTAGAATGCAAACGTCAATAGGAGAGAAGAGCTGACAGAAGTCTGATGTTGAACTGACAAAGTTTCTTCAAGAATGGTACATGAAGCACTGTTGTAGGAATGGAAAAAAATGACATGTAACTATTTTAAGACTCTTAAGGTAGCAATGTGCTTCAGGCCAAAACAAAAAAAGAGGTTAAAATAAGGTCTAACAATATGACAATGATTTCTATAATGTATTAGTGTCTAACTGTATTCAGACTGACTAATCTGAAAGCCAAAATGAAATGGATTAAATGTTAGGGAAAATAAAATCAATCAATCAATGAATCAACAATATGGTGCCTTTATTTTGTCGTTTAACAAGATGCCAATCAAGCGTTTCCCCTCTGACAAGCTGCTGCTCTGTCCAGATTGTGAAACCCGTCTTGGATTTCCTCCTGACATGCTCCTCATTTATCCCTGAGAGGGAAAAAAAAACCCTAACCAGATTCCAGTTAGTTCACCCACAGGTCTGCAAACAATTAAACAATCAAAAAAGAGCCATTCCTGAAGGAAGTTTGCCTATTATTCAGAATTACAGTTTGAGACACTGTATTTTCTTGTCTTCTTTCATTGGACATGTTTTCCATGTGTCCCTAATCAGCAAACCTCTCCTACTCTATCAAGCTCACGTTTGACTTTTGCATGTTTGTTATGTTATATCACCATTTTCATATTAAATACAAAGTGTGTGTGTGTTTGTTGAGAAGTTAATTTGAAAAAGTCTTTACATCATATACGGTTTTGATTAACCTTACTTACTGGAAAAGGACTTGTGTTTCTTGCAGCATATATAGACGTGAAGTTTACCGTAAAGCAGCAGGATATCCCAACAGCATCAGGAAGGACATCCGTGAAACTAATCAACCCAAAACCGCAGAGCCCCTTAAGTGGCCGGATTCACATATCCTCATGCGTGGGTGGGATCACCACCACCGTATCCTGTATCTAATAGGTACAAAGTCCACTAATCAGGCTTTAGGCCGTCTTTATTGACCGTGAATTAATTCGATGGACCCCCGCGTACGCCTTGAACGAGGTGGATGATGGCTTAATGATGAGAAATTAATCTGTCTAGCTTTCTTTCTCTCTAAGTGAGATGTGACCTACTTTTTTTTTTCTTTAGGCGAGACACTACAGGCAAAAACACAGTTTTTTCATGCACTGCTCAATTTTGAGATTTTGGGCTAGTTTTCGTCCTTAACATGTATTCTTTCAGAAAAATCAAAGGAAATGGTAGAAAATCCACATGAAGTTGGTTATTTTACTTCATTTTGTCTCTTTCATCAGTAGATTTCTCCTAAATTTACAAAAAGTTAACAGCTACTGTGACATACTGTGCTGTGCCTGTTGTCTGACCCTTGTCATGTCAGGTATCATAGTAAAGCTCTCCCCCTCCTTAACAATGATGTAGGCTCCAAAAAGTGTCATTTTCTCTGTATCCAATCGTAAAAGTATGATTTACATTAACAATCTATGGAATTTTACAAGTCTTTATAGGCAATATTCTCCCAAAAATCTCCACTTCAGCAGCACTTAGAGACACCAAACCTTCCAGTTTTATTCCTGTCTATATTCTGAAGGTTTTTACAGAGGGGATTGTTGACATATCATTCACAGCCTGATTTATACAACATTGTATTCCTAAAAACAGGGCGAAATTAGATTTTTTAGGGATGGTGACAGTATTTTCTCATTTACAGAGTGATAAAAAGAGATATCCAAAATCCCCTCTGTAAAGACTTCTGACTCTAATATGTCAACAAAATAAAACAAGAATTTTGAAAGGGGCTATATCCATTTTTCAGATTTTGGTTCTGGAAATGATTGCAAATTAGCGCATATTTCATCAGATTTTGCCTCATTTACATATTTAAACATAAGATTTGAGAAAACTTGTAATACAAAAAATATTTTTCTTAATGTAAGTGATAAATTTGGGAAGTTTCATGGTGATATGTGTTAGTTAAAATTTTGGACAACCTCCTCTACTTTGTTTTGTGCCAATTATGAAATGCTAGTATATGGAAATGCTGGATATCATATCAGTCATGGACTCTCTCATCCAGTGTGTGGGAGACCATCCCTGAGGTCCTGTGTTGGAAACAGCTGTGTTCCGCTCTTTCTGGGTCATTTGATGTTGACGTTCGTTAGGTGAAGATATTGATCTATAATCAATCTGTTACCTGCAGTGGATTCAGTTTGCTCCCAGTTTTGGAGGAGCAGCAGGAGCACCAGCACAGAAATAACACAAGCTATGATTTAGTTTGATGTAGTGTGGTTTGCAAAAGTGACTTTCTTAGAGTGTTGCTGCCTCTAGTGGCTGTTGGGTGAAAAATACCCACTGCAGTCGGCAAATAACAGTGTGTTTTAGGCTTCCCTAGCCTCCACAGGCTGTTACAGTTATCGCTCTAACATCAACGTAAGCAATTCTAATGTGATTCATCAGAGGGAGAGTTCAAAATTTACAGTAAAAAATAAAAAAATGAAAAGATTTTTTTTTAGTTTTTATAAATCTACAAATATAAGAAAATAATATTAGATTTAAAAATAAAAGATCAACACAACAGACTGTTGCTCTGTGGAACAGCTAACATAATACATTCCCCTTCCCCAATTCCATGTTAACACACTGTGTCAACAACAATGCCACAATCTGTTCCTCAAAATAGACATTTCCTGGAATCAATTCACTCAGTGTTTTAAATTGGAGGAGGTGGGGGGTGGGATCAGAGCCGGATTAGTGGGAAATGTAATTTACTGACTGGGAGTTGTGAAACAGTTTCCTATCATCACCACCTCTTTTTTTGGATGATCACCCACAGAGAGCTGTATGGTCTCTGGTATCTGTTTTTTTCTCCCTCCAATTTTGAATCTGTAGAAATGTTGGACTTTTATATGATGTCCAGCATTTTTGGATGGATTATCAGCGTTTATCCACAGATGATCAGCATCTGTCTACTCTCTAGCCAAAAGAAAAGAAAAGAAGAAGCAGCCTGAAGATGCTTTACTGTACCTTCTCATCTGACTTAATTGCATTTGCCTTGGTTGGCTAATTGCTAATTTTCTCTGAAGGCTCAGATCAGGGTTTGTAAAATCCACGCCCCGGGTTAAATTGTTTTGGCAAACACCTTTAACGGTTGGTACGTGCAGTAGGTAGCAGATTGAACTGATGGGATGTGGCGGTGGCAGCGAAATCAGTTCAGTCTGGGAGTTTAAGCAGATTATGATTTTATTAACAAAAAAAAACTTGTACGAGCCATCCTGCCTATCTGCATCCACACTGAATACTATCCACGATTGTCTGTTTCTTGGTGCAGATGTGAGCAGCTGTGCGCCCCCCCAACCCGCAACCCACCCCCCGCAACCCCAAACCCCCCCACCCCCCACTGTCCCATGTTACAGTGAAAGCACCTGGTGTCTTAAAGCTCTATTGTACAATCCTGATAAACAAACAAGTAAGCAAAAGGGGGCAAATCAGTGTTAAGCCTGGTAAAGACGGCTGTTGATGGAATAACCCACGGTGGCCACCGACCCAAAGAATGCTCTTAATTCCAGACTCCCTCTTTCTCCTCCAGATACAAGGGGTCAGTCCCCGGGCTTATCCCAGTCTTCCCTATAGGGTTGGCAGGGTTCATGTGGAGTGCCGCGCTCCCTCGGCTCCTGTTGCTGATCTGACTGTGTGAGGAATGTGGCAGCACCTTAAATATATGTATGTATCTGCAGTGTGTATTGATCTGCTGATGGGGTTCTGCTTTTCTGCTCTGTCCCCATTGTCCAACCCTCATACCTGACTCAAATGAGTTGTGGGGGGATTAGCAACAAAAAAAAAAACTCAATAATGCACCATCTTTGTTCAGTCTCTTATGTCCTGTCCCTCTTTCTTTCTTTCTTTCTTTCTTTCTTTCTTTCTTTCTTTCTTTCTTTCTTTCTTTCTATTATTCCAAAGGCTCGCCCCCTCCTCCTCCCAGAGAAATCCACAGGGGTTTTGACCATCCCACCTGCGGAGAGAATAATATCCTAAATCCATATTAGTGCTCTTTCCCAAAAGCTTTGGTCAACAGATGGTTTACCCAAATCCCAAATCCACCCCCCCAAACACACACTCACCATGCCCCATTTGACTCTGAGCTTGGACATGTGGGTCCTCTGAAAAAAAAAAGAAAGACTCCATGATTCCATGATTTCCTCAAATGCTTTTTTATTATTATAATGATTTGTTATTAATGTATATGTATGTATTCATTTATCTCCAAAGCCAGAAACAACGGCTCATTCTAGGAATAACACATTTGCAATTAGATAGATAGATAGATAGATAGATAGATAGATAGATAACCTAACCCTTGTCCCTTGTTTCTATTGCTAAAGGCGCAACTCCATATGTAAATTTAGCAAAGGCATTTCTAAGCTACCTTGATATTACACTTTGTATTATGAGCAGTGTTGGGTATTAAAAAGTAATGAGTTATTATAACATGTTACTTTCCCCAAACTAAGTTAGTAACTGAATTACTATGAACTAATTACCAGGAAAACGAACTATTGCGTTACTCTTTTAGCTAACTTCAATACTGTGAGTTGATAAGTTCCAGATAAATGGCATCTTTACATAGATAGATAGATAGATAGATAGATAGATAGATAGATAGATAGATAGATAGATAGATAGATAGATAGATAGATAGATAGATAGATAGATAGATAGATAGATAGATAGAAAGAAAGGGGTTAACCTCATGAAGAACAGGAAAACAAACTGGAGGAGCTGCGACTATGACATCAGAATAAAAGTGTTTCCAGCTCAGACTGAATCAACATGTTTTGATTCACACTTCACAGGTGATTTTTCTCAGCAGGCTTTGAGATAAGCAGCAAGAACTGACGTGCCAGAAGCAATTAGGGCAAACCCAGCACTGTTCAGGAAGTGTCCCCGCTGCTGGCTTTTTGCAGCGCTCGGTCATTAAGCCCCCCCCCCCACCCAACAGGAGTGGCTGGTTAATTGTAATCTTTGGACGCTGGAAACAACAGCCACACTGTGGTGGACCTTGTTGAGCCCCACCCCACCTCAACCCCACCCCTCCCAACATCCCCTCCCCTCCTAATTTAGAGAGCAAGTTAGTTCAAGCTGCTTGTCATGTGTCAAGTAGGTTTGCAGCTCAATCGTTGTTCCAGAAAGAAAAACTAAAAAAGTCCAATCAGTGATAATCAGGAGTTATTTCAGAGAATGTCCGACCAACTACCAGCGAGCCAATGGAATGGGAATGTGAGGCAAAATAATCAAAAAAAGACAATAATACAACAGCGCCGTTCTACCCCGTAAATACAGACAGACATCTCTCCTCCGTGTCTTTCTTACAGTATATAAAAGCAGCAGAGTTTTGTTTTTTGTTAAAACTTGTCTCAGGAATGTTGTCTTGTTTTGGAGTCTTGATCCCGGTCTGTGGGGTCCTATTTGTGTGTTCCAGGGAGGAATGCCAGGAATGGCCATGTTGAAACACAGAACACATCACATGGGACATGCCAAGCAATAAATGAGAAAATGATTGATGAAGCCAGTCAGTGTTGAAGAGGCTGGGTGATGGTGCTTGTTGATCCTGGTCACAGGTTTACAAGCTGACAAAGATTATAAATTATTACTGTTCCAAAATGTTTGTCAAATTATAACTGAATGTAGAAACAGGTAGGGTTTTATCTCCTGTAGATAGATAGATAGATAGATAGATAGATAGATTGATAGATTGATAGATTGATAGATAGATAGATAGATAGATAGATAGATAGATAGATAGATAGATAGATAAGCCTTGTTCCTACAGTATATCTACCAGTTTCTATTGCTAAAGGAGCAACTCCATATGTAAATTTAGCAAAGGCATTTCTAAGCTACCATTATATTATATTTTGTATTATGTGCAGTTGCATTAAAATACAATGAAATTGCAACTGCCCATCACAGTGGTGGCATACAAAATCACACACATCATAAAAGCAGGGAAAGAGAGAAGAGGGGGGGAAAAACACGAGTTAAAAGAAGATAAGGAGTTATAGTTATAGTGGCGTGTTACTTTCCCCAAACTGAGTTAATAACTGAATAACTATGAACTAATTACCAGGAAATTGCGTTACTTGTTTAGCTTACTTCAGTACTAAGTGAGTTACTAAGTTCCAGATAAACGGCATCTTTCCAACTAGGTGTTGGACTGAAAAAAAAATTACGTAGCTACACTTTAACAGTTGTATTATTTTGGTTAGGGATTTTAGGCATTTTATTGTCAGTAACAGTAACGGTGTTATAACAAGGGAAACAGTAACTTTATTGATTACTGTTACTGAAAAAAGCCGTCATTTTAAAATGCCGTTATTCCCATCACTGATTGTGTGTGTGTGTGTGTAGTATGCTACAATCAGTACAGACATGTTGCATTGTGTGCTGTAATTTGTTGTTGGAAAACATGTATGCATGTGCACTGATATGATTGTGTAACTGTATGTATGGCGATTGTGTGCATTGTACTGTGCAGAGCATCACGTTACAGCGCGAGTGTGCTTTCATACAGAATAAACCATACAGTACCTGGGCTCGCACAATGTACTGTAGCATGTACTGTACTGTTGAGTTCATGTGAACCTGATCTGTTTGATCTCAGACAGGAGATGTTAACACAGCATGGGAGTGTGACACAGTGTCACCTCGCCGTGGCCTGCACGTCTTTAGCTAGCACGCAACCCCTCTGTCAGCCGCTGTCAAGAAGCTGCAGGTGCTTTCTGCGCTGCGCTTTCCCACACTGAAGGGCACTGGGGGGCATGGACACCTTAGCTGCCTATTCAGGAAACACACTGCACAGGGCGGGCAAGCGGAGCGCGGCCCCGCCCCTCTCAATAGCACAGGGCAGCTCCTCTCTCCGTAGCCCAACAATGGGCACTGCTATCACTGCCTGGCTACACAAACCAGGGCGGGGGCCCGCCAAGTGCTCATAAAAGACCCTGTCGCTTTGACACTGGCAATCAGAGAGCTCGCCATTATGAAAACCATAGAGGAAAATATAGGGCTTTCTCTCAGTCTCTCCCTGTTTCCTGCTCACTTCCCGATTCTGAATTCCTCGCCGGCCTTTTGTCCCCTGGCTCACCTGTGCCTGATGCGACATGTCGTAGGGACCCACTGGTCTCAGGTCTGTGGTTGTCGGTCGGTAACAGGAGGGTGGCGCAGTATCTCGGACAATACAGGCTGTCAGTCAGCTACTCTATCAACGGATATTTTATCATGTTGTTAATAATGTAGAGGCTTCTCTCAGCTCTTTCTTGATTAATAAATCATAAGATGCTGGTGTTTCCTAGATCATGGAGAGTGGGAAATGTACAAATGGCTCCAAAGAAAGTAGAAAGTTAACAGAGAGTTAACTTTGAAGGAACTAAATCACCAGTGGAAACACCATGGGCCTGTTCCATCGTCAAACACACAACCAAATATGAGCTCTGTCCTTCGGGCCTGCTTTACTTCCTTCTTGATGATGCAAACAGAAGAAACAAAAAATCAGTAACAGGAACGGAAAGTCAACTGTTTGATTGTCAGATCTCTGTTAGCTGTCAAATAATGCCATGCAATACTTTTTAAGTTCAGTATTTACATTGTTACATTGTGGTTATTGTGCATAACCACAGTGCATCAGTACATCAGTGTCAATCAGCTCTGTGGCCTTATCACAGTGTAGCATCACCTTCAGGCCATTCTTTTACTTTATGATACTTGGTGATTAGATTAAGTTTTTTTCTTTTTCCTGCAGGTAAATGTGATTTGTGGTAAAAAAGAGTCATCGGTCTTACACACTTACATTTAACACATAGCACAAGGTTAAAGGAATAGTTCACCAAAAAATGAAATTCAGTCATTAGTGACTCACCCTCATGCTGATACTCCGGAGTAGTTTTTTATTCCTCAAAGTGCATCTGGAGACCCGGGAAGCCAGTTCGTAGTCCAACAAAGACTTTACATGAGAGTAATAGGGCCAGACACAAAAAAACTACACAAAAACCTTGAAATAGTCCTCCACACTGCTTGTCCACTGCAATCCAAGTGTCCTGAAGGGATATAGTCCAGAGTTCACACAAAATGACATAATTTAGAGACTAAACAGTCCTGTATTGAATTTGCTTGGTGCGCGAATGTTCACGCGACGCACACGGACGTGACCGGACTTGCCTCAATTACATCGTTTCGGGTAAACTCTGGACTATCTCCCTTCAGGACACTTGGATTGCAGCAGACGAGCAGTGTGGAGGAATATTACAAGGTTTCTGTGTAGTTTTATGGACCTTTTTGTGTCGGGCGCTATTAATCTCATATAAAGTTTTTGTATACGAACCGGCCTCCTGGGTCTCCAGATGCACTTTGAGGAATAACAAACTAGTATTCATCAGCATGAATTTCATTTTTTGGTGAACTATTCCTTTAATGGAATTAAATGAATTCTTGCTTCTGTGCAGTGTTTGTGTAACAGTAAAGTGAATGAGACAACTCAATGTACCACAGTGAACAGTGCCATATACATTATGTACTTAAATGTCCAAAATATCTCCGACCATTTATTTTTGTAAAGAAATTATCACAACAAGGAAAAATGTTTGTTTCTGTGGCGGGGAGAGCAGGCACTCTGCGATCGAATAGTAATGTCGTTCCAGGACGTTTCAGAGTTATGGCCCCCACAGAGTCGGGCGTAACTACTGTGAGCTGCGCACACTGTCAGCGGACGTTTGAGGTTTCATAGTCGAGCGTACGGTGTCACATTAAAAACAGGTCGATGAGAAGATTTCCCGCCGAGCAGTCTGTTGTGTGACACCGAGTACGCGTACTGCGGAGTCCGCACGGTCGTAAAAATTGAGCTTTGTGCGGATGGGTGCGGTGGAAGTCCGCTTTGGGTCCGCATTGAGTCTGCCTCGAGTGCGCGTGGACATCCGCAGAGTCAAGTAGGCCCGAGTATGTGGGGGCCTTTAGGCTATCTGAGGTGAGTGATTACATGCAAAACACAAAGTTTATACTGTTTATACTCTACACTATATGAGTTCAGTGGTGTGTCATAAGGATTCCAGTCATGTACCATAGATATTTGATTGTTTTTGAGTGTTTGTTGTGGTTGAAAGAATTGCCCCCATGGGTTAGCGTTGTCGCTATCCCTAGCGCAGTGTAGCCATGGTGTAACTCCGGTTTGCCTGCATCAATTTTAGTCGCGTTTTTCGCTCCCCCAACACTGGGTGACCATCAGGACAACGATTTAGGGGTCAAAAATTACCGTAATTCTTCACTAAGTCTCATGTATAACATACTTCATGTTTCACTATCAAATTACCAAAGCAATAAAAATACAATGTGGAATTAAACAGAAAGGCATTGGTAAAGTCAAGTAAAGTGAGGTGGTTGGTTCTGTGGTGTGTAACAGCAGGATCATGTGATAATATGATCTAGATCAGATGCTGGTACAGTAGGCTATCCTTTGCGTGAGCTGCGTTTCACCTACAACCAGTGTGTGAATTGAGCCATAAGAGGGATTTTCCCCACAAATATTCAGTTGCTATCGGTGCCAAGCAGGCACACAATATGTCCATTCTCCGTCACGCTCATAATTTTTTCTTGGCCCCGTGAACTTTCATGGAAAACCTGGTGACAAAATGTGATTTTGTCCTTGCCTCTCCCAACCCACCCCCTTCCCCTCCCCCATGGGAATTCATTAATACACAGATTATTATTTGTAATATGGTTTGTTCCATTGTGAACCTATAAGGAATGTGGCACTGGAAACACTGGCATGCTTATTTCCACCCTCGCTATAAAACCGTCCAGACAGGAGTGCATAAAAAAAATCCTTACCTTAAAATTACCCTGCTCTCAAATTGCCACTTGCTAGAATCATCAGCCACTGTAATGCACACTGAAAAAACAAACAAAAAGCCCAGTGCCTATTTTAGGATCACTTAACAGATCCGGTGATAGATTTATAACACGACTCAACCCTCCGCACTCCGTGTCCTCTGTGCATGTGGAAAATAGGGCTATACAGTATCTGTTCACTATTTCATTGTACACTCTGCAGCCACTGTGTCTCATGTAAAATTCAAGGGAGGTCATAAAGCAGCTTCTAAAACAACACCTCACTGTACACGTGTAGCACTTTTGTCACTTTCACAGGCGGAGAATGTTTTTTCTGCAGCAGACTCAGATGAATGCCTCGTATGTTGTGCGTGTCCCTCGTGACGGCGTCGTAAAAGTTACAAGTGTTTTCTGGTTAATACAAACCTTTATTCACTTTTAATTCCCTGACAACACGTCCTGCAGACTGGCTGCTCCATGCAGCATCGCGCCACATTTTCTGGCTTCCTTAGATGAAGTTAGCTGTCAGTCAGACTGAGGTGTGCTGTTCACAGTCTGTCACAGGTATTTTAAAAACATATGAATCTGAGAGGCTGCTCCCAACACACTGGCTCCAGCTCAGGACTCAGACAATCACAGTAACTTTGTGTCGCCCAAGGTCAGATTTGACTCTGAGTGAGTTCTGTCTTATGATTACAGGCAGCTTGTTCCTTGCCATTAGAACATGGAGACTGTTGTTCAAAGAGAAATGAAAATATGCATTATTTGCTATAAGTATGTGCTTTGTTTAAAGCAGAAGTAAGCGATCCGGTCGTTTTGGCTAATGCTGCGTTCCAGGCAGGCTTTTGAAAGCGTAAATTACAGCTTCAAGTCACAACTTACGACTTTGTAGCGTTCCAGGCAACCCACTCGTGTTTTTCCGACCTGTTTTACCTGTGAAAGTCACTATAACGGCCACTCGTAACTTCCGACCCGTGAACTCGTACCAGATCGAACTGGTACGACTTCACAGGTCGGAAAAACACGAGTTACGGGTTGCCTTGAACGCACCATAACGTCTTGTCAGCCGAAGGAGTTAGCAGCCCCCGCCCTCGTCATGGATCTATTGGTCCTCGTCCCTACGTCACCACATTCAGGCGCATCCCTTGGCTGCACACACAGCCCTTCATGCTGTTCTCTCTCCTCATTGGATAAAAGTTGTAGGATACAAGAAAAGTTTTCTCCTCAGCTCAGAGCAGAGCAGAGTGACTGACAGACCCGTGTTTCGGTCCAAACACTCTATGTAAGTGATGCTGTCGGAAGATATAACTATTTAAGACTTATATTAACACAGAAATATCGCTTACTTCTGCTTTAAAAGGACTTGTGCTCCAAGGTCCAGTTTCAATGCATGGACTTTTGATAGTGAACAGGGGTTAGCAATAACTGGTGTTCACTGGTCATCTAATACATCCCAGCCCTCGACATGCACTATGTTGTTATTATGTTATTCATATCATCTGAGTTGCTGTAACATATTGGCTTATTGGTGAATATTTATTTAAAAAAACTGCTGCTATAAACTCCAATGATACACAGCACAACATCATGTGTTTACATGGGAATGTGCTCTGTTCTGTAGACGACCTTGACAGAATGTAAACAGTAACCACCCAGAGATTGGACTTTTTTTCTTTTTTTTTTGCTGCATACCATGTATCCTCTTGTTGTATATTATCTGCTTTATATTTTGCTGGTTTGTGTCTATGTGTGGGCTACATGCTGTTTACTCAACAGCTCTGACTGATACAAGCTTGCAATTAATTCAGTGTTCTTTGTGTCCGTGGAGATAGCTGGCTGGGAACTGATGCTTTGCGTCACTGGTGGAGGATTAGACATAGAGATTGTTATATTTTATAAAACTATGAGGGTTTTTATTGTGAGACAGAAAACAGTGATACGTCAGGAAACGCGCATGTGGAGAGGCCGACTTTATTCCAATCTGTTGATTGCACCCACTTGTGTCTCACTGTGCTTTGCATAAATGCTGCACTCTGACTGCATTATTGATTACTGGGAAACATTCTCTTTGTGTGATTTATTAAACAGGGAAGAGCCAATTAGCCAGTTAATTGCTACAGTACAGTGCTGGTAATTGAAAACCTTTCATGCACACAGCCTGTCTTGGGAAACGGAGCCTTAAAACCAGCCATCAGGACTTCTGCAACTTTGTGATGTAACAACGAAGAAGACAACACCCTCAGCAATGCCCCAGAAACCACTCAGGCAACCAGAGGAGGGGCTCTGACCCTCTGATTGGCTCAGCTACTGGTTGTAGACCTACATTGAGGTGGTTTTTTTTTTTTTTTTTATCACAAATAGATCTTCTTATGGATCAACACTTAAAATAAAACACATTAAAAAAGTGAAATATAGGACCTTTAAATTTTCTTTGACACTCTAACATTGCACCAAAATAGATGCATTAAACATAAGGAAATATTTCATGTGCTGTCTGTGAGTGAGCAACGTGATATGTAGTATTGAATTGTAAACTGAGAAATGCAAGTTTGTGTTGTTCAAGCTGCTAAATCGAAGATGTGGCTCTCCAAGTATTGATAGCCTGAGGATTAGAAACAGTGACCTCTGACCCTAGGGCTGCAGTTGCATGTGTTTGCACACTATGGCTAAGTCCTGCTGTTCAACATTCATCCCATTCAACTGTCTTCAATACGACAACAACAACCAACAAGAGTGTCCATGCAGATCCTCCTGCTCCTAAACTACCCAGATTCCTTCTGTGGGCTCGCTAATGTTGGAGCTCTCCGAGATCCTGAGCTGGATTCATTCATTGAACTATAGGAGAAGTTGGCTGGGGGGTTGGGGTAGGCTGTGTTTGCAGTGTTGACCTTAGTAACCCCAGTGACCCCTAGTCCCATGTCTCCTTAATAAGTGTTGTCCTCCCCAGTGGTAACAGAATGGTCAAACATTATGTCAAGGGTAATTAAGGTCCAAATGCTCCTGACCCTGATATAATCCCCTTTGAAAGGATCTCCAACTGTTTGCTGTGATTAACAGGGACTGCTGCACTGGGAGGATCTGCCACTGGTGAGAAGGCTTTATTGGGCCCTGTTTTATCACCACATAAAGTGGCCTCCAAGAGCTTCAATAGATGTCCACAGGTTTCAGAGACAACAAGTCGGTGCTTTGAGCTATCAGTGGACATAACCAACCAAATGGCCAACTGACATCAGAGGCTGTAAAGGATTCCCTCAGATCTGAGCAGTGCTCAAACAGCCTGAAAGCCATCTACGTACTATCAAAGTCTGCCCAGGCTTCTCTATGACTGATAACAGATAACTGAAGAATAAAGTTGTGTTTTATAGACGACTGTGGTGAACTGGATTGCTTTGGAAAGGTCTCCACACCCTTTGGATGAGATTTGGTAAACAGAATTTTAATGGACTGGAGCATATTGAATGAAACATTTCTGATATTATATAGTTATTATATCCCAAATAGTTATATGCAAGCTGGCTTAAATAGTTTAGTTAGAGTTAGAGTAACAGGTCATCATCTACATTTTTTGTTTTCATGCACACTGCATGTATCCTATATAGCCTACTGAAGTGATTGAAATACTGTATGTGTACCCCATACATATGCAAGATCATATATCTGTATTTACATACAATTATGTCCTGAGACACTTTCTGAGAAAATGTAAAAAACATGTTTAAAAAAAGATTTTTTAAATTTGAGGAATTAAGAAAACCAAGAAAATAATTTATTATAATATTTTTTGTTGTTTTAAATAAACTTAAATGTATTCAACATATCATTGTTGACTTATGAATGAATGCATGGACGTTTATTTGAACACAGAATAAAAGAACAAAATACAACAAGACTTAACACTTATTTATGTTCAAAAAGGAGTGAGAAGAAGCCAAAGCTTATTAAATCCCACCCCTTCTCCATATGTTAATTCTATATAGTAAGTTATATAATAGCAATATAAACATAATAATGTATAATATATAAATATATACATAGATAGTTATGGCATTTTATATACATATACAATTGCTCTGGGTACTCTATAAATTATATCAATGTGTATTAACATTGTCGAACTGTAACTTGTGTGTAGATATGCTAAAAAACTGAATTGTATACCATATGTGAATATAATAATAATAACATATGCCTATAATTATAATATGCCATATATTAACATTTCTGTGTGGAGCAGCAGGTCCAAAGCTAAAAACACGTAACCTGACTCATGCATTATTTAATCAGCATGTCCCAAACCCGTCTCCTGGACCCCTCAGGCTACGTCCACCTTTGTCCTGCTGCATGCAACTAACCCACTCCTCTAACAGCCCCCCCACCCCCCACCCCATCCCACCCCTCCACCTTGCACTTGCTCACATACTATAAACATTGACCACACGCACACACGCACACACACACCACCACCTCCACCACCATGCCCTCCATCGGGACTCTGAAAGGACATAGTACTTGTCTTGGCCATGTCCACTAACGGTCACTTTAATGCGCTGGAGGTCACAGGATTAGTCTCGGGGGGTCATCTTCACAGGGCTGGAGTTTTTTTTTAATATGAATGCTACAAAGAGGTCAGTGTCCGAGGGCGGGAGAGGTGGTGGATGATGCGACCCCCACCAATACCACCACTACTACACACACAAACACGCACACACCCACCAAAGTCTGAGTATACACGCCCCCTTACCCCACAACCATACCCCAACTCTCCACCCATTCCCTCCCACCACCTTGTAGCCCCCCACCTTCTCTCTCTCTCTCACACACACACACACACACGCCTCTCCAGGAGGAAGGACAGCAGCACCCCATCCATCCTTTATCTCTGGGGGCAGCACAAGTCATGCAGAACTCACGAGAGGAACATGCTGAGTGTGAGCTCATCGGATTAGGCTCGGAGAGATAGGGGCAGGGTGCCTCATGTGCCTCTCCCCTCACAGCCAATATTTTTGAACAAATACGGGCAGATACGTTCGAATCTGCCCAGCCAGCCACAGCCCTGCCTGAAAGCAACGCTCTCCAAAAATCTGCCCTTTCTCCATTCCTTTTTTTCCCTCCTTCTCCCCCTTCCAGCTCCTCGAAACAGAAAAATATGCAAACAAAATCTTCCCACGACAAAGTTACCTCTATGAAAAAAAAGGAAAACAAAGGCGTTATCAAACTCATCTCGGTGATAATTTGCGGCGATGTGTTTCGAATGGGTTCGGCGAGATGAAATATCAAAAGTGTAACACAACGTGTGATAAGATGAACCGCAGGGGAGCGTGGGTTGCAGATACGGTGCAGATCACAGATCAAAGATGGGTGTTGAATTATCCCTCCTTGAATTACATCAGATCTGCAGACGCTCGCTCGCTCGCCGTGCCCTGAACAATCTGACTTTGTTGCAACTTTGACGGGGGGAGCAGTGTTCTGTGATGAATGGGGTGAGGCACAAGCTTTTGAAGTAATAAAACAAAGAAAAGTAGGCCGATGCATGGCTGTGTGCCAGGGTTTAGCAAGGAGGGGGTAAGAGGGGGGGGTGGAGGTGGGAGACTCAACACATGATGGCTAATGGGTGATAGCTTTGATCATGCTCCCAAACAAACGGCCAGATAAAAAAGGGTAATCAACACCTCTGGCCCGCAAGTCCAAATTTGCTTCTGTCAGTGTCTATAAATTACCCCGCCATTAAAGACAAACATTTGGCATTGTTGCAGACCAGGCAGCGACACGTGAAGGGCGTCGCCAGCGTTTGGGAGTTTTTTAGTGACGCTGGCAGCAGCAGCAGCAGCAGCAGCAGCAAGATGGGCCGCATTTTCTGGCTTTTCGACCTTGTAGCCGGGAGCTTGTTGGGATCAGTGGGTGCCAAAGAGTGAGCAAAGATGATGACCACGGCTGAATAGCGTTTGGGGGGGCTTAGACCTTGGTCTCTGAGTTGTGACCTTTGTTCTCTGTGTGGTTTATGTCTCCCTGTGGACGATCTCCCAGGCAGCGCGGCTCCTGCCAAGTGAGTGAGAATCCCCTCAGGCTGAATGTCCAACTGCTCTCGCTGCAGTGTTTACAACAGGCTAAATCCCCCCACGTTTACAACAGCGCTGACATATTATTAGCGTGGTTTTTGAACCCAGGGTAGCGATTGTGTGCACAGAAAATTCAATGTATATTTCGCTGACCGCCGGTTCCAAAAAAGCTCTCGCAACAAGTCGCCCAGCTGCCGACAAGTGTTTATCGCTGCTACGATGTGATGCACATAACAAAGTAGGTTTCTCATCAGGATTGCATGCTCTTATTTTACTAGTACAGAGCGAGTTATCACAAAACAACAAAACAAAAGATGTAAAAACAATGGTAGAAAGTTTATCTAGCTCTGTAAATATATATATTGCTAATGGTGTTTACATTTTATTTTGATTTAGATTTTTAGAAAGGTTACAAGTGAAGCCCGCATATTTTTCAAAGCAGCCGCACAGTACTATGGAAGTGTAACATTTTACCTGCTTCAACAAAGAACTTAAACTGTGTTTATAACCTGTAAGAAGAGTGCAACCATGATTACTACACCTTTGATTTACTGATCAGCTTGTCACTCGGGTTGGATCTTAAGAATTTTTTATATGAATAACAGAATAACACATTTTATTGGGTTACGGTTAGGGTTACGCCAGGAATACACTGGGAACGGCCGCGACGCAATACGGCTTCACTGTTTGTTGTTGCAGCTGTCAGCTTCACCTTGTCAAGCCTGCAGTAAATGAGTGCACTTTATGCATCTCAACACATTTTTACATCCCTCCTGTTAAAATGGATTGACAGTACCTTTTTCACAGGTAATTTGCTGACTATGTAGGGTTTGCAAGTGCAGACTATATTAAATGGTATCAATTAACTGTTTAACTACATGATCATGGATCCACAATGTAAAAAAAACAAACCCCATGATGTTGCACTGCTACTGGCTTTGCCTCTGGTACATGAGACATTTATTTTAATCACTTTTAAACGTAATATATTAGTTTTATACACAGTTCTCTGTAGTTTTCTACCTGTTGGAGGGCCGCGTAGTACGTGATGAGGAAATAAAATAGACTTGGCGCGAAAAAGAAGAGAAACGCCGCGCGATGGCCGCTGGAGTGCGCGTTGCTCACATGGCCGGTGGAGAAGCTTCCATTGATTGAATGGGCATACGTTTCGCGTCGCGGCCGTTCCCAGTGTATTTCAGCCGTTAGGGTTACACTTAGACATAACATACATATACATAAAGCATGTAGAATTAAAGGTACATTGTGTAGGAATTACTCCCATCTAGCGTTGCGGTTGTATTTTGCTAGACACTCAATTGTATTTTTCATGCTGCATTCACGTGAAATTGGGCAGACGGCAGGCGGACGACAGCCGCTGCACGTAACGGCATAAACAAGCCTCTATGTAAACAAGTGGTTCATCAGGCAAACAATACATGTGACGATATGCTGTCATGGCGATGTCGTATTGTTTACCTGACCCACGTTTTACCGGCTTTCTCTGGACTTCTGTGACTAAAATGACATCTGGTTTGTTACCGACGGCCGTCTGCCCGACTGCAGGTGAATGCAGCATCAGTGTAACGCTCCATTCCTCCTCACTGCGTTACCGCGGTGACTTTTCACAGACGCCACCTCCACCTGAGCCGACAGCTCCGGTGTCTCCGCTGAGTTTCCGTGGTTTCCTACCGTCACGCTGCCACTGAACGTAAAAACATGGAGACACCACATGGCAGCCAGCACCGAGCTTACCCGCTCCATGGAGATATGAATGATATGAACGGCTAATTCAGAGCTGAAAGGAACACTTCACTTTGTTGATGGGGGGGATTACTGATTAATGAAAAACATGCTTTTGAACGAAATAATCGATTTTTGTGAATAGATACCCGGAGAAGTTACACAATGTCCCTTTAAGGCAGTTCCCTCCCTAAATTCAGTGTTGCAGCTATGTTGCTTCTCCTGTGCAGGACAGGGCGAGCCAGGCTGACATCATGAACACGGAGCGGGAGCCACACACGTCTCACTGGCACCTACTAATGATATATCAGGTCATTGAAGCTGGATCAGAGAGCCGACTCCTCTACTCCACCCATTTAAAATTACAACAGATCACAGTGAAATAATGATCAAACCGTAAGGACGCAGAAATGCTATCACCTTTAAAGTTCATCACATTCCTACACCCACTTATGACGGGTGTTGTTGTTGTCTGTAAACACATATGAATATTTCTTATCTAATTGAACTCTTTTGGTGGTGAAACAAGACCTCAGTCCAGGAAAGGAGGAGGTAAACAACACACATAGAAGACTGTAATCTACTGAAGGTTCTGCACTGAGGCAGGTCAGTTACGTAATCTCAGAGAGATAAAAGTGAGGGCATGCTCATTCATGCACTCCACAGAGGTACAGTAGCTCCACAGATGTTTATGCTGGATTTTCTTTGCTTTTATTTTTTTAACCAAAGGGGGAATTCTATCACATCAAGTGCTTGACAGCTTTTTTCCATTGATAAGGATGTGGAGTTGGGTGGAGATGGGAAAGGCCTTTTTTGTTTACAATATAGCAAACCTGCAGCTGACAGCAGTGTAGCCTAAACTCACTCACACTCCGAGTATTAATTCACATGGACAATGCATTTCACTGTTGTTTCCTTTTAATTCTGTACAATATTTGCACGTATTATCCTTGTTAGAAATGCTTAACATTTAACCAGAGGGACACGCTGATCAGTAAAAGAGAAGTCTGTAGCTGTGATAGACCCTTATTCATACTGTAGCATATCGAAAGGACAGTTTTAGTTCATTGGTAAATTAGATGAAATGTTAAAACGGTTCCTCTAAAGTTTGATTGATTCCACTATGTTTTTATGCACCTTCTATCTCTCTTTAGTTTAGACTTTAAAGAGATACACCAACATTTTTTTTCTGTTTTGCCTCACTCCAGAGTCCATGACAAGCAGATAGACACCATCCTTTCGACTGTGCATGCAGGAACAAGGGAGATACGGGCAGAGCTGGCCTGGCGCAACACTAATTAACTTAGCTCAAACACTGGAAGTGTATGGGTAGTGTTAGCCTGCCTCCACCTAAAGTCATCAGAGAAACTCTTCAGCAACTCTGAACAGAAATCGGCGGTCCGATCTTCGTCTCAGAGCTGACAAAACTCTCCGGTAAGGCATCTTGAGCGGTCAAATGCCGGTAACGGGACAAGATCGGTCAAAATGGAGGGTTCAAGCAAAGACAGTTTATTTTGGTTCAAGCTAGCTACATCGAGGGTAGGTTAGCTTCCTATTTCAAAGTAAAAGCACAAATTCTATCGTCATGGTTTTCTGTATGTAAAGGGTGTTTAACGGGTGTTTTATTTCGTGAAAGGAAGTGCATTGGTCACAACGGCTAGCTTGAGTAGCGCAGAATTTGTCCGCACAAAATTGTAAACAGCTGGTATTTAGACAAATTAACGACACACTGCTGATCTAAACGGCTAGCCTACTTTCTCGCCTAAAAATGTTTGAAATGTCGATAAAGTGATATATTTACAGGGTTTAGAGCTAAAATGAAATCAGCTTCTGACTGCTGATTTCAGCTCGGGTAGGAGGCAGGCTAACACTACCTATACACTTCCAGCGTTTGAGCTAAGCTAATTAGCGGTGCACCAGCTCTGCCCGTATCTCCCTTGTTACTGCACGCACAGTCGAAAGGATGATGTCTATCTGCTTGTCATGGACTCAGGAGTGAGGCAAGACACACACAAAAAAAATGTTGGCGTATCCCTTTAACATGCAGTCATGTCTATTGTTATTATTAAATGACATGAGCTTTCAAGCTGATAGTAAATGTTGATGGTGCTGATGGTTTCAGTTGAAGTCTGTAATTCAGAATAACCTGTGTTCAAAATTGAAAAAGATAAATAATGCAAATATTAGTTCCATGTTCAAGTGCAAACCCAAAAGGTTCACTATAGTCCATCCAGTTATGAAAAACAGAACAATGGACAAGCAGACTTTCTGAATGAATGCTGCAGTGCAGTGTAAATGCACTGGACCTGAGAAATGCTACCTTAATCAACTAATTTATGGGTTTTGATTGAGCTAGGTGTTAAACCTTCAGTTCACTTGATGCTCTGTTAAACTGGAGCCAGCTCTGAGAAAGTCCCGGGGGTTCCTGAACACCTCATTGAGAACCACTGATATAAGGAGCATCTATGTCACGTATCGCATTTCTGTATGGTTAATGATTGATCATGTTACTGCCTTTTCTGCGTTCAGACCTGAAATGTTGAATCATGACATTTCTCATGAGCCTTGGATGACACAAGTTATTTTTTTCTCTATTTCAACACCACTGTGACCCTACTCATCTATTACAAAGTTTATAGTTTACAGGGAGGAGAAAAAGAAATTCCCACCCTCAGCCACTGGTTAATTCATCACATCATTACAAGAGAAAGCAAAGTGTTGCTTGAGCGTGTTCCAGTCGACTCCTCTGTTTAAATCACAGGCCCTAATGTTTGGGTTACAGATTGTAATTTTCTAATGGCTGTTTACATAGCTTTAGGGCTGGCATACAGACAGTGAGAGCAAGCGGAGAACACCTCACGCACTGCCCTTTAGCTGGACAGAAACAGTGTACACACTCACATATACATTCAGCAGCTCAAGTGTTTCAAGTGTTTGTGCTGATATTGGAAATTTCTATTACTGTTGCAGTCATACATTAGACATCTACGTTTCCTGCAGGGATTTCCTGCAAAGCGTCACACTTACCCTCACAATTCATGTGGAGATGAACGGGCTGTGAAATTGACTTTGCTCCAACAATGGACCTTAACTAAGTAGAAATGTTTTCCAGGCCCGAGACGGATTTGTACTATGACTCCAGGCCACAGATACAGCTATAACTCTGGATTGTCACACACGTAGTACAATATAGAGCAAAGAAAAAGCTACAAATAAATCAGGTTTGCTACATCACCTCACACTCAGGATCATTTGGTCCAGAATGAGGAAGTAAATAAAATGTTGCTGTGCTTTAGCTCTGGCCAATAGGGAGGTAGTATCCATGTTTTTTCCATCCCATTCTCATGGACACATTTTAGTAACACTTAAATGGTACTTCTTACTTTTGCCACAAACATTCACTCAGGGGTGGACTGGCCATGACCACAGTGGCAATTATGTGGGAATTATGTGTATACATCGATACATCCCATTGGTTACTTCAATCACCCAGTTACTGAATGGGCTGTGCGTCGAAAACCGTTAGTGTTGAGGGACTGGGCAGAAAATGTCAGGGCAGATTTTTTGCCCCGGTCCTCCCCTGCAGTCACCTTGTCTTAAAGGATAATTACCGTTTTTCACAATCTGGACCTTATTTCTAGCATAAAATACGATCATTTACTCACCCAGATAACTTTGGTGTCATTACAAGTCGTTCCGACGGAATTAGATCCGGGGTCTGTAGGTTGACCTACTAACCTCTGACTTGGATGATGTCATCTCCGACTGCCATGCGGCGCGACTTGTTGCTAACCCTAATGCTACGGTTCGTTTCTGTGTGTTTCTGACTTGTCAGAACAAAATGAGCAGCTGGATGAAGTTCAGCTTCCACAGGCTTCCTCTCTGCAACCTGGACTCACTAAAGTTGCACTAAAAATGGACCTGAATGCCGAAGTGGAATGATTAATATCAGAATGAGCCGGGCAGCGGTCGGAGATGACATCATCCAAGTCAGAGGTTAGTAGGTCAACCTACAGACCCCGGATGTTGATAACAGCTAACCCCTGACTCAGAGGGGAATAGCACTAGCGTATCATAACAAAATATTGGTGAAATGAATGAGTTTCCTGGCGGATAATGTGTTATTTTGAGGCTGCATTCCGCTTCCCCGTGTCCTCGCATTATATCTCACCTGGATCTAATTTCGTCGGAACGACTTGTAATGACCAAAGTTAGTAAATGATCGTATTTCATGCTAGAAATAAGGTCCAAATTGTAAAAAAAAAAAAAACTGTAATTATCCTGTAAGGATGACCTGATCAGATTTTAGTGGTGAAGGTTCAACACTCAAGGTCGTGGTGAACTCACAAAATAATGGTTTGGGCCTTGAACACCCTGAAGAATTGTCTTCAATTTTACTTTACAAAATCACCCAGACTCAAGGATGAACTGATTAGATTTTGGTGGCCAAAGGTCAAAGGTCAAAGTGGGCGGGTCTTCATAAAAACACTTTTTAGTGATTACTCAACATTTTTCACACACAACACAAATGGTTAATAATTTAAACGACTATGTGTAATTGGATATGTAACCTGAGGCTGGTGGTAGCTCTAGTGTTACAAGGAAATCAATTGGAGCAACACTTCAGGTCCATATGAATGTAATGAATCCAGACTCAGAGGTGAGTCAGTGACTGGTTTAGTGACTGTCAAGTTGCACCATCAGCTCCACATGCGCCCACTGTTGTATCACTGTGTCAAGCACAGCGCAGTGCGGTTTTACCTGCTTCTGACTGTCTGACAGAGGAGGGAAAATCCCCTGACCCTCCTCTGACTCTCCGGCTCGTGTGCCGACACGTATATCTGTTACCACGGTTACTAAATAATTTGCATTGCAGATCACTGTCAGGAGATATGATTAACAGTCCGTCTAAGGTGTGAAAGGGTTAGTTGAGCTGGAGCTGGACTGGGCTGCCACTGAGCACAGCAGTCAGAAGAGGGTCGGATGGCAAAACTGCAAAACTACAATTACTAATATATAAAATATCATTAAAAGTATCACGTATGGTGGGGAATATTGCAACAAAATATATATGTCTATATCTAATATGATTATCAGCCCAAGCCTAGTATAGAAGGATAAAAACAGGAAATCAATATCTCCTTATTCTGAACTGTTGAAGTGCATTAAGTGACTGTTTATATCAATACAGTAAATCTGAGTAAAGTGTAAATTTGCCCTGGGTTTTTCTGGTTTCCATTTCACACTGTCCCAGAGGTGGTGGTAACACACCAAAGATTTATACTCTTCATGCTGCAGTTTATTATAGAAGCTCTGTTCTGACAGATCCACTCTGGGATGAGACTGACTATCAACGGTGCTTTATTTCACTTGGCAAACGTGGGCAAAATGCAAATTTTAAAATAATGAAAACATTCTTTTTGCCAAGGTTTGCTGGGGAAAGCAATACATTAAACATATTTGTTACACAAAATTTATTCACAGACTCAGCTCCACTCAAACACTAAGTACCATGGTTACACAGTTTTAAAACATTTCTATACCCAAGGCAACATCCCACCAGTCCGACATAGGCCTCTTATTGTCTAAATGGCAACACTTAATTTTCTATCAATCATCATTCAGACAATTCTTGACTCCTATGGCCGGAATGACGGTATTTTTTTCTTTTTTTAAACATCCTGCCTTTCCGACAATTCCTTTAATAGCCTATTTTTTCCCCCAAAGGATTTTGCACTGGTTGGGTTTAGGCAATGAAGAAAGGAGTTGGTTAAGTTTAGTAAAAAGACCAGGTAGAGGCTAGACAGGCCAGAAGTCCAGAGTCCAGTAGGGAGGGAGTCACCTGTTGAGTAACACACATTTCCTTATATTGAAAGCCTTGTCAGAATGGTGGGACGATGGCATGTCGGAATGGTGGTATGTCAGAATGACAGCATGTAACCACCAGATGCGCTAGTTCGTTTACAACCCACAGCAATGAGGCAATGGCGATCATGGTTAACAGTGAGGCCCAGTTCCAATCCGCCCCCTAAAGAAAGAAGAGAAGCCCTGAACCCTCACTGACTAAAGTGACATCAGCTCTAAGTGACAGAGTGTGAGAGTCTGTGAGGGTCCAGATGCTGTAAACATGAATGGAACAGCACTTACCCACTCTCACCACACGTTACCTTGACAACAAAATGTTTTTAACTCCGCCCTTGGACCGATAATTTACTGTACTTTCAATACGCACAAGGTGTGTGAGGTGGATGGACTCAAAACAAAATATTCCTGGATCAGATCTGATCAAATCATCATCAATAATCACAAACTGCACCTGTTAATACTGACAGTAAACTTCTTCTTTTTTTTCTTTCTTTCTTTTTTTTGGCTCCTGTCCATTAACAATAAAGAGACAGCGGAGCTCTCTCTGACTATGTGTGTTAATTTTTTTTTTTTTACACTTGCGTTCCGACGGCATCTCATGTGTTTGACTTCACAACGCTATGAACTGTGGGTAATTCCCCTAACCAAAGTCAGCATCGGTGCTGACTTACGGTAAGGGGGCAGTAAGGGCTCATTCACTGACTCACTGACTTGATCTTCTGACATTGGAACAGCCCTCACACACTCACGGACTTCCCGTGAACGCTACTCTAAGTCAGTGAGTCCGTGAGGGCTCAACCATGTGCCCCTTCTTTTATCCATACTGATGTGTGTGTGTCCATAGCCAATTGATAGCTTTCATGTGACGTCACGGCCCGTATGGAACGCCCCCCTGGCGGTCAAAACAATCCACTTCCCCGCTGACCGCGGCTTGGGACAAGGCAGAAAAACACACACTGCTCCCTGCTGCTTCAAAAATACCGGTGTTATGGCCCAACTGGTGTCTGATTTAACTGGTTACAGTACCGAACAACAGCTGTGCTGCACTTCCGTCCGCAGATTTGTCACAAATTCACAAATCAAGCCGCAGTTCACATGTTACTGCAGCCAATATGCTTCTTTGAGTGAACCTGTTCAGGCAATCTACAGTCAGTCAGCGCCACACGACACTCTGCACAACACTGCACACTATGACAAAGCCTGTCATGTTAAAGTTACGAACTAATGGAAAACACTCTGAAAATACAATAACAACATCGTCCTCGTCGCGGTCGGTCCCGACCCCCGTTACCGTGTCGCTGATGCCGCGGGCGGTACTGTTGCCGTGTCCGGTGGCGGCGGTCCCGCCGGGTTACCATCGCCGCCGCCGCCGCCGGTCCCGCTGCTGTCGGACCGCCGTCATCGTTGCCGTCGGTAGCGGTGCGTAGCAAAGCTCCGGGGGGTAAAGGGGGGGCAGCTGGTCACCGTGCAGCCCAGCTAAGGGCTCTGGTTTGTGGGTGAGAGGAGCAGGGAGCCTGGGCTCAGTGGGCTGGAGCTCAGACTGTGGAGCTCAGCGGAGCTGCGGTACCAGGACGGTGTTCCCACACAGGAAAGTTACAGGTACATTTCTACCACTTCAACGAGTTCAGAAACATTATTTTAAGATCAAAAAACTACAAAATGGGGCTTTTAATCAGACACCAGTTGAGCCATAACACCGGAAATATTGGTTGCAAGCGGTGGAGGATGATGGATTCTCCACCAGGTAAATGTAAACATCGCCCAACTCGAGCTTCGGCAGGGAACTGGTCATTTTAAACAGCTGGTATACAGCAGCTGGTGTTGAATATGGGTCACAAGTGCCCAAAACTTCAAAGTTGTTTTTATATCTTTCTTTCTCGGCTGCTGGCAGATGATTTGAGTCATTACTCGGTTGTTTGTCCATAGAAAGTCCATTGCGGGGCCACTTTGGAATGTTGCTTTTGACCGCCAGGGCCCTGGGAAGTGACGTCACTGAAAGCTATCAATTGTTAGTGCCAGTTCAAGTTCCCTTGTCCATCAGCTACTTGAGTACCCCTCTGAAGACCTCCAATGGGCCGTATTCAAGTGCACAAACACTGAGAAAGGACTTTTCAGTAGGATAGAGACACCTTCCATGAAGTGGGTTAACTTCAAATGATACTTTACTTTACTTTATTTGTTTATTTATGGACAATGCATATTAATGGACAGTGAGTGCTAGAGTACCCACAGTAAATACACCGGATTTAGCATATATGCTAAATTACATCCGTAGTCCCCAAAACAATATGATATACATAGAGTAATTTGTAGACTATCCATGGATGGATTTTAAGAAAATACTTGTTAAAACTCTTTGTGGAAAGTTCAATAAAACATAAAAAAAAAAAAAATCTTCATCATGTTTGAATGTATCAGTTAATGATCTGCTGGTACCGACCACCAATTTATCGCCAACAGTTGAATAAGGGGAGTACCAGCACTTAAAGCACTGATGCTGTCAGAATAAACCACAGTGGTTTTGTCCATAGTAAAGAAGGAAAGTGCCATAGACTTTCAGCGCATATTGAGCTGTTGGCTCTATCAGACCAAGTTTGACACAACATAAATCTGTCCCACCTTAAATGTCAGCATATTTTGCCAGCAGCAGCATGTTCCCTTGAGCAATGCAATGGCAGCGATTTGAGTTATCGAAGAAGTAAAGCAAACAGTTGTTGCTGCTCCGTCAGCTGCTGTGATTGAATGCTGTTTTTAAAGAACACATCTGTGAGCTATTTTCAGTTTAATAAATCTTCAAACTGAAGGGAGTCATTTCTTATGCCTTATCTTATTTTTTGTCCACATATTTATACATATATACAGGATTAAGGTATCATCGTGTAATGATAGTCAAAGTCAATGCTAGACAAGCTTCCGTTGACAGGCTCTGTTTTGCCGGGCACAACCTCAAATTAGAGATAATCCCTAAATGTTATTTCATAAGATGACACACTGTTTTCACTCTGCTCTCTGTCATCCAATGAGGAATGAATAAACCATCTGTCTATTATTCTGCTGCCTGTTTTATTTAAGGCCCAGTAACAAACTAACAATGGCTCCTTTGTCAAAGACAATCAAGACTGCTATATTTAGAGCCGTGATGATTATTGCGTCTCACGTTTCCGTCTTGGGGTGAAAGAGTCAAAGATACTAAACATGAGATCACTGGCGGCGTGTCATCACCAGACCGGAGGAATGCGTAGGTATTGCAAAACAGTCTGAGGTTCGATCGAGGATCAAGCTCATTCATTAGTGGTTCGTTTAAGGTTTGACTCAGTCTCACCGTGGATTATTTTCAAGAGGTTATCAGACAGACAGTCAGTCAGTCAGTCTGCCCCACCACACACACACACACATCACACATCACACATCACACACACACTCAATGAGTCCTCCAACCTGAATGTCTATAAAAGGTCACATATCCTGAACTTCTGATCCGACCGTTGGACGGTTGGAGGAAGCAGCAGAGCCAGGCATGCTAGACCTTCATAGTCATGGTTACAATAATAAACATACAGGGAATGGAATTGTCTCAGTTTTGGTTCAATTGAAAAAGACTTGTTCTTCTCTAAAGCAACACTATGACGTTTCTTGACCTTAAAGAGATAGTTCAGATTTTTTGAAGTGGGGTTGTATGTGCTACAAATGCCCATTAAAGGGATACTTCGCCCAAAATCGATAATTCACCAATTTTCTACTCACCGTCACGCCAAGGAAAGGTTTGGAGAACTTTTGGAGTTATCAAAACGCTTTTGGAATTCCAGGGAGGGTCCGGCTGGCAACAGATTTTCATATAATGGCGTCGGGTTGGGCTCACTTTTGAATCGTCCAAAACACACACTATGAAACATCCAAATACCTCCATACTGCTCGTCCGTACTGACCTAAGTGTCCTGAAGCCGCTACATGAAAAAGCTGTTCGGAAAAAAAAGATTTTGATTTCTGTTTTTAGCCTTGTTGTAGTAGTAGCTCCCAGTGGCTCTGTTGATATTTGTGCGCATGCGCGAGATCTCGCGCAAGCACACAACAACTTTTTCATGCCACGGCTTCAGGACACTTGGGTCAGTACAGACGAGCAGTATGGAGGTATCTGGATGTTTCATAGTGTGCGTTCTGGCTTCGTCCTGTTCCTTTTCGAGCATTCTTTGTTTATTGACTTAAATATGGGACTTGTATTATTTTATATGACTTTTCTCTTTCTTTATCTTTTTAATATGTTCAAAATAAAGACTAATCAATCAAAAAAAGAGCTCTCTGTCCTTTGCTTTGTACTGCTTTCTCTATTCTTTGTCTATAGTTGTCCCTCTGTCTCTTTGAGTAATAATGAAACACGCAAAGAGAAGTACTGTATATTATTTTCTTCAGGACACTTGGGTCAGTACAGACGAGCAGTATGGAGGTATCTGGATATTTCATAGTGTGCGTTCTGGACGATTCAAACTCTATCCGCCACCACCAAATTGCCATCTGGACCCCCCCTGGTACTTAAAAAGTGTTTTGATACCTCCAAAAGTTCTCCAAACCCTTCCTTGGCATGACAGTGAGTAGAAAATTGGTGACTTATCGATTTTGGGTGAAGTATTCCTTTAATGGGCATTTGTAGCGCATACAACCCCACTTCAAAAAATCGGAACTATCCCTTTAAGGTCAAGAAACGTCATAGTGTTGCTTTAGAGAAGAACAAGTCTTTTTCAATTGAACCAAAACTGAGACAATTCCATTCCCTGTATGATTTTGGGTTAAGTATACCTTTAAGTACACTAGATGCAGTAGAGAGGTTTCTCCCCCACTGAGATACACCAGTGCAATACACTGTTGTCAATGAGGGAGATTAATCATCCATCCATCCATCCCCATGAAATCCCCATGATGCATGCAAGATTTAAAATACCGTTTAAAAACACGTCCAACTACTTTCCCAAACAATTTCCACAGAATCCCTGCAGCTTGAATCAGCGAAAGCAAACCCGCATCACAGTGAATCATCAAAAGCGAAGTTGAGAAAAGTAAGGAAAAATCTGTCACAGGAAGTCGAGGGAGAACAATTTACAGTAAGAGGGTCAGTGGAGTGACACACAGACACTAAAGATAACTGGTGTGACCTTTCTCATGCTGCACTGCTGACGTTACACCTCTGACCGTGTCATTGTCTAATAGCATGACACAGTCAATCACTCACGCCGTCACGTCCCATGTCCCACAGGGAATCCCATGTCCATATTTTTTAAAATCACAGCCACATTGTGTGTGTGCAACTACAGAGCTGAGATTTATCCCCCCCCCCCCCACCCCCTCAGGAGATATCACACACATGCAGCCCAGCCACAGTCCTCACAGCCCCAGCGCAGGTGTGACCGTACACACACGCTTCCCATGCACCCCCCTCCCCCCCCCGGCCCCGGCCACCTCTCTCTGTCTGTCTCCCTTCCTCGTCAGATCCCCACGGAGCAGATTTGTAACTGTCCATTACTCAGTGAGATTACAGGGTCCTGACTGCTGATCCCAGTAAAGCCTTCAGTGGCCGCTGGCTGCAGACTCCTCAGGAGACGTTGCTTCAGGGGATCAGTTGTCACAACAGTTATATCAGCTGCTCGGGGAAATGTGTCACTCCAACATGCTGATCTGATTTCAGCCGTATGAAAGCACGAAGGTGGCTGATTCACTGCAGTTACACTCCAGGCTTTTTTTTTCAGTTGCTAACAAGCATTGGTCAAAACCATAGACTGTAAAAAGCACCCGTGATGTCACCCATTTGGTTTTGGGGAGTCGTTTTTGTGACTCAAATATGGCGGCCTGAACACCGCCATGTTGGATTGGCCGGCCGAGAACCCGCCCACTGGCCTCGAAGCAGCTGTCCACGGAGCTGCCGGACCTGTCACTCAACGTTTCCGCGCCCTAATTGGCCAGAGTTTTAACCTACTAACAGTAAAACGGTAGAGTTAAAAAAAATTCACCCCCCTCAGAGTGTGTGCGGGGGTAGAAACTATCGATTGAGACCAAAAAACGTTCTGACACCAGGCTTTGATCATGTTTATTGAGGATGTAAAGTCGGCTATTTTAACATGGGGGTCTATGGAGACATGCTGCTTTCTGACACCAGCCCCCAGAGGAAGCCGAGGGGATTGCAGTTTTTTGAACACGGAAGTGAGCTTCACTTCTCAGACCGACAACTGCCCCCTTGGTCAAAACCGAAGTCACATAGTCAAAACTCTCAACACAGAATATATGTCCAATTGCTTTTCATTCCTTAAAGGGATATTTCAACATTTTTGCCATAATCCCTATAGCTGTAGGAGTAGGTTCATTAACTTTAATTGTCGGTGCAAGCTATTTTGAGATCAGCGGGGCAGAGACACAAGCTGCTGACGCTCCGGAGGCTCATGGTATTTCTACGTTTCCCTCATCAAAAACACAATCCAACAACTCCAAAACGTTCTCGTGGACAAGTTGTGACCTTCTTAGAGGAGCTTCATAATCAACTTGTTGCCGTGAGGTCAAAGGTCAAGAAATACAACATTTGTTTTTGTGTGGGATACTAATCAACCCCATATACAAACAGGACATACAGTAGGAGGGATGTGTGTCACATTCAAAAGTGTAATTTCTCATTAAATTGTGACATATTTCTTGATTCTAGGTTCTAAATGAATACTGTTAAGCCTCAGTCTATGGAGGGACACACACAGTCTGGATTCAGAACTTGGTGGAGCCAGTTAGCAAACAAAATGTGGAGCTGCAGTCTTGGGTAATTTCAACTTTTCTCATAATCCCATCTGAGGTTGTTGGTTTCTTTCAAACTTGAGGAACATGTGAAGCCAACTGTGAGGACTTCCGTGTTGTTGTTGTTGTTGTTCTGCTCGTGTTACATACAGTGGGAGCTCGTCACCTCTGTTCAAAGAGACTTGAACATGAGATCTCTATGATTTTTGGGGGATAGAAGTCTCTTTCTCAATGTGCACACAAGGCGTTGTCACATCAACAGGTCCTCATTCCTGAAACTTTTTTCCCGTAAGTAAGTGAAACATGAAATTCCTCATTTAAAAGGGAACAAAAATGCCATATTTGTGTATTGTGTCCACTTATGTTCAGGACAGCGCCTTCTTCAACTTGTTTATCAGTCACATACTCAGACACTGGTCTGAGTGATTTTCATGGGTTGTTTGTCTTTTGCAGACTGTCAACTTAGGCTCCTCAACACAGACATCGTTTCTGCTCTGAAGACATGGGAGAAACTTCCAAGTTATATTTTTCACTAGTAGAAGCAGCGGTGCAAACCTAGTGTATGGCAGATGGACTGTATGTGATCAGATCCAGATTCTAATGATGTCATCTGACAGAATCTCACTGGGATTTCAGCTGGACTTATAGAATGATCACTCAGAAAGAGAACTTAGAGGATTCAAGTTCATATTTTTCTCTCTCACACAACAGCCGCTGTATGAAATCCATAAAAGGTCCAAATTGCTGTATTTCCTTCAGAAGTGACCTTTGTTAAAGCAAACTGCCAAAGTTAACAAGTCAAATCAGGTGTTTTACTCTTGTGCTGTATGTCCTTTTTCCCCCTATACTGTAGTTGATGTTTCTGTTTCTGTTCATTCAGATCTGCTCTTTTCTTTTGTCAGTCTGTGGGGTGCAATGGTCTGGAGAATGAGCTCAAAAATAGCACAAACATAAAACTGTTTAAAAAATTATATAAAAACATGTTTCTAAAAATATATGAGAATGAGGAAAAGTAGATTGGAATATCATCTTGACTACATACTGTACTGTAGGTGATGATGAAACTGAGAGTGAGTCTGTGACTGTGTCTTCTTGTATTCTGTTTATCTGGTCTTATTGATTATGGGATGATGGAGCAGTGGTAAAGGGCTGGGAGCTGAAAAGCTCGGCTTCGTCCTGTTCCTTTTCGAGCATTCTTTGTTTATTGACTTAAACATGGGACTTGTATTATTTTATATGACTTTTTTCCCTTTCTTTATCTTTTTAATATATTCAAAATAAAGACTAATCAATCAAAAAAATAGCTTTCTGTCCTTTGCTTTGTCCTGCTCTCTCTATTCTTTGTCTGTAGTTGTTCCTCTGTCTCTTTGAGTAATAATGAAACACGTAAAGAGAAGTTTATTATTTTCCAGGTTTATGCTTGTTTGAAAAAGGAAAAAGTCTCTAATTTTAGCATCAATGTGCACACAGTAAGTCACAGTAAGCTATGGTTGATATGAGAGGGAGGGAGCAGTGTGGAGGAAACTCAGGGATATTTGCCTCTATAGGACTGACTTTGCTGTTGTAATTAATATCTTTAGTTTATTCGTTTATTAAGGGACAGTGTGCAACGACATTAATCATTTGCAGAAAATGAAGAGATGGTTGCACCAGATTTAGCTCACTGCTCATTTCCATCTGCAGTCGCAACATATAACGTACAAAAATACACAGAAAACACAGAGCATAAACTACTATACAAGGCTAATACATAGAACGACACAAATAGACAGTATAACACATAGACAACAAGTCAAGTGCAATACATCTGACAAAGGTGTATCCTATGTGATCAATGGAAAAAAAAGCTAAGTCATAAATGATACAAAATACGATAAAACATTTTAAAATACCCCAATTCCTACTTCACAAGATTTTAAGATAATGCCATAGATTGAATGCGTTAAGAGGTACTAAAATACATTTTTTTAAGAGACTAACTGAGTAACAAGTGCCTTGCCTTGAAGTGTACTGGCAACTTTGGTTATCCAGTAGCCACTGTTTAAAATTATGAGAGAAATTTAAAAAGTTTATTCTACTTTTCAGGGTTTCAGGCAGCTTGTTCCATTCTTTGATGCTGTCCATCTCCACTGATCCACTCCATCATCTTGCTCATTACTTTGTTGTCTCTCCCTTGTCTCCCCCTGTATGTCTCTACCCTGTTTCTTTGTAAGCATCTTTGGGTTATTGAAAAGCGCTATATAAATTAAATGAATTATTATTATTATTAAAGGGCAGATTGTGCAAATGAGGAGTGTCGCATGGGAATAATGCAGTCACTCCTGGAAACTGATCTTGAGACTCTTGTTCTCAATTCGGAACAGAGCTGTACAAATTTTTTTAAAGGGGGAGGGGCTGTGTTGAATATTATCTTGTGAACCAGACTCAAAAACATATATTTAGAGAGTATGTTGCAGTGATGGCGCAGTTTCCTGTCCAAGATCTTCAGGGCTTGCCCGTAGAGTGATCTTACAGGGTTTAATACAGTTCTATTTCTACTGTATGTCTTAGCAGCATCCGTTGTCAACGAGTGTCTAATATGACGAAAATCTGCAATAATTATAATGTTTCATGGATAAACATTATAAACATGGATGACTTGTAAGACTAAAACACAACTCAATCTAACAACATCCACTTCCTGCTTTGCTGGCCAGTTGTGGCCTTTTGATAAATCAACAGATCCTCAGGTTCTTCCTCCACTGAACCAGTGGCAGCCTCCGTGTGTGTGTGTGTGTGTGTGTGTGTGTGTGTGTGTGTGTGTGTGTGTGTGTGTGTGTGTGTGTGTGTGAAACCCCCAAATATCACTTAACAGCCCTCACATGCCTCCACGTGCACACAGAACAAACAGCCATCGATTAGTGGATTCAGGTGCACTAATTCAAGCGTAGAACAATGTGGGCACTCGACAGATAATAGCCGCTGATCTTCAAAGTGGCTCGACAGTTTGATTCCTTAGTCTGCACTTTGCCTGTGTCACAACACAGAGACAAAGTGAGGACTCCCAGCTGGATCTGACAACCTGTGGAATCAGGACCGAAGAAGGGGATGAAAGAGGGTTTAATCCCCTCCACTGAACGTTCATTCACAACACGTACGAGGGTCTGAAGTGAGTGTCAGATGTGGGTAATGAGGGTGGGTCATTACTTTGCCATCAATCTGGGTCGTTCCTCACACCGTTCACAGCTCGCTGTTTGGACTGGGGACGGAGAGGACACACACACACACACACACACACACACACACACACACACACACATGAGAGCTCTGTGGAGTAAGATCTGGATATTACACACATCTCAAGATAATGTGTAAAATAAGCGAAAATATGAATACTTAATTTTCAAATTTAAAATAAAGCATTCACAGAATTTACTGTTACAGCCGACACTACCCTGGTTAATGGTCAGTGCAACACTGTGTCTCCACATTTAGTTGTAATACGCTGTCATTTTGGAGCAAAAAACAAAACAAAAAAAAAAAAACATTTGGTTTCAGCTTCTCAGATGAAAACAAAACAAAACAAAAGACACTTACTCACTTATCATTATTATTAATAACAGTTATGGTTATACAATCATAACGATATTAACAGTATAATACTGTATGACACAGTAACAACAATTGGGCTACTATTTATTTATTTATTGGGTATTTTTTATATAGATTTTATTATAGATTCTATCTATCTATCTATCTATCCGTCCGTCCGTCCGTCCGTCTGTCTGTATATGCGTTAACGCAACATGCTTTTAACGGCACTATTTTTTTTAATGCGCGATTAACGCAGTGACATTTGAACCTCGGGCCACTCCGTAGCTCGGAAAATCAGGAAGCAATGCACCAAGGTCGATGCCGCCAACAAACTACAACCCTGTGAGCAGTAATGGGAAAAGATAGTATTTTGAATGGCAAGTTCAGCTACAAAGTCTTGCCAGATGGCTCTCTTGACAGGACAAAAGTCATTTGTATTGAGTCTCAAATACCACTTGTCGGCCAAGCACACAGCGATTGGGCTATTTATTTATTGGATATTTTATTATAGATTCTATCTATCTATCTATCTATCTATCTATCTATCTATCTATCTATCTATCTATCTATCTATCTATCTATCTATCTATCTATCTATCTATCTATCTATCTATCTATCTATCTATCTATCTATCTATCTATCTATTACACAGCTCTATTGAATGCTGCTCTCTGATTGGTCCATCGCTGCGTTCTGCGGTCCGTTATTTCTGTATAATGACCGCTTCAGGATGTATGAAACCATACAACCTGTCGGGGTTTACTTCTCCATAACAACCTCATAAACATTATACATTATCCCTTACATATATACTGTATATGTATGATAGTTTCATTAAAATGTATTATTATGTTATTCTCTCTATAACCTGACACCCTGAAAGAGATACCAAAAATATGATCATTGTTACATTACATTTCCATTGTTCTACCATCATCTTTATGTGATCCTTTATTCTCAGTCTTTGTGTCTTTGTAGATGTTGTGTGTCTGTGATGGGCTTCATAGTCACTTTGTGTCTGCTTCTTTGCAGTCACTTGTCCTCCTGGTTTTTTTGTGTGTCTTTGTGGTTGTTTTGCTGTGGTCTAGTTTTGTCTTTGTGAACATCTGACGCCTCTGCGGTTGTCTTCAAGGATGTTTTCTGTAAAAATTTTCATCGTTGGGATCCATTCACATGTCTTATCATCTTTGCAAGTCTTTGTTGTTGTTTTTTTCATCTCTGTGGTCAGTTTTTTCTCCTTTTACATCCCGCTGTGGACATTTTGTATGTCTTTGTGGTTGTTCTGCAGCTTTTTGTGATCATTCTGAGTTCATCTGGAGCCGTTTCATTAACTTCCAGCAGCAGTCACATACAGAGGGCTGAAGAACTGTTTCTGGAAAAGTGCTTTGGCTTTAACACAAATTGTTGAAATTTCACTGCTATCTTAGAAATAACCCCATACATATCTATCCACTCGGAATCCCAAAGATATGAAAACAGAGTTTAGACTGAAATATTGAAATTGATATTACTCTGAGACACTCAAGACATGAGACCAAAAATGCAAATATCGGTTGTAATGTTTGGCTGCACATCCAGCTCATTCAGGCTTAAAAAAAAAACACTTGTGTTTTTCAAGCTATCACTGGCTGAACAGGCAGCAATCCTTCCTTTCATATGAAGGCCAGGAAACCTCAGCAAACACACGCTTGATTGATGATCTGCTCTTATTGATACAGTCCCTCACATGTGGTTTGGCCATTGTAACACATGTGGTTAACCAATAAAGACCAGATCTAGGTTAGATGCAAAGAGGACATGTAGATTACAGGCTTTGGTTTCTGCTCTAATTCAACTCTCTGCATTGTCATTGGCTGGTAAAATGAGTCCAAAGGACAGTTATATTTTTTCAACCAGTCATTATTGTACCCCAGAGGTTTATTAATAGGTTCTGTGTTCATGCTTCATGTTTCCATAATAGCAGGAGCTATATGTGTTTCCACATACAGCAAGTGCACGTGGACAGTAAGAGTGTTGATAAAATGAATATATTACACATATTTTATTTAGGTCCTATTGGTAATACTAAGACGGGAAACATTTTGACTTGTCATAACAGGAAAAGAACATAAAAGTACAGGCGTGCTTCATGACAGTGGTGATGGCTGCATTTCAGTCAGAGAAGGTCAGGGTACTGTGTGTGCTCACTGGAAGAACTCAGTGAGACACTTACTGGAACTCCTCCATGACGTTTTCTGGTGTGATGAGATTCATTTGGTGAGATCTGGGAGCATAGCAACAGTGAAAGAAGTCAGACATGACAAGGAACAACTGTTCACACTTCCACTCTCACAGTTTATACCTGTGTCTGTTTGAAGGACTGGATACCATGTTCCGCAATGGACACCAAGTCAAACCCAGAGGAAGCTGCTTGATGCATGCTCAATGCAGAAAGTGACAGTCAGGTTTCCTGGAGCACAGAACTTGACTGGTCATTTCAGTTTTCCTGTTGTAACAGCTGGGTGAAGGGACAGGTCTGGACCAGTTTATGTTCTGTCACACAATAGAAACTGTGGCCACTAGGGTAAAATCAACTCACAGCCAAGTGGCATTTGAAAAATGTGGGTGAAAAAATGAAGCCAGTACAGAAATGGAGTCAGGCTTCACTAGATTCCCATGTTAAAATGTCTAACTATAGTTAGACAAGCAGACATCTCGTACAAAAAATATGGCCCAACTTGCCATACGTATTTATGCGCATAAAGTTATATTGAATCTAAGTCCATTTGAACCTAAAGCTCTTAGTTTGGTTTGTTTTCGTTGGTGTGAAAGCATCAATCGCACTCGGGTGCGCACTAAGGGTCGGATTTACTAAGATCCCAGATAGCGGGCACTATATTGTTTGCGTCCGCTATAATATTGCGAGTTTGGTTAGTGCACGCAAAACAGGTGATCTACTAAGAGTAACACGCTAAATGAAAACATGTGCAAACCACAATATGTAAATGAGGGTTTTGCGCGTGGTAATCGTTTCCGCCATGGAGAGACTGGACAGAGAGCTGGATGGACGAAGGGACAGAATGACATTTGATCCGATGCAGACAAAGACAGCATGTGTGTTCATCTCTCTCGCGCTCACAGATAAATAAACACAAATCGCTACAGGGCCCAACTCGTCATATAGTGACGAACAGGCAGCAGCTGCAGCGACAATCACACACCTATGTGTGTGTGTGTGTGTGTGTGTGTGCCGCCCATGATCCAGTGGATTAATAGAGAGCCCAGGTGGGACACACGGATCTAAACGCTCTGACCATTGACCAGAGGGATCAAAGACGGGTGAAGGCAGCGGTGACGTCTCTCAGTCCCGGTCGGAGCTGAGCAGCCAGGTGAGAGGAGAGGAAAGGAAAGGAGAGGAGAGGAGAGCACTGCAGGACAGACGTGCCCCGTGCGTAACGGCGCGTAAATTACTTTTAACACGGCTGAAAAACTGTTACAGAATTACCCAGACGTGAGGAAATGCAGAGATGTAAGATCACAGGTATCAAATCAATAAACGCATACGTTTTGGCAAAGTTGTATCAGTTAGTACATGGTTTTCAGACGTGGTGAATAAAGACGCAAAAACAGCCGTCGCAATCTCTTCCTGGTTTGGTAAATCACATTGCACGCGCTAAATAAATCTATTTGCATCTACTCCTCCCAGTATTCTGCACGTTCTGGCTGAAACGCCCATATTTTCATATGCATCAAGGCAAACACGATAAATGGATCGCACGTGCTATTCTGCCCGTGTGAGAGACGCAATCCTCGGTGCGTCCGGTTGGTAAATCAGGTTCCACATGTGTTTGCGCGTGCAATCACGTTTGCACACGTTTTAATACACGCAAACCTTTAGTAAATCCGGCCCTTGATCAAGCGGACCGAGACCTCTGAGAAGGGGGGGTCTCGGTGTGCTTCATTCCACACCAAATGCCGACCTCTGGTGCGGTCCCTCCGGTGAGAACGCGAACCTGGACCAACTCAGGTCTACCGGTGTATTTTCAATGAAAAGTGGGGTGTGTTTGGGCCCGCCACATTCTCTCACGGGAAAAAAGAAACTGCGTTTCACCATCTATCATCTCTGCCAGTCTGCACCTCCACCTGCCGTCTCTCTCGCGTGCGGTCACACACACTCACACACACAACCACACAGGGGGAGAGAGAGAGAGAGAGACGCATGTATAGGTTGCGCTTGGCCACTAATAAACAGTACATCTATGAGCTGTATCGCGCTATTTGTACAGTATTCTACAGTGTTCTCCATTGTGAAAGTCCAAATTGGCGCTTATTTCTACCGGAAGATGACGAAACGTCATTCAGACCAGTTTTGGTTCGTTTGCATGTGTGAACGCGGACCACTCCGCAGTCCGCAGTCATACAATGTAACAATTTTACTGTCTGGTGCGGACCAAATAATCGAACTAGCAGTGTGAAAGCGCCCTAAAACGCCTCATGGAAACAGTAAAATTTGATGAAATGTCATGAATATGGACAAAACGTTTTCAATGTCAATCTCATTGGATTTTCTCTTTATCAATAAAAGGCTTATACGACAATGCTGATGGAAACAGTTCTTTGTTTTACATCAATTGTCCTACATTTATGTCAAATTCTGGCTTGGTCATCCTAAAATGCTTCAACCACAGGCTTTCCATGAAGTGTCTTTCAACCATGAACTCCCAGATCAGTTTGGAGCGCTGGCGCTCCTAAACCACAGGTCGGCTCCAGTGTTGTGTAGCATTTAGCAAACGCTATGTGTATCTGCATCTTCATCAAAACGTCTCCTGTCTTCTGATGATAGCTTGGTATGTTGCAGTTAGTTGGCACATACCGTAAGCACTATTATAACTTGTGCAATCTTTACGATTGGTTGGTAGATGCGGTCCATGTTTGCTAAAAGCTAACTTAACTCAGTTGGTGTTGGTATCACTCAGTGGTTTCCAGGCAACGACCCCAGCGGCTTGTAACACTTGGTTTGTGCACATTCATGGAAACACCTTAAAATGCAAGAAATGTATTTGATACACCAATGTGATTGCAAGGCAGCATGCGACAAGTGGATGGATGTAAACATAGGGTGCTGGTTATCTGCTGTGCTGTGAATGTGACCACTTGGCCTTGTTTGTGGTAGAAAGTGCATTTTCCATGCAAATATCAGATAAACATGACTTAAGTGGTGAATGAATTCTTATTTATATAATAACACAAGTTTTCAGGTGTTGGTGTCAGGGCTGAGAATAAATGGTTTGTGAGATTAGCTTGTTTAGATTGGCCTAATGTTTCTAAAAAAACACAGCATGGAAAGATCCATCACAACAATAAAGAAGCTCAAGACTTAAGGTAATTGCTGTTATTACTGATGTAATGTAACATTTCTGTTGACACAGATCATGGTGACATCAACATTATGATGGAGGTGTAATTGTGATTTAAAGCTTTGCTGCCTCTGGACCTGGACTTCCAATGTTTTCCCTGTTAAGAATTTTCTTGGGAGTTTTTCCTCAGTGGATGTGATGTTGTTATGATGCTATGTAAAGTCCTTTGAGACAAACTGATTGTAAAATTGGGCTATACAAATAAAATTGCCTTTCCTTGACTAGGAAAATAAATCCAAATTCATCGTGAGCATTGAGCAGCTCTGATCAGAAGCTACTGGAAGAGTTGTTCAAAGGTTTTTGATCACTTTGCTTTAACACTGAGAATGTTTAATGGCTGTGTTCAATTAAGATACAAAAGATGAGGACTGTCTGTGTGATACTGTCTGAGGAACAGTTTGTTGCAACAGAAAAGAAGCTTCATCACCAAACCAGTGCAGGAAAGCAAATACTCACTGACTCCTTCCTCCCTCTGGGTATGCTGTATAAATCAGTCAAGTTCCACTAATGAGCAGAGCCGCACTTTGTTCTGTCTCATTCGGTGGAGACACTGTCACTGACATATTGATTTCAAAGGAAGAGCCTTTGTGTCACTGAGGACCCATTATTATGAATCCACGATGACAGACACATCATTACTGTCTAATTTGAACAGTTTGAGTCGCTCCACCCACACGCCGACTTTATAGACTTGGTAACTATCAGCTAAGACAGGAAAAACAAGATATTACAATCCTAGAGGACGCCAGCGGTTTGACAGGCGCACTGATATGTCTTGTTTTAACGCAATTAACTTATCACATATCACTCTGAAACAATTATCCTGCTACATGCAACCATGACACATGCGTTTTCAATTCACACGGGGTCCAAGCTGATAGTGTTTGTGCAAGGCCGGTCCTCCACTCTCAGCCTGTTTGTACAGTATATGGCTCAACTTCAATCAAAGACTTTTTTTTAATCCATTTTGAATTCTGTTTGACATTGTGTTCATGTTTGGGAATATTGTTCTTTTAACCAGCCACTGTAGAGAATGACATAAACATAAATACACCTTCCGATAGGTCCCAAATGTACAGACAATCAAACTTTCATGTTGTTTTTGTGTCTCCTCTCTGTGGTTAAAGATGGTGGTTACAGTTCAGAGGTGTGAAGCCAATAAAGGTTTGTTGGTGTGTGCATGGACATGACCCCAAACCCCAGATCCTTCCCAACAGGCAGTCAGGTATAGAAATTACCCATAAAGACGAAGTTGTCTTTATGGGTAAGGAAGAATGATTTTGCCATTAAATGCGTCCACAGTTTTGGAATCATCTGCTGATCAATTCAAATTTAGAAATTTGATTTGTGCCCATGGTACAATTTGGAATTCAAAATAAACAATAATACATGTTATAATGATAAAAAATAAAGAAATGTAAGAATAAAGAAGTACGGTATAGGTGTATATTTGACATGAATGAGTGGGAAAGTGAGTGGATGCATTGCAATCATGACTCAGCTGTTGACTGCTGTAGCTTGGGCCTGCTGCTGACTCATCACTGACATTAACTTTCCACTCTAAATTATTTGTAACAGTTGTCTGGATGATTGATGATGTTAAACATGTGCAGAGTCATACTAGGGACACTAATAGCTGAGATTATTTATATGACCGGAGGCTAAAGTGTTGGACAACTTTTCTTTTCATTAAATATTGATTACACATTATTGCATGAGTAATACCTTTTTTTTTTTAGGGTGCGAAAACGAAGTTTTTAATTTGCTTGTTGTTCAACAAGTTCCGTTGTAGTGACTTTTAGGTTCTGGCAGCTTTTTTTTTTTTTAAACAGTGTCTGATTCAGGTAACAAGAATGGTTAACTTGCCCTGAGAGGAGAAACACCCTCTGTCTGCACATGATGGGACATAGTTACAGTAACTAGACTTTATTTCTAGTAATGTCCTGGTGATGTTCCAGACAGCAGGTCAGAGCCAGGTGCCTGGTGCCTGGTGCCTGCAGGACCAGGATGGGCAGTGACCAGGCCAGGCCTGGCTGCTGCGTGAGAGTGTGTGTGCGCGTGCGGGCCTGTGTGTGTGTGTGTGTGTGTTTGAACTTGATGTATTACTGACAGCACCGGGCCCTGGTGCAGCAGTGAGCCATTGTTTTCCTTGGCAGAGATTAGAGGCCCCCAAGGGCCCATGCCACAAAGGGGTCTCTGTTACCCACTCGAGTGTTTTATTGTGTCCCAAATTACCCCCATGGAGAGGGGAATAAACAGCATGGCAAATATCAAGCATGCATAATGTCAACGTGCAAAGTGACAGCTGCTTAGTCCAGAGAGGTTTGCTGCAGGCTTCCTCAGTGCGTGTGGAGATGTGTCAGCTATAAATCCAGGAAATTTAATCTAAATGTGTCGAGAATCATTTTTTTTTGTTTAACACGTTCATTGATGCTTGTCAAATCGTAATCACATACTTTGTCTCCAATTTGGTTCTTGTTAAGGCATCCCATTTCATCAAAGCGTTGTAAAGAAACCATGTGGCTTTGCTCCCTCTTAAAAGCATGCTCTTTTACATCTAAAAACATGGGTAGAACATTACATCTCCAAATTCCTCTAAGACAGCTCAAACCTCTCCAAAAGACAAATGGGGTCACGTCTACAAAGAGCAATAATCTTCTTTTCTCCGCAGCCGACAACCAGGCCTGTCAATTGGCTTCATTGTCAACATCCTTAGAGGACTGTTTTTTTAAAGTGTCAAGATCAAAAGGCTTGACAGACAAAGCACGCTTTTTATTATTGCAGAGGCAACCCATAAGCTTTTAATGTTAGAAATTACAGTAATTAAGTACAAGCTGTACAAGCCTTGGATCTTGACGGAGGCTTTGAGGAGTTAACCACAAATAATAAAAAAAAAAAGAAACACACACACACACAAGCCCATAGCTGAGATAAAGAGGGTTGTGTGTAAATATGAGCCCTTTGTACTGGTGAACAGCGAGGAGCTCGCCTGCGGTGTCTCTTATCATTCCAAGCAGCATGGGACTGATCAAATTTAAAGAGATGGTTTCTTTGGTTTAGAATAAAGGGAAAGGAGGAAACGAGATGAGTAAAAAAAAGAAAAAGAAAAGAAAGAAATGACAATGAACGAGTGAGCGAGCGAGAGATTTTCAGTAGCACAGTGATAGTGGGAGGAATAAAAGTGAAACAGGACAATAGCAGATGAAACATTCTAATAACATGGTTGAATTTTGTTCATCTTTAATGACTTATTGTCTCAGGTTGTATCTGGTGAGATGAGCTGAGCAGCCACAGAGCACCCAAAGGTGCTGCTAACACAAAAAATACAAGGTTGTACTAAGGATCATACTGGGATTGCAGCTAATGTAAAGCAAAAGTAATGATCTTTGTATAAACAATATTATAATCAATCAATCAATACACAATAATGAGCCATTATCGCTGCTTCTAATGGTGGAATACAATTCATATGTCAAATCTTTGCAGTGTATCCAGTGTAAATATTTAGAATTTTATACATATTAAGGGGAGACACTGCAGGTGAATAGGGTAAAAAAAAACTTAACTAACAGATATCACCATGAAACTTCCCAAGTTTAACTTACATTAAGACAAATATGTTTTGTGTTACAAGTTGTGTCCAACCTTATGTTTAAATATGTAAATGGGGCAATATCTAATGAAATATGTGCTAATTTGCATGCATTTCCAGAACCAAAATCTGAACAATGGATAAAGCCCCATTTTGTTGACATATTAGAGTCAGAAGTTTCTACAGAGGGGATTTTGGATTTTTTTTTTATCACTCTGTAAATGAGAAAATACTGTCACCAGCCCTAAAAAAAAAAATCAAATTTTGCCATGTTTTTATGAATAAAATGTTGTATAAATCAGACTGTGAATGATATATCAACAATCCCCTCTGTAAAAACCTTCAGAATATAGACAGGAATAAAACTGGAAGGTTTGGTGTCTCTAAGTGCTGCTGAAGTGGAGATTTCAGGCCCAAAGTCTGAGGATGATACCTGACATGGGTCAGACAACAGGCACAGCACAGTGTGTCACAGTTGCATTCTAACGTTTGGTGAATTTAGGAGAAATCTAGAGACAAAAGAAACAAAATGAAGTTACATAACCATTAACAAGGTTTTTATACCATTTTTATTTTTCAACTTTTCTGAAAGAATACATGTTAAGGAAGAAAAATAGCCCAAAATCTCGAAATTGATCAGTGCATGAAAAAACAGTGTTTTTGCCTGTAGTGTCTCACCCTTGTTTAAAATGTTATAAAGTCCAGGGTTATGTTCAGTTATAGTATAGTTCTTGACCAAGTCTTTCATCAAGGCTTGGTCAAATTCCAGTGACCCTAAAAAGGTGAACTCATTCATGTGGCACTCAGTCCACTGTTGCAACCCCAATATTGCTTGAAACACATCACTGGCTGTGTGCCATGGCTGACATCTTAATAAGCAGTTGCCAACCCAATGATCTGGCGGACATGGAGCAACATTAGCATTCATATACTGTAAAGCTGCATTCCTTGTAGTAAAAGATAGAAAATACAACAATGTTCACAAGCAGCTTTGTTTTGTCAACTCTCTGAGCACAGTTACATGTTCTTTCCTCTTCCCTTTTAGTTAGTATCAGACTTGTTGAGCTAAAATCAGAAGCTAAATATTGTTTATCATCACATCGAATCTGCCCTACAAAGGCAAAGTGCAGTATCTGCATTTACATTTTTTTTTTTTTTTGACCAATCAAAAGTGTGGCATATTCTCGTCAATCTGGTAGAATTTGATATTGGTACTGCTAATATTAGAGTTATTGATCTTTTTATTTTGCTGTCCATCCAAAAAAGCACTGTGAAACCAAGACAAAGTGCAGTATCTGCAATGTAACTGTACAATTTACTCTATGATTCCATTGGAGTAAAACCAAGGCAAAGTGCCGTATCTGTAGCTAATACCAAGCCAAAGTGTTGTATCTGCACCAAAACCAAGGCATAAAACTGTCAAAATTGGTCAGAAAGACAAAGTCCAAAATACATTGAATTCAGTCCACCTTTATCTAATCAATTATAGACTTGGTAGTTATTCATAATTTGATGCTTAAACCTGACAATGAAAAACACAAAAAGCTGTTTTTCTCAGTTTGGCATTTTTTTTTTACAGATACTGCACTTTGCCTTTGTAGGGCAGAAATGCTGTTAACAAAAACATTGTTTAATAATCCAGGTTTACCTTTCTCTCTGTGGCGGAGCTTTCGGGAGCAGTGGTGAGAAAGACAGACTGGTTTTGCAGTGCAGTGTTGGTGGTGGTGGTGGTGGTGGCCCTTTGAGCGGCCAGTGCGGTGAAAGGCTGGTGAGCAGGGGTGACTCGGCCCTCTCCTCATTGTTCCCACAGTTGGTATTCCTCTCATAGCATGCCCCAGGCTCTAGAGGATGTGCTTTTAAAGATCCCAGGCCCTCCTAATGGCCCCGCTCACCTCTCCACTAGCACACACTGTTGGACAAACACACACCTTGAATTCAAGTTCCTTTATCCCTCACCTCTGAACAGAAGGTGAGTTTATTCACGGAAATGATGAAGCAATAAAAAAAAACCCACAGAGGTCCTCCCTGATTATTTCTATATGAGTTTGAATGGCACCCCACCTCCACCTTCTCTATACATCCCACTCTTCCCCTCTCTCTTTCACCCTTCCTCTCTCAGACCTCTGTCTCTGTCTCTCCTTCCTTTCTGCTGAGTGTCCCGCTCAGCTGGCCAGCGCCTTTTCACTCTTTGCCGAGGGAATTGTCCCCTGCATGTCAAGTGTAGCCATTAGAAGGAAGGGTTTGGATGAGAGGTGCTTTTCAGGTCCCCGTCCCCCTCACCTTTGAATGGAGACAATAGAGCTGTTGTTTAGGTCCAGATGACCACACACATATACACCCACTGCCAGGAAACTTTCTAGTGTCCTTCAGCTGTAAGGGCCCCGTACGCTAAAACTCACATTTCAAGGAATTGATATACTATGTAGCAAAGCAGTCGCTGCTGTTTTTGACCGTATTAACCACTGCTATATCCATGGCAACTATTCTTTTTGAAGCTAATTTCATCATAAGGTTTTACAGTAGCTGAGTTTTTGAATCAGGACCGAGGTCAGACTGTCCTGACGCAGAAAGACCATGGGTTTGGTCTGGACCTTCAAAATCCAGAAATAATCAAACAAATCAGCTGAACTAAAGGACGAACTCAAGCAGCAAACTCCTGGGACATGAATGAAGCCAATACTCAAGTGCTATAAGAACTGCAGATGCTCAAATGACCTTTACAGTCCCGCTCCAACAGTGAGTCAGTCCCCGTAGACTGCCATTTAAAATGTTCTTGAATGTCCGGCAGAAATAAACATGTTTACAGAGCGGTACAACAAACAGTTCTGGTCGCTACGGCTGATTTCCTGACAACTGTATAGTGTGTGAATATTTACACAGCTCACCTGGCTTCCAGTCAGGTATTACTGAGAGCATGGCCTCTTTAAATATGCCACACTGCACATCTGGATAACCCAAGAGTTAGGTCAAAACAGCTCCTCAGAAACATCTGGGGGATATCATGGAAGCTAAATCCATCTTTTTATACGGTTAAGTTAAGTTTAAGTTTAAGTTAAGTTAAGTTATGTGAAATCTTTCAATGTTTTATTGTCTTTGTTGTTGTTGGAGTGTGGTTTGATCTGCTTGTCTTTTGTTGTTGGGTTTGTCAGGTTTTTTTTTATTTATATGTACAAGTATGAATATTATGTTAAGTAAAGTAAAGTCAAGTTTGGGGTTCAGTAAAGTTAGATAAAGTTAGTAAACTTAGTAATGTAAAGTTAAGTTAAGTTAGGTTAAGCTAAGCTAAGCTAAACTAAACTAAACTAAGCTAAGTTAAGTTAATAGTGTTGTGTTAAGCCACAGGACTTTGACTCTTAAACATGAACTATTTCCGGGGTCTTGCTGAGATGAGTGAGGCTGTTGTTCTTCTGGGGAGTCAGAAAAACCTGGAACAACCTCAGATCACTTCAAACATCATGTTTGGCCATGCATATGATGGCTTTGGCTTCTCTGGTTGGATGGGTAACCTTTGTCACCTTGACACAGAAGCTGGTTCTTCAGATGTATTCCGTCTGGAACATCAACATTGGTTTCTTTCTTGTCTGAATCTATGCTAGGCAGTTCTTATTTTACACAGAAGTTCCTTATACAAGTAGGTTTCCTGCAATACCCAGGCCAAATCCTGTTGCAAATTTCAAGGCAGTAACGAACAATTTTAATGAAATTATACATTTTTTCTGGGATGGAAAATCAAATTAATCTCAGTCCTCAAGTGGTTTTGTACCATCCAACATTCAGTGCAAAGGAAATTATAATGAATTAATGCATGGAAAAGTTGAGACATTGCATAGAAAATGATTGGAAATAATGTAAAACATATTTGATAACCGGTACAGGTTGATTTAGATGTGGGTGACACGGGCAGCTGCGGGTGGCCAGAGCAGACGGTCACTTTCAGAGGTGGTGGGAGATGGAAGCAGCTGGGAAGTGGTTTGACCTCAGGAATCTATCTGCTGTCTCCGTACAGAACTAATGCAATTAGTAAAAAATCAACCACACCGGGGAAGGCTGCCAAGTATTTCATTCCATTCATTCATAACACTGTGAATGAGAATTTCTTTTTTTCTGGGAGTGAATTCCAAACTATAGTCTGAATGCAAGAATCTGCTCTGCCAGTTATCAGAATGGACATGTTCTAGTTCAAACAGATAAATGATAAGAGCTGTTCAAATTAATTTTGCGTTAGTTTTGTCACAGTTCAACATGACTGCTACAAATCAAGTGAAAATGGAAATCAAAAACAAACAAATCTAAGACTCCACTGACATATACTTTTTAGCTTATAGCTTTCATGGAATCAGACTTTAGTAAAGATTAATATATGACTTTTTTCTTTTTATTATATGTTAATGGATTTCATATTTTTTCCGCATTGATTCTATAGCACTGCATGTATATCACATTCAGTTGGACATGCCACAGTGAGGGGGATAATAGGATCAGGGTCCAGACATCATGTTTGGCAATCTTAAGCCCAGAAACTATGAGGAAGGCTCTGGCCTCTGGAAACTTAAAGCACACTCTCTTAAAGGATGCAACGCAAACTTGGCATTCACCGCATTCTCCACCAGCTCCTTTTAAGCCACGGGTGTCAGGACATGTTAGTCCGTCTGCAAACTTTTTCACAAGATGTGGCAGCGTGCTTTTTTTTACTGAAGAGCGGACCTTAACAGCCTTATCTAAAAAGGTCCCTTAAGTGGCCGGCTTTGGAAAGAGTGACTTATAGGAAGAAAACGAGCTGGAGGGGGATCAGAGAATGGAAGGGGGCCGGTCGTTGGAACCGTTACGACGACGGCGGCATTCCCGTTCCCACCACCACGGGTTTGCGTAAGCCCCTTAATGATAATGCGCCGTACAGTCTGCCCTCCATGTTTGCCTCCTTGACTGACAAAGTCACTCATACCAGCGGATTAGCAGGCTGCGCAGGGGCCCTGCTCCTCCAAATGGTTATGTGCCCGTGATGGACATGCTGTGGCCTGTTAGTGGCCATCTCCCCCTGTCCCCCACCTCCTATCATCCTTCCCTCCATCCTTTCTCCACCTTGCTCCTATACATCTGCGTTTTCTAGTAAAACCTTCGTCTTGTGTCAGCTTTCTGCTACCATCTATGGTGTTCAGGTCAGTTTTGACCCATGTTTTAAATCAGCTGTAAAATACACTAAAAACTTTTTTTTTTCATCCAATTTGTTTTTCTTCTCTTGGTTACATTGTTAGGCTTCCTTATCCATGAAAATATTGGTCCATTTTGTCAATACCCCTTGGCTTCAGTTGAACCTTCCTCTTGTCAGCTTTCTGCTACCACCTATGGTGTTAGGGCAGTGTTTTTCAACCTTGAAGTCGAAACCCCATGTGGGGTCACCTGGAGTTCAATTTGGGTCGCCTGAAATGTCCAGTAATTGATAAAAAAAAAAATTACTGATAAAAATATTCTCTTAACTAATTATTATTATTTTAAAAAATTATGATTAAAAACACCACACACAATCTTAAACAACTGTATTCTATACTTTCACTTTCTCAAATATAAATCAAGTCCAAATAAAATTCAGCATATAAAATATCTGAGCTGCCACATCTTGATTGATGGCCGCAATCACGATCATCACGGGATCGCCAGAAATTTGTGATGTTAAAATGGGGTCACAAGCCAAAAAAGGTTGGGAACCACTGGGTCAGTTTTGACCCGAGTCTTAAAGCAGAAGTAAGTGGAATGTTTGTGTTAATATAAGTCTTAAATAGTTCTATCTTCCGACAGCAATCACTTATATAGAGTGTTTGGTCTGAAACACGGGTCTGTCAGTCACTCTGCTCTGCTGTAAGCCGAGGATAAAACTTTCCTTGTATCCTAACCTTTATCCAATGAGGAGAGAGAACGGCATAAAGGGGCGGTCCTCTCTGTGTGTTCAGCCAAGGGATGCGCATGAATGTGGTGACGTAGGGACGAGGGCGGGGACTGCTAACTCCATCTGCTGACAAGAAGTTAGCCAAAATCACCGGATCGCTTACTTCTGCTTTAAATCAGCTGTAAAACACACCAAAACATTTATTTATCATCCCATTTGTTTCTCATCTCTTGGTTACATTGTTAGAATTCCTTATCCATGACAAGATTGGTTTTGCACTTATGATTTCAGTTTTAACTCTTATTATTGTTCTTAGCGTTATAACCGGGTCATAATTGACCCAAACACCACAAACCACATAATTTTAACCAGAGCATTTTAAAATTTTGTGAAAAAAAAAAAAGAATTTTTATTAGTTATTAGTTTTATTTTGTTTAAATAGAAGTTCCTGACAAAGTTAAAAAGCCTTGATGCTATGGTAGGCTACTTTTGAAACCTGAAAAGGGGTCAGTGGTGAGAAAGGATAACCGAGGTGGGCCCCTCCCTGGCCGGCTGCAGCTGTATGAATGTATACAGATAATCTTCAGGTGGCTGGTACACACATCAACTCAACTCTCAGTGCTGGCTGCTGACCTCTCCGGCTAATACATGCAGGGTTAAGAAAACACAGCTCCCGAGGAAACCTAATGCAACCTTAGAAAAACTCTAAAGGCTTTTTAGTGGACCCCACTGTGAAGGCACAAACAAGCCCCGCTGCTTACACGCATTCCAACCGCACATAAACACAGAACTTAGGCTTTTGCCCCGTTAACCCCATCTCCTCCTCCAAGTATTTGCCGATCATGTGTTGTCAAATGGATGAAAGCCTTTTCTGAATGTGTTTTGTATTTTGTTCCTTTTGCATGCCGACTATTAATAGCCTCCGATTTTGTGTGTATCTGTAGTGATGCAGTTAGTATGCGATGCAGCGCCCGACAGCAGAGATACACAGTCAGCAGCTGTTGAGCATGAGAAGCATTTTGTAGAGACCAAACTAAGAGGGATTGTGAGTATTAGACCTATATCTGCCAAGTGCCAAGAGACACAAGTCCAGATGAATTCTGCCTGGCTTGACTGAGAATATTCTGACAATGTAACATGTTCACCATATGTGAACAATATCCCACATACGAACTTTATTTTGTTCAGTCATGGTTGATTTCATCTCTTTCCTCTCACAGGTCCAAATAATAAGTCCAGTCCCCCAGGAGACAAAAAATACAGTTTTATCTTTTACATTTTCAAAATGACAGAAAAGGAAAAGAATCTGCAGCAAAGGTTTGTCCACCCTGTATAGTTAGTAGCTAGTAGCCCCCGCTTTGGAAACTATCAGAGTGTGAATAGTAAATATCTTGTCTGATACCTTGGTCAAAGTTATCTGAGAGCTCAAGTCTCATTTCCATTCTTTTGCTGCTGCTTTCCCTTTTTTTCACTCTATCACTGCATCCTGACATACAGCGAAATCTATCGCGAAGGTGTCCTGATATGCACCGTGATGATTTTGTCGCGAGTATATTCTATTGGTTCAGAATCCAAACCAATCAAATTATCGAGGGATGTAAACAAACGTCTATTTTTTAGATTCCTGACATTTCCCGGTTGCCGTTTTTGACATCTTTTTCTCATATTCTCCTCTCTCTGCTGACTTCTAACATCTTCCAATTGCTGAACTATTCACATTGACAGAATTTTTGACCAAACTTTTGCATGACACTGTAGCTGAGGTGGTCAAGGACACTTACGGCTTCAATCCTGGTCCATCAACTAAGAATAGAATAGAGAATACTTTATTAATCCCTAGGAGGGAAATTCAGATTGTCTTGCAGCTTACATAACAATGATATGATATAAATGACATAAAATGATATAATATAATATAAAATGATATTAAAAGTAAACGTGTATATCCTAACAAAAGAATGAATCCTTTTAAAGGGATAGTTCACCCAAAATTGAAATTTCACTCATTATCTACTCACCCTCATGTCGACTAAGGGCTGGGAGAAGTTTCAGAGTCCTCCGTGGCTTCTCTGAGTTACAGGGGGCTCGACGTAGCAGTGCATGTCCATATAACGGTTGCAAATGGATACCAACTGTCTTTGTAACAAAAGACACACCAAAAAACATCCAAATACCTCCATGCTGCTCGTATGTAATGTCCAAAAATTAAATAAGTCTATATTTCAAGCTTGTTTGTAGCAGAAGCTTCTCGAAGCTCCTCTTCCTGGTTCGTCCAATTTGGACGAACCAGGGTCTGTCCTCTTCCCAGTTCGTCCAAATTTGACGAACCGGGAAGAGGAGCTTCGAGAAGCTTCCGCTACAAACAAGCTTGAAATATAGACTTATTAAATTTTTTTCGGGACAATTTCGCATTTCGGGGCTTCAATACAAGATGGACATTACATACAAGCAGCATGGAGGTATTTGGATGTTTTTTGGTGTGTCTTTTTGTTACAAAGACAGTTGGTATCCATTTGCAACCGTTATATGGACATGCACTGCTACGCCGAGACCCCCTGTAACTCAGAGAAGCCATGGAGGACTCTGAAACTTCTCCCAGCCCTTAGTCCACATGAGGGTGAGTAGATAATGAGTGAAATTTCAAGTTTGGGTGAACTATCCTTTTAACCAATATGCTGTTTCCTGTTTAAACAATCATTTATGGAAAGTTCATATGGCTTTAAAATGTTCCACCTTGGCCTGCGGGGCAAGACATGCCCCCATCCTGACAATGCAAACTTTCCACTCCTCACAGAAAATGACATCAGATCATATACAGTCAGTGAAGTGGTGAATCCAACTGATGAAGCCGTGTCCTACAGCCGTGATGAAGCAGCTGTCTGGGTTAAACATCCTGCTTAACGCCAAACGCGGCACACCTGTGCCTTGTGTCAGGCGTGTGTCAGTCCTGTGTGTGTTTCGCAGTCATCACCTTATAAGGACTGCGCCCCCCCCCTTCGTTGGTGAGATGCAAGGCCCCGTCGACCGCCCACATCATGTATGAGTTATGAAATGACTGTCTGTGAGTTGTGAGTTGTCAGTGCAGCTTTAATTGTTCCAAACCCCTCCCTTTCCCCTCTGGTGACTTTCTGATAAAGTAGTAGTTTCCACGTTACAGCCTCATCTGCTGTGTGTGTGTGTGTGTGTGTGTGTGTGTGTGTGTGTGTGTGTGTGTGTGTGTGTGTGTGTGTGTGTGTGTGTGTGTGTGTGTGTGTGTGTGTGTGTGTGTGCGTGTGTGCGTGTGTGTGTGTGTGGAGCCAGACAAACGTCTGAGGACTTGCCTCAGCCAGCTGATGAGGTGGAGCACCTGTACAGCGCACTGACTCATTCAATCAAACACACAAAGACTTACACATATATACGCACAGTGGATTGTCTGGGTTTGGGATTACAAGTGGCTGTCAGATCATCAGGAGCATCGGAGTCATGGCGTGGGTGTTGCAGTGATAGAAATCCATAAATCACAAGTCTCTTTTGTGATATTCCATTTGTCTGATTCCATGACTGATGTGTTGCTTGTGGGTTCAACCCAGTGAAATCTGGAACAATCTGGTTCAACCCTGCTCCCTGTTCCTGTTCCTGTTCCTGCATGGGTCAGCTCACCTTCAGCCTCCCACTGCCCAAAGGCTTACAGTTAATTCTAATGTGAATAATGGTGACCATAAGATATAGTTAATGAATGCATTACAATATAGGCCTATAAAAATATATAATAAAAGATTGACATTTTTTCAAATTTCATGTCACTTCCATGGTCAGCATTCACAGGGGAGACTGAAAAGTATAAGCCCATGTATTTTCTGCACAAGCAGCTGATAACAACCAGTGCTTATATTTTATTGTTAGTTTATTTTATTGTTAAGCAAAGAAGGAAGTCAGGTGATGTGTACAGAGCACTTATTTTTGTCCTTATCAGATTACGGTTGAGCTGAATGAATGGGCCGACCAAACACGAGAAAAACAAAGTCATTGCTCTTTCTTTTACTGATGGATTCATACATGGTATTGTTGTAAACCTTAAAGGGATAGTTCAACATTTTGGCAAATTGGCCCATTGCCATAATCCCTATAGTCTTAGGAGCGGGTTTGTTACCTTTAATTGTCGGTGCAAGCTATTTTTAGAACGGTGGAGCAGAGCCGCGAGCTGCTCAGAGCTACACTACATAGGCTAATGGAATTTCTTGGTTTCCCTCATCAAACTCATCAAATACACAATCCAATATGCCAAAATGTTGAACTATCCCTTTAAATCTAACCAAACATATACAGTACTATATATATATTGTGGATATAGAATGGTCGGTGGGGGACGTACTGTGTAGGTATATGTATGTATGTGTGTGGCGTGTATGTATATGCGCCATTCCGATCAGACTGCTTATGGTTTTTTATAATGAAATGAGAAATGAGGGTGCGGCAGCTATAAGCTTTGCTTCAGCTGCAACCCTTTTCGACCAGCTATATAGTATTGTTACTATCTTGAATTTGTTTTGTTGAAATTTTGATGCTGTGATTGAAATAAACACTCATTCATTCATTCATTCATTCATTCATTCATTCATTCATTCATTCATTCATTCATTCATTCAGTACATTGTTACCAGGGTGCACTCCTACAGGTCATATCCATTGTTAGTGACAGATGACCTACATAGTTTTTGATGTTGGCTAAACCTGCTACAAGGACTTGACATGGAAAGACTCACCTTTGTCACTTGCAAGTCAAATGTCTACAGATTGTTTTGGATCAATAGACAATATTGACATTTGGCAGAACTGAAGCATAGATGATTAAAATCTCATTCTGTTACTCAGAGCTGATTCTTCACCAGATGTGAGCAACTAGAAACTTGAGCTGTGGGTATTTTCCCTCATTGACTTTGTGGTCAAAAAGTCTCACAGCCTTGACATTTGTTTTGATTTTACTTTTAATTCCATTGACTTAAAGATGAATTTGAGATGATTATAACTTGTTCTGATGGCCTCAGAATAGTCTCTCCTTCAATAACTTCAGTGACTTGTGATTTAGATGCTTTGAGACTTGACGCTTAATAAATCAAGTGACTTGAAACTAAACCTGGATTGACCGGGTTCGTGACTTTTTTTTACTTTGACCTTGCAGTGGCCTTTATTTTTTCCTCAAAATTTTATTAAAAATTACAACATCAGTATAGTGCAATGTAATTCAATACAACAACAACCGCTGCCAGGGGTTGCAGTGGCCTTTAATGGCTTCATATTAGATTTGAGACCTGATCCAAGCAATGGGTGACGTGTTACAACTCTTGACATAACTTGGATAACATGGTTTCCTGTGACCTGATGCTCAAATGTCTAGATGCTCAATTACGATGACTTTAGATTCAAATAAGTTGACACATGACTTGATTTAAAAGTATCTCTAGTAGTACGCTCTGGACTTGACTTGTTCTCGCCCTCAGTGACCTCAGATTCGACTGACTTGACCTGAGACTAGACTTGAACTTGCTTTAAAATATTTTAAAACAGTTCCCTATTGTGCTGCATGCGAGTTTGAGAATTGTGTCAGTCCATTGGTGGTTAGTGGGACACATTCTCCACGGTGAAAGAAAACCCATCAGTACCAAGTGACAGATCTGCACCGGAGAGGGTGTCAACTTACAACTAGTGCTTAATATGTTGACGATACCCCTTGTGGGGATTTTCTGTTGAATCCCTGTGGCTTTACTACCGCTTGGTTAGACTTAAACACAACCCCTTCCCTGTTATTGTAAGGGATTCTCAATGAAGCCGACCCAGCTAGAGCTACAGTTACCATTGATCCCGCTGGTGTTGGGAAAGCATGCAAAGCATCTGGGCCTGTCCCAGTGAGAGCCCTATTACTCATGGTCAATAATCCTGCTGGTCCTATAAGGACCATTTGCACGAAACACACCCAGAAAAGAGAAGAGGGGGGGGGGACATTTGGACAAGAAGGGACAGGACAGGAAAGGACATTATTAAGGAAAGGGTATAGGCCGGAGGAAGGAAAGGTATAAAAGTAAAAAAAAAAAAAAAATAGAGGTGAGATTAAAGGGATAGTTCAACATTTTGGCAAATTGTCCCATTGCCATAATCGCTATAGTCATAGCAGTAGGTTCGTTACCTTTATTTGTCAGTGCAAGCTATTTTTAGAACGGCGGGGCAGAGCCGCGAGCTGCTCAGAGCTACGCTACAGAGGCTAATGGGATTTCTTGGTTTCCCTCATCAAACTCATCAAATACACAATCCAACAACTCCAAAAAGCTCTGGTGGACAAGTTGTGACCTGCACATTCACCACACTATGAGATAATAACATAACGTTATGAGACAGAGTTGTTGTCGAGCTGAATTCATGCAAAACCGCTGATGCGCGTTGCCTTCAAGCAGTCTCTGTATTTACCTCGAAAACAACTCTGTCTGGTAACGTTCTGTTATTATCTCATAGCGTGGTGAATGTGCAGGTCACAACTTGTCCACCAGAGCGTTTTGGAGTTGTTGGATTGTGTATTTGATGAGTTTGATGAGGGAAACCAAGAAATCCCATTAGCCTCCGTAGCATAGCTGTGAGCAGCTCACGGCTCTGCTAGCTTGCACCGACAAATAAAGGTAAAAAACCTACTGCTAAGACTATACGGATTATGGCAATGGGCCAATTTGCCAAAATGTTGAACTATATGTATATGTAACTATAAGTATTGCAATTTCTGAGTCAGTAGGTGAGGAGTGGTTATGTGTGTTGTTAAGCATGTTGTGTTGTAAGTGATTGGAGACAGACCTGTTAGCATTAGCCAAAAGCAACACCATGGAACTCATCCTTATTTTTTTTCTTCACCCAGGACATCACAGCACTGCACCGTCTTATATAAGGACTTTATGATAGGGACCAACTGAGCGTATTACTATTAAAATAGAATGTCAACTCTGCACATGTGATATCCACTTTACCCCCCACCCACCCCTCTCCACTCCCCTCCACTGGTGCCACCTGACTCTAGAGGCCCAATCTAATCAGGTCACTACAGCCGGCCCTCCGCTCCAGGACCCGGGCCACGCCATCCTTACCTCAGCTGATATGCATGTGGTCAAGAGAAGGAAGTGTCTGAGATAACTGAGGCGTTTTCAGTTAGACAGGCATGAGGTAAGCCGTCAGGAATCTCTCTCAGGGCATTACCTCAGTCTGCAGGCCTACAAGTGGCTGTTGTGGTGGCCGTGTAGAAAAACACACACGCATACGCATAGAGGTTGGTACCTATTTTAGGCACCAGGCTTCGTTTCATTGGTATTATGGATGTCTGCTCTGGTAGAAGTAAATACCTTGACTCATAATTTTCACATTATGAGGTTTGTGTGTAATTAAAGGCCGTGTCTGCTCTTGTTCAGGCTTAGAGGCTGTCAGTCTGTTAAGTGATTTCACACATTGTTTCTGGTGACTGAAATAGGTCGCAGATTTGTTTTGTGGGGGCGTGTTGCAAACTGAGGTAAATGTGATGCAGGCAGCGTTGGTTTTTTTTTTTGAGTCCTTGTCTCATCTTGTCGTATCTTCAACAGCAGTTCTTGTTCGTCGTCTCCAACGGTAACCTATAACCTGCTCCGCTTCCTGGCACGGCCACAAGGAATGTTCAGAATGTACCTGGAAAAAAAGTCAACAATAAAAGTATTTAGGAGACATTAAATTGCGCACAATGACTGCTTAGTACAACAGATGCCTTTGTTGTGTGTACTGCACAGGCGGGGATCTTATTCCACCGCTGTAATCTGAGATTTAAAAAAGCAGAAGCGGAGAAGAGGGGGGGAGAGACTTTACAGGGTGGGTAACTTCAGATGGTATCTCCCCCCTTCTGCATCATCCAAGCCATCAGAGACAATCAAAGACTGTGTGTGGCACTGATCCAAGGCGCCGCAAAATTAATTCTGATCTAAGAGATACGTGCAAAAGAAGCCATGTGTCCACGCCCCGCACCATCAAGCCATCTAGATCCATTTACCTCTTGTCCTTTTATTGTGTGCCCTCGACAAGGCAGCCATTTCAACAAGAATGTCAATATGTCAAGCTCTGCCTCTATGTGAACTTGTCCCATCTGATAACGCAACGAAACGTAAACGCTCCTCTGTCAGTGTCCATCGCTCAGAGATACCACCATCTGTTTTCATCTTCGTAAAGCGATAAAAGAAGTTTGCAATATTATGAGAAATCATTAAAAAAAAAGAAGTATTTTCAAGGGGAGACACTACAGGTGAATAGGGTAAACATTTTAACTAACATATATCATCATGAAACTTCCCAAGTTTATCACTTACATTAAGACAAATAGTTTTTGTATTACAAGTTTTGTCCAATTGTATGTTTAAATATGTAAATGAGGCAATATCTGATGAAATATGCGCTAATCTGCATACATTTCCAGAACTGAAATCTGAACAATGGTTAAAGCCCCTTTCAAAATTCTTGTTTTATTTTGTTGACATATTAGAGTCAGAAAGTTTTACAGAGGGGATTTTGGATATCTCTTTTTATCACACTGTAAATGAGAAAATACTGTCACCAGCCATAGAAAATCCAATTTCGCCCTGTTTTTAGGAATAAAATGTTTTATAAATCAGGCTGTGAATGATATATCAACAATTCCCTCTGTAACAACCACCTTCAGAATATAGACAGGAATGAAACTGGAAGGTTTGGTGTCTGTAAGTGCTGCTGAAGTTGAGATTTCAGACTCAGAGTCTAAGGAAAAACTCATTTTGAGAAAATGGCCTATAAAGACTTGTACTGTAAAATTCCATTGATTGTTAATGTAAATTATACTTTTATGATTGGTTGTGGATACGGAGGAAATTACAATTTCTGGAGCCTACATCATTGTTCAGGAGAGAGAGAGCTTTACAATGATACCTGACATGACATGGGTCAGACAACAGGCACAGCACAGTCTGTCACAGTAGCTGTTAACTTTTGGTGAATTTAAGAGAAATCTACTGACGAAAGAGACAAAATGAAGTAAAATAAAAAAAACACCTTGATGTGGATTCTCTACCATTTATTTTGATTTTTCTGAAAGAATACATGTTAAGGAAGAAAACTATCTCAAAATCGAACAGTGCATGAAAAAACTGTGTTTTTGCCTGTGGTTAAAATTAAGGAAAGTATTTCATTATTCATTATCGTAGAAAAAAAAAGTTATAATGCAATTAAATACGTCCTTTTCTCTACATATGACATATTTTTGCACCCTGTAAGGACAGTTGTTCAGTCACATTAGATCAAAAGTCTATAATCCTTTGTGTATATATCTTTAAGATGCTGTTGAGACACAACTAAGACTCTCTCTCACACACATACACACATACACACAGATTAAAACACAAGAGCATCAGTTGTTTTTCTATTATAGAAACATCTGTCAACAGCTCCTTTGTTGTATTTATTCCAGACCAAAAGGACTTTCCCATGAGGTCATACAAAGACACACACACAGCCTCTCACACACAGCAGGGGTTGTTAGTGCCTTAACAACATTGTCATTTCTTCAACCACAACCCACCGACGACAACACAGGATGAAATTCATCGGTAATTACACGGAGAGACAACAAGAATACAGTCAAGTGGAGGGCAACAGGGTACGTGAACTACAAGTAGTTTGTCTCAACATGTTGTTTTTTTTCACAGTAACTTTTCCTGTGAATTTGTTTCCTTTGTAGTGGCCACTATCACCACATCCCACCGCTCTAACCCCCAAACATCTAAACCTATTCTTCTTCAGCTGGCTCTCTCTCTCTCTCTCTCAACAAAGGTTCCTCTCTTCTTTTGATGCCGCTGCGTCTCCTTCACTTTGACTCAGGCCACCACCACCACCACCACCACCACCCCCTGCTCCCTCCTCCTCCCCCTCCTCCTCCTCCTCCTCCTCCTCCTCCCTCCTCCCTGCATATTTTGGTGTTGTGTTTTTGGTATGCTCATGAAAAGGCCCGCAAAAGACGGTACAATAGGGCACCTGCCAGAATAATGAGCCCTCAGAGAGAAATGCAGCTGCAGGGCTGAGAGTCACATAGAGAGACGCTGATGATGGCCCCGCTTTTAAGTGGTCAGAGATGATCCTCAGCCACACCTTGTACCTACCAGGCCACCCCCCACCCCCTCCTCCACCACCCCATACCTCCCTCCTCCACCTCTAAGCTGGAATTTCCCCTCTGACACACACAGAAACTCAGAAGGTGACAGCAAAACAATCCCCGCTGCAGCAGCTGCTGCTGCTCGCAGGCTGCATCTTGGTATACAAGAACGAGAAGTGAAGGAAATGTTCTACACCAGAGGTCTTCAACAGGGGGTCCGTGACCCTTCGGGGGGTCCACGGAGCTGCTGCATGGGGGTCGTCGTGGAATTTTTGGTTAATTAGACAATTTTTTATATCTTTAGCAGGCCGTTGTATAGGGGAGAAAGGTGATGATAATTCTAGGGGCCCAGCACCCAGTAGGGCCCACAAAAAACCCAATAACTCTAATCTCTGTACTGATTTATTCTGCATAAGACAACTAATGACTCATAGTAATGCTGCATTAGCATCAAAACACAGTAGGCTAAATAAAAAATGATAATACATACGTAGTCTTAGAAAAAAAAAGTGGAAAGGTCTGGGGGTAGGGGCCCACTTTAGTATTCTTTCAGGGGGCCCAGAATTCCTAGCAACGGCCCTGATCTTTAGTTTCCACATTTATGTTTCAAATAAAAACGTCAATTTGAATAGCTTGTCTGCATGATTATCAGATGTAGTCAAATTCATAATCATTCTACTAGATCAGCAGATGATGGTCAAATAACATTACCATGCCCAAGATCTAACGCTTTGAAAAGGACAGTTATCTTTCGTGCCATCAAGCTTTGGAATAACTGCCCCCTCCATATACGACAATCCAACAGCAAGTCATCATTCAAATACCTAACTTTTATATTTTTACCATCTTCAAGATGTCTTGTTGATGATCCCAAAAAGAAATATTATCCCATGTATGTTTATTTTGGCTATTTTGGCTGCCACTACCTGGATTTCCTAACATGATTTTTGAACATTCCGAAATGTTTAATTTGGCCTTAAGCAGCTTGTGAGGGGTCAAACAAGGGGTTTTTCACGATTCTGAGTTGATTGCAAGCATTAGTTTTTCAACCAAAACACTCCTTACAGCCATGCCCACATTTCCCACACCTCCCACCACCAATAGAATGTATTACAGAGAACCTAGTCCTTAGCATGGCAGAGGTTATCTTTAAGGTTGTCACATGTACTGTATATTACTACTAAATACTCAATATGATAACTTATCTGTAGGCTACAATGTGTGTCAAATGAGTCAAAATCTCGAGGACAACAATATTCTATTGATCTATTGATCCTCGTCTTCTTCTTCACCCTCCATCTTCTCAATTGTTTCCTCCAGCAAGTGGATGAGTGAAGGGGGGAGGACAGGGTTCAAGGCTACCCTCAGTCTTCTCCCAGCCTTGGCCAGCATCATAGGGCTTGGGGCACCAGCATATTACCAAGCCTTTAGACATTTCTCCATTGTCTGTCTGCCCCCCTGGACTTGTTGATGAGCTAAATTTAGCTCCCTGATGGTATTCTGGGCTGATGCTGGAATTTTTTTTTTTTTTTTACAAGCTTTAAAAGGGAAAGGAATCCTGTGACTAATGTCCCCTGTGCTCTTTGGTAGAACCAGTATGTAAACAGTCTGGCTTTTGTCTCAGAGGAGCAGAGTTTCTGTCCACATTCAAGTGACATAGTGAATGTGATAGCGGGCTCACTGATAGGCCGGGCCGCCGCTGTGTGAATGAACCTAGTCACACACTCAGGAGGAAAGACAAACATGAATACTCATTTGTAACAAACATGACAAGAGGGGAAAATAATTACTCAGCGCTTTTTTTCTTTTTTTTTTCATCTCCGGTGTTGTTTCCTTGTGCGGGGGAGTGTGTGTAGGTGCGTTTCAACATTACTGGTTTCTGTCTCTCTACGTGTGTGTGTGTGTGGGTGAGATCATGTCACAATGTGCTGCTAGAGACACCTACTGTATCAGGACTGTAGCAGGTGTTTGTCCCTGTGTAGACACAGTTTGTATCATAACCTGCAAAACACACAGTCATGGAACCTGACATGCTATAGGCTCCCCTTAGCAGAAAGTAGTTTATTAAAGTGTAAGTCATTTTATACTAAAACTGAGGCAGTATACTTGGAAATGTACTTTTGTAAACTTAAAATGACCTATAAGGTATACTTTTATCAACTTAAAATGTTCCAATTTAGTCCTATAAGAAGTATTAAATTCACTTCAGTTCACATGGGTGTGGCTCAGAGTATGCACTCATGTTATACAATGCAGCAATAACCACTGTGTACTTGTGGGTCAGATTGTCAAGGTGTTGATTGACTCTTGTTTTCATTATTTCCTGTTTTTTTTATTTTAGTGACATGATATTAGAGCATCAGTTGATCTGATCAGAAACAGATCAACAACTTTGGTGACTGTTCAGCTGCTGAAGCACAAACTGTAACCTGATTGTGAAGATCGGTTGGCCGCTGAAGAATCATCTCAGACTTTGTCATGATTCATACTCCCATTCCCTAGACCATTGGTTCTCAAAGTGGGGTCCGGGGACCCCCAGGGGTCCTTGAGAGGGTTCAAGGGGATCCCCAAATTTTTCTCGAAATTGTACCAATTTTTTCTTTTCAGAAATTTTACATTTTTTCTAGAAGTTTCTTGAAATTCTTCCAAAATTCACGCCATTGGCTGTAATTTAAACTAAAAAAGTAATGTCCTTCAGTGTCCAAATTTTGTCCAATAGGAGTCCGTGGTCTAATTTGTGTCAGTTTAGGGGTCCTTGATGTAAAAAAGTTTGCCCTATGTCAAACTCATGGCTCGCGGGCCAAAACCGTTCCGCGATGGAATTATCTTTGGTTCGCATGGTATATTGCATGCACCACTAATACACTACGAGTCCTTGCCGCACTTGTTAATCAGCATCCTTACGGAGCCAGTCAAGTGGACTTTAAAAACAAAGGTTTTCAAGGCAGGTGGGAGGCAGAATGTATGTCCGCAGATATAAAGGGCAAAGCTGTTTGTCTTCTGTGTGGAGACGGTGTGGCTGTAGCAAAATGATAGAATATAACATGAGAAGACACTATGAAACAAAACACCAGGACACCAGAAAATGTTTTCCTTAGAAATGACTATGGAAAGCTACAGATAGAGCCATAAGAAATGAATGCAACTGATTTTTATTTATGTAATAATTAATGTTGTTTTATATGCAATAACTTACAGGCTTTGTTAGATTTCAGGTTCAATATTTCAGGTCATTTCAATAAGTTCTCTATAAACATTGGACCAGTCCGGCCTTCGACTTGGCCCACTGTGTATTTGAGTTTGGCACCACTGCCTTAGACTGTGTCAGCCATTGGAACAGATCTGCTGCTTTGCTCCCTGGCTGAAAAAGTATTGAATGAATGAAAGAACCCGTCACGGGAGGCAAATTTGCAAAAAAAAAAAAAAAAAAAAGAAGAAGAGGAAATATATCTATATATAACCTATTTTTTTATGCAAATCAGTTTAGGGAATACAGGAAGTGCAACTTGGATTGGGCCTTCAGCTTTTCTCTTTAATTTCTGTGCAGTTATAGAAGAATTTGACAGAAACAAACAGTAGATGAGATGAATCTCCACCTCCATGTGTTCCCAGCGTCTGGCTCCCACACAGCCCGGACCCTGTTGCTTTATTTCACCACTAAAAGCTGAGTGGAGGTGATTCTTAAACTAGCACACAGCCACAAGAGACAACACAAAATGAGGGCTTTGTGGCCCCTAAGTGTGCCGTCTGTACTCTGGGAGTCAGGAGGTCAGGATGGTGGAAGGTGGAGGTGAGGAGGTGAGAAGGTTTACAGGCTGACGGGGGAGATATAGGAAGGGAGGAGGGGGGGGGGAGGGAGATTTTGGTGACAAGGCTTCAGTTGTTGTTTTTTTCTAAACTGGGGAGGAACAACCCTGACATTATGACATTGTGGACTCACAAAAAAAAACACACACACACAGACACGCTGTGCCACTTTGACCCCGTCACCTCCTTCACTGAGGCATTCAGGAGAGAGAAAATATCATTACTGATCTGGTAACGAGCCTGAGAGGCAGCATTAATGCTGTTAGAAAACCAAAAGTCAGTGTCATTCAACTTGAATCTGTCGTCTGTGCCAACTCCCGGCACACTGCCTCCCAGTTCCCTTTGACTCAATCTGAATGGAGGATTATTCCCATGTGGTGAAGTCAATAACAAAGCCAATGGTTCAGTATGATGTTAGTAAACTGATTAGGGAAGCAGCAGAGTGAAATCTAACTCTCTCTCTGTTTCACTGCTCTTTATTTGTGGCCCGAGCTGAAAGAGCGAAGAACGAAGTGAGAAAACATTAAGGCGGCGATGCAGAGTGTGGTTATAAAGAATGTTTGGATTAATGAAGTTTTCTGCTCATTAGGGTTCAAAAATATGCTTTCAAGTTGTAAAGCCCCTTTTTTCTCCTCCAGTAATCCGCCTGAGAGAGAGAGCTTGCAGGGACCACAGTCCATGTTGCTCCAAAGGTCAAAATGTCACTTTGGCTTGTAGGAGGGAGTAAACAGGGGTGGAATAAGCCTCCTGTCTTAGGGGGCCCACACCATAAATCCTCAGAATAAAGAGTGCCTTTACATGATCTCTAGAAGCTAAAACAAAGGGTCAGGCTTTAATCACCGGTAATAGAACTCATGTTATGTTAGCTCAGTGAACAGCTGTCAGTCCAGTGTGCAGATGATTATTAAAAAATCATTTTAAAGATCCCATATTGTAGCTAGTGGGACTTTCATGTCTTTCTTGATCATAAATTGTATCTTATCCATCTGTCATACATCATATTCCATATCTGGTGTTGTATTTGAAGTGTTCCTCATCAGAAAATATATTTGTGCTTGTCGTAGAAGTCTTAACCTGAAATCTTACTGCATTTTCATTGGATCATTCACAGTCACCAACACCAACAACAACATGAACCAAATCCTGCAAGGTTAGATCATGGGTCAAGGTAGGCGGGGCTTGGAGCATGGCTGTGAGTGGTGACCGTTATGTTGTGACATCACAAAGTTACAGAAGTTCTGACGGCTGGTTTTAAACGGACAACGAGGAGGTTTTTTTTTTGGTTCTAAAAGAGTCTCATATTAATGTGGATGAATCTCCGTTACCCACACTTGTTAATGGGTCAATTTTCGATAAATATATAGTTTTGTCTTTATAGTTATTTTGTTATTATTATTTAGTGGTCTGCTCCCCCAGCATTTCCTAGTTTCAGTTTCCCGGACGCTGCCCGGCAGGTCATGGGAATAACGCCGCCGGATCGCCGCTTATGGTCGGAACTACAACGGTATCTGATCGTCTTCTAACCTCCGACTTTCATTCTTGATTAATGAAAACATTCTTGTGCCGGTCCAAGAATTTCAGCATGTGAGTGGAGGCTCATGGGAAATGTAGTGTGAAAACACTTTGCTTTCCAAAACTCCTTGTTGTCCCTTTAAGGCTTAGTGTTTGAATTCAGGCTGTGTGCATTTCTCTGTGGGCTGAGGTGTTAATACTCTGCCAGTGCTAATGTAAAACCTTACTGTAGATCTGCTTTATTACCAAAGAGGATTGGGTCCATATAGGACCTTTAATACTGTGAAAGTTTTCAGTCACCAGAGAAACGCTGAGACAAGTCCCAGAGTCCTCTCTTCTGATTGGTTGACACTTAGTTGTTATCACTCAAGCTCTGAGAGAGCAGATGTGAGACAACTTTGTGTTTGTTTCTCCTTACCAAAAAGATATCTTCTTATGGATCACAATATTATATAAGGGGCCTTCAATAGCGTTGGATGCTCATACCTGAAGAACTCTACTGGCGGAGTGATAAGAAAAATTCATTATCAACACCTCCAGGCCACTGAGCCCAAACACAAGCTGCGTGGAGCAGAGGAATGCCTGGCCCCGGGCGATGAATAGCCATAAATTCATTAGAGAGTGCCGTCCAGGCCGATTTGGAAGAACGAATGCTATTGCAGCGATAAACCAGTTGACCCCGTCAACTTGGCAGCTGTCATGACCTCAACCTGTGGCGGTATTAGATGTGGAAGGGCAGAAGAAGGGACAATATTTGTTTAAGCTGATAACGAGAGGTTGCAGAGGTTGCATGCACGCCTCTCTGTGTGTGTGTGGTGTGTGTGTGCGTGTACATATTTGTGTTTAGTATCTTGTTTATAGCTCATGTGTGTGAGCGTGACTTTAGGGAAAGAGCACATGTGTGGTTATGTATACAAGTTTGCATGAGAGTACGCTGAGCCGAAGATTTCCACCTACAACTGAGTGATTATTGACACAAAGAGTGTTGATGCAAACACACGCCACACACACACACACACACACACACACACACACACACACCTATGATGTGATTTTGTACAAGCCGGGGTGTGTGGCCCCGGCTGAACAGCGAGCGAGCTTAATGGCCTACAGCTCTCGCTCTGCACCATTAACATTCCAGCTGTGGAGATTCTGGCATGCATTGGGAAGCATGACAAGACAGCTACACATCTCTCTGCCTGCTGTCAGCACAGACCACCGTTTGTCTGCAGAGCCGCTCGCTCGCTCGCTCAAAAAAAAAAACCCAGAGAGGGGATTAAAAAACAGCCTCAGATCACTTGTGACAGATCATTTCTCTTCCCGTCAGTCACACACACTCTTATATTGATTTGTTTTCTCTCCTCTCTCTGCTGCTGCTGCTCCCTCTGCTGCTGCTGACTCATCCATCCAGCAACAGGTAAAGGAGTTATTTATACTGATCCCTCCCTAACATGCTATTTGCCCAGCAGGCAAACAAATCTCATTGCGCTCCTTGGCAGATCCACTTGGTTACATTTAAAGTAATTATCTGGCCGATATTTTACAGGGGTTACACGTGACGTTGAGTGTTTTGATGGAGAAATACGACATGAGACCGAGTCGTTGGTAGGTGTTGGCACAGGCGAGGCAGGCAGGCAGGCAGGCTGTCCGCCGGGCCCGGAGCGGTTGCACAAAGTGTTGACATGCTGCATGATATTACGCCAACCGAGGTGTTTGCAAGGGGGAAAAACCGCTCTGATGTAACAGATAAACGCCCGGAGGAGCTCTATTAACTCCTTAATACGCACACAAAAGAGACAAACTAATACACAATTACCTACATACACATGCAAACAAAAGGCCAGCAGCCAGGGAGGCATCAGGCAGGTATGAGACACTGCTTGTTGGCAGCCACTATGGATGCCAGTAAGGCTGTTAAATCATAGTTGTAATTACTGTTCTGCAGCTCCAGCTTATGAGACACTCCTGACAGACAGCAGGAGTCAGGAGAGGCAAGGTTGAACCGGTATAGACCGAATTGCCTTGTTGTGTTGTTGTATTTATTCAGTTTGGGGGAATCACAGTGTCTAGAACAGTGGTTTTCAAAGTGGGGGCCAGGGCCCCCCGGGGGGCCGCCAGGGGTTCCTAGGAGGTCCTCAGCAAATTGGTGGGAAAATGAGAACAAATGCAAATAACAAATTGTATTTGGGAGATTATTATAAAATCTAATTTATGATAATATAACATATCAAAACCTTATGCTCATCTTTCTAATTGCCTGCCAGACAAATTATCATTAAAGCAGAAGTAAGCGATCCGGTCGTTTTGGCTAACTTCTTGTCAGCTGATGGAGTTAGCAGCCCCCGCCCTCGTCATGGGTCTATTGGTCCTCGTCCCTACGTCACCACATTCACGCGCATCCCTTGGCTGCACACACAGCCCTTCATGCCGTTCTCTCTCCTCATTGGATAAAGCTTGTAGGATAAAAGAAAGTATACAAGAAGTTTTCTCCTCGGCTTACAGCAGAGCAGAGTGACTGACAGACCCGTGTTTCGGACCAAACACTCTATATAAGTGATTGCCGTCGGAAGATATTTTATTTAAGACTTATATTAACACAAATACTCCGCTTACTTCTACTTTAATGACACCATGACCAACTGTTAACTTGTTTCAAAACTCATGGAAAAGTTTGGGAACCATCAGTGGCTCGGCTGACAGGGATAGCTAACGGCGGTAGCTAAGCTACAGTAAAGGTTGTAGCTAAGCTAACATCAGGACGTCCCTCCCGTTGTCGGACACAACATGAAACTACTCCAGTTAGCTCAGTCATGTTGTAACTAAGATATCCGCTGGAGAAAATATTTGTTCATGGACCGTTTATTGAGTCACTGAGTTATTCAAATTAAACAGGTAGGCTAACCGTTAGCCCGGCTAATCTAATGACTAAAAATGTGCACACAAAAACCCAAATGTTTGTCCAATCATTGGTTTTATAAACTCCACAAACATCAGATTAGTCTAAACGGCGATATAGTGACATGAAAAATGAGATATCGAAACTCTTGTCCGTCACTATTGATGCTGGTTTTCTACCCAGAAGTGGGCTAGTTGTAAACAGCAAGGCAATTCAGTTTAGGCTATAGATGGAATCTCCAGTGTTGATGTGTCTTCCCCTGCAGCACTCTCTGTTGCTATTTCAGCCCCACCTTTTCTGACCAGGTCACAGGAAGAAAAAGGCCCCCATGATTTTTGCCTTTCTGTGTGTATGGGATTCTGATTTGAATTGTCAGCTGAATCACCTTTTCTGTCTCATGACCCCATTTTGACATCACAAATTTCTGGTGATCCCGTCAAATGAGATGCGCCAGCTCAGATATTTCTATATGCTGCAATTTATTTAAACTTGATTTAAATTCGAGAAAGTGAAAGTATAGAATACAGTTCTTCAGGATTATGTGTGGTGTTTTTAATCATATTTTCATCAATTAGGCTACTGGACCTTTCAGGTGACCCCATTTGAATTCCAGGAGACCCCACATGGGGTCCCGACCACAAGGTTGAAAATCACTGCTTTAAAGCCTCAAGCTTTTGTGGAAAAAAGTTATGTTTTTAATAGTGTGCAATATATTATTATCATGATATTATGTTAAAGGTGAGCACAGCTGATGACGGAAAGCAGACCACACCATCTTGTTTCAGTTTGGCCACACCTCCTCATACAGGACACAGTTCCTACTTCCTAAAGTTAAAAAAACATGACACTCAAAAATAATTTAAAGTTGCAAAAATATTTAAGAAAACATTTTATTTTACATAAACTGTACAGATGAAATTTATTTGACTAAATGATTCTTATACAGGAACTAAAAATAACTTTCTTATTAAATAGAAAACTGAAACAAAAATAGAATTAAAGATGAAAAAATGAAAAGTGTTGCTTATTGTACAAAACAGAGAATGAAAATAGAGCTAAGAAATGAAAATCTTATATCGTACCCTGATACAATGGTAGGCCTTTTTCGCAAATCACAAAAAAAAAAGAAAAGAAAAAACAACAGTATTGTACACAGTAACGGCCTTTGCCATCTTAGTACAGCTCAAATCTTGGCCTCTTTGGTTCCATTAATTAAAATACATTTGAAACAAAATTCAATTTTACTTCTATAAAAATAACATTTCAATGGCAGTTTTTGTTTCACTAATCCTGCAACTTTTCAGTGCAAACGTCACAACAATCATTCGCTTTGGAAAAGGAAGCGAAAGATCACATTTCAAGTATTGATAAAGAGTTGAGGACTGAAGAGGGAGAGAGAGAGAGGAGGAGAGACAGGAAGAGTAAAGAATTCAGTCTAATAGACAATGTTGAGTGTGGGTATAGATTACTATACATTGCATAGCTCGTGTGGCACTTATTTAGTGATGGGACAGGACACTCAGTACCCCTTGGAAGGCATTTCTTTATACAAGTGCTATTCAGGGTGTGCATTTTCAGTTTCTGCAAGTGCTGCACTGCACCGTGGCGACGCACTGGGCCCCCACTCTGTGTCCGTGGCCCCCACAAGCTTCCACGGAGCACTCTGGGGTCAAAGCAGTTCTCTCTGTCTCTCTCTCTCTCTTTTTCTCTCTCTGACGTTCCCAGCGCACAAGTGAAGTGCACTTATGAGATCTATCTTCACCTGGTTGTCATGGTAGCAGGAGCCTGCAGCATTCTCAACAGGCAGGACAGCCGGCGGGGGCTGAGGGCCGCGGTCAACAGTAAGGACGACGACAACAGAGACATTTTTTGCAATTTGCTGCTGCTGCCGAGTGTTTAATCCTGCAAGGCATTAAGAGCTACTGGTCTAATTCCACCAGAGAGGACAGTCAGACTGAGTCTGTCGGCATAGTAGCGAAGTGCTGGTGTTCTGAATTGTATAAGCTGATGAATTGTCAGTGCTTTATAAAAACAAAAGTCTGTCATGTGCTTAAAAAGTACTTAGGAGGAGCAGTGTGGGAGCATGTGTGTGTGTGTGTGGAAAAGGGGACGAAGGGCGGGAGGAGGAAGCCAATCATGTCGCTGGCTGATCCTGTCACGTTCCTTAAGCGCTTTTCTTTTTTCTTTTTTTTTTATCTTCATTCAAGAGGAGATGATGAGCCATTATTTTTTGACTAGAAATGGCAAAACTAGAGCAAAGTATCATTTGGTGATAGTAATCGTTCCCTTCTCATCCCAGCGCCGGCCGGATGCCGGACCCTGCATGGGCGGCGGCGGCGGCGGCGAGCTCGTCGCTGCAGTCCGACATAATAACACGCTGCTCGCACGATCGAGGCACGTGCAAGCGGGCGCGACACTGACACTTGCGTTTGCTAGATTGCGCCAGTGTGTGTGTTTGTATGTATGTATGCACATACAGTAGGTATAGTTATATTGTATATGTGTACCGTACAATAACGTCCTGTTTGTACAAAAAGGCCTTTTTTTTCTGACTGGTTGGTAGTTCAGATGATGGGAAGCGGCGGTCGGCGCCGGATCAAGCGCAGCCGCACTCCTCCACGATCATGTTGGGCACGTCCCTCTTGACGATGTTGTACTCATCGTCGAAGTAGAGCATGGACATAGTACTGAGCTTGGTGGGGATGCAGCAGGAGTTGACCGAGCCCGGGCTCATCCCTCTCATGCGGTACTGGTTGACCACCGCGGTGTGGAAGGACGACGCCGACCCCGGCACTCCGGCCATGTACGCCGGGCAGCTCCCCTCGCAGTAGTTGCCGTAGTAACCGGCCGGCGCGATGATCCAGTCGTTCCAGCCGATGAGGCGGAAGTCTATGTAAAACTGCTGCCGGCAGCACAGGCCCCCGCTGGTGCCGTCGCACTCCAGTCCCCGCTTACGGATGCGGTGCTTCCCGTCCACCTGCCGGGCGCGCACCACCAGGAAGGGCCGGTGGGACGGGTCGCCGGGGTCGACCAGCACCGGAGACACGCCGGACGAGTCGCAGCCGTCGCAGTGGACCTCCAGGTCCTGCCTCCGGCCGCCTTTCCCGAACACGGCCCGCACCGCCTCGGAGAGGGGGAAGGTGTGCCAGCCGCTGCGTTTCAGATCAACGCGCTTCTCCACCAGGGTCCAGCGAGCCGTTCCTCCCCCGCCACCGCCGCCACCACCACCGCCTCCTCCCGGGCCTCCCTCCGCGGTGCCTGAAGCCCCAGGCTCCTGGTAATGGATCTTGACCGTCACCTTCCTCCGGAGGCCCTTCTCCGGTCCCGGCAGCACGCGGAAGTAGAGCCACAGGTTGGCCTGGGACACGTACAGGTTCTGGTTCCCCTCGTTGGAAATGAGGAAGTAGATGCCGGTCTTGGAGGAGTGTCCATCTGTAAGAGACAGGACAAACACAGTACGGTTTATTATCAGTCTGATAATATAATAAACACAGAGGAAAAACACTTTTTTTGTCTCAGTTGTTATGTGCCAAAAGTATGACATCTGAGCAACGTGATATCAGATCTGGTGCCAGAAACAGGACAGTTCAGGCAGAGTTCACCACAGGTCAACGGACACTTTTAACCACATCAATGACATCATCTGCTGAAGACCATGAGACGTGACTAAAAGCACTGGAACCTGTCCAGTAAGTGGACCGTGTGTTTGATATCAAACGCATTTCTGTTATTTCAAGAGAGGGTGGTTGGCGCACACACACACAAACACACACACACACACACAGCATATGCTCAGAAAGTAGAATTCCCTCCCTCCCCTTGCCATCACCCACCGACCCCACCACCCCCTCCCTCCAAGAAGGGCACGGCTTTGTCTTTAAAGATCTGTTTTCCCCCCTTGTTTTCTCTGTTCTCCCTCAATCACTTTGTCAGGTGACCTCTGCGGGAGCTCCTGATAGGCCAGCTGTGACAGGCCAGTTCTGGGATCAGACCCAGTTGGCCCTAAGAACCAGCTTTGTAAGTGACAGGGCCAAAAAGGGAGGGGGAGGGGGGGGGAAGTGAGAGAGGGAGGAGAACAGAGAGGAAGAAGACGAAGCAGCGGAGGAGGAAGGATGCGAGGGGAAAAGGTGGGGAGAGGCGGACGGACGTGGCCAAGCGCTCCCAGCGGAGTTCACCGAGTTCGCCGCTGGTGGTGCCCAACCTGAACCCCACCCCCCCACCCCTCTCCCCCCCCCCCCCCCCCCCCTCCCACCCCCCCACCCCCCCCCCCCCCCCTCCTTCCAAGTGTAAGCACCCCTGAGAGTGACAGCACAAAGCCCCCTGTGAGGCACTGGGAGACAGCCGCGCTGCAGCCCGGCATTGAAACACGTGGCTTTGTGGCAAAAAAAAAAAGCATGTGGCAAAAAAAAAAAAAAAAGCATGATGAGGCAAAAAAATAAAAGCCATTTACATGACACTGGCCACTTTTCCACAGTGCCACAATGAAGAGATCCCGGGTGTCTAAAAGGTGGCAATGGGCTCTCCCCTAGTGCTATTTCTTTTTTCTTAAGCCCTAATGATGTCTTCCAAATTACCCTGAGGTAACTTGAAAGGTTTCTATTTCTGGAGATTTTGGGTACAATGTTGCTCAAGCGGGAGCAGCGCCCCTTTGAAAGCGGCCAAATTACTTTGTTTGCCGACTGATTAGTGTGTGTCAGTGTCAACAGGTGGCCACCAAAGACGGGTCCCCCCACCCCCCCTTTCCTCCTCCTCCTCCTCCTCTTTAAGGGCGCCTCACACCCTCTTCCTCCTGTAAACCGCGGCTTTACATTCACACAGGGACCTGTTGAGACCGGCTCTCTGTCAGCTGGCTTGCATCCACCTATGCATCGACACACGCCCATGCCCTCGGTGAGCAATACATCAAATATCAGCCTTCCGTATGCACCGAAGCCCATGGGTTGAAGTATTTACAAAAGTTTTCTTTTTACAAAAAAAAAAAAAAAAAGCTGCTGCAGCTCTTACCGGCAACTGTTGTAAAGGCCCCTCAGGGCTACAAGTAACTAACCTCACCTTCATTCAGCGAGTGTGTCTGTGTGTTCCTACTTGCCTCAACAGCTCCGAGCTTAGAAAAAAAAAGAGGCATCGCGCAGCAACGGGGCCGACACCGGCGTCACCGTGATAAACAACGCAGGGAGAATAAGACTGACCATGAATCTCAGAGCTCAGCTGCTTGTTTGTGTCCTTCTGGTTTTAGTTTCCCCCAAAGAGCTGCAGTGTAGGATGTTTGGTGATGTTATCATAATAGTATCTGCTCTCCATTTAAAGTAATGGTAACACTTTACAATAAGGGTCCATTAATTAACGTTAGTTAGTACATTATTAAGCATTAATTAACTGTTTACAATCAGTATTATGTATAACTTAGGGTTAGGAAACACATTAATTAATATAACCTATTAGTAAGCAGTTGATTAATGTTTACTACTCAAAGTTAGTTAATCAATTAAAAGTTAAATAATGTAATTAGTTATAATTATGTATGCATTACTCAGCATTAATTAACACATTAGTTTAATGCTTAATAATGTACTAACTAACGTTAATTAAGGGACCCTTATTGTAAAGAGTTACCAAAGTAGTTCATTTCAATACTGATTAATTAGTCTTTCAAATCCCTGGAAATCATGAAAGATTTCCAACTCGCTGTCATATTAAACAAACGAGGGCAGATCCTCGACTGAGAAGCTGGCACACTGAGATGTCTGGCACATGTCCTTGAAATTTAAAAAAAAAAAAATGAACAGCTGACTGCTTGATTGAACTAATTGATTGATTAATTGGTTGATTGTTTCAGCTCCAATACACCGTCACACTTGACAGGTTTTCCATGAAGCCGGGAGCAGAGAGCGGAACGGCACACGAAGCAGCGAAGTAACAAAGATGTGACGGCTTCGTAGCTAACTGGCCCTGAATGCAAAGAGAGGAGGGACATGATATATTTTGGAATTAAGGAAAGATAAGTTTCAAGTATGTTACAGCTACAGCTGATGATCTGATGTCATCTCAGCATCACTTTGGAGCTGGTTGAAAAAACACATACTATAACACTATACACCATCACATGCTGCTACTTGTGCGTATATGACACGTGCGCTTCCAGCATCACCTCTGTATGGTTTTGTAACACGTTTAATCACAAGGGCGAGTTCAGGGGGCCGAGGCCGTACATATACGTACATCAGCAACTTATTCCCAGATCCTTTTAAGGAGGGAATTGTTCTGCTCATCCAGTGTTAGCTGGCCCCGACACGCCTCGCCTGACCCCGCAGTGGAAAGGTTGCCTGTTGAGTATCAGCAGGCGAGACACCTGGGTGGGCTCGGGGAGGATAAAGAGCTGCTTCAGCGTGTCTCCACCTGCGCCACCGAGTCGGGGAAGAGGCCGTGGAAGCAGGCAGGCAGGCAGGGCAGGCAGGCAGGGCAGCTCCTCCTTTAGAGCTCATTACTCAAAGCTTCTGTCGACAAAGACCACACGGCGCGGAAAAGGACAAGGGCTCGGCGCTGAGCGTTTGTGGCTCTGGCGTGCGCACGTAACCGGCTGGGGGGGGGGGGAGAGCGGGGGCCAGCTCTTCAAGAATTCCACCGAGGGGCGATGAGGTGGAGAGGATGGGAGGGCGGAGCTGATGGAGATGATGGGAGTTTTCGGGGGGGGGCTATTGTCGTTGAGCTTTGCTACAGAGACACTTTAAAGAGACCCCAGGAGTTTGCTTTTGCTATCTACATTACCTACACGTGTTAATGGATCCATTTTCAATGAATATATTGTCTTGTCTTTATCGTTATTTTGATATTATTATTTAGTGGTTGGCTCGACCAGCATTTCCTGGACGCTGCCCGGCGGGTCATAGACCAGAGCGCCATCTTCATGCAAATGAGAATGACTGAGGCATCCTGGGTAATTTAGGGGCAGCACCTGGCATTTTTAAATTCCCTAAGGTCTGCACTCAGTGGCTTTGTGTGTTTTGATGGAGCGTAGACTAACTAACAATCAATTTGAATGTTTTATTTTTTGTTTCTTTTGTAGCACTATGTCTCATAACTATTCTGACACCCTCCTTGAAACCGACCGTTCACGCTATCCTGAAATATTACAATTAATTAATCTACGGTAAAACGGTATGCCCATTTAGCCTCCCACAGTCTAACTGGATCAGTGATCCCACACAGTGGCCAGAAGTTTCTTACCCGGACATCTACACGTATTTGGTCCAATCACCAGGTAGGTTTTGGCTAAGTGTTGTCTGTAAGTAGCCTGTTAATAGCCAACTTTTTGTTAGTTAGTTTGTCAAGCCAGTTAGACTGAACTTTTCAATGGAGGGATGCTGGGCGCTGCCCCTAAATTACCCAGGATGCCTCAGTCACTCTCATTTGCATTTAAGATGCCCCTCTGGTCTATGGGAATAACGTCGCCGAATCGCTAGTTGGCATCGTTTATGGTCGGAACTACGACGGTATCTGATTGTCTTCCAACCTCCAACTTTCGTTCTTGATTTGAAAACATTCTTGGCAAATGTTTTCGCTTTCGTCCGTCCGTCTTGCGCCAGTTCAAGAATTTCACCATGCGCGCAGAGGCTCATAGGAGATGTAGTGTGAAAACACTTCCGCCTTCCGAAACTCCTCGTTGTCCCTTTAAATGAATCATTTCTAGTATCATAAGCTACGGAGAGGAGGCAGCCAGGGCTCAGTGGGTGAAACACACACTTGTGAGTGAATGTGGGATCTGTCTGGACCCGGTCCAGCAGCACCATGACTGACAGCTCTTCATGAAAGAGTCGTGTCCTGAAGTAAACCTGCCAACCGATCCTCCGGGGGGGAACCGGGCCGGAGTTAATGACCTCCCATAATGAAGTCTTAATTCCACGTCTTGGACCACTCGCCACGGGTTCACTGGGTCCACACGGCCACGCCGAGCAATCAAGAAGCGCCCGATCTAAACTTCTCCATCGACCCCACCCCTCCTCTCTTTCTCTTTCTCTCTTTCTCTTTCTCTCTCCACCCTCCTTTCCCTTTGCCTGTGTCACCCGCTCCGCTCCTGTGGATACGGGACACCAAATCCCTCAGCGGGTACCCGTGGGACCATGTCAGGGGAGAAGGGAGATTGGCATCGACTCCCTCACCTGCCCCCGCAGCCACTTGGCAGACCGCGTACCTTTGTGGCACCGCAACCGGAGATAAGAAACCGTGGGTGCAGAAGAGGGGAGGCGGGGAGCGATGGGGGGGGGCCCGAACTGACCTCCCCGTTCATCACATACAAAAACACCTATTGGTTTGGCCCACTGTTGGCTAAACATATGCCAACCTCAACCCCCCCTCTCCCCAACCCAGCCTTGTCCTAAACTGACAACAACAATCCGAGCTCCCCATGCTTTTTTTTATATTAAGGGGGGTGGCAGCAGGGGGGGACAAGCTCCCCTGGCTTCGGAGCTTTCTGGAGACCTTGCCTCTGAGCCGTGCCCCGGCTGGCAGCATCTGATCTGGGGGGCGTGAGCCAGCTGGCCAGGAGGCAGACGGGGTCTAGGGAGCAGGGACCAGAGCCAGCTCCGTGGTACAATGCCACACAAATGCTCAAAGGTGTGAGGAAGAATGGAACTAGAGAAAGAAGAGGACGACGAAGAAGACGAAGAAGCAAAAAGGAGCCCAGCGAACCTTTAGAGCGACAAAAGCATTCTTTACAACATTGCAATATGGGCACACATACACACAAACACACACATGCATACACACAATATCAACCCCCCCTCCCCTCCTCATCCTCCTCCTCCCTCCCCTCTGCCATCGCCGGTGCCATACCCCTCCACCCACACTCCCCCCCCCCACCCCCAATCCAACCCTGCACAGACTCAAATGTCTCATGCATTATTCTGAGCAATATCTTTTGTTTTCTCTGCGTCTTTTTTGTCCTTTCTTTTTTTTCTTCTTTAACGTTGACATGTTGTGTTCAGCAGGAACACATAGTGCTCTTATAATAATTGCCTGGCTTTTGTTCCCTTTTCATGAGGGTGCTCAGATCATTCCCATTGGAAGGCAGGACCCAGCAGTCCATTCAGGCTAATTGTACCAGCAGGGCCAATGGGAAAAGACAGGATGGTGTGTATGTGTTTGTGTGTGTTTGTGCGTGCGTGCGTGTGTTTTAAGACATCCTATTTTTGGTGTCTTTAATTGTATGTTTTCTTTTTGTTAAAACTAACAGTTTGTGTCAGGGACGCGGTTCTCACAGCTCTAACTGACAATTATTGGATTCTGTCAGGCACAGATGATTTCAGGCTTGTGTTGTGTGAGTATGCGCTTGTGTTTAAGCTTGTGTATGCGTAGCGGGTGTGGGTGTGTGTGTGGAAAAGAGAGAGGAAAGGGTGTTCTCTTTGGACTTCTGAGAATTAGTTAGATACACATTCTTAGAGGAAGGGATAAATGGCCAATTGAGGGACTTTGTCCGTATTTAAAAGAGCTGCTTTATACATTGGAGTATTGAGTGTGAGCACAGCTTTAGTGATGAAATTGGATTCAGAGGTTCTTTTTATCCCCTAGACAACACATGGGGTAATTTAAGGACTCTTTCTTTGGTTTCATTTCTTTTTGATTTGCAGGAGGTTTTAACACCGACCACTGGCTGCAGATGTAGGAGCTGGGATGTAATAAAATGATGGAAATGATGATTATGGCTCCGATTAGTTTAAAATAATGTTTTCTGCCATACTGTAGGTTATCAAAGGATACGCTTAAAAAATAACTAAATAAATACAAGTCAGAGTGCAGTGAATGAATGAGACTGCTGTTTCTAACAGCGCAGTCAAAAGGTGAACGGGTTCACCCAGGGGTCGGTTTAGATGTGTGCAATTGAATTATTGATCACTACCTGATTCGGCGAAGCTGATAATCTCCGAGGTCTCCGCGTGCACCTCGTTGTTGAGGGCGGCCTGTCCGTCAAAGCTGGGGATCTCCACCCGGCCGTCCTCCCGCACTTTGCCGGCGTGCAGCCTCCGCAGCGCCGTCACCATCGCCGCCTTCGGGATGGGATGAGTGATGTTGGGTCTGTCCCTCATCTGCAACCTGTTCAGTATGTGTCTCTTCACCGCCTCCAGAAAGTCTATGTTCACCCGCTCCGACTGATCCGGCGCCCTGAGGCCGCAGGACGCGCACGACTCCTGGGGAGAGGAAGCCTGAGCCTGAGCCTGAGCCTCGGTCCCGGTCACCGAGCCGCAGCGCACGGAAGAGGAGAGGAAGCAATAAGCGACTAGACTAAAAGACAACAACCGGCTGGAGAAGCTCATGTTTGCAGTTAGAAGTTAACGTCACAGCCCAGGTGCTGTTCAGGATCGGGATGAAAACATGAAACACACTCTCTTGAAAGGTTAAAGCTACTTTTTTCTTTCAATTAAAACATGTGAAAGTTCCGGGAGGACATCCACCGGTGTTCCACCAAGTCAAACGCCTACTTACAAAAGAAAATCCACAGAAAGGCCAAGGAAAAAAGAAAAAAAGCTTTGTATTCCGCAAGTCATACAAGAGGCTAACTATCTGTGGTCATTTCACTTCATCCAGCGATGCTCTGCGCAAAACCCCCCCAAAAAAGTTCATGTCTCTGGATTGCGAGGCGCAACTCGGGAGTTTGGAATCATTGACGCGCTTCTGTCACAGCACGTTTAGCTCAGACGTGTAATCGACCAAAACAAACGAGGCGACACTGTTTTCACCGATGAGTTGAAATTAAAAAAAAAAAAAAAAAGGAAAAAAAAAAGCTGTCGGTGTGTCCAGACGCGTTCAGTCCTCCCATTCAAAAAAAAAGAAAAAAAAAAAAAGAATCACCACACACAGAGAATGAGTCCACTTGCGCACAGCTGCGGTCCCAGAGAGAGTAACAACGCTCGGTCAGGTCCCGTGGATTTATTTAGTGTGTGTGTATGTGTGGGTGCGTGTGCGTGTGTGTGTGTGTTCAGCTCGGTTACCGTGTCGCCCCCCACCACCCTCTCTCTGTGTGTCTGGCTATAAGGTGCGTCCTGCAAAGATGCTGCTCGCTGACTGAGACCCTCTTCTCTCTGTGCAATCACGACAACAGGGGCTCCGCTCACCCAAAGTTTTTATACACGAGTCGAAACCACGTGGGGATTTCCACCAACTGGACGCATCGGATTATTAGGGACTACTACGTTAACACAGCCACGACTCCACTGATGGAGCAGCAAGGTTTTATTATGGTAACGCGCGGAGAAGGGAGAAGGTTGCATAATTTACCCAATTTTTGGCTTTTTTTTTGTTTGTTTGTTTTTGCCAACATAGTGAAACAATATCATGATCGATATACTACTAATAATAACACAAGTCTAACACAACTCAGGTTCAGTGTGGATGCTGCCTGACTCAGTGGAGATCAGGTTCCATTCAAAATTCACACTTTCACAGTGTAAAAAACATAATCTAGAAAAATATTAAAGCCTCATAATCACCTCATCAAGTCAGTTGTTCAGGTTGTAACCTGATACATAATAATGTTATCAATTGCATTTAAATAAGTTATTTAATGTGTAATTACAAATATAAATGCAATATTCTATGGTTTTTTATTTTGGTTTATTTTAGTTTAATAATCTGGATGAAGTTAGAAATAAAAAACTGCAATTCCAGTTGAGAGTTCATGGCGGGTTATCATCCACATTAACAGAGCAATAGCACCATCTACAGACTGGGACCTGCCATTACATAACCAAATGGGATATTAACTTTGATAATTACTTAGCAAAGTATTTTACTGTATTGAATTCAACAAGTTGGTAAATTTTACTGTAGTCTATATGAAGGTGTAAGGCTGTTAAACTTGTACCACCACCGCCGTCATTACCTCCCTTTTACCCTGCTGTTAAACCAGCCTGCTCTCCCTGCTCATGAACCAGTGTTCCCACCAATACTCCCATTAAGCTGACCTGCTCTCCCTGTTTTCCCTGTATATGACCCAGCCTGCCCACTGGAAGCTGCCTCCAGATCCTTTTGACTCAACTATCCTATCTTCCATATTATTCCACATTACATGTTATAAACTGTTTGGTAACACTTTACAATAAGGGTCCCTTAATTAACGTTAGTTATTAAATATATAAACTAATGTGTTAATTAATGCTGAGTATAATGATAACTAATTACATTATTCAACCTTCATTATTACCTAATAATTGATTTACTAACTTTGAGTAGTAAACATTAATTAACTGCTTACTAATAGGCTACATTAATGAATGTGTTTCCTAATCCTAAAACATAATAATGATTGTTAATATATCTGTAAATTGCTTAATAATTTACTAACTAATGTTAATTAAGGGACCCTTATTGTAGTAAGTGTTACCAACTGTTTTCTTGTCTGTATACAACACCTACCGGTCCATTCTGGGTGAGGGATCCCTCCTCTGTCTCTCATCCTGAGGTTTCTCCTGTTATTTCTTTCAGTTGTTCCTCAGTGGATGAGAGGGTCTAAGGCCAGAGGATGTTGTTATGATGCTGTGTAAAGCTCTTTGAGACAAACTGCTTGTAAAAATGGGCTAATTGCCTTGCCTTATGCATATATTGATAATGGATATGTTGCTGTGTTTTGAAGAGATTGATCAATAAAGTTTTGAGAAGATAATGCTTTTTCTATCAATAATGCATCAAATTATCACAATAATTTTATGAGAAGAGGTAAAAAAAAAAAAAAAAAAACTTTATTTCAACTTTATGGGTAACAGTGTACATGTAATTATAATAACTAACTTTATGCATCTATATGCACAATGCCCAGTGGATCTGATACTAGTGTGAAGGAAGAAAAAAAGCCTAACCCTTGTCTGTTTCTTTCACAGCTGAATTCCTAATAATTCTGTTTTTTATTTTGTGCAAACAGACTGAAACAAACAAGTAGAAGTATATGATGTGGCCGAGCAGTGACAACATAAGAGAAGCCACCATTGGCTTAATTAATAATAAAAGTGTTTGTGTGCATGTGAAGCTTACAGTGTCTGCTCTCACATGAATTGCGCCTGGTTGGACTGAAACAGATCACTGTGTGGAAACACAGGGCAGCAGTTCTGTGTGGAGCGGCTGCGTGTGGTGGGACACAGCTCCATTTTTCACTTGGTCTGTCACAAGCATATGAGTCACTGCGCCTGATTTATCTCACTGCCTCTGTTGGGTGGTGAGCAGCTACTGGTGAGGTAACAGAGAGCCAACAGACCGCTCAGCTCTGCTGCCACCATGTGTTACTCTGGTCACATTACAGACAGTGATCGTCTACTTCAACTATGGAGATTAGTTCATATACAGTTCTGGAAAAAAAATAGAAAATGTTCTTAATAAATCAGCTTCTCTACATGTATGGCAGCCATCGATTCCAATGTCTATTTAACTCCAACACAAGCACACCTCACTCTACTTAGCTGATCACCTGAACCAAATCATATTTAATAAGGAAGAAAGATTATAAATAAATACATAAAAACACTGCTGCGATTAAAAATTGAGATTATTCCACCAATTTTGATTTCTAAACTCTTCCTAAGTTTAAAAAGTAGTGTTGTGTTGTTTTAAAATGAATATGAACTTGTTTTCTTTGCATTATACAAGGTCTGAAAACACCTGATTTTATTTTGTTATTTTGACCTGTTGCCATTTTCTGCAAATAAATGCTCTAAATGACAATATTTTTTATTTCCAATTTGTGAAAAACTTTGTCAGTAGGTTATAGAATGAAACAAAAGTGTTCATTTTACTCAAACGCATACCTATGAATAGTAACACCAGAGGAACTGATCATTTTGAAGTGGTCTCTTAATTTTTTCCAGAGCTATATATCAAGTCATGTAAACCATTGTCATTATTTTGTCTATTATATTGAACTGCTTACCAAATTGTCAATGACTTCACAGCGTTTCTTTTAAATCATTTATTTGAGTTTAAAAATATATGTGTAAAAATTCACAGCAAGTAAAAATGATATAAATATCTCAAGTTATTTTCTTATGTACACAGTGTCAGAAAACCATCCATCCATCTTCTCCCGCTTATCCAAGGCAGTCTGAGCAGGGATGCCCAGACTCCCCTCTCCAGCTCTTCTGGGAGGATCTCAAGGTGTTCCCAGTCACTCTAGCGTGTCATGCTATGAGATAATAACAGAACGTTACGAGACAGAGTTGTTTTTGTGGTACATTCATGCAAAACCACTGATGCGCGTTCCCGTCGGCGGCAAGGTTTTCTGCGAGCAGTCTCTGTATTTACCTTGAAAACAACTCCATCTCGTCATATATCATCACAGAGACACCCAACCTGATGTTGTTATCACATAATTTTCAAAATAAAACTCTCAAATATCTCAAACATTAATTTTGAGGCTATTTAAAACTATAGTCCCCAAAACTGAAAAGGAAACTCTGTAACACTTTATAATATGTACACACTATTAAGCATTAATAAATGCTGAATTATTCATTTATAATGCATGAATACTCATTAGTATGTAGTTTATAAATACAGTTAGTGCTCATCAATGATGAGTAAAACATTTTTAACTGTGTAAGCTACATACTAATGAGTATTCATGTCTCTGAATTTGCCTCTAAAACAACTCTGTCTGGTAACGTTGTGTTATTATCTCATAGCATGGTGAATGTGCAGGTCACAACTTGTCCACTAGAGCGTTTTGGAGTTGTTGGATTGTGTATTTGATGAGTTTGATGAGGGAAACCAAGAAATCCCATTAGCCTCCGTAGCGTAGTTCTTAGCAGCTCACGGCTCTGCTCCGCCGTTCATTGCACCGACATTTAAAGGTAACGAACCTACTTCTAAGACTATAGCGATTATGGCAATGGGCTAATTTGCCAAAATGTTGAACTATCCCTTTAAACTTTAAACTCCTCCACTTCAGGCAGGAGTTCTCCTCCCACCTGGAGGGGGCAAGCCACATTTTTCCGGTCGAGAGCTGAAAACCCTGAACTACCCCCACCACCACCTGGATGCACTACTCTCACTTTGATGCAGCTGATGGGTGGATGTTTATTTCATTTTCTTACATGACAAAAGCTTTATCCGGGCCAGTTTGTTTCTCAGAGGTGGTTACGAGTCGGTCAGAGTCATTTGCCACATGGACATGTGGCTGTGGACGGAGCAGGGTCTTCCTCCGAGGACCAGCAGCAGATCGGGCAGGTGCTGCATTATGTCTCCGTCCTCTCCGTCCTCCCCGTGCAGCAGGTCTTCCTCTGTGCAGCTCCAATGTGTTCGGAACGCTTTGTTCTCGAAAGTCAAACAGTTTCCCACCCGCTGCGCCTCCTTCCCCGGCACACCCTCCGTGCTGCTGTTGAGTTCTGACGAGTCTGTGGTTTCTCTGCTGCTGTAGCACTTGTCCGGGCTGAACGTCTCCAGCTCGATGGCTCCCTCTGAGCCCAGGAAGGTGAGGGGCGCAGGGAAACACTTGTTCTTGAAGGGCCTGGGTTTGTCGTCCGGGCCCTTGGGTCCTGAGCTGGAGTGCGGGCTGCCGCTGACGTCGGACTCGTAGCTGGGACCCAGTCCAGCGCAGCAGTGGTGAATCCTGTCTGGGGGGCTGGAGCCCGGGAGCGTGGCCACCTGCCCCCAGGTCTGAGTGGTGAAGCTGAACCTCCACAGGCAGTTGTTTGGAGAGTTCTGGCTCTCGCCTCCTCCAAAGAGAAGCATGGTGTCCTTGTAGGCCACGGCTGAGTGGCCCATCAGTCTGGAGGGGCCCGACCTGAGCAGACAAAGCAGAGGTGGTGTTGGCAGGAAGGAACACAAACTATATTTAGTCTGTCTCTCCCCTCTTCCCTACTAGTCCAGTCATTTTATGAGAAAAGGTTAAACAAATTGCAACAGAAGCAACCACAACTGATTTTGTATCCTCAACATGTCCTGAGTGAGGGAAAAAAAGCCCCGAAGAATCCCATTAGGGGAACATTTCGAAAAACACCCAAACATATCCCATTTATACGCATGTAAACATTTTTTTTCACGTGAATAGGGTAAAAATTTTAACCTTTAGATATCTCCATGAAAATTACTGAGTTGATTACTTACATTAAGACAAACAAAAAATGTATTACAAGTTTTTTTTAATTCTTTGTTAAAGGGATAGTTCAACATTTTTGAAAATTGGCCCATCGCCATGATCCCCCTAGTAATAGCAGTAGGTTCGTTACCTTTAATTGTTGGTCCAAGCTGCTTTTAGATCGGGGGAGAAGAATACCGAGCGGCGCAGCTACACTACGGAGGCTAATGGAATTTCTTGGTTTTGCTCATCAAACTCAGCAAATACACAACCAAAAAACTCAAAAACGCTGTGGTGGACAAGTTGTGACCTGCACATTCACCACGCTATGAGATAATAGCGGAAAGTTGCGAGATGGAGTTGTTTTAGAGGCAAAGTCGGACTTTACACTCTAGACGGCTGCTCGGCGGAGTGATTTCAAAAGCGCCTGTTTACTGCAGATACGTCCGGCACTGGCTGAGGTGCGCACACTGTGTCCCTCCGACCAGTGGTTCACTGAAGAAAGTAGTTCCGAGTATTTGCTTCACTTCTCTTAACTTTCCGCTATTATCTCATAGCGTGGTAAATGTGCAGGTCACAACTTGTCCACCACAGCGTTTTTGAGTTTTTTGGTTGTGTATTTGCTGAGTTTGATGAGCAAAACCAAGAAATTCCATTAGCCTCTGTAGTGTAGCTGCGCCGCTCGGTATTCTTCTCCCCCGATCTAAAAGCAGCTTGGACCAACAATTAAAGGTAACGAACCTACTGCTATTACTAGGGGGATCATGGCGATGGGCCAATTTTCAAAAATGTTGAACTATCCCTTTAACATGAGCAAATGTGCATACATTTGCATAAATCTGCATAAATTGTACCGTTTTGACGGCACATGTATATATGAAGTTGCTGTGGTGGTACCGGCATGAAAATTGGAGTGAGTTGACTCCATCGGTCAACCAACAAGTTGACCACTTTAAATTTCAAGATGACTGTAAAATCCCCTTATTTGCACAAACTGAAATACGCTGCTATGGCCGGGTTTTGGTTGTTTTTTCAAGACAGCCACATCCTTAGTAGAGCAGGTATGACATGAGCCAACAGTGCATAATCCAATAATGTATGGCTAATTTGCATACATACAGCACCTGATCTAAACATTGGGTAGAGCAGGTGAAAATGTCTTGTTCAATCTTGTTAACATATTACAGTTAAAAAACTTAAGGAATGGAACCAATTTAGGCCCATGAGCATTAATAGAGACATTTTACCTGCTCTACTAAGGATGTGGCTGTCTTGAAAAATTACAGTCATCTTGAAATTTAAAGTGGTCAACTTGTCGGTTGACCGATGGAGTCAACTAATTCCAATTTTCATGCCGGTACCACCACAGCAACTTCATATATACATGTGCCGTCAAAACGGTGCGATTTATGCAAATGTATGCAGATTTATGCAAATTTGCTCATGTTAACAAATGATTTAAAAAAACTTGTAATACATTTTTTGTTTGTCTTAATGTAAGTAATCAACTCAGTAATTTTCATGAAGATATCTAAAGGTTAAAATTTTTACCCTATTCACGTGAAATTTTTTTTTTATATTCGTATTAATGGGATATGTTTGGGTGTTTTTCGAAACTTTCCCCTAATGGGATTCTTCGGGGCTTTTTTTCCCTCACTCAGGACATGCTGAGGATACAAAATCAGTTGAGTTTGCTTCTGTTGCAATTTGTTTAACGTTGACCCCTTTTTTGGCCTAAAATTACTGGACTATACTGTGACAGAGAAAAGCTGGAAATCCTCACATTATACAAACAGAACAAACACCACAGATTGATTCAAGTATCTGCGTTCATTTAGGAACATATGGAGGGATGCAAAAGTCTGGGCAGTGGGCACCCACGGTCAAAATGTCTGTTAATGTGAACAGACTATAATAATAATAATATGTGACCTGATCCAGCAAAATGAGTCACAGTGACCTAAATTTCAAAATTGAGATTTTGGTATAAATGGAAAGAGGAGAAAATAAGCTTTAAAATGATACCATAGTCAAAGTCATACACTGGATGGTTTTCAAGACAAGGCCATTTGAATTATGGTCTTCCACTCTCTTTTTCTGATTGAAAACTGTGTTTAAACATTATAGAACGTCTCTGGTTTAAAGGCCAGCGTGATCACACGCACCCCCTTGTTGTCATAGAGGCACCGTTTACTGACCCTCGGAAAGCAGATAATCTAACAATTCACATTCATAAATTGTAATGGTTTGTTTATGTTTTACAACATATGTTGAAAAACGTGTGCAAACATTGAATCGATGCTACGCTCGGTTAAGCATCGATGCTGCGCTCAGTTTAGGATCTGTTCCCGTACTACGTGATTACATGTGGACCCTGTCCTTTGTTGTCATAAATGCACCCTTCATGGACGCTCGGAAAGCAGAGAATCCAGCGATTCAGATACAGCTCGTCTCTATCATAAACGGTTCAAAAGTTGTTTAATGTTGTGCTCGTCTGGAGGGTTAAAAGTTCCAAGTCAACTTTAAACGTCATTTACATACCTTTTCTCAATTATCTGGACTATGAAATGTTGGGAGATTGTTTTTGAATGTCATTTCTTTGAAATTAGCAAAACAATTTTTTTTTTAATTTTTATTGGTTTTCCATGTTATCAGCTGATTATCTAAAAATAGAATATTGCGACTTCAGACTTTATTTCGCCAGAGCGGGTCACATATAGCTCCTTTCAAAAACGAGTTACAAGGTGCTGTACAACAGAAATAAAAACATATCAGATAGAATTGCATGACAACAACATAATAAAACCACCAAGAGAAGTAAAATTAAAATATAATAGAATACAATAAAAAAAAAAAAATTGGACTTCACCTTGGACTAAAATTAAAATCACCAGATAAGCGAGTGGAAGATGTCACAGTGGGAGTTCTCTGGGATCAGCATCACCATACTCACCTGGTTTTAAGTAGAGTCCATGTGTGGCTGCTGCAGCTCCACTTCCAGAAGTCCTTCTGCTCCCGCAGGCCTTTCAGCCCCCCAAACAGGTACATGCAGTCCTGGTAGGCCATGGCTGAGTGACTGTGTCTGGGGCCGGGGCCTGATGAGCCCTGCTGAGAACCAGTCAGCAAGGACCAGGCCATGGTGTCTGTCACACACAAACACACACAATTTTTTCTTTTATTTATTTATTTCTATGTTCCATAAAACTTTCCGATTTTTCTTGAAGCTCTTTCTCTCTGTTTTAGTTTATGGCGATGAGACTGCATTACAATATCTGTCCTTAAAGGGATAGTTTTGGCAAACTATTCCCTATAGTCTCAGGAGTAGGTTCCTTACCTTTAATTGTCGGTGCAAGCTATTTTTAGACTGGCTGCTCGGAGCTACGCTACAAGATGTGACCTGCACATTCACCACGCTATGAGACAGAGTGTTGCTTTCGAGGCAAATGCATGGGTAAATGCAAAGCCACCGATGCACGTTCCCGCTGGGGCAGTCGTTTTTCAGCAAGGAGTCTCTTTTTGGCACAACACCAGCTTTGCATTTGGCTCAAAAACAAGTCCATCTCATAATGTTCCATTATTATTTCATAATGAGAGTGTTTTGGGGTTGTTGGACTCTGTATTTGATGAGTTTTGAGGGAAAGTCCGGAAATACCATTAGCCTCCGTAGTGTCAGCTGAGCAGCTTGCGGCTCTGCCTGGTTGGACTCAAAACAGCTTGCACCGACAATTAAAGGTAATGAACCTACTCTAAAACTATAGGGATTATGGCAATGGGCCAATTTGCCAAAACGTTGAACTGTCCCTTTAAACCTCTAGACACTGTTTACCACTCTGCTAAATGCAAAGCCCATACAAGGTAACTATGTTTATCACATCCCTCCTGGGTCATCTGGATCGTATCAGTGTGTGTCACTGCAGGTTCCTTGAGTTCCTACCAAGGGGGCAGTTGTGGGTCTGAGAAGTGAAGCTCACTTCCGCGTTCAAAAAACTGCAATCCCCCCGGCTTCCTCTGGGGGCTGGTGTCAGAAGGGAGCATTCCCCATAGACCCCCATGTTAAAATCGCCGATTTTACATCCTAAATAAACATGTTAAAAGCCTGGTGTCAGAACGTTTTTTTTTCTCAATCGATAGTTTCTACCCCCGCACACACTCTGAGGGGGGTGAATTTTTTTTTAACTCTACTGTTTTACTGTTATTAGGTTAAAACTCTGGCCAATTAGGGCGCGGAAACGTTGAGTGACAGGTCCGAGCAGCTCCGTGGACAGCTGCTTCGAGGCCAGTGGGCGGGTTCTCGGCCGGCCAATCCAACATGGCGCTGTTCAGGCCGCCATATTTGAGTCACAAAAACGACTCCCCAAAACCAATGGGTGACGTCACGGACGCTACGTCCATTCTTTTTACAGTCTATGGTTCCTACTGAATCTGAGAGTTTAGTTTCAATGCACCATCCACCATCAGAGTTAGAACTCACCAAAATCCAACCTCCAGAAGTCCTGCGAAGATCCTTTTATGTCCACTAAACCTCCATACAGCAGCATGGCCGAGTCCACCACCACAGCACTGTGTCCCTTTCTGTTGGTCGGCATCTGCGTCTACACACGCACACACACACAAGAGTGGAGAGTAAGAGTGGATCACTTACAACTTGACCTGTGCAGCTTGTGCTATGTTTCCAAAATAAATTCCTAAGTTTCTTTTTGTCCTATAACTTGACATTCAATACTTGTTTATAACATAATAAAATCCAAGTCCAGCAAAAAATCCTTTGCAAAAGGTCATTGTTTTGGTATTTCTCCTTGAGTCTGTTCTTATCATCATTATATTCAAATAAGTGAATGTTTGGAAGCAGACTGGACAGTTAGATCAGAGTGTTTTTCTAACATCTGTTGCTGTCAGATCCGTTGCTCTGTACCTGACGGGAGCTCGTCTTCCCCTGCCACTGCACCCACTTCTGCTTTGCTGAAACACACAGAGGAAAGCAAAGTGGTGTTTGGGTTGAAAATGAAGCCAGAAACAATGGGAGAAAGTTCAAGTCATAAATTTAAAAGGATAATATGTATCAGGTCACTTCAGGATACGGCTATTATCAGCTTCCCTCACACACACACACTGGACGTGCTATCTCTACATGTGTGTAGTGAGCAGGCTTATCACGAGGAAAGTCTTTCCATTTAAAAACAAACATGGAAAAGGAAAACAACTGAACGGGCGGAATATTTCCTGAACAAACTGATATAGAAGGTACAACATTTTTGTTTGCACATATGAAACAACTTAGAGTCAGCATGCAAGAACAAGTTCTATCTGTCTAGTGTGAGATTGTGTTGAGAATGGGTTTCATTCATGAAACGTTAGTAAATCTGTGTGTAGATTTGCACATACATAAAGTCCATACTACTAAAACTCTATTCCGGATTCATGAACGCTGAGGGAATATCAGATTTGATCGTAAGCACGTTTTTGTAAGATCATGAACGCCAACCCATCGTAAAATAACAGTGGGCCCCCAGTGATCAGCAATTAGCTGATCCGCCCATGAATATCCATATAAGGAGACCCCTGACCACCATATAAGGAGGTAGATACATCCTGTTCACCTGCGGCTATGACACAAAAAAGGAGAGAGGGAGAGAGAGAAAAAAGAGAGAGATAGGGGATTAAAGGGATAGTTCACCCAAAATTCTAATTTCACTCATTATCTACTCACCTACTATCGCCGTTCACTAGCAACTGACAGTGATAACAGTAAAGATGCTAAAAGTTTTAATATTCTTTAATGCGAGAAAGTCGCCGTTAAATCCCCAGCCTGTTGTCAGTTTATCCAGATATTGCCTGTTAGGAAATTTGCTTGTTTTGGGAGAAATGCAAAGGGAGCAGCGACCGGGGGCTAGTAGGCATATGCTCGTAGCTACATCCAAGTAACTTTATCCACAGGTTTTTAGAGGTTTACCGCGCTGACTGGTTAAACTCTTTTTAGGAGAATAATGTTAGTCTCATTGATGAAATCTAACAACTGTGGCAGTCTAGTTTGTTTGAATGAAAAGTGTCGCCACTCTGTCAATCGCTCTAGCCGCAGCTGACCGGACCGGATGTAGATTTACCCTGTGTGATGTCACTTCAGAATCTTGTGAAATAGGCCTATCGCGTGAGATTTGCACAGACACCGGCAGAGCAGTGAACTGAGACACTGGGAGCTTCCGCTACAAACAAGCTTACACGTAAAATATAGACTTATTTAATTTTTTTCGGAACAATTTTTCATGTCGGGGCTTCAATACAAGAGGGACATTACAGACGAGCACTATGGAGGTATTTGGATGTTTTTTGGTGTCTTTTTGTATGAAGAAAGTGAGCCCCGTTCGCAACCGTCATATGGACATGCAGTGCTGCGCCGAGCCCCCCTGTAACTCAGAGAAGCACTGATGGCTCTGAAACTTCTCCCAAACCTTAGTTGACATGAGAGTGAGTAGATAATGAGTGAAATTTGAATTTTGGGTGAACTATCCCTTTAAAGTAATTTTGGTTGAAGTGGAGTCCAGAAAAGGACAGGGTAAGGACAGGTAAATCAAAGGCCTGGAAGGAGGTAATAGATAAGTGAATAAAGAGTCCTCAGTTTTAAGAAAAAAAAGAGCCACACACTTTGCATCACATATCAGCTGCACACTTATGTAATGAAAGTTTTCCGGTTAATATGCAAACACATCATTAGATGGAGCTTTGATGCGCACATTGGTGTCCGATAAACCTCTCTCTCTCTCTCTCCAAATATTTTTAATCGTTGTTATGAAAAGATCTCAACAACTAAAAGATCGATGAATCCACAGAAATCCCATCTACACACAGTTTACACACAAATCCATGAATGAGTGCCTCTGTAGTCAAACTCACCAACGTCGAACACCCAAAGGGCACATCTAGACTTTGTGTACGGAGATTCCAACATTCCTCCAAACACGTACAGGAAGCCCTGGAAAGGTCACAGCTGTTAAAGCCCTTCTTAAAGGGATGGTTCAACATTTTGGCAAACTGAACCATATCATAACCCCTATAGTTTTAGGAGTAGGTTCGTTACCTTTAATTGTCGGTGCACGCTGTTTTTAGAATGGCAGAGCTACGCTACGGAGGCTAATGGAATTTCTTGGTTTCCCTCATCAAATACACAATCCAACAACTGGACAAGTTGTGACCTGCACATTCATCATGCTATCAGATAATAACGGAACGTTACGAGACGGAGAAGTTTTCGAGGTAAATGCAGAGACTGCTTGCCGAAAAACTGCCCCGACGGGATCATGCCATCAGCGGTTTTGCATGAATTTACCTCTAAAACAACTCCATCTCGTAACGTTCTGTTATTATCTCATAGCGTGGTGAATGTGCAGGTCACAACTTGTCCACCAGAGCGTTTTGGAGTTGTTGGATTGTGTATTTGATGAGTTTGATGAAGGAAACCAAGAAATCCCATGAGCCTCTGTAGCGTAGCTCTGAGCAGCTCATGGCTCTGCTCTGGCGTTCTAAAAATAGCTTGCACCGACAATTAAAGGTAACAAACCTACTGCTAAAACTATAGGGATTATGGCAATGGGCCAATTTGCCAAAATGTTGAACCATCCCTTTAACACACTGATGGAATGAAGGCTGAGATTAGCAGCATTTCAATGATTGTGTTTTTATACAGTTTAAAGTTTTGACAGTGAGTTTAAAAAAAGTGCATCAACAAAGTTTAGATAGGTTTGTACCTCGTGAGCCACCATAGTATGTTCCTCCAGCTCCTCCGGTGCAGCTTCTCCACTGCAGCTCAACTCTGTCCACTCGTTACACACTGACACATTGGACACAACTGTTTGTTTGATTTACGTCTCTGCAACACACCTTTAATCACATCACACATAGCGCTGTATACTCTCCATTTTATTCACCACACACACTTACCTACGCTGTACCTCCAGAAGTCCCTCAGACCGCCGCTGCCTCGGCCTCCCAGGATGTAGACGCTGCCATCGTAGCTGCAGCAGGCGTGTTTGTAGCGGTCGCATGGGGACCGGCTGCTCTGGGGGAGCTGAGTCCACAGACAGGGACTATTCTGACTCATCACTGGCAGCTCCTGTCCTACTGGACCATTTTCTAAAAGAGGAAACATGAGGAGTGTAAAGAAATGTTTCACATACAGCACACATGCCCGTAGCTTTTTCACAAGTCAGGAGGGTGGGGCGGGGGGGGGTGATGAAGCAAGTTAAGATTGTTGGTTAAAGAGTGCAATGATTATTAAAGCAGAAGTAAGTGGTCCGGTCGTTTTGGCTAATGCTGCGTTCCAGGCAGGCTTTTGAAATCGTAAATTACAGCTTCAAGTCACAACTTACGACTTTGTAGGGTTCCAGGCAACCCACTCGTGTTTTTCCGACCTGTTTTACCGGTGAAAGTCACTATAAAGGCCACTCGTAACTTCCGACCGGTGAACTCGTACCAGATCGAACTGGTACGACTTCACGGTCGGAAAAATACGAGTTTCCTTGAACGCACCATAACAGTCCTCGTCCCTACGTCACCACATTCACGGCGTCCCTTGGCTGCACACACAGCCCTGCATGCCGTTCTCTCTCCTCATTGGATAAAAACTGTAGGATACGATAAATGTTTTCTCTTCGGCTCAGAGCAGAGCAGAGTGACTGATAGACCCGTGTTTCAGACCAAACACTCTATGTAAGTGATTGCTGTCGGAAGATATAACTATTTAAGACTTATATTAACACAAATATATCACTTACTTCTGCTTTAATGCAGCAGACTGAGACACTGATTTTTATCGTTTTAATTCTTAACTTATAATGATCGTGATCAATGTATGTTTTTATTGTACTGTTGCAACGTTGTTTTTATTCTGTCTTTTATGTACTTCCAGTCACTACGGACCTCTGGTTTGTGTCCGTAATAAAGTCTTAATTTAAAGGGATAACGAGGAGTTTGTATTTAGTTATAAAAAAGTCTCAGATATGAATGTGGATGAATCTACGTTACCCACACTTGTTGGGTCCATTTTTGATAGATAGCTATATCGTTCGACTCGCCCAGCATTTCTACTTTCGGTTTTGTGGGAGTAACGCCGCCGAATCGCCGTTTATGGTCGGAACTACGGCGGTATCTGATCGTCTTCAAACCTCCGACTTTCATTCTTGATCAATGAAAACATTCTTGGCAAATGTTTTGGCTTTCGCCCGTCTTGTGCCGGTCCAGGAATTTCACCGTGCGTGCAGAGGCTCATGGGAAATGTAGTGTGAAAACAATTCGCTTTCCAAAACTCCTTGTTGTCCCTTTAACTTTTTATTCTTTTTTTCCAACCATCTTTTACTGGCTTATTACTCTCTTTTTTAAATGTACTTTAATTGTTTATAATTTGAATGTGTTTCTAAGCCTCTGTAAAGCTTTGAATTTCCTGATGTAGCCTAATAAAAATACAATTGTACCATACTATTGCCTTGTCTTGCCTAATGTGATACATGTTTCAAATCAGATTATAGCAGTGTGTGTCTGATGTCACTTGTTGAGTCAGATGAAATGTAACCTCAATTATTTATGTTACTTTGAATAAATACTATCAATTCAATATGTTTAGGCTAATATGGAATTATCTGACAGTTCATTTTGTTCCTCGCACTGCTGATATCAGCCTCAAAAAAGCTACTACTTTGCATCGCTCACTCTGAACTATGTCATCAGCGAAACAACTCCAGAGGAAAAAAAAACCCTGCACACTGTACCACAGGTAGAGTAAGACCTGATGAGTCACTGTGTGTTATAGCAGGACAGAGCTGGTTGTTATGGTTGTGGCTGTGTTCAGCTGGGTGTCAGGGGAGACCCACGCTGCTATAGAGAGAGTCAAGGTCTGCTCTGGGGAGAAACCTCCTGATAAAAAAAAAAAAAAAAACCTTTTCACATGACTGGTCACATGACGATTACAAAAAAAACAAAATAAAAGAAGAATAAATAAACAAAACTAACAAAGATAAGATGACCCAATAACTTGAGGAAACTTTTGAGGATAATTGAAGTATTAAACATTTAACACTACTGTATGACTGTAATTTGATCCAGGATTGTGACAAGGTTCTATAACAGGCTCCATTATTTATTATTGATGTCCAATTGACCTTTTCTGTTGATCAAGAACAGGCAGCAAATTCTCATATCTGACTATATTTACATCAAATGCTGAAAACTCTTTCCACTTGAGACGGATTAACCAGGGTTGATTTGGCCTCTGGAAAAATATTGGGAATGTGATGACTCACTTCAATGAGCTTTTACAATCTTGATGAACACAAGGCATCCGGCAGCTAAGAGGAATATTTCAGTCTGTAATTTTCCAGGATGCAGCAGGATCAATGAGCAGCTTTTCCACAGTGACAATAAGTTCACCTCCCTTTTCACCCCTCACAACAATCCACCACATCTTATCAGGCTGTCACATGAGCAAACAGCTCAGAGGTCATGTGACACCGCTAGCTTTACCTTGTCAACACACCTGAGGAGCAGTCATGTCTTGTTGATCATAGAAGACGTAGTACTTCACTGATAAGAGACGGGTTTAGTAACACTTAAAGTAAAACGAAGAACATATAAACAAGCACTTGACTTGGAAAACTCACATTTCCCACGGAACATAAACAGCCACAATAAGGATGGATGGTAGATTAAACACTAATAAGCTCAGTAATGATATGAACACTAAAGGTCATTAACATCAAATTCTCTGTAGCATAAAGAATTGAATGATGTCAGCTCATCAGCGTGCTCTGTGAGGCAGCAGCTCTACATTATAAGAAAACTGAAGCAATGAAACATGCAACCTCTGTGCAGGCAGCTTAGAGTTTGTGACTGTTTATTAACTTGACACATTGTGAAACTCCAAAGTATCTGTCAACAAAATTAATCTGACGAATCATAGCAACTGTCTTCTTTCAAGTCTGTTTGTCGGTGACTGCAGCAGAACTTGCGCAACAGAGCTAACAGAGGAGAGGCTGTGAGCACAATGTAATGAAAAGCTGTGGCTTCACAAAGAGCTGAATGAAAAACGGCTTGGTGAAGTCACTTTTTACCGGATTCAGAACTTTTACTTCACTTTTTTATTTTGATGTTAAAGGACAATTCCGGGCAAATTCAACCCAGGGCTGTATTTTCCTAACATTTTAGGTCTAAAAGAAGGAATCTGAAGATTTTCAGTGTAATTACTCCTGTTTAGCGGTGTTTACATCTGTTTACATTGCTCAAAGCCGCATTTTTGTTCCACAGGCAGCATCAGATGGCTCCTCAAACATGCACTGAGAAGTTTATTTACTTCAAGCAAGCCGACATGTTCTTTCTAATTCAAAGTCTCGCGCGAGACCCAAGTTGACGCTGCCGTGACGATGCGGGGACAGACACAACTACCGCAAAACAGGAGCAATTAAACTGAAAATCTTCAGATTCCTTCTTTTAGACCTAAAATGTTAGGAAAATACAGCCCTGGCTTGAATTTGGTCAGAATTGTCCTTTAACGAGGAACTTTGCAGGATTTGTAGCTTAGCTACATTTTTACCTTAATCACAGTTTTGGAGTAATTGTGATGGTTTAATAAATGGCTTAAAGGGATACTTCACCAATTTTCAACTCACCGTTATACCAAGGATTTGGTTTGGAGAACTTTCAGACTCATCAAAACGCTTTAGGAGTTCCAGGGGGGGTCCGGCTGGCAACAGATTTTCATATATTGGCGGTGTCCTGAAGCCGCCACATGAAAAAGTTGTTCAAAAATTCTTTTTTTTGATCTCTGTTTTTTAGCCTTGTTGTAGCAGTAGCTCCCAGTGGCTCTGTTGATGTTTGTGCGCGAGATTTTGCTGCAAATCTGTTGCCAGCCGGACCCCCCCTGAAACTCCAAAAGCGTTTTGATAACTGCGGAAGTTCTTCAAACCCTTCCTTGGCATGACGGTGAGTAGACAATTGGTGAATTATGGATTTTGGGTGAAGTATCCCTTCCCTTTAACTTGTTGCGAGGGAGAATGGAGGCTCTCTGCCTTGCACGTATATGTCACTTATTGTGTCTCTTGGCTGAAAAACAACTTTGCAAGATTGAGGGAGCCCCCCCTGGTGTCCCAGTCTCAGTCTCTGCGCACTGCGACACAAACGCGCCCCGTAACCTTTAATCTCTTGTTCATGACAGATTAAACTACACAAATGTGACGTCATAACATTGCATATGATGATACCCCTCTATTGATTGATTTAGCAAAACAGTGGAAAGGCGACCGGTCACTAGCAAAGGTCCTGCTTCTCATTTGCCCTGTTCACCCCTCAGCTTTCTTTTGGACAAGATGCATAATTATTTAAGCAATATCACAGGAGAGGGAGTGCTGTTGTACTGTATATCAGCACGGCTGTGATTCGGTCGTAGGCACGAGGCCGCAGGCCGAGTGCCGCAGATAATCACACCGTGCTGATATACAGTACAACAGCACGACCTCGAGTGTGATATTGCTTTTATACAACAGTGCTACCAGCGCATTTTAGAACAGTAATAAACTACAAGAGATTATGATTTGTTTGTTTATTTAATCATTTATTTGGCTCCGCCAACAGAAATAGTTCTGCAACTGGAAGGGAGACAAGGCTGTTGCCAGGCAACATATAAACATTTCATACTAGCTTGCTACTAGCTACAAGCTTCTCCACCGAGCTGCTTCCAGTGCTGGTTCTGGTTCTGAGCCCGTGTCTGATTAGCACCGGAGCAACAGGACCAGCGTGAAGACACAGAGACGTTATCGATACCGTATTACATTTGTTTATCTGCTATGTAATCAATATAAACACAGTTGAAGCTAAGTAGCTGAGCTACGTGGCTAACAACAGCTAACGCTAATATCAAAACACATCACCGTCGAAACGTAGTTGCCCACGGCGATTTTTTTCCAGCCGTGTTTAGTAGAGATGTATCGCCAAGTAGATGGACCAGGTCAGGTCCAGGTTTTAATGTTCAGGTCCGTTTATAACTGTAGTAGCAGCAGCAGCAGCAGTAGCAGCAGCAGCAGAGAGATGGGGCAGCTCCTGTATGGGGAGCCTGGCTCTGACTTAGCTTCTGTCCAGCTGAACAGCGGAGTGATTATGTCTGTGAAAAGTCCCAGTGCTGTTATACTGTATATCAGCACTATGGAATGTCTCGTTGTCCAATCAAATTGCTCGGTTGGGACCGGTCGGAACTAACTGTTGTATAAATGACAACAAAGTTGGTTGCAGCAACAACATCATTTGTATTTCCATGACTTGTTCCTCTCCAGGAGGGAGGAGGGGATCAATTTACCTGGATTATTTCTCTGCACTTTAAAGTGCTGAGAAATAATCCAGGTAGGCTAAATTCACAGGAGTTGATCTGAATATTGATTCAGATCAACTCCTGTGAACTCTGATACACATATGTGTGACCAACATTCACATTTTGAACATAAACAGGGCACTTTACGCATCATGCACTTTATAAGGGATAGCCTAATGTATAGTTCAGAGGTTGTTATGAAGAAATAAACAGGATGTAGGCTACTGTAGCTGGTTTTTACAGAGGGATTTGTCAGCATTCACAGCCTGATTTATATAACATTTATAGAACATGCATAGCAAAAAGATTTTTTTTTTTTTTTTTTTCAGGGCTGGTGACTGTAGGTGACAGTAAAAAGAGATCCAAAATCCCCTCTGTAAAAACTGACTCTGGACTACTAAAGTTGACTCTAATGTCAACAAAATAAAACAAGAATTTTGAAAGTACCTTTATCCATTGTTCAGATTTATGTTGTAGGCTATGCAAATTAGCGCACATTTAATTAGCCTAGATATTGCCTCATTTACAAATTTTAACATATAATTTGACAAAAGATACAACAAACAAAACATAATTGTCCTAATGCAAGTAGGCTAATGGCGATATCTTTAAACTTTGTAGGCCTACACCTGTAGTGTGTCACGTCAACTAGCTCCAGTTCATCATACCGTTGAGGATAAGATGAGGAGCAGCTGGACTGAGGGTTAGCTAAAGACGCAGCTTCTCCTGACGTCGCTGTCATGACGACCACTGAAGAAGAATGCGGCCCGTTACTTTACATTACGGTTAACTTTCCCACTTTGTTTACGTTCCCACACGATAAAACTAACACGGTTGAGTAAGTTGATCGATTCAACGTAACACATGCCAGTGAGTCATTCCTTCAGACACATTAGACAACCCGCAGCTCAGTTCAGCTCAATGCGGGTAACGTAACGGTTAAGTTGAAAAAGAGGAAATGAGGATAACTGTTAGACTTTTTCAGCTTCTTTATCGACAGCAACGTTATTCGATGCAAATTAGGCAAAGATAGATAATGTCTTAGTGTCGGCTTGTATTAACACTTCAATATAATGTATCAAGTATTTCATTACGAATAAAAACAGTTTAAAAGAATGAGTTGTTACTTACGTGATTCACGTTGCTCCTCTTCTTCGGATAGTTGACTCCCCCCGCTCAGAGTGAACGGAATGGTGTTGCATTCAGGGACACCTCGGAAACGGCAATGGCTAAGTTTGGAAGTCATAAACTGAAACTTGTTGCAAAAGCTCTAGGCAAGCCTACTATACTAAGTAATGTTTTGTTGTTGTTGTTGTTGTTGTTTGTTTGTTTGTTGTTTGTATTGTACTGATTATTTATAGGCTAAAACGTGAGCTTGGCAGCATCTGCTTTCTGTAAAGAAGAAAAAAAAAGATCCCTCTGGACAGTGGACACACTGAGGTGTAGCCTAGATCATTACGATTTGTCAATTTGTTAAAGCACAAATTTAGGCTACTACTGTAACCTGTTTATGTTCTAAATTAAAAGTTAACATCAGTTGTTTCAGATTCCCATGAAGATCTCAATATCACCTGAAAACCACAGTAGAAAAAGTAAGTCTTTACCTTTTAAACAGAAATCACCTAGCCTACAGTATTTGGCTTGTTGACCTTTTCGTCTTCTGCATAGGACAGTTCCCTTACCTTTACTAAGGCCCAGAGCGATTATATCTATCGCTCTGCTAGGGCCTAATGCCTGCACGGTGTTTGAAGCACTGTGATTTATACCAACAGTAGGCTAGCCTGCTCTCCTTTTAATCAGCAGCATGAAGAGGATGCTTTAATAAAAAGATGGTAGGCCTAGCTAATATTTCTGATTGAGTTATCAACATTTGGTCCATAAGTCATTTATACTTCATATTATGTCTGTATGATCTGTAGCCTACCATTTCAGACCATGCTCTTCTTGTCCTGTCCACTAGTCGTCCTCAGCTTCACCTGCTCACACAGTAGACCTGCTGTGTTTCTCTGGTTTTCCCTGTTCCCTGTGGCTGGCTTTCCTTCTCTACCTCCTTTACTTCTTTTCCCCCTCTCTTCCTGTTCCTTGTCACTTTGTCCTCTTTTTGTAGAAAACACAGAGCAGATTGAAGTCCTATCTCCTTTTCTTAAAACAATTAAATAAAATAAAGACAATGAAAAACTATAGGCTACATCTGTCTTCACAATTAGAATTAAGGTTTTATGAATATGACAATTCATCTGAAGTCTGTTTTCTGGGACAAGATTCACTCATAATGAATTCTGCGAACTTTTGTGAGACATATAGGCTATAGGCCAATATCTTATCTTACAAGGAATTATCATGTAAATATGTGCTAATCTGCATCATATTATTGACATAACTGTAAATGTGTCAGAGTTACCTATGAAATAATAATGTAACATTACGAGACAGAGTTGTTTTCGATGCAAATGCATAGCCGGAACTACATTCCAGGCATGGTAGCTTGGCGGAGTGATTTCAGAGCGCTTGTAGTTCAGAGTAGGCCTATTTGTTTCATATGTAATGTTACATAATTATACATGATTATTTCATAGCGAGGCGAATGTGTAGGCCGCAATTTCTCGGCAAGAGTTTTGAAGTTGCTGGATTGTGTATTTGATGAGTTTGATCAGGGACAGGAGACCTGTACCAACATGCACCGATAATAAATGGTAACAAACCTATGCCTATGACTATAGGGAGCATGGCAATAGGCAAATTTGTCAAACATGTTGAACTATTCCTTTAAGTCTCTGGGCTGCAAAGCTACATTTTACTGAAACTGATATAGTATCTAACAAAGTTATTAAAATAAGATTCACTTCATCTGCTGTTGCATTTAATTGTTGCATAACAGCTGTAGTAAACTAATTAAATGTTGACATCTTTATGAGGATTATTAAAAAAGAGATAAAGATAGTTGACACCACATTATCTGAGCCATACAAACACCATCATTCACAGTGTGTAGATAGTCCAGTCAAAGAATAAAGGAGTTAGATGAATGTATAGTAATTGTGCAGTTATATGATATGTTGCCTACCACATGCAGTTCACATGTTGGATCTCCATTTGCACACAGGGTGTTTCTAAATCTGATTAAATAGACAGCAGGTGGAGAAAACAGATCTTATGAGTAGTAATAATGATAGCAGACTTGTAAACTTGTGAATTCCCACTATCTGCAGCAGTAAGTGAAGGCAGCTTCAGGGAAGGAGGGGCAAGCGTGTGAAAGGAAGGGGGTGGGTGGGGCACACTGGAGAGAATCTCTGCTCAGCACTCTGAAGTGTGGAGTTATTACAGGGACGTGCAGAGCGGTGCAGACACAGCTGAACGTGTTATCACATGACAGCACTCTGTACAGGCCTGTCGCTCTGTCACGGTGGACGTGCTTTTACTGTCACTATTGCACACTGTACAACTGCAAAAGTAATTATTTTACAGTTTGGAAACAATATGTTGACCTTGGACTTGGACTACCGGACCTGTAAATGTTAACATTTTACTACATTATAGGGGACTGTGTGATTTTCAGGGTCATCACCATTCCACTTTTACGGTATATTATCTTTATTTTCTTTTGCTTTTGCATGCAAGAAAAGCAGTGAAAATAAAAGCATTAACTTACATGAATTCACATTAATATAAAACATAATAGACAAGAAAAATGTTAAAGTGTAAATTAAATACATACAGACATATTGCAATATGTACACACAGCCATTAAGAGACACATACATTGGGAAATAGGCTGAAAGTATAGGAAGCACTCACAATGAAATATACCTTTATAGCACACACTCTGAAGTGCAACACAATTGGTAATATTCAAAGTTTTAATATGTGCTATACTACAGTTATTCCAAATGGTAAGAACCAGAAACAGCTGATAGATTCTAACAACCTTACATCTCTTTGTTAGCATGAGGTATACAATGAATAAGGACCAGACAACACACACATTTTTAAGAAGTCTAAAATGCCAACATATATCTGCTACATAAGAAATAGAGATAAAGAAAAAAAGTACAGAACTTTTAAACATAAAAAACGTTCCACAGTAAAGAGGGTTTAACAACTCAATGCTCATATAATACAAATCTCTACCTTCTACACTTGAAGGCCCAAACCTTTGACTGGAACTGTACTATGTATATATAGAACAACAGTATTCCTGACAGGATGTACAAAGTTTCCTTAAATAATTATATATATACAAATGAATAAATTAATGAATAAATTAAGAGGGGTCTTATATCTTAAATGGTATAATTCAACATGAAACAAAGCAATGTGATAGTCATTGCCCCTCCTTTAAGTTAACTGCTGGTTGCACTATTGAAAATGAGGAACACATTTTTGTGTGAAACTACTTGGAGTTTGAGAGGAAGAGGAGTTGCAGTGCACTCCTCCAGCCTGCAGGGGACAGTGTGTCTTCACTGTTCATCTAACAGCTCTCTGTCCTCAGTAGTAATGCTGTGGCCTCGATGGCCACACTCAGTGTTTAAAGTCTTTGGCAGGGTTGAACTGATCACAGCTGGGTGTTCTTGTCAATGTTCCTCCCTTTCTCTCCGCCGTTGGCGTTCTCATCCAGCTCGAAGGCTCCGTTCTCCACACCGTAGCGCTTCTCTTTACCTAGTTCAGCCTCGTCGTCGTCGGCCTCAATAGCCGGAGCCTCGCTGTCCTCATCAGATGGGACACGGGCACATCTCTTTACATATAACCGATAGGCTGTGGATGGAGAAAAAGACAAAAAACACATGGCGTCAGACACAATGATCAGTCTCTGAACAAGTTTCATTTTGTTTGGCATGTTCTTGTTCATCCAGTTTTGATTTGGTCTTGCTTGTACTTGTTGTATTGCCCACTATGTTTCCCTCAACATGGGTATCATTTGCTTATCTTAGGTGTTTGGGGTATTTACTGGGCACCTACGTTTTCTCTTCTTTATTATTTATTTACTTACTGTGCTTTATACTGTACTTTGTTGTATATTTATGTGTTTTTGTTTACTGTTCCTCCTTGGCTTACTAACTGGGAGTATTACTGCCAACACTTATATCTTAAAAGAATGTATAGACTTGATATGGATTATCATGGACAGGGCCGGTCCAAGGATTTTGGTGGCCCTAAAAAAGATTTTGTTTGTGGCCCCCAAAACACTCCAAGCGCAAACAACAAATCTCACACACTGCTTACAACACATACACTCATGTTTATGTGTTAAATGGACTGAATTGAAACCTGGTCAGCACCTTTCTGATCATGTGCCCCCCATTCATTCATTCATCTTCTGCTCAGCACTACATATAAATAAGCTGGTTTTGTTGTTGAGCGATGCAGCAAAAGGCTTTTCTCCAGGTGAAAGAGGCAGATTTGTATAGATGGTATGTTAACTACCCCCCTCTGTCCTGAGACAACTGTTATTGCAAATCAATACTAAAGCCATGTTTGTCCATAAATGAGCTGTAACATGACGTTGTTATCCCCAGCACTGATCGAATCGTGCAATAAGACATGACATTTTTAACGAATGCTGATGCACTGTGGTATGTGATATGACGAATGAAGAATAAAACACAGGGTGAACGTCTGGTCTCTTCAATGTGGTTACATAGTCAGTGCTAGCAGCTAATGGGTAACAATAGCATCACACAAGGTAAAAACTACATTGTCTTATCACAGCTTGGTCACTGTCCTTGAACAAGGAGCCAGGATGCCTCTGTGCTGCTGATGTCATTTCCCCAGGCAGTTAAACAATTAGGGGAATCACAACCGCTCTCTATCTCTCTAACTGGCTGGACACTGGTGCATTGCAGGTTTGTGTGTCAAAGGTTGATCACAATCAGAAGGAAACCTCTTGTCTGCACCCTGTGGAATGATGCACACCTGTTCTAGCAGCGGCGACACAGACAGACCGGATGCAGACCTTTGTATCATAATGCACAAAGAACCGCAAAACCGGAACATAACTGCGCCCTGCCGGTTGTAAAAGTTGCATAATGAACTAACTTTATTGTTTTAGTTGGATAATTTAACACAGACTACATTGTGATTATCCAAAGAAATGCACACTGGGTTGACTGGTGACTCTAAAATTGCCTTTTTAACCTTCTACAGTATGGTGTTAGGGTCGGTTTTGACCCGTGTTTTAAATCAGCTGTAAAACACACTAAAAACAATTATTTATCATCCCATTTGTTTCCCATCATTGTTAGGCTTCCTTATCGATGAAAAGGTTGGTTTTGCTCTTATGATTTAACTCTAATTATTGTTCTTATCGTTATAACACCACAAATGTCATAATTTCAACCAGAGCCTTTTAGAATTTTGTGATTTTTTTGGTTTGTTTGTTTGTTTAAATAAAGGTTCCTGACAAAGCCAAAACGCTTTGATGCAATAAACAAATGTATGTGGTAGTTTTATGCATTAAAAACCTGAAAACGGGTCACAAGGGGGAGGTTAACTCTTACCTCCCACTGACATGACTGCCACCACCAGCTGGAAGATACTGTAGATGAGGGGGAATGCAAACATGACTTCCAGCTCGGCCGGACTGAAGGACAGCTGCACAATGGTGCTGCACAACTGGGAGTTCTGGAAACCCGTCTCTAGCGCAATGGTTCGGCATCTGAAACGGTTAGTTCAAGTCAGTTTAATGTGTTTCCATGTACTGTGTGTTTAAGGACGATGTAAAATTAAAAATGTATATATTTTGTCAGTATCAAAAAGTGAAAAGTTCATCCTACCTGGACCAGGACTGACCCGTAAAGCGGGCCAGGAGGAAACCGAGGCCGAAACCAATAAAGGGGTAGATGGTGCCGATGATCCACAGAGAGGGAGCAATGGTCCAGGAGGATTGGTAGAGGATTCCTCCAACCACAGCTATGATGATAATGAGAGCAAACCCTGCAATGGAGCCCACCTGTGCATAATGGACACATCATTAAAACTTAGAAAAAAAAGCAGAACTATCACAGTTTTAACAGTATTAGAAGCTGCAGAGGACTCCCACCTTGAGGATCTTTTTGGCAAACTTTGGCCACCTGCGTTTAACGTACATCCCCACGGTGATCGGGATGAGAAGGGCCACGAGGGTGATACCTGTGGATACATAACGACTTATGTCATCACAGTTCATTTTTATGGTCAGAGGATCAGGATATACTTTCAGTATGACTGTGGTGTTAAAGAAACCACGAGGTGATTATACAACACTATAAAACAATATGCCGTAAAATAAACTGTTGATAAGATGGACAATTCTGAAACAGCCTTACCACTATTCATATAACACTATAGCACCAGTCACATTATATGAATTTTAGGAGGTCTATGTTGTCTGCTTACCAATGCTGTCATATGGGATCTGGATGGTTTCGGCGGACGTCCAGACGGACGTGTAAATGAGCAGACAGAGCGGCATCATCCCCAAGGCCAGGATAGAGGAGCAAGCTGTCATACTGATACTGAGGAGGGAGGAACATGAGTGTGGTCAGGTCAAATGATCATTGAAATATGCATACAAGTCTGGCCCAGTGATTATGGATAAATATACAGACCAGTCCCCTATGAAGACACAAGGAGGAACCCATGAGGGTCCAAAAAGGGACCATTAGCACATGGGCATACTAATATTTGTATGCATGTGGAGCTATTCAATAAATATTGTATTATTATAATGTTACTCTATTTCAAAAAATAAAATAAAATATACTTTATTGAACATAATTAGAACTTGCATTATACATTGAGAGAAATACCACCCGACTCTCTAGAAATGTGGTTATGTGGGTGGCTATACATTATGGTAGTTTCTGTCATGCCAGACATTAAGTCAATTAACAACACAATTCCTCCAGAGTGTCAGATGGTTCTGTTTTGGACCGGACAGGAACAGATTGACTGCGTTCAATCACCCAGCATCCAACAACACATCATTATCATACATCACATTATCCAGTGAGACTGCAAACCAAATTGGTTTCTCACCTAAGGTCCATGTCTCCGTCCAGCCAGTAGCAGATGATGTTGGAGCCGGAGCCCCCGGGACAGCAGCCCATAATGATGATGACGACGGCCTGCACGGGCAGCACGCCGAAGGCCAGCGACAAGGCGAAGGCCGTGAAGGGCATGATGCCGAACTGGCACAGGAAGCCGATGACGATGCCCCAGGGCCTCTTGATGTGGCCCCACAGCTTTTCCGAGTCCACGGTGCAGCCCATGGAGAACATGACCATAGCCAGCATTATGGTGAGCACCGTGCTCAACACCAAGCTGAGGATGGCGTTGAAGTCGCTCTCGGGGACCAGGCAGTTGGAGCCGGAGCAGACGGTGGCGAAGGAGCCACAGGCAGGAGGGACCATGGTTGCATTCGGAGTGGACATTGTGGACGACTTGATGGAAGAAGAATAAACTCGAGAGAGAAGACTGGAGGTGAGGTTGGGATTCTTAAGATTCCAGGAGACTTCTCCAGTCCGTCCTGCTCCGGTATCCAAGACGACAATCACCACAATGAGAACATGCCCTCTTTTATACCTCCGCCAAATCAAACTGGGCGGGAAATCAAAAATTAACCAATACTCAATGTTTTATGGGGTCAGTGTTCAGAAGCACATGCATATAAAAAGAGAATCATTCTGAAATGTGAATGTGATTGCACCATTGCACCATCTTTTATTGCTCTTTAGCCTCTTAAAACTTTATTGGACAGCTACGCTATACAGCATCATCATCATCCTACGATGTGGGTAAGGGGAGGAAGATGCATGCATTTCTCAGACAGGGCACACCCTGCATGCACAAGGTAGTCATGCCTGTAAAAGTTAAATATATAAGACCAAATAAATGATTGTTAAAGTAAAACGTGATTTTAACATGGCTGTAGAAAAGTACATGAGAACTCCCACGGCACTGTAGCCTAATACCCATCAGACAGGTCAATCAGGGCAAAGCTTTAAATATGTATAATTGTATTAGTGTCACAGGTCACAGCTTACCGACATGGAAGACACTGAGAAAACACATGCAACAGCTGTGAAAATGGAACTTTACACATTGTTTTTTATTGGAAAACCAGTGTTAATGTCTTAGAAAGGACCAGTGAATGAGTCCATAATGCAGTCCTTCAACTGGGTTACACTGGGACTTGTACTTCTTGGTTTATAAAGGTTTTCAAAATTCCACCTTCACCTTGACTACATGTTGGAGTCTAAAACTACAAACCTAAATAAATCAAATAATCAAATTGAGCACTTTGCATTAACTCACAACACATGCCAATAAAACAAATCAATCCTAAATATGTGTCAATATGCAATGTTGCCATAATGCAAAGGTCAACATATTGGCTGCCTTTGAGATAGATAGAATATTTGTTAGGATACATACAGCCTTTGGCGTATGGCGTAGACAAGACAATAAAGGAAAATTTCACAAAAAGGATTTACATTTCTATATGTATACATATATTACATTTGTGTCTTTTTCTTAAATTTTCACCTAGAATTAATTTCTACGGTCCAAAAAAAGCTAAAGTTTTCAGGTTCTTACCTGCTCAGGGTTCTACTGAGGAGTTTACAACTAGTCTACGTCTGTGTGTGTCTCCATCTGGGGGGAATAATGCTAAACTTGGAAGTTAAAGGACAACCAACACTGACTTAATTATGTCTCATAGTCTATTCAAAACAAAAGCTATGCAGCACTTATACTATATGAAATAGTACAGTGAGCAGTCTATTATTAAGAATACGGTAAAGGTAAGGCGCTACACACCCATACACATTCTGAGCCTTAAACATGTGCAATAAAATGCCGGTGAGACAATAAAAACAGTAATATAATCTGTACAATTGAATGCAATCCTACATTACACCCTGCAAGAAGCAGGATTTTGATGACTCATAAAATGTTTTGAAGGTGCAACATAAGCTGTGGTTCAAATTTGAATCTTGTGATCAGAATTGTTCATGAGTTTTAACTGGAACCTTCAGCTAGAAAAACAACAACAACATTCAGCTATGTTGCATGAGCTACAATAAGAAACAAGATCAGGCTTTGCAACTGCACCAGAGGACTGATCACTAACTTGTTTGTGTTTTCCTCACTGGAGCCACAAAAAAAAATTGTGTTTTTAGTATCTAGTATCTAAAAACACTGTCAATACAACAAGTGCCTAGTATGTTTTTCTAACAAATTGAAATGAACTCTGTCAAATAAATTATAAAAATATTATCGATATTGATCTGATTCAAAAATGCTTGAAAACCATCTTGAAGATCTAGAGACCCAACCTTGGAGGTCTCCAACAGGTTGGCTTTTGGAACACATTCATGTGCTCTATATTTAATTCAAAGGTGCTTTATTAAAGGGACACTTCACCCAAAATCGATAATTCACCAATTTTCTACTCACCGTCATTCCAAGGAAGGGTTGGGAGAACTTTCAGAGTTATCAAAACGCTTTTGGAGTTCCAGGGGGAGTCCGGCTGGACATTTGGGTCATTACAGACGAGCAGTATGGAGGTATTTGGATGTTTCATAGTGTGTGTTTTGTACGATTCAAAAGTGAACTCTATCCACCGCCATTATATGAAATCCGTTGCCAGTTGGACCCCCCCTGGAACTCCTAAAGCATTTTGACGACTCTGAAAGTTCTCCAAACCCTTCCTTGGCATGATGGTGAGTAGAAAATTGGTGAATTATCGATTTTGGGTGAAGTATCCCTTTAATGCAATGGTTTGAGGGAAAATCAGAGTTAATCTGTAACACTTGTCATTCATACACCAATCCAAACATCCAGTTCATGAAACTGCAGAATGCATAGACTTGTATAGAACTCCATCTGTGGATCAGCTACCTTTGTCTCAAATCTTTGATAGACAGACTGCACTTTAAATGAGCTAGATGTGACCCTAACCCCCTTTACATTTGAAGTGAAGCAAAGTGCACAAAGGTCTGAGTTTATTAGTCAATTAACATTCTTAACGGAGAGTCCTGAATTTTTTTTCTTTATTGCCAATATAATTGCCACAGATAATACAGGTTTTTTCCAGCATTCACAGCTCACACACTGCAGATGCAGCAAACTCTTAGTGATCATATTTGGTAGAATTATAATGACAATATTGTCACATTGCCAAATCAAACTTGTATCCGACGCCATGCGGTGACATCTCTGTAGACTCATAATCTAGTTATTTCTGTATAGCAGGACTGTGGTATGAGGAAGGGGGCCATGAAACACTTCTGGTGGATCTTTAGAGGAAGTCTTATCAGTCTTTATCTGTTATCCTTTGATCTTAACCATCCCATCAGAATTGTCCTTCATTCAAGCTGCAGTAAATTTTAAGGATCTTTTTGCAACATCGTGTGAATAAGTGTGTGAAGGTTTGTGTCATGTCACGGCCATTATCTTAGGCGATCTGATTTCAGATAACCATCTAATCTGATTTTACACTTTGTTCCCGCTCCACTGTACAATAAGGAAACGATGATAAGACAAATTGACACTGGCTGGTTTTATTTTTCTTTTATGTAACTTGACAGAAAAAAAGTGTAAAAGAATGCAATGTGATTTTCAGATTCTGACCTTGACCCCTTCCTGCATAGCCTCCATAAAAAAAGTTTATGAGTGCTTGTCTGCTCATTTTAACCTTCAAGCATCGTCCTATGCAGAGGAGATGTTTCCCATCACATTCCCCTCAGTGTTTCTCAACAGGTGTATCTACAGCTACCATACAGCTTCTCAACATCTGGTTACCACCACATGTAACTCTCCCATGTTAAAAGTCAAGAACTGACAATTGCTTTTTTTTTTTTTGCATTTCTTTCTGTTACCACCCCCCTTACTTTTTTCTAAACCAACCACAAATGCACGCGTCCAAACACCACAGACCAGCCAACCGTGCCCGTCTTATAGGAACAAGAAGGGCACCTACACTCAGGGTGCAGTTATTTATGCACCAGCAGGCCTTCACTTGGGACATCCAATATGGCCGCTGTCAGTCAGTGACGCAAATGTGTTTTCTCATGGATATTTTTGCCAATTTGAAAAAGTTAATTTTTGTTAGTGAAACTTCAATAGGAATAGTTACTGCATTGATGCAAAGTAAAACTACTTAATATTTCATAACTTAGAACTGTGTTGAAAATGTGTGTATCAAAATATCTATGCAAATCTCATATTAAAAAAAAAAAAAAAAAAAAATTCTGACAATTATTTCATGGTTCAGGCCATAAAAAAGATTACATTAATCTATCCTTTGCTTTTTGTCTCACGAACATAAATCTTCTGAATTAGTGCAACATTTTACAAGAATAATATGTTTTATCTAATATTTACACAGTAGCCAATTTATGACACTTCCATACTTCATAAATCAGTCTGTAGCGGAAGCAGCAGTGAATCAGTGGGGAGTTTTGTTTTCCTGGTGGGTCCTGAAGAAGGTCACAGTGACTGAAAGCTTGCAATAAATTGACAGTGTTTTGAGTGTGTGGTTGCTATTTTGTTGTTTTGTAAGTTTCAAAGTTCTTTTCAAAGTATTTTGCCTACAGATGAGCACTGGCCTTTTTCACTGTCTTCCTGGTGGAGGAAAGCTTGTTTCCGATTGGAGGGATAATATAAGGTGTGTAGCATCACCTGTTGCAACCATCCCCAGTCTCCTTCACAGCTGATATTTACAACAGGTGACTTGTGGGAACCAAGTGGTAATTCTTATGAGTCATAGTGATAGTAATGTGGAGAAATGTGCACAGAAAGAAACTTTGCAGGCATGGTTAAGGTGCAAACTAACGCCTGTACACCTGCAGTGACCTGATTCCGTGAGGGGCTTTATTCAATGTTTTAGAAAAAGGGTAAAGTCTGCACACTGTTGTAGCTCCTCAAATTTAATTGTTTATTGTAGGCTATAATACTGTATAAACCTTTGGATCACATAGATCTTCATCAGGATAAAGACACCTTGCTCATATAAGTAATTGGTCCCACCCCCCAATCAAGCCAGGGATGAAGCTCAGGTGAGGCGAGGTGAACCCAAAAGACATACAAATCAATAAGAATCAATACAACCTGAGGCTGTTGCTGGGAAATAAAAAGGAAGGGCACTGAGCAGATAGAAAAACAATAAACATATGAATACAGATAAATAGATAAATAGAAGTGTTCAACAAATTTTCCCAAGATGAGTTTTTAAAGAATACCGGTATTTAGAATTTTTGAAAAAAGTCACAGTCACAATAGATGGCCAATATGCACATGGATTAAATACACTGGGTCCATCAGGTACAAAAAAATAATCAGATTAAACTGTTTGTTAGTCCATGCACCTTTGGATGTGTGTGCGCTATCCTACTACTTTAAATGTTAAAGGTACATTGTGTAGAAATTACTCCCATCTAGCGTTGAGGTTGTAGATCGCAAGCAACTCAATCGTATTTTTCATGCTGCATTCACCTGAAATTGGGCAGACGGCAGACGGACGGCAGCTGCTGCACGTAACGGCATCAACAAGCCTCTATGTAAAGAAGTGGTCCGTCAGCACGAGGCAAAACAATACACGTACCAATATGTTGTCATGGTGATGTCGTATTGTTTACCTGACCCACGTTTTACCGGCTTTCTCCCGACTTCTGTGACTAAAATGACATCTGGTTTGTTACCGACGGCCGTCTGCCCGACTGCAGGTGAATGCAGCATCAGTGTAACGCTCCGTTCCTCCTCACTGCGTTACAGCGGTGACTTTTCACAGACGCCACCTCCACCTGAGCCGACAGCTCCGGTCGATTTTTGTGAATAGATAACAGGAGAAGTTACACAATGTCCCTTTAACATCAAAATGAGGATATAAATCTCTGGCTGTGAGCCCTGTATAGCTGATTGGGTTGAGCAGGTTCCCCTAGACTTATTATGGCAATAGGCAATTTGCCTATCCCTTTAACTTTATATATTTTAGGTGAATGAAAGGTTCTCCTGTGTCTGTCAGTGTTGGAGAAAGCCAAACCTTCACCGGGTCAGTTTGTCGTGGGAAGGAGGAGACTGTGCTGGAACACCAATGCTCCTAAACCAATCACACTGAACAAGCCCTACAACCAGAGGAAACAATGGTGAAGACAAATCCTTCTATTTCCCCATGCTTCATTTAGCACTGCATGTTTTTATTGTTCTGACTGAGGGACTGGAAGCAGCAGAAGTTGCACCGTGTGCATTTAAACTGACACGTTTCTGCTGTTAGAGGTGGTGGCTGTGTCTGCCACTTGTAAAAATATGAAATTGTGACCCACACCCTCAGACTTTGGGTTCTTTGTGCGAGTCATCACATCCCACAGTTGTTTAGTTCAAGTTCAAGACACTTAATTTGTCCCCAGGGAGCAATTTAAAAGAACATAGTAGCTTAAAAAAATAAAACAGCCACTGAAACTCAGAAAATAAAATGTGAGTGGGGTCTTTCAAAACCCTGTGAGCTGATTTCAGCGTCAGTTGATCACATAAGGTGGTGAGAGTGTGAATAGGCTGCTCAATGATCTTTGAGCAAACTTTGACTGCATGTGTTTAACAGGCGGTTTCTGTTTTGCAGAGTAATAGGATGAAACCAGCAACCGAAGGATTTCCTCTTTGATAGAGGAAAACTTGAGCAGGTTGTCAAAAACTGTTCCCAGGTACTGGTACTTATTGACAACCTCTATGACTGTGTGTCCAGTTGGAGCGGGCGTAAAGACCTTTGCCTTCAGACGTGGTTTGTTTGAAGCAGACTGACCACTTTGGGGTTGATTGTCAGAGACAAGTCACATGTCCAACGCTGTCTCCTGTCCCAATAAACTATACAACAGGAATATGTCACACCCAAGTTTTTGACAAACTTAATTATAACGCAATGTCCATTTACACTTAGCTTGTAAGGTGCATTTTATTATGAAAATGACATTAAATGGTGTAATGAAAGAGGGCAAGAAGAGATAAATGTGATAAAACCTGGATTCAAAGACTCTTCTCACTTCTCCCTCTGCAGATGCCAAAAGCCATAATCTTATGTAATATTTCAAAAAAGGTAAAAGGTCTGTATTGTATAACGGTAGATGTCCATGTGTGATTATGAAGCAGGTCTAGGTTTTTCTGAGTGTTTACTTGAAACCTGCACTCAGAAAACAGACACTCAGTTTATTAGCTTGCTTGAGACATGCTGAGGCAAGTTTAAAAATCTTAGAGCAGAGGAATGAATGCCTGTGGGAGTGTTGTAATGTCCACAAGCCATCACCATATAGTGCACCTGAACATCTGTCCAGGGGCGTTCCTAGACACTCTGGAGGCCCCAGGCAAGAGGTAACTTGGAGGGCCCCCAGCCCCAACTGGGACCACAAACATTTACTGTTAATGAATCAAAAAATCCCAAACTATCGATGATTCAATTCTGCATACTATGCCAACCCCGTCTCATATAAAACGTACCTTGGCTATGTTGGTCCAAAGTGCAAAAGGGTTTACAATAACGGCTCTTAAATTGTATGACTGCTACATTTTTTCTGACTATTTCTTTTCCTATTGTTTTGCGTCCAAGTCACGTGACTCTCACGTTTCCGGCCGTGGGAACAAAAAACATTGCAAATATTTCTATAGTTTTTTGTGGAAAAATCTATATTTTGAAGTAGTTTCTGCATAAAAATGCCCTTTAATTACATTTCTAGCGAGAAATATATATTTTATTTTCATATTCGCTCAGTGAATGTACATAATCATTCGCTTGCTTGTTGTTTTTTCAGATCTAGCCAGAATAATTCGAAACGGCAATGTTTTCTGGTTACATTTTTATATATGATACTGGGTTGACTATGCACAACATTTGATGTACACAGCCAATGACAACATCAGGTTGTCACCGATATGGACCAATGCCAGCCATCCCTGGGGGCCCCCTTCCAGCATAGGGCCCTATAGGCAATTGCCTGGGCTGCTTGCCCTGTTGCAACGCCTCTGCATCTGTCTACACTTTGGAAGTAGCAATGTGATGTAGGCTATAACTGAGAAGTTAAAGGACAACCAGTCAGACAAGAGTGGCCTTTACATTTTATTCAAAAACAAATCTTCCAATAAATATCTACAGAAGCTCTTTATGGTCAATATCCCATTATCAGACACACATGTCATCAATGAGGCATAAATATAAATTTTGAATCTCGTTGGCCTCCCGTCATCTTTGCGAGGTGTCTGTCAACCTGATTCTGCCTGTGACGTGGGTGATGAAGCACCTCAGGAGGTAGACCCCCCAGAAGTGAAGGGAGCTGCCACACACACAAACAAAGACGATAAAGAAGGGGATTAGTCTATTTAGAATGCAAAGCTTGTAACACAGATGAGAAACAGTAATGTCGATCAGGCCTAGAGTTAACCAGTAAAGAAAAACACGTCTGTTAACTCTGAGTGGAAAAGAACAAATATACTGTAAAATGAACATTTTAAATACATAAAATACAGGAAACTTAAAGGTATTTTAAAGATAATGCTGTTTTTTATCTTGTCTTTATTTCTTTCAACATCAACAAATCCACAGGGGTCCTGTAGAGATTTTGGCCATTTTAAATGTAATAAAGCCAAAAATGTAATTCCATTTTTGAGCCATGTAATAATGTTACTGTACTTTACTACTGTATTTTTGATGAGCATGCTGTACAAAAACTGCAAAAAAAACCTACTATTTCTTAGAAATGTAGACTCTTATCCATGTATTATTACATTATGGGTACCGGTAATTATTACATTTCCGAAGTATTTTTTAATTCTAGGCCAGTAACATAATAAACAGCCAATAATGTAATAACTTTTTACATTGGCAAAACGTTATTGCGTCATTGGGTCAAACGTTTTATTACATTATTGGCAAGTTATTACATTATGGGCTTTATTACACTTAAGACGGACAGCCGGGGGCATTCACATTGTGGACGGACAAAAGCGATTGATCGATTGGCTGCTGATGCTTTTTTTTTTTTTAATTTACTTATGCTTTATGTTTGTCACTTGTATTGCACAATAATAAAAAAAATAATAATAAAAAAAACATTTGCCAAGAATGTTTTCATTAAAATGGCCAAAATCATGACGTTATTGGCAGTTATTACGTTTTGGGTTGCTACAGGTGTCTTATGGGTATTTCCAGTATTTCCAGCAGCACAGGAGAGGAGGAGATGAGTGTTTGGATACACACAGTGGGGAGTTGGAGGTGATGGATACTGAGAAAGAGAGAGTCTCACCTGACCAGGAAAGGCTGTGGGAAGCAGCTGGAGGTCTGGGTTTTAACCACGTCTTGGAGGTTCAACAGGTTTGTCAGGAGAGGTCCGGTACCGCATTTGTCGATCTTTGTCACCACAATCTGTGCGACACATTAACATTCTTAAAGGAGAGTCCTGATTTTTTTTTTTTATTACCACTTATAATATCATTGCCACAGATAATACAGTACAACCAGAGATAATCTATAACACATGTGATTCATACAATACAAACATCCAGTTCATGAAACTGCAGAATGCATACATTTGTATAGAACTCCATCTGTGGAGCAGCTACCTTTGTCTCAAATCTTTGATAGAAAGACACTTTCAAATCTTTGAGACTGGTGAGCTACAGCAGACAGATGTGACCCTAACCCCCTTTACATTTTGAAGTTGTCTTTGTATGTGTTTGTATATGTCATATATTAGATAGATAAAGATAAGTGATAATATGTTAGAATAAATCCAGCTAGATAAACTCATAAATTAATTTATTGTATAGATTATAATGACAAGAAAGCGTGATAGCTAAGTTATGAATAAGGGGTGGGAGTAAATAAATTTTACTTCTTCCCACCTCTTTTTGGATATGAAAAAACAAAAAAAATCTTTATTTTCAATTATTTTATTTTTGTTCATGTGTTGTCTTTGCAAAGTATTTATTTGTTATGTCTGTCCATTAGGCTACTGTATTATGTTTTATTTCTTTTAACATGTCCGAAATGAACTTAAAACTAAACTAATCTAAACTTAAAACTAAGTGCACAAAGGTCTGAGTTTATTTAATCAATTAACATTCTTAAAGGAGAGTCCTGATTTTTTTTTCTTTATTGCCACTTATAATAATCATTGCCACAGATAATACAGTTTTTTTCCAGCATTCACAGCTCACACTGCAGTGAGCAGAGTTGTTGTCAGTCAGAACACACACAGAGACACTGTGATCCTCGTGCTGCTCTCATGTATTCATCACTGCATTACCTCACTGAAGTTTGCAAACAAAAAGCACAACAGACTTATTGTGACACCTTCTGGACACTTCACATCACTGCACTACACATCTGATATATGGACTTTAAACTAAATGATGTTGGCTTTAAACAAGACTAAACATTATCAATGAATTATGTTTTTAATCTTTAAATTATATTACAGAAAGCTGAAAATGAACAGATTTTGCCTGAGTTTAAAACTCATCATCCTCTCCACTCCTGCACTGATCTGCTGGTGCTGCATCACATCCAGCCTCAGCTCATGACTTCATGCCTTCCTTCTTATTTCAGCAGTGGAAGTTAATCTTAATCTCTGTTAAAAGCTGCACTGTCACAGACTTAATAATGGTCCGAGTATTTAATAACGCGTAGGGCATGAATAATTGAGGACGGAGAACGGGGAGAGAGAGGGGGTGCTTCATTATAATGCCACGGCGGGTGGCGTTTCAGAAGGGACAGCAGTTTTTAAATAGCTGAGTGGGAGCGTTCAGCATTAATTCAGTGTGGACATAATGTTGAGGACTCGGGGAAGAAGAATGAGGAGAAATGTAAAGAGGAGGGGGGAGGTCTGGATGCTCTGCCATATGGTGGAGGCTTTCATCTGTGTGTTTGTGCTGCAGATGTTGGACAGAGTGTTACAGGCAGGTGTGGACAGGTACCGGGTGCTGTCAGCCACACGTCACAACAACGTGACGGTGACGCACACACATAATTGCTATTTGGCAAGAGCTGGTAAAGAGCTGGCTTAGGTCTGAATCACACCCATTACACTGTGAGTAACTATTGATTTTACTCATAATCCGTCCTCTGTTTTCTGTTTTCGTGAGATAAAAACCTTCATCACAGTTTAGAATCAAAGTTTTAGGCCAAAGATATTTTTTTTCGTCTAAAAACTGCACAAGACAAAGCAAAAGTCTAAGAAAGTAAAAATGTTTTCAGCTCCTACAGCTCACATTCACACATCGTTTGTTTTCACTCTGGTCTAAACGCTGCACCATTCAGTATCATGTTCAGTGGCCTAACTGTTAAGGGCAGCGATTAGAGACAGTCCTACTTGTAATGCATTCAAAAAACAGCTTAAAGAATGGTTACTGTCTCACCAAATCTGCACCCATGAATGAAATATTGACTAGCACTGTAATACAGTACTACTGTAGCCCTTATTTCTTCCGTATCGTATTCTGTATTGTAATTTTATTGTGAATCTGCTGCTAATATTCAGTTTTTTCTTATATTTATGATATGTTTTCTTATTTCTTATGTTTTACTGATATAAATGCTGCTATTACTCTGTCCTCTCTTATATTTATGCAGGTTGCTATGTGTTTTCTTATTGTTGTAACTGCTGCTAATACTATGTTTTTTAATTACTTATGCAGGTAGCTTCATATTGCTATCTTTTTCTATGGTATGTCTGTCCGTCTTTAAATGTGAGGACTATGGATGGAAATTAGCTTTGAGCTAAATCCGGCATATTTACATATGACGTGATGTGCGCGTCACTAATTGTTCATTAATGTGCACTGTCCTTGTCAAATAAACAATAAATGAAAATGAAATGAAATAATTTAAGTAACATTTTTCACCATTTTATAAAAACACAATAGTTACTTTTCCTGGTGATTAGTTACTTTTATAATGTAGTAACTGAGTTACTATGTTACTTTTTTGAGGTAATGAGTAACTATCACTAATTACTTACTAATTACTTTAAAACTAACGTGCGAGAAAAGAGGCATGGTACCACTCTCTGCAAACAACAGATTTTGAGAATGAAGCGTGGTGGCGCGAGTAAACTACAGGAGCCTTTTTAGTAGGGATGTGCACCTGAGTAGGCAATCTGCTATCTGGTTATGAATTTATTATCCGGTTAACCTAGGATTAAAAAAACGGCACGTTAGAGCGCAGTCTAGTGTCGGATCAAACTACATTATCATGCCGTGGTTCGGATTTTTGTAGTGTTAAACAGTTTCGGATCAAGCAACGTGATTTTCTGCTGTGTAAAAGCGTTTTGGATCGAGCCTCGGACTTTCAAACCTTTTAAATTAATCTGTGGTGGTTCCCTCGGCGTAAGCCGTCGGGAGGGAGACGACAGGTGTCATCAAGTCTGTTAGAAAATCTGCTTTCAGTTTACAAACATTCTGAAACCTTCCCAGTTATTTCCTGAGACGATGCGAGGCAGAGAGGACCGAAGGCACCAACATGTGTAGTGTGGACTAATAAATAAGCACTGCTAATGATTTTGAAAAAAAAAAAGAAAAAAAAAGTTTTCTCCTCCTCCGAGGCAGCCGCGGCATAAATGCGCTGCACTCAGCGCTCAGAGCGCATGCAGCGCATTTATTCCCGGCATAAAGATGCACATCTGCCCCATATGTGCATCTTAAACTCCAGTCTCTACTCTTATTATCCACCTGATATTTTGTCTGACGACGCTGTGTGTCAGTAATGCGGACTGTCTGACGGACAGAGCGCATTTATGCACCGGCTGCGCTCTGTCCATCAGACATGACGTCATTTTATTTTTTATTACAGTAATCGGTTACCCGGGTAACACCAGGTTAGGTTACTCGATTATGAAATTATTCGAAATGCCCATCCCTACTTTTTAGCCCAAACTTGTGGCGTACCCCAGGCGGTTGGAGCGGATCGAGGTAGGTGCACCCTTCTTGTTGCAAGCCCGAGTGCGACTGTTGTGTTCACACTGACCCTAACGCACCGGACTGGGGCCCAAGTTCAAGTGGGTCGACGTAACGCTGCATGTGTGAAAGCACCGGATGGTTAAATGCTCAGGAAACCTTTTCAGTTGTTTCAGTTAGCTGATTAGAGTGTGACACCATTATGTTACAATAGTGAATGTTTCACTATATTCTCATGTTTTGATTTAGTGATTTTTAGGTTTATTAAATATATTCCCAGTTATTTAGATGTGCCTGTATCTTGTCTAAAAACTATACAAGACAAAAGAAGAGTACATGGCCTAATCCGATAGCCTGACTTACGCTTCTTCATCAAGTCGACGGCGGACCTGCGTGGAGCCCTCTGCGGCGTGGAGAACCCCTGCGGCGTAACCTGACAAGCACCTCCAAAAAATTGCTAACAACACATTGAGGCGACGCAGACCACGAGGGCTGTGATTGGTCCGCTACGTCTACTACTGTGAATTGCGCAGCTACACGTTACATGGCCGCAGAACTTCAAAAAGGTTACAGCGTGGAGTTGACGCAGAGGCATTAGGGGCCGTGTCCACCGAACGGGCGCTCTCAACCTACAACCTTACTCTCTCTGGTCAGAATGCCACTGTTGCTAGGTTACAAAACCAGTCCTCCGACACTTCCGTGTTTCTGCCTGGTTTAGCTGCTGTAAACACGACAATGAGCGTGTGGTGATATGATGAGTACTGTTTCACTTCCTGTTTCTTGCCTCAGTTTTATGCTGTCAGTCATTTGGAAGTCTTTTCCAGTAAACAAGTTGGATGTAGCAACTTGTGAATAAAGTGTGTGTGTGTGTGTGTGTGTGTGTGTGTGTGTGTGTGTGATCCTACCACATATGGACGTCTGAACTCCTCACACATCTCCAGGGCGATGAGATCGGCCTTCTGAAGACCAACGCTGCCATCCACCAGCAGGAACGTCCTCATGAGACTGAAAGACAACAGAGATGCATCAGCCACTGATGAGTGTGGTGTCGTACATCTGTACACTTTATAACATGAGTCTCTGTGTATTATTATTATTGTTTCAAAAACAATAGTTAGACGATACAATAAATCATTTTGATGCCTCAACACGTTTCATCAAAGTGGCAGCAGATTGATGTTAGGTATAAAACAGACACGGTGCTGTACGGTGGCCTGTAAGGACATAACTAGGGCTGCACAGTACAACACTAAATCATATCACAGTCACTGACTCATTTGCCCCGTTTACATGAGAGCTTTAATTCCGAATTAAAATAATTTAATTCTGAATAAAAGTTAAAGCAGAAGTAAGTGGTCCGGTCGTTTTCGCTAATGCTGCGTTCCAGGCAGGCTTTTGAAAACGTAAATTACAGCTTCAAGTCACAACTTACGACTTTGTAGCGTTCCAGGCAACCCACTCGTGTTTTTCCGACCTGTTTTACCTGTGAAAGTCACTATAACGGCCACTCGTAACTTCCGACCGGTGAACTCGTACCAGATCGAACTGGTACCACTTCACGCAGAGCAGAGGGACTGAGAGACCCGTGTTTCAGTCCAAACACTCTATGTAAGTGATTGCTGTCGGAAGATATAACTATTTAAGACTTATATTAACACAAATATATCACTTACTTCTGCTTTAATTCCGCTTTAAAAAGACCATGTAAACACTTAATTCCGAGTGAAAATATAATTCGGAATTAAACTTTATTCCGAATTAAGTGGGTGGTTTATTCCTATTTTAAATCTGAATTAATTAATTCCTCGATCATGTAAACGTTTATTCTTTTTAAAATGAATTCCTGTCGTTCTACACATGCGTCGGATAGGCAATCGGAAAGGTAATCAACTGACTTGCCGCTCTGTGTTATCTGTGATAATATACATCCGTGCTCTGCGTGTGCTCTGTGTGTCCCGGTGATAACTTAACCGTGAAAAGTAGGCTACAACACACACAACATAACGTTACAGCCGCAGTGTTGTGAGTGAGTCATGTCGGGACCAGAGCGATTGCTGGTCGGGACAACCAGACTTCAAGAACCTGCTCCACAGACCCCGGTGCCCGGCCGCCGCCGCTGCTGCTGCTCTGGCGGGGAAGGCGAAGCTCACTGCCAGGATAGACGTAAATACGTAGACACGTGTACCCCCTGTCCAATCAGAACGCTTCCCGACCCCCAGACGTTAAGCAGAATTAAATAAAGGCTATTTAATGTGTTTTCCATGTAAACCCCAATTCGGAATTATTATTTCCATGTAAACTCGAAGGAGAATATTTTAATTCCGAACTATTTAATTCAGAATAATTAATTCCGAATTAAAAAACATCATGTAAACGTGGTAATTGTGATTTCAGTTGACAATGAGCTTTTTGCATTCCACTTTCACGAACAAAATTAAGTAACGACATTTTTGTTCTGTATCAAACAGACTTCATCTATGATGTGTAGATGCTAGGTGTTTATGTAGTGACACATTTTGCAGCTCCTGTGATTTGGACATTGCACTTGGCCATGTTGAGATTTCAATTATATGTCAAATATGCAGCTCTACACATGATTGATAAAAGAGTGACAGCAGAAACATAAAAAAAGTTCTAAATAGCGCAGTGAGGATGATGTGATAACCAGCACCAACACACTGACTTTACATCTACTGCTAACCTGACTTAACCTTTAATAATTTGGAACTTGTGTCTCCCCCCGCTGGTAGTGAAAGAAATTACACAAACAGAGACAATGACATACGATAACAACCCATATAATTCACCATAGATTCTTTGGTTGTTGGTTTGCAAGCTGATTAAGAAATGAAGAGAGGTTGTAGGTATTGTGTATATACGCTCTCTCATTCAGCAGTGAAGAACTCACTTTTTCCTTTCATTAAGATACGGCTCCACCATGTCCACAAAGTCTTTGGGTGCTCTGTGTCCATAGCCTGGCATGTCCACGATGGTGAAGGCTTTACCCACTCTGAAGAAGTTCATCTTCTTTGTGTGACCCTGAGAGAGACACAAGGAGACAGAGATTAGTTTAGTTTATTTGTTTCATTCACTGAAAAAAGAAAACAAAACATCTCAGAAATTAGATAATATATGTATCCGAGGAAAGAAGAAATGGAAGAAGAAGAACAACAACAACTAACAAAAATTGCATAAAATAAGTTTAAGTAATGGCTGCAGACCAGCCATCTACCCATCATCCTAGTAAATTATAGGTCTGAAACAAAAATAGAAGTACGGAAATGTACTCAAAAGGGTACAAACCCTTGTTGCTCCAGGCGTACCTTTTTTAGAGACAGTTTTGTACCCATTGGTGCCGGTATATTTTTGTACCTTTTCAAATTGTACCAGTTTAAAGCAGAAGTAAGCGATCCGGTCGTTTTGGCAAATGGGCAGGCTTTTGAAACCATAAATTACAGCTTCAAGTCACAACTTACGACTTAGTAGCGTTCCAGGCAACCCACTCGTGTTTCTCCGACCTGTTTTACCTGTGAAAGTCACTATAACGGCCACTCGTAACTTCCAACCCGTGAACTCGTACCAGATCGAACTGGTACGACTTCACAGGTCGGAAAAACACGAGTTACGAGTTGCCTTGAACGCACCATAACGTCTTGTCAGCCGATGGAGTTAGCAGCCCCCGAGGCGACGATGCTAACCGCTTCGCCAAGACGTTGACAACCGCTTGACAAATTGGTTAGCACGTCTTTTATGGGTGAGTGAGTTTACTTCCAGTACCGTTACCGCCACAACCTGTCACTTCTCCTTACTGGGTAGCTACCTCGTGACTGTGGCACACCTGCAGACCTCCGTTACATATATATTATTTTAAAAAAAATTACTAGTTGAATGTTTAATTATTATCCCTATGTTAAATCATATTAATAGTCGCCTCATAGGTTACCAGACTTATTTACTTAGGCTACAAATTTTTTCTAACACACTGTCTCTGATAATGTACCTTTAGGGGGTAAATACGTGTACCTTAGGAGTACATATATGTACCTTTTGCCATTCTGGAACATTTATGTGCCTTTTCTACCCCCCAAAAGGTACACATAGGTACTCTAGAGCAGTGGTTCTCAAACTTTTTTACATCAAGGACCCCTAAATTGGTACAAATTAGACCACGGATCCCCATTGGACAAAATTTTGAAGCAAACACCAGAAATACACAAATATTTGTTCTGAGACTGAATATGATGTTATTTTTTGCATACATTTTTGGAAATATTGTAGAGACATTTCTTGAAAAAAGTGGTAAGATTTTTTTTTTTTTTTTTTTAAACAAAACAAGTTTGACATTTTCTAGAAAAAAGTGGAAAAAATTGGGTAAAATTTCTAAAATAAATAAATAAATAAAAATAACTTCTCAAAAAGAAAAAAAGTTAAAAAATTCTAGAAAATAGTGGTAACATTTCAAGAAAAAGTTGAGGACCCCCTTGAATCCTCTCAAGGACCCCTGGGGGTCCCCGGACCCCACTTTGGGAACCATTACATAATACCTTTAAGTACAGAAATGTCCCCCTATTTTTCTCTGTAGTATGAGAGAGTCAGAGGGATCACAAGAGAGAAAAGAAGGGAGTGGGCAGGAAACAGTGGAGGAGAAAGACTGCTACTGATACTGAATCAGCAACAGGTGCTTGTAACATCAAAATTAGCATAAGGCAAAAGAAAAATAATACTTTCCCATGACTGAGGTGAAACCTGGGCTAATCTTCAATATACTGCAGATACCAAACCAAAAATATCTTGTGTTGTAGAGATTTGGCCAGACCATTCCAACACACTACTGTTACAGTGTCTCTGCTACACGTGAGGCCAGCTGAAAGGGCTAAAAATTATCAGCTTCACACTGTTTTAATTTACTTTGGGATATATTTCCCTACTGTGCTTTTCATTTAGCTTTTTGTTCTGTTCATTTTGGTCTATCTATTACCTTGAGGGGAAGCCACAATTTCTGATGTACAGTGTGTATAATGACAATAAAGTTCATTCATTCCCGTCATAAAAGCCAATAAACTGCATCGTTTGACCTGGGAGACGATGCCGAGTGTGTGCAGATAAAAGCCAGATGTTCGCACATTTTAGCAGATGTTAACTCATGTAAAAGAAAATGTCTCCTAAACAGCAGACAGTAACGTCCTCACGTTGGATCAGAGATGGACTCACTGGAGTTTTGGAGACTCTGACCTCCACCTCAGGAGTCAGGGAGAACAGAGCTCTGATGAGAGACGACTTCCCCACGTTGCTTCTGCCGATGAAACACACCTGGGAACAAACACACACACACAATAACATTCAATCTCAATGTGTTACGGTAATGATCGAGCCTCCTGATCCCTAATTCAGTGATCTGTTCTGGCAGATATACTATATAGATGTATTTTTTTCTCCTCAGCTGCATCGACAGTTCTGCTCTGCTGCGACCGGCTGCTGCAGTATCACGGGCGTAGAGTTCCCACACACACACACACACACAGACACACACATACACATACACGCACGCCGTGGTTGGGGCTCATCCATCTCTCTGACAATAGACAGATGGATGGAGGTTGGTGCTGCCGGCGAGCCGCAGATGCATCATCCTCTTGACAGGGCACGGGAGCAGAATGGTAACCGACTTGCAGCCTGTTGTCCCGTCGCCACGGCGCTCGGCGATGATGATGCCACCGGTTTAGCACCGCTGACTGTAAGGTTAGAAACCTGCTCGTTTATTATCCAGCGTCAGCTCCTGCTTAATTATGGATTTGGCTCCGGGAAAAGGGTGAAGACGCATTACACTGTCTACATTTTTCGGGACGAAGAAGGGCGACGTGAACAACCTCTGTGTGTTCGACGCAACGCCGCCGCCGCTGCTTTTTCTCTCTGCTTGAGGTCACACTGGTCAATAAAAACAACCAGGTTTTAACTCCCATGAGGCCGTCTGGGTGTCAGCAGGATGACAGTGAAGAAAAAGAGAACAGGAAAGTCATTACAAAAACAAGAGACTCCACTCATACATTTTAAATCAACAGAAACCTGCAGGGCTGCTCTCTCTATTAAGTTTATACACACTTTGATTTGCAGGGATGAATGCAGGGAAGGGTTAGCAATAAAATAAATGTCACTAATGAAAGGCTGGGGTCTTCAGATCCACATCTGGAATAATGGTACAGATGTTTTGGCACCACTTGGAGGCCTGGGGTGATAGGATTTGGGTTATTAATGGCTGTAATTGTATTGTCCAGATGCTGTGAAGGTGTCTGTTTAAAGGGAAACTAAACGCTTTTCCTCTGTGTTGCTAACCCTCCTCTCAGCCATGTGCATTTGTTTATGACAAAAAACCAATACATGGAGCGGTGGATGACGTTATATAACATATACGATGTTACGACGTGTATATTTGTGTAGTCTTAACAAAATATTGCGCGTTTGTGTCGCGGTGCTGCAGAGACGAGAGCTTGGACACCGGGGCGGCAGCCAGGTACTACACTGATGTCACAAGGTTGGTTTTCAGCCATGATTCCCACTCATAACCAGTCATGTAGTTAAAGTCCCCCTAAACCAAAAATTGACTTTTTGAAATGATTAACATGTCAATGTAGTGTTTGGGTTCTGCTACAAGACATTTCAGCAGCAAAGTCGCTAATGCAGCCACAACTGAGCATTTTAGATTTGAAAATGCAGTTTCAAAGCCAGAGTCTGAAAAAGTTGGATTCAGTTTTTCAGCAAACAGTCGGGATTAATACGTCACAATCCCTCGCAACCAGGGGTGGACTGGGACAAAAATTTGGCCCTGGACTTTTTGATCCAGACCGGCCCACTATCTTCACGCGGATATTTTGTCAACTAGCACCGTTGATACACACAAGCTCTTAATAACACCACTATTAAACGATATACTGTACAATATACAACAAAGTAGAGGAATAGTGTGGAATACATTTGGACAAGATTACATGCACATAATGAGTCTGCATGCAATCAGAACTTTGGCTAGTTGGCTAAAGTATGGAAAACAATAGTACAATGATCTGAAAAATGGACAAACACTAATTTTATCTTAGAAAGACAGTACAGCTCAACATAATGTATAGACAAGAAATACTTGTAATTTGTGTACTGCATCATGAGTAATATGTATGCAGAATGATGTTTTACTGTAACAGTAGTTAATCAGTGTTTTATTAATTTTAACTGTAATGTTAAACTGTTGAAAGGACAATAAACCATAAACACTGACTGAAAAAAATATGGAAAGCATACATATTTGTTAAGTTGTTAGCTCAATATCCTTCATGACCAAATTTGAGTGAGGGCATTTTAATAAAAGCAACTAATCAATTAATGAGGATAGTATATGAAGTGAAGAAGTGTAAGAAGGAATGAAATGAGTTATTGTTTTCCAATACTTTAGATAACTAGATTTAGCTGTAACACACCACACCATCAGAGTTATTAGCTATAGCTATTTATTATGTCAAGTAAAGTTCATAGCAACCGTTCTGGACCATTTACAGTATTTTAATGAATGTTTATCCACACCATTCTGGAAAGCACATACCTGCTTAACACGGTATCACTACCTCCTTCACATGGTGGAGAGTCTTCTCAACACTTATTTTTTCATCCTCCTCCTGCATCATAAGGGCAGTGGTAATGGGAGCCTCACTCCCTTCAGACTCACGTGAAGGACCTGCTGCTGAAGCTGCAGCATCGGTGCTTCTAGCCCTGCCCAGGCCAGGCGGCCCCTGAAGCAAACATCTGCGTAATTGTTGTACTTTCAGCAGTCTGTGCTGCTAGAGCTTTTCTTTTTCTGTTACTTTCCTCCATTTTCCCGCGCCGCCTTTGCGTTTTTTTACTTTTCTTTTCCGTTTTCGTGCGCTGGTGTGTGTTTTTTTCTCGCTCTCGCTCTCTCTCTCATCATGACTCCTCATCATCAAAAGTGATTGGACGAGGGGGGGTCTAGAACATGCGTGGGTGGGACTCCTGGGCCTCTGTAGCCTCTCATAGGGCCATTGGGCCAGGTGGACAAGCCACTAGGCCAATCGTCACCTCTCTGCTGTGTCTGCAGCTGAGCACTGTGGGCCGAGCCTATGCATGTCTCTCTCCCTGGGCCGGGAGAGTTACAATAGGCAAGGCGAGGCATGGCGAAAAAAAGTTAAATAAATATATAAATAAATATAAAACGGCCGCCTATCAGCCCATTAGTGACCGGCCCACCGGGAAAACTCCCGGTTCTCCCTATGGCCAATCCGCCCCTGCTCGCAACCAATCCCGTTGAATTAGTTTTGCATCTCATTTGTTGTTCACTGAGATGTGATCTACTTACACAGCCTGTCACCAGTCACCGCCTTTAATACGGGAGACCAGGGTTCGAAACTCAGTGCAAACCTTGTGTTTTGACTTCTCTCCTCCGTTTCCTCTGCCCTATTACCGTGCACCGCCGTTACTTAGCAACACGGTGGTAGTGGGCGGGCGCAAGTCAAGACACATTTGCATGCATGAATATTCATCGAATCTGGATTTTTCAATGAGGGGAAATTAGTAGACCTGTTTTTAGCCTATTTGGGAGCTTTTTTAAACAACTTTATGGTGGGAAAGCAATTTTAATCAAAAAATAGTCATAGCAGAGCATTTTTACAAATTTTAAAATGCCTCTTTAGGGGGACTTTAACAATTACTCCGGAGCTGTTTAATTAAGGTAAAAATGTAGCATAGCCACAGGAAAAATCCTGCTTAGTTCCTCTTTAAAGCCTATTTAACCCTTGTTCACCGCACATTGATGGACAGATTCTAAGAAAGCAAGCATACAGAGAGACTGCAGGTTGCTTATAATGATGCTTTAAGAATATTACTGATATCACTAGAGACCTAGATGGCTCAGTGGAAGTGCATGTGTCAATACTCTCCAAGCTTTTCTGAGAAATGTGATGTATCCTTTTTTCGTCAACTTCATTCCTCAAAGAACACAATTATCACCTTTTATTATGTGTAATGTGTTGTCTTTCTCTGTGTTGTGTGTCTTGTGTATGGACTTGAGTCTGTAATAAAGTTTAACATAACATATTTGCATTTGTGTATATCTTTTCACATTCCTGTTTACATCCCATTTTTCACTCACTGCTATTATCATGTTTTGTGAGCTTTGGCTTCACTCTGGAATGGAATCTGTCGAGTATGTTATTTAGTAACAATAAACTATATCAGGTGAACAGAAAGATGTTTGGTGGTATTTTCCTCACTGTCACAGGATAGAAACTTCTGCTGCTGGGCCTTCAACAACAAAACAATGCAAAAAAAATGAATTATGTTACTGGCTGACACGGCACCTCACCAGACTGTGGTAAAAGTTGAGCCTGGTTCAATTTGGTCGGTCACCACCAATTTATGAGTGCAGTGTTCCTTGTTAACGGCTCCAGCGGTTTGTGATGGTTAAGAATAAAAATAAATGTGGTCACATTCCTCAGTCTACACGTCAAATCAGTGAACAGACCAGTGTGCAGAGCTCAGAACTGAGGATCACATTAGGACAGGTGTAAAGGTACTATGTTCATCGGGTTATTCAAAAAAACCTTTACGATTAAAATGTGTTAATATTCAGAGATCTGCAAGTGTCTGTTGGACCTTTCAATAGTGAATCAACAATAAGATATTACAGGAGGGAAACAAACAGGTAAAATGTTTGTATCAGCCCGATATTTATTCCTCTTTTGTTTTAAATGTTTTTTTCTCTAGTTCTCTTCTAGTAACTTTCCTGTTTAAAAAAGCCTATCCCTTATGTCCCAGAATGTCCTTGTGCTTTTTTTTTTTTAACTTAACTTTATTTTTATTCTATTTTTATTTTCTATTTTATTTCTAATTTTTATTGTAAGCGCTTTGAGACTTGTTCTTCAGGTGAAAAGCGCTCTATAAATACAATTTATTTTAATGTAAAAAAAAAAATGAATGCAAAATATCACATTATGGAAATGAGCAACAATGTAATAATAAAATGATGGAAAAGAAAATCACAATTTACTTACACATATAAAGATACGTGTTATATTCTAGTCCAATTATTAACGTATGGATATTATTATATTATAAAAACTCAGTCGGAGCTGTCTTGTCTAGTTCATTTTAATTGTACTTATCGTTTTGTCAGTCATGGTATTGTTTCAAATGTATGTAATGTAATTATTTCATATATTTTCCAGTGTGAATGTGTACTCTTTTATTGTCTCTTTATATGTATATGTTTAACTTAAAACACCTCAGGGAAACAAAAACAGGGGCTGACTAGAGGTGTGTGATAGAAGAAACACATACATAGCTAAATTCATTCAGTGGTAAAGGATCACCCTAAATGCAACAGGCCACCCACTCACCTCTGGTTGTGTGAGTGCAGGAGCATGCTCCATCCTCTCTGCGGAGGCGTAGTAGTCGATCTTATGAGAGTGTGAGGAGCAGAAGAGCTTCTCCGCCTTAACCATGTCCTCTACACTGGGGTGGAAGAGCTGGAACGGTGTCCTGTCCACAGACCTGAAAGTTGGAACATTTTATTTTATGACTGTACAAAATCTCATGCCCTAAATGCACAAAGATCAGCAGAAGCAGCCTTTTATAACCCACTGACTGTCTGCAGTGAGTACCTGTCCAGGTATCCTTCCAGCTCATTAAACGGGTACAGGAGACTCCGGTATTTCTTGGGAGGGAGCTTGGTGGCCTGCTGCAGGGAGGACAGCCTGTGGGCGCTCTGCCGTGAAACAACACAAACACGACTCCCAGGACGGAGCCACAGCTGTGGCAGCTGGAGACCAAACATCTTTCCCTGCAGGAGTCAGAGCGGCCTGCAGCTGGAACAGAAAAAACACAGTCACTGTTAGAGTGGAAGTGGAGCAGCACCTCATGAGTGGAGGCTGCTCACATATCTGAATGTTATTATTGCATTCTTGATTTTTATTGTCAGAATGAATTTATTCCGTTGTGAGAAGTTTGATTTGAATGATCTCTGTGTCATCTGATTAGGAACTATTTTCTGCTGTGTGGTTGGACTCGAGGGCGGAGTGATCGGGTTGGTCAGAGACAGTGACCGGTGGTGTCACCAGGGCCGTTGTATAGGGGAGAAAGGTGATGATAATTCTAGGGGCCCAGCGCCCAGTAGGGCCCACAAAAAACCCCAGTAGTCTAATCTTTGTATGACTGAATTATTCTGCATAAGAAAAATACTCATAGTAATGCTGCATTAGCATCAAAACATAGTAGGCTAAATAAAAAATGATAATAGTACGTAGTCTAAGAAAAAAAGTGGAAAAGTCAGGGGGCAGGGGCCCACTTTAGTATTCTTTAAGGGGGCCCAGAATTCCTAGCAACGGACCTGGGTGTTTTGGTTTTTCTGTGGCTAATAACAATCCCGGAGAAGTGGTTTCCGTGTTTTTTTCTAACCCAACGACCCACGGTGACGCTCACACACTGTTACATTATCAAAAGTTGAGTCATAAAACGTTAACAGACGTTTAATTTCATGCCCACTCTGCCCCCTGACCTCTCTGATGGCTAACAACACAGGGACAAGACAGATGTAAAAGGACATAAACACGACCGGAGGAGACAGTTCATGTAATTATCAATAACACAACAGCTTCTAGTTGTTTCTCCCACAGCCCCACATGTCTAAACACAGCAGCAGCAGCAGTAAACAGACCAAGGACAGGTCGCTAACCAAGCTAATAAAAACATTAGCATGACGTGAACAGTGCGTTGACGTTAACAGCTTATATTTAGTGACGCAGGTTATTTTCATGTTTTACCTGAACTCCGAAATTTCCATCAGTCTGTCATAAACTGTTCAGCTTGTTACAGTTACAACTGCACTCAGTGCTGTGAACTGTTTTCATCTTCCATGTTGAGTGCAGCGCTAAAATGAGTCCGGTGGAAAACACGTCATGCTGCTTTGATGGTTCCGCCTCGAAAGCGAACGCTCTGTTAAACCAACCCAGGTGTTGACTGTGAGGATAAAAAATACTGTTAGGCTACATTATGTTACGTGGTAGGGTAGAAATGTCTGATATGGAAATAATAAACATTAAAGTAATATTTAAACAAACAGATAGCTACAACTAGCTACACCCTTCAAACCCTGGCATGTTCTTTAATTTTAACATGGTAAAATGCAAACCTCAGTTTATGAACAAACCAAAAATAATTGATAATCGTTCAGTTCTTTTATGTTATGGTGCAGCCTTGAGTCATAGCTTTCCCCCTCATTAATCAAGATTCAATCATACCTAATAAGAAAGTGAAAACAGATTTTTTATTTTATTTTTTGCCAGTGTGAAAATTCTTTAAAAGAGGGGGGGGTGACTTATTATTTTAGTAGTAGGCTATGCCTAGGCTAGTAGTAGGCTATTCAGACAGTTGAAATTTAGCCCAGCTAGGTTTTTGGATTTATTTTGATAATCTCTGAGATGTTTCTACACCCTGATTCTGCCTGTGGTTATTTTCAGATGATTGGTTGTGATTGGTGGAGAGACACACCTGTCAAGGTCTCACAGCCAACAACATTGTCAGAGCAGAAACCAGAAACGAGGAGGAAGGAAGCGACAGCATCGTGTTGAGACTCAGGTGTGGGAAAGGATGCAGACACAAACAACCAGGACTCATCCTAGAGCCAAACTGAGCAACTGGAGAATAAGAGGAGTCTTGACTAAAAAAAGAAAGTGAAGGTGTCTGAACACTTTCTTAATGCACTGTGTCCTCCCCTGAAGATCTGTCATGACAGGCTACATAAGTGTTTCCTTATGACTAAAAAGTGGAAGACTTTGAATTGAGACTCTGGGATATAATTTGGGAACATGAATCCTCTTTAACATTCTGTTACATATGTCAAACTGTTGCATGGCTGGCAAGCCACACAGAAACATTCCTGTGTTCCTGCTCCTCGGTTGGAGACGTCTCCTCAACAGGGGAAGGTAGTGTTCTAGCTGTCGCCTACATCCTCCATCACCCTCTTGGTGGGGATTATTGAGGATTATAATACTAGTGTTTTGGTGGAGCACGCCAGTGAAATGTCTTCATAAATTTGCTTATATGAGGTGGCTGTGATGATGAGCGAGGCTCCGAGCTTTCTCCCACCCTCTGCATGCTTTTTACACCGAGACTCCCACTAGGAGAGGGAGTTACATCAATAGTCCTGCTCGAGCTGTGGTTTGGGTTTCACAGGTTCATGAGCACAGAGTGGTTAGCCTCCCTCTCACAGTTTTCCCCAAGAGCATTCTCCACATTCCGATTCCTAAACTGAGGAGAAACCAGCTCCCAATATTTACCCAGCTTTGATGAATAGATTTAAAAGCTTTTTTTTTTTTGAAATGTAGAACATTTGGCACTCTTTGGGGATCCAATTTAAAGATCAGCACTTCAAAATGAATCACTGTTATCTACACAGCTCTTTCTGGTCCCCGTCCATCTCCACATGGTGGCAGTGCAGACTGCAGGAAACCTCGCTGCGCTCAATCTGATATGTTAAATATCTGCCTGCTCCACCTTGTGCCAGCTCTCCCTCTGCTCCATCTGGGTTTTATGACCTGATGTGATTCATAGTATGTTCACTGAACAAATTAATTCACAGATATGCAATTACAGCTCTCATATTCTCCCTGTCCTTTTGCGATGGAGTCTTTTATTCTTGTACGCCATGTGGTAATGCGGGCACATTTTTCATTCATCACCCATTTAAGAGAGTGCAGATTTCATATGAACAGAGTGTCTTATTAAACTAGAAAATTGAATACGTAATTGATTTACACACTCTGACTATTTTATTACATGTGTGTTTTTGTGCATCGTCAAATGTTTAGCAGTTAAATGAATATCTTCATGTGGCAGTGCACCTTTAGCAAATTAAAAGCTGCATTACTTTAACATTTTATTGTTTCACAGGGAACCAAGAAGAGAGGGAATCACCACTATGAACAGCTTGAAGGCTGCTTAATAGCTGGAGGTTTTTATTTTTTAGCCAATGGCCATTTATATGGCTTTTAGCACAATGGAGCTGTGGACAAAACCTTTAAAACCTCACAAACCCGCATTTCACCGGGGTTTTTAAGAGGCGCTTGGGTGGGAAACAAGACAGTGAGGGATATATGGCAGCAGAGAGGGGATAGATAAATGGTGGAAGGAGCAGAGAGGAGGGGATCAGAGCAACACACAGGAATGGAAAACGCGGGGAGGAGGGTGGGCGGCCATGAGTGCTCTCATGACTCCATCACCCCATCCTTCACTGTGAGCTGGAGGATCAAATACCAGACCGATCAATCGTCCGCCAAGCAGACATCTATAGCACGGGCCATGATGGCATTTACCTCCCCAGGGTGCATATCAATAAAAAAAAAAAGATATCATACAGAATTGATCGTCCCCAAACAACCTCGACATCCACACCATCAAGCCAGCCTCTCGCATCATCATCATCATTTGTTCTTCTGCTCTTCATTTGCTCTCTCTTTCTCTCTATCCGTCTATTGCAGTTCTTCCATTGTGGCTGACTGATGTCCAGCAGACAGGCTTTGGAGGGTTTTTTGTGCGGGAGGCTGGTGACAAAGAAGCATGTGGAAAAACTCCAGCTGCAACGCTGCAACCAGCCACCCACACACACACACATCCATAAACACCCACACATACATGCCGACGACACGTTAATCAGACACTAAATTATCACACAGGTTGACCTGCGTGACCTTTCTAGACCCATTAAACCCTAACCCTCATTTACATGTTAACCACCGAGGCCTCCGAGCGCCTCCTGCCAAGATGCGACAGGGCCACAATGAGACGTGCGTTGCCAGAATACCAAAGCCCCCCGACCCCCCCGATCGCTTCACGCTTTTTGGTTTGTCTGGGAGGATGAAGTGCAGAGGAGTCGAACAAGTCATGAGGTCAAATCATCAATACGCCTCATACAAACACACACGACTGACACATAAACTCGTCGGAAGGGCAAAAAAAAGAAAGACAACTGGAGATTAACGCAGGCTGGACCTGCTCTGTTCACCCATCTGGCCAGGGGCTGAGAGCTGTCAGGTCTAACACCTGTGGCAACATCCTCCATCTATCACATGGGTGCAGTTCCCGGGGGGGACGGGGGGGACATGTACCCCCCAATTTCTGAAAAACATGAATTATTATTATTTCTTGTCAAAATGTCTCATTTCTAGTCAAAACGAATCTCTTTCCACTTAAAATAAGACTCATCACCTAAAAATTTACTTTTTTTTTTAGATCATTTTCACTTGTTTCAAACTAATTTTCTACCAGTGAAAGCAAGTTTTTGGTGCTTGTATAATAAGAAAGAAAAACTTGCTCCACTATCAGATTTTTCTACTCATTTCAAGTGAAAATATACTTGAAAGAAGTAAAAAACTGTCCGAAAACAAGCTACTTTTTAATATGATGTTTCTTATTTTAAGTAGGCTATAATGAGAGATTAGTTTTGACTAGAAATTACATTTTGACTAGAAATAAGACAAATATTCTTGGTAAGATATTTGAGTCGTTGCAGTGTGCGGGAAGTTTCTTACACAGACGCTGATGACATCAGCAGGCTTAAAAAAAAAAACGACCCCCTCAATCTTAGGGCTTCATATTTTGATATTCACATTAATCATGCATAAAGTAGTCCTGGGAGAAAAGGAAGATGGTGAGAAGAATTGGAGATCTGGGAAGGTCGGAGGGAGGCCAAAGATAAGAACTTGAGTAGACATTACATGCCCGAGACCCTTAACATTATGATTTATTAACAGTTAAGTAAGCAGTGTTTCGCGCTGTTGGCTGTTTAGGACAAATAAACAAGAAAGGTAAGAACAATAAACAATTCCCTGTGCAGTACTTTTTGAATAATGTGCCGAACTTCTGCGGAATTGTGATTTATGGCGACATGGTATGAGTTGCATATGGGCCAAAAAAAAAAAAAAAAAATCACTTTTGTGCCCCCCCCCCCCCCCCCCCCCAATCCTGACATCGGATCTGCACCCCTGCTCTCTATCAGTTGGTCAGTGCAGAGAGGTGGAAGAGGTGGAGAGCTCTGCTTCGTGGAAACAAATGTTCTATCATTTATCCGGGCTCGCTCCCTCCAAGTGTTTTCTCTCTCATTAATCTCTGTCTCTGTTTAAATAAACAGAACAATCAGAGGAATAGTTGCCCTCGCTCTTGTGGAAAAAAAAAAAAAAAAAGGTGCTTCACCCTGCTCTAACCCGCACATCAATAATATTCACACTCCTCACTCCACTTGAGATCGAGAAGCCGAGCAAAGCCAGCTACACTGACTCTGCAATATTTAATAAGAGCTCGCACAAAGTATAAATCACAGGCTACCGTGATACGAGCCTCGCAGTGTTTCTACTTCAGATCCTATACCAGGCCGTCGGTTGTATCTCTCCTTGTTCTTCCCTGTCTCTCTCTAAGCATCTCCCATGAATACAGCATAAATATTTTGGCAGGTGGTGTTTGGAGGATATTAGAGCACAAGCACCGAGCGCTCGGGGATATCGATTTTGCTTTAGCGGCCAAGAACCATGGCTCTACTGGCATCAATACATCAAGGAGAGGAGGGGTGAATGAGGAGAAATGACCTTGAGCCAGGAAGCAATCTTGACAAATAAAGCCCCGGGAAAGGAAACGCAGAGAAACAAAATACTGAAGAAATCAGGGTGCGGAGAGTCAGGGGTGACTGTGAGGTCCACAGAAAGATAATAAGGCGGAACATCATCACACATCAAGAATCTGCGGCTTTTCGGAGATGGAAACATTTCCTCTTCTTCTGACTGCATTTCATTCACTCTGTTTGGTGATTTTCTTTTAGAAGATTAAATGTAAAGGGTAAATGCTTTTGGACATTTATAGAGAGAGAGAGAAGGAAGCACAGGGAAACAGAAAAACAGATGAACACAACAGCTCATCCAACATCCATGTCAGAGGCAGGCAGGTTAGAAACAGACGGGAAACAAGACGAGGCCAAAAGCAGAGGATATGTCTGAACCTGTTATGGTCAAATACCGATGTAATAACCACAACGCTGTCTGGAAATATCAAAAAATTATTAAGAACACCTGCAAAATCATCCTGAACACACACACACACACACACAGCAGCTCCATCCCCACAGTGGTTCCACAGCTTTTATTTACTCCAACTTCAGAACACAACAGACTTTTATTAGAAGCTCTAACTCTGACTGTTTGATTGAACTAGTCGTTGCAGTATTTCACTACAAAGCCTGCATGGTTTTCACTCACCCCTGTGTGTTGTGTTCAAGTTTCTGCATTACTTGTAAAACTCAAGACTTCCTACAAAGGAGAAGCCCACCAATGTCTCAGTGGACACAAACCCTTTATATCCCTTCCTGTTTCTCTGCTTGTGCTTTTATTGCTGTGATGCAGTAAATCTCATTTCCAATTGCTGTTGTTTCTCTTCATATGCTATTTACATCTGCTACTTTCTACAGATGTTACTGATGCATCCTCTCTCTCCCCTGCTCTCTCATAGCTGTTCTTCTACCTCATTTAGTCATAACGATACTAACGAAAGCTGGTAATTTGCTGTAGGCTAATGAGGGTGAGGCTCAATGTATTGGAAGTGGTGTGCTTGCTTTACAGAGCTGCCTGTACACACACAAAGAAATGCTGGGTTGTTTTTTTTCAACCCAATTCGCTAGGTTATTTCTGTTGGGAATGGAGTTTTTAGCTGTTGGTTTGTTTTGGACTACCCAACACATTGGGTTGACGTTTGGTAAGAGGAGTTTCCCAGCATGCTTTGGGACAGTTTTCTTTATGTGCAGTTTGTGTGTGTCTTCTGAGGATACTAAATAGCATTCCTCCTGTAGTCAGCATTGTATGAGGAACAGGAGCTGCTACAAGATCTAAAGTTAGTCTCTGTTTGGGTTAATATTGCTATAGCCTGCCACAATATAGTTGTTAAGATGTAAGTTTGTGACGCACTGTCGAGTACTAGTTTCAGGGATCGATTGGTACATTAGCAACCCAACTTGCTGGGTTTAACCCAGCAGTGTGGTCAATGTGAACCCTTAATTGGGTTATATGAGCAACCCAATTAAGGGAACCAACCCAATCTGTTGGGTTAAATTAACCCAGCATGTGTTCTTTCCAATAATTAACCAGTGCTGGGTTGGGAAACTACCCAAATTGGGTTGTTTTTAACCCAACATTTTTAAGAGTGTAGAGGTGTAGCCCTAAGATCCCAGTCAGCATCCACATGGTTCAGTCTTCATCCAGGGTTATAAAACAGTATACAGATAGTTTCTAAATCTAATGATGTAATAAATTGGCAACACAACTAGAAATGCATCTGACCAATGGTGGAAATATGCTCAGTCAGTCAATCAGGGACATCCTGGATTATCTAGCCTGCTATTGTGGCCCAGCCAAAAAGTATGTTCATGTTGTATGGACATTAAAATAAACACAAAAGTCTCCCAATGAGACTTGTGCATGTTTGTATATCTCCCATGGAAACTTAGCCTGCATTCCAAAACAGCTTGCATGACAGCAGTGTGACTGACACAGAGCCTGAAGATTGGGTCTCAGTTCAACAGCTAATGCAGCTTTTTAAACAAGGGTTTTTAACCTCTAGTTTTCTGAAAGAAAAGTAGTTAAAGATGCTAGGTGACAGTGACGGTGGGTGGACACAGCTGATGACACAAAGTAAAAATCCATCATAGGCCAGTGTCAGTTCGGACTCTGTGGTCCACGCTGCGAGGTATTGTTTGCAGATCATCATTACTCATGTTCTGACTACAAAACAATCCCCTTGTGGTGTGACAACACTGCACGGCAGCATGAAGGGGACAGCAGCACAGCATGAAGGAATTAAACCCTCTTTTGTATTTCAGTGGGACCACTCTGTTGAAGAGGAGCAAGTAGCAGCGGCACTGATGTAGAGAAGTAAAAAAAAAAGAAAGAAAGAATTAAATTTAAGCTAACTAAACTAAACTAAACCAAACTAAACTAAACATAAAATGAAAGAAAAACAAAAGGACATTTAGCAAAAATGTGCTTTCATCATTTGGCACAGTGATACGTTGGCTAATCAAAACTTGTAACTGCAGTTAACCTGCAAAAGTGTAATTCCGCTGTTCCCTGAGAACTGTCACATCTAGAGATAAGATGACTTATGTTGATGACTATCAACCACTGTGTCCGATAAGCCTTCAAACTAATGGACCCAAATTGCTCAAACTTGCCCCATAGGCTAACTGTACTTCATTGTCTCACTGGCATCTGAAACTACATGCTGGATCCATCCCATTGCACTTCTTAAAAGCTATACTGTTTTAGATTTGCATGGAAATGCTGAAAATGTCATTTTGTTTCCAACTGCAGTTTTTTCTTGGTGAGCTGTGACGGGCGGATATGACTCCCTCTTAGTCACACGCAGGTCGGTTGCAAGAGAGAGCAGAACAATAAGGGTTGTGTTGAGAAGTTTGCATGACGTGTTCAGAAGATATGCTGGAAGGAAAGAAAGAATATTATAATTATTAGGATTTACTGTACCAAAAGAAAAATAAAACACGTCAGATGTCCATTGGAGAGGACAGGTTACTGGAAGGGAACTGGTGAAATATTGTTTTGATTCATTCTGACTGCATTGATTTTCTAATGATACAATCATACTGCATTCTATTGATTTAAGTGCATATATATTCCTCTCAGAGGACTGAGCACACCGCTCTCTGCAGTAATGATTATCAGTAAATTTGTTGAAATAATACAAAATCTATATCCAATGTGTTTTAAAGCGCTATAGTTCATTCATGGTGCGAGTTAACCATTCATTATTGGAATAGACAGAAATAAATGTCTAAATAAATAAGATAAATAATATATTAATCCCTTCGGGTGTGATGTGGAAAGTAGAAATACAGCATTACAATATGTTTTTTTTTTGTAATTTATTTTTTATTAACATTCAGAATCAGACATTCACATCCGATACATCATACATCACCCTAAAAGCTAAAATAATAGTTTGGTTTATATCCGAGCAATGAGAAGAGAAAAAACAATATGTTTTTAGGGTTTGGATGCTGTCTTATGGTAGCCTGGTCGCGCCCACACTAGTGACGTCACGCCTCGCAAAAGCGCTGCTGACTTCTAGTCTGGCCAACCGTGCTATTAACTGGATTTCTGTCTCCCGAATTTTCGGGAACTCCACCCTCTTTTTCGAGAGCCAATCAACGTCGAGCCTCTCCAACGGCTCTGGGTAGAGGCGTGTTCAAGTAAGTGACGCAGTAGAGCAGCGGCCGGAACCTCATTGTAAACAGCAGCATGGAGCAGCGGACAGAGGAAAGAGCGGTGTGATTGGTTTAAGCTTCGACACCGCCTATTCTGGCTTCGACCAATAGCAGACTGAGGCATTTGAGGGGGGCGGGTAAACCAGGTTTGAAGGATGCACTTTGAGAAATGGATTCTCTTAACGTCTTGGCCAGACCCAATGCTGAGTATCAACATTGGAAAGTCGTGCCAACCAGGCTAGTCTTATGGTTGACCGCATGTAGATTCCTGGCTTTTTTTTTTTCTTTTTTAGCTATTATGCTTATTGTTGATGCTACAGTCTATTCCAGGTCAAGAGGAAGTGAAACCTAACTGATGTTTACATGCTCCAACAATAAATAACACCTGAAACAACAAGAGCAGACCTGATCTTTCTGTTACTGGGTCATATGAAAATGCATCCAAGACCAATTAAACACCACAGGACGCCTTTCCCTCAGAAGCGACGCTGTGTGGCTCTCAGCTGCTGTAAGAAAAGGCAGACAAACCGCATACTGAAGAGTATTACGGCTTCAGCTGATAGGCCAGAATCCATCCACCAGAGTCTGAGCTCATTTATTCATCTAATGTAGAAATGAAGTGTGAAGGCAGCGGTATATACTCCCACACACACACCGCCTCTGAGCTGGTTATCAGCGCAACAATGTATCGCGCAACTCTGTGAGGTAACCTTCAGATATATTAGGTCATGTTACAGGATTTAGACTGCTCCCCACCTCAACAAGTCCATTACCACCTCGCTTTCTCCGCTCCCTATCTTCTTTTTTTTCCTCTATACTCTTTGTCTATTACGCACACACGCACACACACAAGCTCACAATCCTCCACCCACTCCTATGTGTCTCTGTCTTTCTCCCTTTCATTCCACTGAGATGATTTATTTTGTTTCTTCCTTCTCCTCCTCCAGTCCTCACTCAGCCACCTTCGGGGTCACCGCAGAGCTCCATCACTCTGTCTGGATTCTTAATCCCCACACTGGAGACGCCCGTGCCAATACAGGAGAATAACAGATTAAAAGACACAGCCCAAGCCCCCGAGTGTCTCCCCCCTTCCTCTCTGTCTCTGCCTCCCTCCGTCCTCACAACAGATAAGTGGAAAAATAAACTTGGGGAAGCTAAAGCCGGAGTTGAGAAGGCGAGTCATCGACCCGGGGATGACAGAGAAGCTTCCAACACGGTGGTTAATGAAGGTGATGCAGCAAAGCAAGGCCCGCTCCCTGAGTTATAACACCGGAGCCTTGGGAGGTGACATGACTGCAGGCAGGAAGGTTTCCACTTCACCGCGATTGTCTAAGGAAGATACATGGTTGACCCCGAGACAAAAATATAGTAGAGAAGTAGCAGAACATAAAAATAATGAAACCTGAGGCTTCCATTTTCCCCATAACCAAAAATAATGGTTGTTTCACCCCCCATGAGGTCATTGTGAGCTTTGGCTCCAAAGTGAATGGATGGAGGACAATGGAGACAGAAAATCTAAGAAGTCTTATTAATAAGGAATCTAAAAATAAGAGCGGCGGGGAAAGAAAATCTGCCGTCTCTGGAGAGGTCAGACTCTCACAGCGTCCCACGGCGTTGTCAGACCGGCTGAGCCGAGGCGGCGTTATTATACCCATGAGGTCAACGCCGGTGTTTTGCACGGCTTCTTCGCAACCCGACCAGAGACCTTTTTAAACCACGCTCTTTAACAAAGTGGCCGCAGTCCTTTCATTCAGATATGAGAGTCCTGTCCCTGTTGTGTGTGATCTGGGTGGGAATAGGGGAGAGGAGTTGGGGGGGAGGAGGAGGGGAGCAGGGGGAGCCACAGAGCTACAAGGGAGATAATGGCTGTGTCAGTTTCACACTGCTCTCTCCTAAAAGCTGAGCCAGGAGGAAGATGAGAGGGAGGGGGGGGGGGGCAACACGAGCGCATATGAGGATGTTTGTGTATGACAGAGGTTCAGTGCACGTCGGCGTTTAGCTCAGTGTGTCGCCAGTGTTTATTGTAGAAGTCCTTGACACTTTAAAGGCCAACTTTTTTTTTTTTACGTGTCTTGCTTCACTCCAGAGTCCATGACAAGCAGATAGACACCGTCCTTTCGACTGTGCGTGCAGTAAGAAGGGAGAGCCCGTAGGCTATCGCCCGTAATTAGCTTAGCTCAAACACTGGAAGTGTATGGGTAGTGTTAGCCTGCCTCCACCTAAAGTCATCAGAGACTCTCTTCAGCAACTCTAAATGGAAACCGTTGTTCGTCTCAGAGCTGACAAAACTCTCCGGTAAGGCATCTTGTGCGGTCAAATGCCGGTAACGGGACGAGGTCGGTCAAAACGGAGGGTTCAAGCAAAGACGCTTTATTTTGGTTCAAGCTAGCTACATGGAGGGTAGGTTAGCTTCCTATTTCAAAGTAAAAGCACAAATTTTATCGTCATGGTTTTCTGTATGTAAAGGGCAACGGGTGTTTTATTTTGTGAAAGTAACCGGAAGTGCGTTGGTCACAACGGCTAGCTTGAGTAACGCCGAATTCGTCCGAACAAAATCGTAAACAGCTGGTATTTAGACAAATTAACGACACACTGCTGATCTAAACGGCTACTTTCTCACCTAAAAATGTTTGAAATGTCAATAAAGTGATATATTTACAGAGTTTAGAGCTAAAATGAAATCAGCTTCTGACTGCTGATTTCAGCTTGGGTAGGAGGCAGGCTAACGCTACCTATGCACTTCCAGCGTTTCAGCTAAGCTAAGCTAATTACGGGTGATCCCTTGTTACTGCACGCACAGTCGAAAGGATGGTGTCTATCTGCTTGTCATGGACTCGGGAGTGAGGCAAGACACACGAAAAAATGTTGGCGTATCCCTTTAAATTGAGGAGCATCCTTTTGCAGGTGTGGTAGGCTATATTGATGCGTTGATGAAAAGAAGTGATCACCACCGACATGTCTTTTCTTGCAAACAAAAAGGAGTTTATTACAAGAAAAAGAACAGTGTCAAAAGAATGTCGAATCCTGGAGCATCTCTGGTGCCAGTGTGAGATTTCTCTCTCTCTTGGCCCAAAGCTCTAACCTTATACGCTTCTAATTCTAAAACTCCACCTTCTCCAACAGAAGGATATACTGTAGTCTTGACCAAGATGAGACAAAGACAAGATCTAAACCAGAATCTAACCTATACCTTCTGACATTTAACCTCTTGACCAGGCTAACGTAAACATAGATAAGATATCAAGTATCCCCAAAAACCATGACCCATAGAAAAAGGGTGAATGACAAGGAACACATTTCTCAGGGTAGCCTACATTCCACAAGAATCACTCATTACCTCATCTATTAGACTACTAGACACCTAATCCAAACATTTTTACATTTGCTGTAAATGTATAGTGCCTTTTTCTCTCTTGTATGATCTGCATTTATTTATTCTATTTGAATATAAACTGTCACTCATCACCAATAAAGTTCCTATCCTCCTTCAGATTTGAATTGACCTGAACTAACCTAACACAGGACATAGAAAAGCAAATAGTTTACTATTTTTTACCGTCACTGTGACATTTGACGACAAAGCAAAGGGTGCTGACACTGGTGTGAAAATGTTGTTAAATTAAATCAATTAATGGAATTAAACCCAGTCTGTGAGTAGCATGCAGAAAAAAAACGTGGATCTTCATGTTCTATATTGCAGAGATATTTCATAAAAATGCAGAAGCAACACAGTGAGTATAATCCACTTTGAAGAACAGTCTCATCTCACATGCCCACATGACTCTGTGAGCCTGGAAACTACTTGATTGGAATAAATCCAGACCCCTGAGGTCTGATTTAGCTGGAAGGGAACGTATATTGAGTTTCCATCTCTTTAATTTGCCTCACACTTCTAAACAATCCCTTCACTGGCTGTGGAGAGAGGAGGAACCACTGGCTCCTCAGGATCACATGTCATATGTGAACATACAGTGAAAGACATAAAACCAAAATGCATAGTAAAAACTCTATATGAAACAATTTCATAAAATGTAATAAATGTCTCGCCTATATACATTAATGTATGCTAATGTTGTAGACACAATATCAGAATATCCTGAGGATATGAATGTGATGACAATGTAATCCCTTAGAGACATGCAGTATGGCAACATCACTCTTGATATACAGTAAAGACATACAAATATGACATTTCTGTATGCACATTTCCAGAAACTTTCCATAGGAAGTCTTTTGGATATATTCCAAATTGGAAGCTTTCCATGGGAATTATGGGAATTAACTGGAAATTTATGGGAATGAACTGGAAATTGGGGGTAATTTAAACAAAGTGTATCATATCCAAACATAAATGTAAATGTTGTTTTGTCCTTAGCAGACATCCATGCAAAATAATACAATTAAAAAAACAGATATATTTGGCAGTAGAACTTTATCAAGTTTTAATTCTTGTATGAACAATCAATTATTTTACTGAACAACAAAAACATGAATGTTGAGTAAAATATTACTAATTACTTATTAAGGGCCAACCTTCAATTTTGTAAATTTCAGATTTATTCCCGTTTATTCCCATATATTCCCGTTAATTCCCATTGAAAGTTTCCTACTTTGAAAATTCACGGAATTTTGCAAACCTAACTGTGACACACTTGCACTTTGATTCATGTTTGTTAAATGAATACATAAAAGAGACTCCTTAAACAGATACAATTTCACAAGTTAAAAATAAAGTTCTTAAAGTAACAGATCACTTTGAATGATGGAGAAAATCAAAGTCAATAAAAAATAAAATAAAATAGTACACTCAGCCCAAATACATATTTTGCTATTCATCCTTAACTGTCCTGAGTCACCCAGATGTAAGCTATTCATATTTAAAATGAAGTGACTCTTGGAGAGTTTTCATGTCCCGGTCCACCTGTTGAGAATAAACCAAAGCCCTTCACTGTAACTTCCACTTCTGCCTCCAAAAGTGTTTTGTTCCTGTCTGTGTGTGTCTTGCTTCTTACAGGCTCATTGTTCGCTCTACAACCACCTCAGTGACTCTTTGAGGGGATGGCGGGGTGCAGGCGGGGTGAAGAGGGGTGCAGTGTCCCCCAAATCACCATCACCCCCCCCCCCCCCCTCCTCCTCCCTCTGGTCCTAAAGAAAGTCTCGGGGCCCTGACAACAGGACGTCCCTCTCCCGTGGCTTCAGCAGAGCCAGTGCACACGCTGTTGGCTCTTTGTGACTCGCTGGACTCTGACAGCACAGCCGGCGCTCACAATGTGCTTATTGGACGAGGGAAGGCTGCATGTGATGCCCCCCCCCCTCCTACCACCACTCCCCTGAGTCCTCTGCTACCCCTCAGCTCTGTCCGTGTGTTGGTGATAGCAGGTGGGGGCCCCGGCTGGAGGATGAGGTCATCTATACGGGGACAATGAGGAGGCAGCGAGGCTGCGCAGAGGGAGCGTGTAGGCTGGACAGAGGAGCGGCCAAAAGACACAGGAGCAGTAACAAACAGAGCAATCAGAGGGTTTCTGCTGCACAAACAGGATCAGGATCAGATGTGTGTTAATGAAAGTGGAGAAGAACGGGAGCAAAGCCAGACCAACCACTGAATAATAAATACTGAAAGTGGTTGTATCAATATTCCATAGGGGGTAAATATATGGGGGTTCATATATTGAGTTTTAATATTTCTTGGACAGGGCTGTGAAGAAAGACAGGGAACAGAGGAGTGAATGAACAGTATCATTATTATTATTATTTTTTATTTAGTTTAAAATGTCACAGTTATTCATTTAATAACAACAGCTCCTCTAACCTGAACAACCCATACAGGTTGTTTTTGTTCATCCCTCTGATACGATGCCCTGCTGAACCTTTACGGTCATTCTTACAATAATAAACTATGCTGACAGCAGTTTACCTCCCTTTGTTGCCATGGTTGCAATAATAAAGGTCATAGCACAACACATGGTTAGGTTTAGGTAATGATTCTGATTTGGTACTTCCTTGAAATTAGGACTGTTTAGAATAGTCACTCATATCAAATGTCAGCTATAACAATAGGTCACAACAGCAGGAGAACAGACTCATGAACCTAAGTCCTTCAGCAGCTAAACATCTCAGTACAGATAGTGGACAGCAGGTTTTTAGACTTTATTTTTTTTAAACTGACAATCACAGTTTTCTGAGCCCAAGAAGGACATGAAGTGAGCAGTGAGAACCAAGATAAGCTGAAACTAACTCTATATGCTCATCACTTCATTTGATACATCGTCATCATAAGAATCATTCTTCACAGCAGCTTTAAAGGGACAACGAGGAGTTTTGGAAAAGCGAAGCGTTTTCACACTACATTTATGAGCCTCCGCGCACCGTGAAATTCTTTGACCGCCGCAAGACGGACTCATGTTTTCATTCATCAAGAATTAAAGTCAGAGGTTCGAAGACGATCACATACCGTCGTAGTTCCGACCATAAACGGCGATTCTGTGGCATTATTTTCATAACGCGCCGCAAAACCGAAAGTAAAGAAACGCTGGTCGGCTCGACCATCATTTCTGCCACCACTAATAATAACAAAATAACGATAGAGACAAAACGATATATTTATTGAAAATGGGCCCATTAACAAGTGTGGGTAACGTAGATTCATCCACATTAACGTGAGACTTTTTTATAACCAAATAGAAACTCCTCATTGTCCCTTTAAATTATGAGAGGATAAATGAACAGCTTAAAAATATATATAAACACAAGTAAATCAGAACAAAGCAGTAAGCAACTGGGCTTTAAAGGTAAAGATCACACTACTACTACTACTACTACACTGCAAAAAAAATCTTTCCAAGAATATTTGTCGTATTTCTTTTCAAAATGTCTCATTTCTAGTCAACACTAATCTCTTTCCACTTCATTTTCACTTGTTTCAAACACATTTTCACTTGAAATAAGTAGAAAAATCTGCCAGTGAAAGAAAGTTTTTTGTGTTTGTAATAAGAAAGAAAAACTCATCAGATTTTTTTCTACTTATTTCAAGTAAAAATGTGCTTGAAAGAAGTAGAAGGTGTCTAAAAACAAGCTACTTTTTAATGTGATGAGTCTTATTTTAAGTATAATGAGATTTGTTTTGACTAGAAATAAGACAAATATTATTGGTAAGATTTTGAGTTTTTGCAGTGTACTGCCCAGCTCTGATAAGACACTGATCACCCCATGATTCATGTAACTTTGTAACTTTATTAGGAGAATATTTTCCATGCAGATTAGTTCTCTTAACCTAAAAAACAGGGGCTGATAAGGGCCATACAGTATTTATGTAAGTATTTTTTTATTCATTTTTTTATGATAAGCTCCAGACAGATTGAATCACTATAAATAGATGCTGCTGTTCATCCTTGGGGGGGAATATTTGCACCGAATTTCATGACTGTCACTGAAAAATGTCACCTTCTGTCGGAACAAGATGAAGAGTCACAAAATCAAAAAATTCCACGGTAATAGCTGTTGACACATTTTAGTCTGAGGATGGTCTGACTGAACCCAAAGTGTAGAGCCATGCCGCTGGTGTGACTTTAAAAAAAAAAAGAGAGAAAGAGAGGACAATGGAGAGAAAGATAAAAGGAGAGACAGGAGAGTGGGAAATAAAACAGGACTGAAGTCTGTTTGATGAGTTCATAACCCAACAAAGCCACACAAACAAACAAGCCACAGAGAGACCATCTCTGCAAGTGCTCTCAGCCTTCTGTCTCTCTGTCTCCGCCTCGTGTGGACGTGTTTGTGGGGGGACACTCTTCTCCTATAAGAGCTGCCTGGCTGAAAAGTCTTTCTCTTTGAAATGACAACATTCTTGTTAGAGCTGTGATTGATTGAGCGAGTCTGGCGGTCCTGAGCCCCCCCTGCTCGGTTCATTTGTTATACATTTATAGTTCATAATCCATCTGCTCTCACCTCTTCATATTCCGTGTCATTTTTCATCCTCCTTTTGTATCAGCGGGGTCATTTTTCTATACGGCTGTGATAGATTGTTTAGTGTCTGCTGTCTATAATTGGCCCAGATAGTGGGAAGACTCACATGTGTTTATCATTAGAGGCCTGACTGAGCACTGCGTGGAGATCTCTTCATCATCACTCACTCACCACCGACGTCTGAACTTGGGTTATTGCGCTGAATTGATTCATTAAGTCGTCCCCCTATAGCTGAACCTGTTTGAGTGTGGCCGAGCGCTGTGTAATGGCTCTGGCAGGCGTTTAACATGAAGGCAAGGCAAATAACAACTTTTTTCCACCTCTTTATTTGTATGAATTGCAGTTGAAGCTTCCTGCGCGTGGCCAGCAGGTGGCAGTAAAGGACCACGCATGCACGAGCCGCGGCTGAGTCATTCAGAGTTTAACATCTGATGCTCTGCCAGAGTTCCCAGGAGATGTTAGACAGGAGGTAGAGCTAATGGTTGCTATCCCAGTTTTATTATTATTATTATTTTTATTTTTATTATTATTTATCTTAGCTTTGATTTTCTTGGTCTTTTTTTCCCTTTTTAAAAAAAAAAATTACACTTTGAATTGCAGAGCCTGCTGAGGTTTGCGCAGCTTTCCAACCTTTGGCTCGAGAATGAAAAGTGGAATGAAATGAAGTGCACGTGAAAAAGAAAAACCCTTCATCACACATAATTAATTTTAATGATAGCTTAGCATTATTTTGAAATGAAAAACCCAAATCAGCACATTACAAGCTGCACTCAAGCCAACGCCAAAACCAATCCGCCTGCCAACCGGTTTGACGTTTGAGTAGCTGCTGCAGCAAAGAGAGAAAAAGAGAAAGAGAGAGAGAAACAAAAAGCAACTTGACGTCTCACCTGAAAAATGGAAAACTCTAAACAGAGCAGATGCTTATTTGATGGGTTTACAGTTCTACAGACTAATAGCGCAAGGTTAAACAACATTTCTAATGTATTTCAAATGCAGCAGCTGCAGGAATTTTCTGACCTCAGTCCGTGGTCGTCTGCCAAAAGCAGTTGTAAAGATCGGGGTTAATGTTGATCTATTTCCTGAGGAGGATTTCTTTTTTTTCTTCTTCCAGATTTATCACATCTTTTACTGGCTCATTTTGTTGCTTCATGCATGGATGAATCAAAACTGCTGCACTCAGAGTTTCGGTTACAGTAGTTTAACCCCCACGTTCTCACTGTTAAAACTGACAAATGTCATGTATTCACTTCTGTTACGCTGCAGCCTCAAGGCACTAGACAAGAAGTCACAGGTCAAAAATTGATGGCCTGAAAAAAAACAAAAAAACAATTATATTATACGATTTTGTATAAATTTCAGATTTAAACGCTGCCGAAAATACAGTTGGTATATTAATCATCTGTCAGTCCACGGGATGTCTGTGAAAGAACTGACTCCAGAGTCGTAACATACATTTCACCAGTAAATTTTTAGAAGGTCTGTTTTTAAAATCCTGCTTGTCATGTCACATGTTGTCTCGTTGAGTGGAGTTGTACACGGGCGACGAGCCTGGAGCGAGTGTGTGAGTGTTACAAACAGATCCTCTGATGAAGGTGCTCCAAAAATAACAGTGTAATAGTGAGAGCTCTTTTCAGAACTGGGGAAGAACCCATCCACAATCCTCTCAGTGGGTGTTGTAATCTGTATGGATCACTGACCTCTGAATGTGTGTGTGTGTGTGTGTGTGTGTGTGTGTGTGTGTGTGTGTGTGTGTGTGTGTGTGTGTGTGTGTGTGTGTGTGTGTGTGTGTGTGTGTGTGTGTGTGTGTGTGAAAGAGAAAACGACAGGAGGAAAGACACAGAGTGAGGGCCGTTTGTAACGAGGGAGAAGGAGCTGGTGGAAAAGGTCTGATCTCTCTCTCTCTCTGCCACTGAGAAGCCCTGGTGACTCCCTCCCTCCCTCCCCCTCTCTGTCCTCAGCGCTCCACCGCTGGGAGGTGATGAGGATGCGTTTGGCTTCGTACATGGCCAGCCATGTTGGAATAAATCTGTCCTGTAGCTTTAAGCATTATCTCCTGTCCTGTACTGGCATACTGAGCCACAGCTCAGAGGCAGCAGCTGTATGCACACAGGGAGAGACTTGAAGACGGAGGGGAGGAGGGAGGGAGAGCTGAGTAAACTGATGGAGGAATTATAGTGAAGATACAGAAACACAAGTCAAACAACAGGCTCTTTAACATGTAAACATACTACTGGTGTACAATGTAGTCATGAAGAGAAGAATCATTTTCCCTGTTTTCATTCCTATTAGTGATCACCTTTGACCAGGTGCAATGTCCCAATTACTCAGGTGAAACAAATTCATGCTTAATGATGGTTTGGCCATATAATGAGCAATTTGCTATGTTGTCCTACGCAGTCAGTCCACATTTTCAGAATTGGTTGTATAATTTACCAAGGTTCAAAGGTTGAAGAACTGAAACAAAGCCCTCAATCCTATTGTTCAATACCCCACATTTTATTTAAAGCAGATATCAGTGGAATGTTTTTGTTAATATAAGTCCTAAATAGTCCTATTTTCCGTCAGCAATCACTTACATGAAGTATTTCAGCCTAAACACGAGTCTCTCCGTCACTCTGCTCTGCTGTAACCCGAGGAGAAAATTTTCCTTGTGGGATACAAGTGTTATCCAATGAGGAGAGAGAACGGCATGAAGGGCTGTGTGTGCAGCCAAGGGATGCGCGTGAATGTGGTGACGTAGCACGAGGACCAATTGATGCCTGACAAGGGCGGGGGCTGCTAACTCATGGTGCGTTCAAAGAAACTCGTACTTTGTGTTTTTCCTTCCTGTGAAGTCATACCAGTTCGATCTGGTACGAGTTCACGGGTCGGAAGTTACGAGTGGCCGTTATAGGGAACTTTCACAGACAACAGGATGGTAAAAACACGAGCTACGGGTTACCTGGAACGCTACCAAGTCGTAGTTGTGACTTGAAGCTGTAACTTACGGTTTCAAAAGCCTGCCTTGAACGCAGCATTAGCCGAAACGGCCGTGAAGCTGATATCTGCTTTAAGCCTGAATACATGTTACAAGTTTAATTGTGGTTAAATTTTCACAGTGATAGGCCTATGTTTGGAGGAGATTGATCAATAAAGTTTTGAGAACATTATACACTTTATCTATCAAGAATAAATCACTGTTACAGTCATTTCATGAGAAGAAAATATTTTATTCCAACTTTATGGGCAACAGTACATGCTGTTGCATTGTTCTGCTGTAAATTCCATAAAGAAAAAAAACAAAACAAGGATATGTCTGTCAAAATACACTTCAATTGCTGCGGCCCCATGCACAATGTTCTAAAACAGCTCCATCACATCACTATGAGGTCTTCACTCCATCCTTTTAAAGATGAAAAGTTCAGAGTAAATTTGACCGGCTAAGTTTTATCTCAGTAAATTTAGTCAAACATTATTAAAGTAACAGTATTACCTCCACCCCTGAATAAAAAAAAAAAAAAAGATTGCAATCCATGATAGCCTACACTGGCTTTCATTAGCAGGTGTGCTAGAATGTTCAATTTCATTCATGTTTATGACTACTATGCCTGCTGCAGCTACAGCTACCCCGGTGAATTCCCCATCAACCTCCACTGTGTTTATTGCTAATCAGCCAGTATTAGCATGCTAACACACCAAACTGAATGCGATAAACGTTAGGCCTATATCAATTAACATTACCTGCTAATCTTCAGTATGTTAGGGTTATTAGAACAAGGAGCCTATGTCATTCTGAGCTAGGCTAAGGCTCACCCTGGCCTCAGATCCACATAGCTGTCTGATGCTCAGAGTTGAAAAGGCTTTTTTTTATGGAGACATTTAGCTTGATGGGATTTATAGAACACACTGCACCCAATATAATAATTACATTGTTTGATTTGCAGCTATGTTATAATTTGAAATGTAGCCTTGAAGGTCATTGCTAAGTGCCTTGTACTGTAAACCCATATGGCCGGGGGACCGACGCTCGACTGATATCATTCTTTTTCATTTCACTCTAGGAAGGAGCTATTCCCTTAAAATAAAGTGAGAGATGAATAACACAGAATGCTGTATTCAGTTAATGATCAGCTGGCAGGTGTCTCTTTCCGCTCAGTTTCAATGCATCTTATGTGACCTCAACAGATGCAGTTTGCTTGGTTGTCATGGAAATAGCTCAGTTGTTTCGATGATCCATGTATAGAACTTCAGTCATGTGATAGGGGGGATGCACCTGTGTAAAAAGATGTTGCAGGTGTTGTGAATGTGCATCTTGATCTTCTCCTGCTCACCCATGACCGATGTCAGTGACCCCTTTCTAGTCCTGTCCTCTGCATCAAGACACTTCAAAAAAGAAAAAGAAATAAAAGTAATATAATCACTGCTCTCAACCACTGCTTACAGGTAACCATGGCAACAATACTTGTGCTTTCGTGCTACATTATCAGTTATTCTTATTACGCCTCTCAACAATCCTCAGAGAAAATGCCTGGCTTTGCTTTCAGGTGGAAAGAGCAGCAGTAATGGTGCAGCAAGGGCATTTCTTCTGGTTGTGTTGCTTTCTGTGGAAACCACGCCGACTGGGAGAACGTCTATCTCTCTTATCCTTTGATTTTCACACTAAAAGTCCGACATTTCCTGTTGACGTTACAGAAGTTTGCCACAACATTATGATGCATGTGTGTAAAAAAAAAGAAGTGTGCATAAACAAAATGTGGATGAAACTGCACAAAGGCTTTAAAGGGCCTATTTTAAAGTATTTTTCTGATGGGTTTCTTCATGAGACCCAGGAGGTGGTTGGTCATTGTTTCCTGATTGTTGTGTTTACAAGCCACAAAGATATGTCTGTCAAACAGCTACAGCTTCAAGGCAGATTGAAGTCTGTAACAGCTGGGTAATGCCCCTAAACTTGTTAATGCCTATGTTGACTATCAAGGCCCTTTCATACTGGGGACACATTTTTTGTACGAACATTTTTTTTTTCAAATTCTGGTTTTTATCCTTTCACAATGACTGTGAATGTTACGCAGCGAAAATACGACATGTTTCTTTTTTTGTTTGTTTCGGAGCTTTTGCCTGGTGAATGAACGCATCAATCAATCATGTAGCGTGAAAAGGAGGTACGTCACAATCCCACGTCACAACACCATGACAACAATGTAAAAAACCTGTGTCTAAAATTATGACTTTATTTTCATAAATTACGACTTTATTCTTGTAAAATTATGACTTTATTCTCGTAAATTACGACTTCATTCTCATAAATTACGACTTTGTTCTCATAAATTACGACTTTATTTCTCGAAGTTTGTGATTTTTTTTTCCCTCAATGTGGCCCTAATACTCCGTCGTATGTTTGATAAGTGAAACAGACTTTACAAAGACAAGGAAATGAAGAACACTCACACTTCAGAGGACACATTTGAAGGTTGCATTACGTCAGTGTCGCAACAAGGCCTGTCCCACTTTGAAGGCTCCAAATTCACCCGAGACAAATCCAACCTTCTCTTGCCTGTTCTAGGAGGACACCTATCCTTCTTGGCATCCCATTTCCGAAGATTCTTTGTGCGCCGTAATTATTAACCATCTGGCATGCTGGCTATCGGAATGTTGATGCGCTCTGTACTGTAGCCATGGTAGCCACGCTCTGCGGCCAGCTTGGAGGCATGGCCGTCCGCTGAACAGGTTTGCAACTGTTTGTAGCCCATTCCAAGGAGCTGAGGAGTCATTGGAAGTACAAAAAAGCCTTTCAAATCAGATGTTGATTACATTTGGACACAATCAGGAAATGCTCCAAAGGCTGGACCGTCCCATTTACCAACGGTTGACGTGACAATCCGAGGTGCCTTTGAAGGCGCTGCCTCTGTGGACCTGTATGCTGCAACTTCCAAATTGGGACATAGTGTAGTTATAGGCAGAAATATTGCTAAGCTAAGGCTAACACTGTAACCTTTTGCTTTTTTTTCCCTTTCTTTCTTCTCAAACTGACAGTTACTGGAGTAATGGCATTTTCCCTTTACTGAGAATAAAAATGCTGCTTTCTGAGGTCCTGTCACCTACTGTGTGGCAGACACAGTCCAGGTGCAGCCTGAAAGCTAGCATATTTGTTCTGCGCTCATAAATGGACCAGTTTCATCTTCATCCATGACAGGGTGTAATTCCCTATGTTATTTCATTACGCCACATTTTTACCCTCTTAGTAATACTTAATAGGTTTAGCAGATTGACAAGTAGGAGAGCCAAAAAAGCACACAGTGGGAAAAAAGGGATAAAACAGAGAAGGAGCCAAAGGTGGAGGGAGAAAGTGACAGAGACAGATGTGTATGCAGTGAGGGAGAGGCTGGAGCTGGAGAAATGAAAGAGTGATTGGTTAAATGAAAGGGACCGAACGGTTGGTCTGCTCCAAGCTCTGCGGTTGCGGGTGTCTGTCCAGGCTTAGCAGCCAGCGCATGAGAATGGGCCACAGCCGCTAAGTTGTGCTGCTAGCTTTGGCTGGCTCTCTCTGCCTCAACTCTGCCCTCCTCCTTTATAGAAGGAGAGCGCTGGCTAACGTCAGTGTGACCAACTCTCCTTATGTACAGAACAACCTCTGGCTCCAGGGACTGCTTACTCATCCCCATTTGGCACCATGCATCAAAAAAAAAAGAAGTCTCCAATCCTCCACCTCTCAGAATCCTAACAAGGTCCACTGGAAACAGTTTTCAATCACAACACTTTCTCATAGTTAAAAATCTCTCCTCAGAGGACTTGTATCCAAATCTGTTTTTTTTTTCTTTTTCCTAATCAATTCACCTGCAGCGGCAGCCTGAGGGTGATTATGACATTAAAAGAGATAAAACTGAATTAAAATAGTAATTAAGATTGAAGGACGTGGCAGACACACAATGCAGGCTATTGTGAATTTAGACCTCATGATACTTAAGGTTTCATGTAGCTGCCACATGCTCATTCAACTTGGATTTGTGAAAGTCTTTTTGGGTCATCAGCTCAATACCCGAGGTTGGCCGGCTTTGTTCAGGGCGACCACATTTGACCTCATTATGCTTTATATTAGCATTTTCCCCAACTATTTCCTGACAGTTGCAAATACATAAGAACAAATTATGTTAATATGTTATGTTATGTTGTCCAAATTCTCAAATTTTTTGATAAATATATATCATTATACATCATTCCTTTTGGTATCCTTCCTATTTTCAATTCATTATTCCACCCAGAATGTCTTTAATATTGTGGCAAAACAGAAACCATAAATAAGCCACAGAATAAATTACTGTAATAAATAAATAAAAATAAAATAAAAAAACAAAAAAGAGGCTGGTTTGTATCACATCCTGACCAACATGTTCATGTCAAACTAACCAATTTTCAGTCTCTTAAAAAAGATTGAGAAAAAGTCTGGTGGAAAACAAATGACTCTATTCCTGTGTACGCAGCAGAATACTGGCTTTATTTTTCCCTTGTAACATATAAGTACATTGATTCTGGATTCTGGACTCTTTTCCTTTCCAGCATTATGCTGGTTTACAGGAACACTAAAACCCAGGTCCCAAACCCTTCTCTTTACTTCCTAACTTGAGCTTTACTTTGGCAGATTACCTTTAGAAAGAGTGAAACAATGGACGCTGACAGTCAGTAAACAGGAGGGCGGGGATTCACAGAGCGACATGAAGCCTTTGGTTCCATTGCAGCCCATGTGTGACACCATGTGAACATGAATCAAAAAGCCCGTCTGTCATTCATCAACTTCCCAGTGGTCTGCCGTTGCCATGACTCCTTCATCACCAACAGTAGTACTTTCTCTTTTGTTCTTCAGGACTACCATCTCATTCTGGCCCGAGATATTATGGCCTGCTGGGATTTGTCATTACTCATTCTGTTAATGCACCGTGTGCACCTATTCTCCTGAGAACAAGTAGAAAGCAAAGGCCTGCCTTTGGTTTTTAATCTAACCTGCTTGTATCATCACACTTAATAAAAAATAGTAGCTTGCAGGCAGTGACGTCTCAAGTGCTGAAAATAGTTAACGCAGCATTTCTGGAACTTTATGCCACAGCTCAAGGCTTCGCCGAGTCCCTGTTGGCTAAATGTTTGCCGTCGTGCTGTGAGGCACAGCCACTCCTGAGTGAATGACAGCTTCTTGACAGCTTCATTAAGACCACAGATGGCGGGGGAAGTGGAGAGGAGCTAGAACAAATGTAACGCTGGCGAAATGTGAGGGAGGCTGCAGGACCTTTTCACAGCTTGTGTTGCTGGCCCTTGTCCAAGCAGCCTGTCTGGGCAGCCCGTCGCCTCTATCTGAAATCTGGCTTCAGATCAGATCGCGGAGCCCCTGCAGGTGAGGTCTAAAGTCACATTGGTAACTTCTCTGCTGTGGATGTGTGAAGTACAACTGCTGCCCTCTACAGTCCATGAGGGGATGTGAAGAATGAATACCTGAGGTTATGTAATCACTCATGGCCCTTTCTCATTAGTGCTACTCAACTTGACTTTTATTTGTTTTCCCATTTGTGATTTGTTTTGGTATGGCCTCTGGTGAGGTTCCAAGCAAACTGCGCTGATACTAAAATGTGATGTCAACCGACTACCAGCCAGTGATTGGCCAGAGAGTGTGTGAGTGTGACGTCCAAAACAAGAATCAAGCCAGCCATTTTTTAAGGGACAACGAGGAGTTTTGGAAGTGTTTTCACACTACATTTTCCATGAGCCTCCGCGCGGATGGTGAAATTCTTGGACATTTGCCAGGAATGTTTTCATTGATCAAGAATTAAAGTCGGAGGTTGAAAGACGATCAGATACCGTCGTAGTTCCGACCATAAACAGCGATTCGGCGACGTTATTCCCATGACCCGATGGGCAGCGTCCGGGAAACCGAAAGTAGGAAATGCTGGGCGAGTTGACCACTCAATAATAATATCAAAATAACGATAAAGACAAAACGATATATTTATCGAAAATGGACCCATTAACATGTGTGGGTAACGTAGATGTACATACAAACTCCTCATTGTCCCTTTAAAAACACAGTGACCACTGATTTGTACTGCGACTGTTGTTATTCTGTCGGCGAGATGCATATGTAGTGTTTGGTGTCTGATGAGAGGATCCAAAGAGCAGATGGAGCGACCCTTATGAGAGGGCAGCCATGCTATGTAGACCCCACCCTCGACTGTAATGGAAAATGACCAAAATCAAATAGAGTCAAGTTGACTAGAGCAGAGTAGTGCTATAACTGTGTAATGGGAAAGGGCCATGAGAGCCCATCAACTCTATACAATAAAAATCTGAATTGTAGCTGTAGGACATTTTGACAAATCAGTGGGAATAATAGATCTGACTACAGTCTTTTTTTTTTTTTTTACATACCTTCAAAGTACTCACTCTGTCAGTCCGTCATTAACCCCCGATTGTCACGTTGGCCAAAGCTCCTCTGAGGTTTTTATGAAAACCAGCCACAGAAGGGACCAAAACCACTAAAGATAGAACATAATGAGGTTGCTGTGGGAACCCACAGGGCAGGGCAGTCACATAGCATAGAAATGGCCTACGCTGGTTGACGAGTCTTAATTGTCGATTGGATGCATTTTTATTTGCTGTAAAACAATGCCTGTGTTAAATGCAATGATTTATGGGGGGATTAGAGTGGAACTGTGAGCCAGGAGGGGTGACAGAACTTTTAGTGTGGGTTACACTGCTCCTCTAAAACATAAAAATGAAATGGCCTCAGAGGTCCTATTAGGATTTCTCATTTCTGTCTGGCGAAAACAATCACTGTAGACACAGAGGCCACAGCTGACCATTCCCTAAGAAACTATCTTGGACCACTGTATTTCCTTAATGCTATAGCTAGCAGCTCATCAGTATTAACTTATTACCTCAAGTAACACCAGGCCCATGATGACTTTGGGGTAATGTCGGCCCCATGGCCTGTCATCGCTACAGATGTCCTGAAGGTTTTAACTTTTATTTTATTAGCATTCTGGAGCTGCTCTTCTAGACTGGGTCCTCATTTGGTTTATTGTATGCATGCATGCATGGGTGACACAATAAACAGTTGTACCAATGGTTCCAACATAAAAAGTAAAGTGGCGAAAGAGGCAGAAAATAAGAAGACTAAACACAGATACAACCATGTGTGAACTATTAATTTCAACATATCTCTTCCCAACAGATGTGAATATGTTTGTCATTAACTCTTGGGAGTCAACCAAGCTATGATGAAGAACTGTGTTGATACCCAGCCTGCAAACCGATCTTCCAGGGCTCTTAAAGCAGAAGTAAGCGGAATGTTTGTGTTAATATAAGTCTTAAATAGTTATATCTTCCGACAGCAATCACTTATATAGAGTGTTTGGTCTGAAACACGGGTCTGTCAGTCACTCTGCTCTGCTGTAAGCCGAGGAGAAAACTTTCCTTGTATCCTACAACCTTTATCCAATGAGGAGAGAGAACGGCATAAAGGGGCAGTCTTGTCTGTGTGTGCAGCCAAGGGATGCGCGTGAATGTGGTGACGTAGGGACGAGGGCGGGGACTGCTAACTCCATCGGCAAGAAGTTAGCCAAAACGACCGGCTCGCTTACTTCTGCTTTAATTATATTTTGATCATCAGCCAAGTGGCCGGTATGTTTCTGAAGTTACCAGCAATTCAGGATGACCACTAGCCATTTTATTTGTTAAAAATATGATAGATTATGAGTCATTCTTTTCGTTTACATTTGTTCCGCTTGGCTCGTCTCTTCATCACAGCACTCCTCGTCTACTCAGGTAAACAGGCCAGGAACAGAGGGAGAACGGCTCTAAACGATAGGCTGTACAGTTACCTCATTCATCACCAGCCAAACTGGCCTGTAAGTTTTTATTGATACCCACCAAAGTGAATTTTAACCCGCATTTGGCAAGTTGGGTTGAGTGCTGATTCCAGCTAGTAAGGATGGAACCAGTGATGGTTGTTATATGGCATTGAGCATCATTTATGCAGCCTGTGGTCTAGGTTATATCATGTGTTTGAAATTTCACACCATTTAATTGGTCTGTCATGTAATTTTTGAGCCTCCAGTGACTCGGTATCGGGAAATGACAAGACTGCGTGACAGGCCAGTTTTAGCCAGCTAGGCTACTGTAGTTAGCAATCTAATTTCAGTTGAAGACGAGATGCGATGGAGACAGAAGCATCTGAAGAGGGTCGCTGTCCATCTCTGGAGACAGTATTTAGGTTTGAAGCTGAATGCACACTGTTTTAGATGCTAATGCTAATGTTGCATACTAGACTGTAGGCTATAGCATACTTAGCCATAGGAGACAGGAAGGGAGAGACAAAGTCAAACAGAGTTCAAGTGGTTTCCGAAAACGCCAGCAACAGCTCTTTAATTTAGTGAAAAGCACAGAACAACACAGATTTAAGAGAGTTAAACAGGTGGAGCAGTAGACGAGTGTTTAACACACTCATTCGGCCCGACAACAGGTGAGATAAACCCAACCCTGAACACAGGCAGCGTGGTTCAGACATCACACATACACACCTTTGCCAGGGAATGATTAATGCCTGTAGAGGAGAACGTGCATCATTGGTCTTTTTTCAGAGGCACACGGGCACCTTCACACACACACACACACACACACAAAGGAGGGAAGGGTTATCAAACATAGAAGGAGATGAATAAACTCGTGTTGTGGAGCGGTCAAACTAAGAGGAAAGTCTCCAGGGTCTGGTAGATAGAGTTGCCAAAGGATCTGTCTGGGCTCTTTCCTACCACCTACACAGCATATGGTGCGAGCTGATAACTGAGACACGAATGAAAAGAACCGGTGCATGTTAATGAGTGAAAATGACCAGATATGCTAATGCCTATGTCCAGTAGCAGCAGCAGCAGTGCTGAGGAGTGGAGAAAGGTACGTGGAGGCTACCAACAAGTTTTCAGCATCTGTGAAGGCGATCGTCCTGCCATTTGATTCATCTCAGCCAATGTTATCTCTTTAAAGGGACATTGTGTAACTTCTCCTGTTATCTAATCACGGAAATTGATTATTTCGTCCAAAAGTATGTTTTTCATTAATCAGTAATCACCCTCATCAACAAACTGAAGTGTTCCGGTAAGCTCTGAATTTGCGGCTGTCTGCCGTCTGCCCAATTTCACGTGAATGCAGCATGAAAAATACAATTGAGTTGCTTGCGATATACAGGTGGGAGTAATTCCTACACAATATACCTTTAAAATGTATTATCTTCCGCAGAGCCAATGAAAATCACTCTAAGTTCCTGCCATCTTGGTAGAACCACTCACATACTGTGTTATTGTCCAATATGGCAGTGCAATGACTGTGTGGTGAACCTGGCATGAGCACAGGCCAAGGGCTTGTCCACTGATGTGGCCGACCACAGTCTTACAGCTGCATCGGTCCTGAAAGGACACCAAGCTCGCGCCATTAGCGGTCAAAATGAGCCGGAGTAGACATATCCAACTGTGCAAGCTATTCTCTCGCCATTATATTTTACATCTCCCCCCCCCATTACACGGATTCTGCTGACCCACTAGAAACAGGGTGAAGTACAATCACTCAAAATGAAAGAAAACAAAGCAGAGCTAAGACGAGTTCCCTCAATTTCCTTGAGTTTCCATGTAATTTCATTTCTGATTCTTTTTTTCTTTCTTTCTCAAGGAGCCTCGGTTTTCACATTTGTTACGGATTTCTTTAAGGGTTTTTCTTTTGACTAATGACAGCCTTGCTGCAAAAAAAAAGGAAGGCTAATAGCATATTCATTCAAACAAATCAGAGGCCATTGTATAACTGTGCTATCTTACTCTTGGAGTGTGAGACCTCTCACTTGTAACAGAATTGAATTCCAACTCCTTTCATGTCTGTATCTGACTGGACAGCCTGTGACTCTGTATGCATTAGCAGAATCTGCTGCATGCACAGAAATGTGCAACATCCTGGATGTCCTTGTGAGCTTCCTGATGCATTTTCTCATTTCACAGTCGACCCACAATGTTGTCCTTCGTACTCCCTCGGACGTCGACTATCATCCGCCCTCCTCCTCCTCCTCCTCTCCCCTCCCTACCTGCAGGACCTGAGCTCATTGTTTTTGCCCTGCTGATTAACCTCTCCCTGCCCCGAGGAATGTCTCACATTGGTTTCTGGATGAATGTGGGCTGTGCCGGCACAAAAACATGCCCAGCTTTTTCTAATGAGTTCCAGTCGCTTTGGGCTCCAGGCGAGTTTTGCATGCTGTGATTGGCACCTGCTTAGGAGGACGGTGTGGTTGTGAAATGGGATGAAAGCAGATGGAACACTGAGTCCATCCCACAGCAGTGGAAGGAGAGAGAGCCAGGCTTTATTTGACCGACTGAAAATATGGCAAACTTTGATGTTATTGATGGTGATTAATATAAATGATTAGTGATCATGTTGGGACAGGTTTCACTTTGTAGTTGAGGATTAAATTAAAAGTTACTAAAAATGAGCCTTTCATTACCACATGTTGTTTACATTAATCAAAGTTAGCGCCTTGAATATGTTCATCTATGACTTTATTTTTCTTATTTTATATTTAATTGGTATTTCTTGCACACTTTCCATTCACAACTGGCTCTGTGCCCATGCCTCATCTGATGTCTGCATCATTTGTTTGCATATTCCCAGTGTACATTTATCTTCTGTAATTACCTGTATATGTGTGAAAAATGGAATATGCATGGTTTGTGTCTGTACACATACACACATATGGTAGAACTGTAATATAAATATGTTGTATATTATATACAGTATGTGTTTATCTACCCTGGTGACTCAGACATTTTTCTCGACTCATGTCATGACAGTGCACAAAAAGACAACAATATTAATCAGTGATATTTTTTCCATACTTTCTTTTCACTTTTTACACTTGAGTGACAAATCCTTCACCCCTATTTCCAGCTGAGATTGACTGTTCAGCAGCCAGTCACATGCTGGAAAACCTCCCATATAATAATGGCAGCCTTTCTGTAGGAAGGGAACACTCGTGCCAACTATCATTCATCATCAACTGGGAAAATGGGTAGAATATGTGAATATCTTGAGGCCACATTGGAGTTTTGCACAAACTGCACTACTTGAAATCTCTGTAGCTTTTTCCCCATGTCTCTCTCACTATCTTTGATTATTGTATAATGTACTTTATTTATTCATTTATTATTGCCATTGTTATTATCAATTTTTCTATTATTTATTTCGCATTTTCTATTGTCCTGTCATTTTATTTTTACTTTTCCACCTTGTGGACAATTTTCCCCTGACTTGATTATGTTGTGTCAGTTTGTCACAGTAACTTTGTTCTTGGAAAAAAAAGCAAAAATAAAATATTAAAAAAAGAAAGAAAAGGCTTTACATTTGAAGCAGCAGGAAGTTGCTGTGATATAACTGTAGGAGCAAAGTCAGACTAACACCTGAAAAGAAGTAAAACTATGACTACTATGACTTATCCCTCCTTAAAGCCAGTAAACCCAGCAGTGAGTGGCTGTGCGGGCCAGACTACCACTCTCTCAACCTTTTCTCACTGTGGTCAAGCGACTTTTCTGGGGCAGACAGTGAAACAGCAGCACGTCTGCTTTGTTTTGGGAAATGAAGCACAGGATCACATCGATAGTCCCTGTGCATCGGCGCACAGCCGGTCCCGGATTCTCGGGTTAGATGGGTCTGCTCACTGCCTGGTCACCCTGACAGGACCTCCCCAGCAGGAGCGATGCCTCACATAATGGTAAATCAATTCTATTTTTGTTGCCTGGGTAGGTGGGCTTAAGGAATAATTACTCAGACAAGAAGTGGGAGACAGGGGAGCGAAGGAGGCTGTCCTCACAGCTTATCCACTGTGGTCTTCCTGCTGCCGCACTGATGTGAAACCAATACCATTATCCAGTTAAATCCGCCATGGACTGCTCCTGCTCTGTAAGAAAAACAGCAGAGTGAGGCTGCACCATTGACGTGTGCAGCTCCTTAATGAGATTCCTTGGGGTGCATTTTCGAATTGCTTGGATTTCATGATTCTTCTAGTGTTGACTTTTTTTTCTCTCTCTCTCTCTTGTCTGGCTAGTGGGTCTACAGGGAGGCAACAACTGATTACACACTTAAACATCCCAGTGCTCTTCTCAGGACACATTTGTTACAGTCATCCCCTCAAACCACAAGCCTCCTTAACCCTTAATGTGGCAAGATTTAGGCCCAATCCCAATTCTCTTGCCTTAACCTTGCCCCTTGGTTTCAAGTGCACTAGCTACTGTAGATAGGCTCCCCCTTAAAGCCCCAGTATGTAACTTATTTGGCTTTTTATTAGCAAAAATCAAACATTGCTTTCATAAATACGTATTTCACTGAAGTCGGATCACACTTGCATACAAATAAAAGCTTTCTGGTACCTTAGAATGAGTTGTTACAAGTCGTTACAAATACATAAGTGGGCGACGCACCGAACCGAGGCGGCCATGTTGCATCGCCATTTTTTACGTTGAGTGGCAGCGTGACCGTAGGTAACCACGGAAACTCAGCAGAGCTGTCGGCTCAGGGAGAAAGTTTTCCAGGTAGCGCCTGTTAAAACTGTCACCACTGTGTAGTGTGAGGAAGGACGGAGGCACTGATGTTGCATTCAGGTGCAGTCAGGCAGACGGCCGTCGGCAAACCAACCGGATGTCATTTTACTGGACGAGAGAAAGACGATAACACATGAGTCAGGTAAACAATACGACATCACCATGACAACATACTGTCACGCCTGTATTGTTTTGCCTCGTGCTGGCGGACCACTTGTTTACATAGACGCTTGTTTATCCTGTTACATGCAGCGTCTGTTGTCTGTCTGACGTCTGCCCGATTTCACGTGAATGCAACATCAAGAATACGTTCAGATATGCAACCGCACCGCTAGATGGGGGGAATTCCTACATATGAAGAGTTCATTTGCAAAAGCAGATGAGTGCCATTTTGAAAAAAATGAGCTGAGGCTTTGTAATTATTCTTTGCATAGTGTTGTTTTCAATAAAACTTTATTTTTTTGAGATATGTCTGTTTTGTTACATCTCAAAGTCACTCAACTTTGGTTTGACTGATATCACCTTATGTAAAAAAAAAAGATTCTAGAATTTTTTAAAAACGGAGTTATCTGCTTTTGCAAATGAACTCTTCATATTATACCTTTAATGACGAAGGGATAGTGTTGAGGGGTTGGGACGCCACTTCATGCAAATTAGCTAACAGACATCTTCACCTACAGTATGTCACATATATCATCAACATACGCTTCTTGCCCTCATTTCAAAAATGCCAGCTCCATGGTGGTGTTACCAATTTCATTGGCTGTTTTTATTCTCCTTCGTCTGACCAATCAACGGATGTCGATCAAAAACAAAAATTGTCACACAGTGTCATCAGCTGTTGTTGTTGCTGTTGTTACAGAATTTTAAAATCCCTTATAGAAACGTTGAAATTTGATTAAATGTCATGAATATAGTTACTAAATACAAAGTTTATGCAACAAATGCAGTTCTCAAAACTGCCACAAAATTGGACCTTTTATATGGTGTTCAGGCTAACGGCCTAGGGAGATTCCATTAACTGGGATCCACGGCCTGCTGACATTCTTAAAGCATAATTTTCTTTTTGTAATTATGTTTCACAAACCTCCCTACAGGCCCATCTACCATCAACTAGCAAAAACAAACACATCTAAACCACATTTTATTTACAATGATAAAATACACCCATCTCTGAACACCCCACGCTGATTTGCAAACTGGTGTTCGTCTCCTGGGGAAGTCTTTTGCCCGAACACCCTGCAGACAAAGAGCCTGGTTCACACACAATTTCCTTCCATGCACTCAAATTGCACAACATAATGTACATCACTTCATCACGTTATTCTACATAAGTGTTTCATCAATTAAAGCACATGGCTACACATTTCATCTCTGGCCCTTTTCTTCCAGTTGGAGCTGAGTGGCCACCACAGAACCTACCAGGAGACTTGTGGTTACATATGGAGACAATATTCAATGAATAGAGTAAATATTCCATATAATTGTGCAATTACGCATTGTCCAAAATGTATCATGCAAATCCATTAAAGTGATATTGCTTCCACTAAACTGCATGTGCCATTATTGAAGTGCATTCATATGTTAAAGAGATTGTTCAGTTTTTTTTTTAAGTGGGGTTGTATGAGGTACAAATGTCCCCTCAGTATAATATCTGCAGTAGACGGCTCTCTGCTCTTTCCCAGTTATAGCCACACCAGCTCACAGTGCTGGACAGAGACACAGGAGACAAACAGCTATGAATGGACCCAAACTAACAGTGTATTTTCTCTGCCTATGTCGCCAAGTCAAATTTTCTTATTTTAGTTTTGTTTATTTATTTTCCCTAAAATATTTCTTTTGTGTTGTGAACTTCCCCAAAATAATTATTTCCTGCCTGTAAAAAGAAAAAGAAAAAAGTATGCCCTTTGTTCCCCTGGGGTGTGGTTTTGGCGTTGCACCTCCTACTGTAGCGTCATAGAGCTGTGTGTTGTCAGAGCTGAGTGGTGGCGAGTTGCAGTGTCCCCACAGCCCTATGTTCCCACATTTCTAACTTTTTTTTTCTCCACTGAAAATTAGGCCCTATATGTTCCCACATTCTATAACAATAAAATACTTCATATTTCATTTATTTTGCACACCACACATATTAGAAGAGAAGAGAAGAGAAGAGAAGAGAAGAGAAGAGAAGAGAATATACTTTCCCTTGCGGGAAATTCTTTCGTCACAGCGCTCCAGTGTACAAAGGTAAAGAATATTATAGCAGAATAATACAATACAACAACTTAAAATAGGAGTAAAAGATAAATTATAAATTAAATATTACAAAAATTACAAGTTAAATATTACTAGAATTACAAAAGTTAAAAACTATAAGAATAAACCCCAAAATGTGCCCCTCCCTCTGCCCCCATCTTAACAATATATACACAAGAAAATATAAGCATACAATAAATAAATCTCTGTTGAGGTGATATTGCACCTAGAAATAAGCTGATTCATTGTACAGGTGACAATATCAATATGTAGATCATACTTAGGAGGTATAAGTTACCCCGTGGATATATAAGATTATATTTTAGATTTTATCGTCCTTTACAAGGATAATTGTTTCCACCTCCGTTCATTCACCATTTTGTACACATAACATCACACCCATAGACATCTTTCCACACGTATTCACACGGAGGAGTCGTCGCAGCAGAGCATGCGTCATGTGATTAATCTCAAATGTGGGAACATAGGGCTGTGGGAACATAGGGATTTATAGGCATGGACCCGACGACAGCCGGTGCATCAACTGGTTGGGAAAAAAAGCATCTGGAACTAACCAACTCAGTATTCCTCTGCACAGGAAGGCTCCATGACACAATCATAAAAAAAAGAACTACTCCTTTAATAGTTAAACGTGCATAGTGCCATATTTACAAAACCCAGGTGATGAAATGCTCTTCATCACAGATTGACAGATAGAAAGACATGCTGTGCATAGGTGCATAAGCAAATTAGCTACCCAACTTTTAATGACTAAGCTAAGGACAGTATTTTTTAAATGCACAGTATGTAACCTACTCCACTATGTCTGAATCTAATTAACAGATGATGGTGTTGGGCAATGCTGTGAAGTAAGTCTGGATCATAAGGGTTGTCTTCAACACCATCACCATCAGTTTCTCCTGCTTTAGATTCCTTCAGTGTGAGTGGTTCAGGTTGTAGCCTAGAGCTCAGTCCTCCATCCAGGTCCTCTCCTCTTCAAGTTGAAAGTCAGCGTCTGACTGGTGCTGAAAGTCAGAGACGTGAGGTGTCAGGGAGCTGAAACTGCTTCAAGTTTCTTCAGGTCTGTTTGTACTGTGTCTCTCTTAAATACACTCAGCCCTTCAGGTATTTAGGAAGCCCAGTCGGGAAGTGCAGGAGTTTCTACCTGTTTGTGTGATGAGTTTTTTTTTAAACCACAAAGGAAATAAATTCCCACCAACTAAAATCAAGTTGCCATGAGAAGCCACACATCTTTGGGGTCAGGGAATGTCACAATGAGGAGGCTGAAAAGTACTTACCTCCAGAGAAAATCACTCCAACCACTCGAGTGAGTAAGTGATAAACAGAATGAAGAATTAGCCGCACTTAGAAATGTTCTTCAGCAGGATTTACATAAAGCTGCTGGAGTTTTACAAGAGAAAAATGCTTTGAAGATGAGGACTGAATATCCTCCGACTAATGTTTCTTTTTTTCCCCCCTCCACAAAATTCTCCACTTACAGGTGTAAAGGGGCTAAAGGGGATAATAATATGTTTTCTCTGTTAATTCCCAGAGGTGAGTGTGTCATATACTCTGTATGCTCTCCTGTTTAGTTTATTTTGAAAGTCACTTTTGTCCCCCTGCCCTGTTGTCTTTCACTTCCACACCTATGTCTTATTTGTAATCAACCCCATGTCTTTTTAGTCTGTGCCCTCCCTCCTGTCCTTGCCAGTTTGTCTTGTCAGGGTCCCTCCGGTGTGTATTTCCTCCATGTATCGGTCCTGGTGAGTCATTGGTTTTCTTCTGTGATTCTTGGGTCTTTTTAGGTGTTATCTTTGTTCTTTCACACTTTTGGTTGATGTCCAGGATTTTACACTCATTTTGCCCTTTAGTCTGGACTCTTAAAGGGACATTGTGTATCTTCTCCTGTTATCTATTCACGAAAATCGATTATTTTGTTCAAAAGTATGTTTTTCATTAATCAGTAATCGCCCCATCAACAAACTGAAGTGTTCCTTTCAGCTCTGAATTAGCCGTTCATATCATTCATATCTACATGGAGCGGGTAAGCTCGGTGCTGGCTGCCATGTGGTGTCTCCATGTTTTTACGTTCAGTGGCAGCGTGACGGTAGGAAACCACGGAAACTCAGCGGAGACACCGGAGCTGTCGGCTCAGGTGGAGGTGGCGTCTGTGAAAAGTCACCGTGGTAACGCAGTGAGGAGGAATGGAGCGTTACACTGATGCTGCATTCACCTGCAGTCGGGCAGACGGCCGTCGGTAACAAACCAGATGTTATTTTAGTCACAGAAGTCCAGAGAAAGCCGGTAAAACGTGGGTCAGGGAAACAATACCACATCGCCATGACAACATATTGTCACGTGTATTGTTTTGCCTCGTGCTGACGGACCACTTGTTTACATAGAGGCTTGTTTATGCCGTTACGTGCAGCGGCTGTCGTCCGTCTGCCGTCTGCCCAATTTCAGGTGAATGCAGCATGAAAAATACGATTGAGTTGCTTGTGATATACAACCGCAACGCTAGATGGGAGTAATTCCTACACAATGTCCCTTTAAGGCAGGATCAGACTACACAAATTCAGGCCAATTTTGTTGTGGCCAACAGGAACGGCTCCACGATCGTTTTTTTCTTCCTTTTTCTTATTCATGTCTGAGCAAAAGACCGCTAGCATCATACACACAGCTACAGAAGCCATAATTGACAGTTTGTTGTGACACCTCCCCAATGGCCTATGAACCCAAGCAGAGTTGTGATCGGTTGTGATCCATTATTGGTCTGGGTCATACTGTATTAGTAGTGTTGCCAGTCTCCTGACTAAGACATGGCAAGAGTTCATGCCACTGTGATCGTTTAATCGGACATTGTGACCATCATGAAAGACAAAAAAATCCATTGATCTAAACCCGGCCTTAAGTTTGGCCTGCTGGAGACCTTTTTGTGTTTTCACCCCAATTTTGCAATAAGAAATTACTTGTACTTTCTAACCTGTGTTTGCTATTGGATCCCAGGGGCGTGTCTAGGGGTGGGCTGGGGTGGGGATTGTCCACCCAGAGATAAGCCCAGAGGAATCATCTGCCCATCCCATGAAAACTCTGACAAAATCCCCACCATAGTTTGAGTCTTCATAGTTTTCAAAAATGCAGTGCTTTCCTATTGGCCATTTTGACACATTTTGCCCACCCAAAGGTGACATCATAGTAACACCTCTGTTGGGTCCTGTGTTTCTCCTCGAACTCTGACAGAGTGGTGGTGTATGGTGTGTTGGAAAGTGTTGAGACAGACAAAATGCTACATTTAGAGCAAGGAAAGATGTAATATAAGACAGCTGTTGATGCCATGGTGGTCATGTGACATGTTTCCCCTAGGTAAGGAGTGATGTAATGTTTGTAATTCTGATAAGCAGCTTGAGATCCCTTCACCATCTCAGATCACATTTTAGTTTTAATGTATCCATGTGCATTTCAGAAACACTTTGCGTTATGATAGTGCATAATAGTCCAGATAAGTTATCCTCATAGCACGTGTTAATATCAGGTGAGAATGGGGTCAGGTAAATAAATAGTTACCTGTGGTCATGCCAAACCTCTGAGATCATTCAATCACTGTGCTGCCAAAAGCAAAAGCAGTGCTGATTGATATCTCTCCCTTTCTCAAACATACAAACCAAACAGTGAATTGAAAACCTCCTCCTCTTCATGCTGTACCTCCCCTGCTCTGTTCTCCCATCCCTCCCATTTCCTCACACTGGCAGCATTGCAGCAGGAGCAGGCTGTGCATCTTTTGTGGAAAGTGTGAAAAACACATTGAAGGTTTAAGATGACTGAACTTGGGGTCGAAATCTGGATGCATCCCTTCCCCAACCCAATTAACATGGAGTCAATAGAGAGCAAATTAAAAAGCCCCCGGGTGGCGGACCTTGCCAGAAAGTGCCAGCAGAATTGAGACGGTCAAGGCCAGAACAAAGGCGTGAACCTCCTGGTTTCTGTGCAGTCCTCCTGAGCTCCCCTGATTAGAGCATGGGGAGATTACTTAAGGCCCTTTTCTTTCACGGTGAGGGTAAGTGAGGGGAGAGGGTATCCATTCACATGGGGCAAAGGGTTGGGAAAAATGGCCGACTTTCAGTTGGGAACCATTGAGGCTGCTCACTGAGGTGTGAACAATCCACCTCCCAAAGACAACATCCACAGTGGGAAAACAACTCTGGTATGCCGGGTTAAGACAAACATTGGTAAATAACAGCATACTCAGTAAAATCATGGCAGGATTTTATGAGTATTTTTCCATGAATATCTTAGCATTTACCTATTCTCTATGGACCGTAGTCAGCACTGTATACACTAACAGCACTGATAAATATATTTATGGTTTGTATTAGCCCATTAAAGCTCCAGATGAGTGGGCTTTCTCCAGTGGAACAATGGAATGCGTGACACGGTTCTGAAAATCACATTGTAGTATTTAAGTGATTTTGTGTACCATTATTGATTGAAAATGCGTGTGACGCTGAATTGTCCTGATGTGGCTAATCCCATTCATCTGCGCTTATTAGCCTACAAATTTTCAAATGCCATATGCCAGAGTCCTGAGTACAGCCCGCGTTCTGTTTAATGGATTCTTGACCTTTTATTTCAAGAGTTATACAAGCGTGTTGCTGCTCTAAGCAGCTGAGCGGATGCCTCGCCATCCTCTCTCATACTACCTTCATTATTAGGTCCCCTCACTCATCTATCCACTCATATTGTGTCGCCCCTTGTCCAATTTAGTCACAGCATGTCAAATTGGAGGTCAGGGATCCCCTTCCATAGGAACCTTTAGTAGGTGATCCACCCTCATTTCAGTCACAGAGCCCCGTGGAGACACCTTTCACTGAGCAAAGCCCTCTCCTGGCAGGATGTGAACCAGTGAGAGAGCTAAACTAATTACAGCCGGTCCCGTCTCCCTCTCGGTCTAAGCCAGGGGCTTACCCAGCACAATGGGGCCTTTAGCAGAGTGCCTATCCTCTTTTAGCTCCACAGGTTGGAGGCTCTGGAGCCTACAAAGAGACTTCCATTAGTGTAATTAGAGGTAAAATCAAGTGCAGTTTTGTTCTGTATCTGTACTAAGTTGTTTGGCATGTGTTTTTGTCTGTATTTTTTTTTCTTTTCTTTTGTGTGTGACAGAGGGGCCTCTGGATTCTTTTAGCTTTTTGTTGAGCACTTGGGTGATAATGAAACATACCCAAGGCTGGGGAGCCATATCTGATGAAGGCTCTTTTACTGTTTGTTTTCTTTTTGTGTTGATGCTAAAAGAAAATAAGTTAATCTTATTCCCATGGCAACCAGCCTCTGGGGCAATTTGAAAGAGAAGATTATATCTTTAAAAAATGTCCTGCATTATCTTTTTCTTTCCCCTCCCACCCCCCACAATGGTTAAAATGACAATGTTGGCTATTTCACATAAAGCTTCTTAACACTTCACTTCAATTTGGATATAATTGTTTTTATTTTACAAGAACCATATGAGCTGAGACAAAGACTTATATCAGAGTTCATATTAGCTGTCTGGGTCTGCCTTGTTGTCTCCTTTTTTAAACAAAGACTTTATTTTTCCAGCAACCATCACAGCTAAAATGTTTTGGTTTTTATAATCAATTCTAATTTGTCAGGACTGGTTAATCACACGAGGGGGAGCTTATTTTCTGTTCTTTTTCTGAAAGAAATTTCAGTGTTATTTTTTTTAATATTTTCAAGGATCAAACAAATACATGTCTGTGAGGACAGGGATGCAACTAAACAAAGAAAGTGCCACAGTTTACACAGGGAAATGGACCATGAAGGCGTGCAGGGAGTGTCGGGGCACAATGTAATAAATGAATAAAGGTCCCTGACTGGACTTGACATTGTGGTTTTATGATAAGTATCTCTGAACCATAGAGGTTGGGGTCGAAAATCATTTTCCTCAGGCATTAAATCTACACCGAGCTGGTCGGTAGTGTTCGCTAAGAGTTGTTGTCAAGTGCTCTCTGACACGGCTCTGCTCCACAGCCGCCCCCACTGAAACTAGATCATGTCTCCCCACAGTACAGAGGCAGGTGTTTAAAGCATTAGCCAAACTGGAGGAGCCCAACATCCTTGAGGGGGGGGGAGGGGGTGGTGGTGGGGCAACCAAGTAACCCAACTTATCCCATCCCAGAAGGCCTGACCCTGGCTGAGTGATTGCTTCCCCTTCCCCAACCCCTCCCCGTCAGATTGTCGACCTTGGCCTGCGAGAGGGATGGATGGATTGTGAGTGTGGCTTCAGCGCTCCAGGCCTGCAGGTGTGAAAAGACGTGATCCGCGGAGGGATTTGGGGGGGGGGGCTTTGGGGGTGACGCTCCTTGTTGCTGGTATCGTCTTACTGATGGGAGATGCTGCTGTCAAACATGTTTACATTCAGCCAACACTCTGTGGTCTGTTGCCGCTAAACAGCACTTAGCTCTGCAATGCGCCCGCTGCATCTGTGTCTGCCGGACGCTAAATAATTTATTTAGGGAAAAAGAAAAATCAAAGCATCCTACAGAAGTCATGCAGTGCATATTGATTTGAATTTCACATTAATGCTGATTTTATAGAAGTTTATTTTGAGCGCTACTTCCTAAAATGTACAAACACATCTAGTGCACCAAACACCCACAAATGGAACATTTGATACACTTTGGAGGATAGAGATCTCTATCCTCCAAAGTGGAAGATTATGCACAAACCCATATTCTTATTGAAATTACTTAGTGCCTGTCACTTCATTCATATTTTCAATCAGCAAGGTGTTGCACTTGTCTAGTGACAGCAAACACTAAACTAGGGCTGACCCAAAAAAATCGAAGCTTCGAAGCTTTGTCCGTTGCCATGGTAATCGATCTTTTAAGTCTGTGATCGATTGTTTTTTTTCTTCCTTTTTGACACCGGTTCTCATCGGTAATTGTTACATTAAAATGAGTACGCGACTTGGCATCCTGGAAACCTGCCTGATTTTGGAGACATGCAGTGTTTGTTTGCCATTACTTTCATTATTTCCGCTACGATCACGCTACGATCACGCTTCGATTAAAATCGATTTTATGTCCGCGAAGCTTCGATTATCAAAATATGATAATCGGGTCAGCCCTACACTAAACACACATGACACTGAATAGCTAAACTGTGCATACAAGAGCCTACAAGAAACAATCCAACCTCAACCGTTAGCCCTCATTGGCATTGTCATGATAATTATGCTCCACAGCACAGTTAGCAGGCTAGCTGTAGCAACATTTAACAAACAAATTCAAATTAGGGCAACAAGCGTGTTAGCTAATATTAGCATGCCTTCTGAAGCCAGTCTCTAATTAAAAGTGTAAATGAAAGTTACTGAGGAGAAGAGACAGTTCTGTATCAAACAGAATCTGTTGGGTTCAGCCATCAGTGAAGTCTGAGCAGCACCACATCTGGGTTGGACTGCACAAGAAACTGAGCCTTGCTGGCCTCACAATTGTTTCTGATGGAGGCGGTAAAGACACTGCAGGAGCCAGTAAAAACTTAATGGGTATTTGAACAGATGGATGACTGTGATTTGAGCCTGAAGTCCTAAGATGCAAACTCTGAAGCCAACATGGACGCAGCTTTGAATCACCACTTGAATTGTGAGTCATATGGCAATGGCAAGATGGCAGCTTCAAAACCACTCAGAAACCTGTGCGTGACGTAATGGGGGCCATGCCAGTCAGTCTTTATTTAGCCACTATGAGTGGTCTCCATGTCCAGTCCACATGTGATCTAGTCTAATCTCCTTCTTTGTCTGCAATGCTTTATGAGATCACCTGACCTTAGGCCTGACATGTGGGAACTGGATCAAACACATTAATTCCAGAATATGCAACATAGAAGCACAATTATCCATATTCACAGCGTCGCCATCTTTGCTTACGTCATCACTCGGGGTGGGAAGACACAACACCGTCACATAACAACCGCTAATTTTAACGTTGCGGTGTTCACCACAACGTCTGATATCGGCTAAAAATACAAGCTTGTTAGCATCTTCCAGACTTGAATGACGTGAAATGTATCCAGAGTTGTACTGCTCTCCTACCTTACGTTACATTAGCAAGGGTGTCATATCAACATTAAAAGGATAGGTCACCCAAAATTAAAATTTCACTCATTATCTACTCACCCTCATGTCGACTAAGAGCTGTGAGAATTTTCAGAGTCCTCCGTGCCTTCTCTGAGTTACGGGGGGCTCCGCGCAGCAGCATTTGTCCATATAATGGTTGTGAATGGATACCACTTTTCTTCGTCCAAAAAGACACACCAAAAAACATCCAAATACCTCCATACTGCTCGTCTGTAATGTCCCTCTTGTATTGAAGCCCCGACATGAGAAATTGTTCCGAAAAAAAAAAAAAAAAGTCTATGTTTTAAGCTTGTTTGTAGCGGAAGCTTCCAGTGTCTCAGTTCACTGCTCTTCCTGTGTCGACCGGGGGAACGATTTCTCATGTCGGGGCTTCAATACAAGAGGGACATTACAGATGAGCAGTATGGAGGTATTTGGATGTTTTTGGTGTGTCTTTTTGGACGAAGAAAAGTGGTATCCATTCACAACCATTATATGGACAAATACTGCTGCGCGGAGTCCCCCCCCCCCCCCTCGTAACTCAGAGAAGGCACGGAGGACTCTGAAAATTGTCACAGCTCTTAGTCGACATGAGGGTGAGTAGATAATGAGTGAAATTTGAATTTTGGGTGAACTATCCCTTTAACATTAGCGTTACCGTTAGCAGTTGCAGCTAATTCAAATCAGTTTATCCAAATGTTGTTTACCCACCCCGAGTGATGACGTAAGGAGAGGTGACACAGGGTGACAAGATGTGGGAATGACACAGTGGAGATTGGGCTTTAATGATTCATATTCATATTTTAGATTAGCATGAACCAGTTGATCCACAGTATGTGAGCCTGTTTCCTTTTTTATCTATGTAGATGAACCCAGCGTGATGAAATGCAACCTGGCACAGACAAATGGCCAGTACAAAATGGAACAACAGTGTCATCAAGATCTCTTCATTTTTCATTGTAGTTGTGTCTATAGTTTCATCGTAATTAGCATGGGGAAGAGGGGGGGGGGGGTCCGGTTTGAGCTGTCACGGTGATGATGACAGCCCCTGCTGTCCCTTTCAGCTGTGCTGCGTCTCACACCAACACCATCGGCCTCAGGATCCATCTCCCATCTGCTAATGGGCCCGTCTTACTTCAAGGTCAGCCACCTGGATATCCGTCAGCACCGGGGTCCGGGGGCCTCCAGAGGCACAGGGCTGAGACTCCTACGCGTTAAACCTCCCAAAGGAGGTGGGGTGTGGGGTCTGATTCAGAATGTGGCATGACTGGGCCCATGTGTCCTCTCCTCCCTAGACATCTCTAGTTCCCTCACTCATCACTTGTTTCCCCAGCACCAGGCCGAGCTTCAGCGTAATGGTGATGTTGAGAGGAGGCTGCAGGCGTCAACAAATGGGAACGGCACAGGTGACACTGAGGACATTTGGCAGACTGCATGCTTTTACAAGGCTTCTATCAGTGGGGCTGGAGTTTAAAGGGACAGACAACAGACAGACTGGTTAAGTAAGACCACCATCGTTCACTTTGCTGTTAATGGAGTAAGGACAGTTAAAATAGATGTGATCATACAAATAAAAATGGTTTCAATGACCACACAATCCTTTTGTTCATTCCTCCTGATGTAAATGCCCTAGGAGCTGTTTTAGTCAGATAATGTATTATGAAGCTTGATAAACCATTATAACCATACTTATATAATGCAGTTATAGCACTGTATTACTATAGTTATAAACACTCATAAATTATCATAATGCTTTATAACAACAATCACAACACACTATAAAGCATTTTATCATGACTTATAAGGTCAGGTATTACATTGTCAGCGAGTTACTAACAATAACGTTTTACGTTATAATTGTTAGTAACTCGCTGACAATGCCCACATCGATAATGCATTATAAATATAGTTATAATGTGTTATAATTAAGCTTATAAACATGTAAAACTATTATAAACACTCATAAATCATCATAAGTCTTTATAACAATAAGCATAACACATTATAGAGCATTATAACTCTATTATAATACTTGACCATATAAGCCAAATAAATGCTGTATAATGTGTTATGCTCATTGTTATTCAGTCTTATGATAGTTTATGAGTATTTATAATGATAGTTATACAAGTTTATAAGTATTTATAATGATAGTTATACAAGTTTATAAGACAATTATAACACATTATAACTATATTTAAAATGCATTATCAATGTGGGCATTGTCAGGGAGTTATTAACAATTACCTGACCTTATAAGTCATGATAAAATGCTTTATAGCGTGTTATGGTTATTTATATAAAGCATTAGCCTATTATCATTTATGAGTGCTCATAACTATAGTTATACAGTGCTATAACTGCATTGTAACTCATTACGGTTATAATGCGTTATATAAGGCGTCAAATAAAGTGTCACCAAACATTGTATTAGTATTAGATGTTTTTTTTTTTTTTTTGGTCAGGCCTAAAAAGGAGCAGAGAGCAGTGAGAAAATATAAACACAATATCTGGTCCATATCCATGTGCGTATCAAGCATGAGCAAAATGAAAGCGCTTCCACAGAGTGTGTACACAGCTGGACTGATTTCAATAGAAGCATTTACATGTCAGTTGTGTTCATTGTACCTGAGATGGGGTGAGTGAGAAACATAATGTCAGGACACAGTAGTGAGCACGATGTGATGTCAGGAGCACTGAGTTGAATCCCCCTAAATCAACTGGAGTAAACAGAGTAATGCACAGAGAGAGTCACATCACTCGCAATGAAGGTTCAAATGAGCGTGGCAGGTCAGAAAGCGAGCTAGCTAGTGTTAGGCCCAGAGATTTTTATCTAAAATAAATACAATGTCAAAACAAAACTCTCAGGACAAGAGGAGCAGCAGACCATGACAGTCAGAAAGCAGTCATGGAGGGGAAACTCAGATGCTGTGGATGCTGCTCCACCAGCGCTCCATCCGTCAGAGATACAAGGTTGATATAGTTGTACCAGCACCATATCAGTTAACAGCAAGCAACAACACATTATGATATTTGTTCTGCAGCTGGACTGGTACCGGACTGTTGCTAAGCAACGCAAACATTTTCCTGACCAAAATTTGTTTGGCAAGCCTGAAGCATCTGACTGTGCTTCTTTCTGATGATAACTCATATTTTAATTCAAATGTTCATTCGGGAAGTTTATGCATCTTTGCAGAGCTTGTTAAAGTGTAAGATCCATAATGACTGTTAATTTAACAATAGTTCAAGACCCCATGGAATTAAAAAAAATTGTTTTCCTGTAAAATGAATTCAGATGTCTGATGACTCTGTCAGGTTGCGGGGGAAAGGACCCAAATGCAGACAGCCAGGTACAAGGTTCGGTGACTAAAGGATTTATTTTAACTCACAGAAAACACAGGGACACGGGGAGCATGACACGCAGGGACAGACAGTCCGACAAAGACAAAGGGAGACACTGAGGCTAAATACACAAGGGAAGACACAGGTGGTGCAATCAAGACAGGTGAAACACATTAGGTAATCAAACAGGGGAAACTTAACAGGAAGACAGCGGTAAGACATGGACTTCAAAATAAAACAGGAAACAGGAACATAACGGGGAACGAAAGACACACAGACCATGACATCCAGGAAAACAGGACACAGAACTACAAAATAATACAGGAAATAACTACATAGAGAACATGACACTAAGACAAGACACATAATTGACCACACGAGACACCACAACAGGAACTAAAGAAACCAAGAGTCCAAAGTCCAAAACAAGAATCCAAATCAACAAAAGATGGAGCCACTGCGTGGTGGCAAGTTCAGGCCATGACAGACTCATCCTGCACGCTGGGGCGGTCCCAAGTTTGCATCCAATTAAAATCAGTTTCTCAAATATTTACATTTCTCCTAAAAATATTTAAATTGTACCAGTCACCATGGACCTCTTACCTATAGTTTGGGAGTCTGGGCTGACGCTATTTTGTGCTCTCTTCATTGTTCACTCTGGCATCAACTCCATCGCTGGAATAACCATATGACTGTCCCCTGCTAGCATCACTGCTACTTCAGCTATTGGCTCAAACATACAGTGTCTCTCCAGAAACATCTTCATCCACATCATCATCTTCCACCGCTTCATCCCCACCTGACTCGTACATGGGGTGGGCAGGTAGAGGAGTGCAGACTGTTTAGGATCTCAGTTACTGACAGTCCCACAGGTGATGTGTACATTCCACGCTATTGGCTACGATAGATGTCAATCAATATCAATGACAAGTCCCTCCCTACCAGCGTGTTTTAATCATGTGCAACTGAAAGGGATCCCAGACCCAGTGCTCATGGAGTGACTCTGATCCAATCAGATTTGGCTACTTGATCACAACTAACTGCTGTATTTATATAAGCTGCATATGTAGGAGTTGGTGGTGGTGATGTAATGTCTGGGGACCTTAAACAAAGTGACACATTTCAAGCCTGTGGCTCCCACATTATTCCACTGGCAGACAGTTGTCTGATGTAGACCGCCTGCAGCTGGAACAGCCACCTTTTGACTCCAGCTAAAGGTTTAGCGCACATATTGAATAATGAAGTGGATTGATTGGCAGCTATCTACCGAATTATCTCACTCACAGGAAACAAAAGAATATGAATGTTTTATTTCTTAAATATGTTATGAACCACTCTCACAGACAGCATCTTCAACCCCTGCCCCACAGGTATATCTGACTGCAAGTGGAGTGGCTGCATCTTGGAAGGAGATAAACACCACAACATGCACAGTTTCTTCCACCCACTATTATAATATCAACATTATTTAAAGGTACATTGTGTAGGAATTACTCCCATCCAACGTTGCGGTTGTATATTGCAAGCAACTCAATCGTATTTTTCATGCTGCATTCACCTGAAATTGGGCAGACGGCAGACGGACGACAGCCGCTGCACGTAACGGCATGAACAAGCCTCTATGTAAACAAGTGGTCCGTCAGCACGAGGCAAAACAATACACGTGACAATATGTTGTCATAGCGATGTCGTATTGTTTACCTGACCCACGTTTTACCGGCTTTCTCTGGACTTCTGTGACTAAAATGCCATCTGGTTTGTTACCGACGGCCGTCTGCCCGACTGCAGGTGAATGCAGCATCAGTGTAACGCTCCATTCCTCCTCACTGCGTTACCACGGTGACTTTTCACAGACGCCACCTCCACCTGAGCCGACAGCTCCGGTGTCTCCGCTGAGTTTCCGTGGTTTCCTACCGTCACGCTGAAAGGAACACTTCAGTTTGTTGATGGGGGGGATTACTGATTAATGAAAAACAGACTTTTGAACAAAAATAATCGATTTTTGTGAATAGATAACAGGAGAAGTTACACAATGTCCCTTTAAAGTAAGCTAACATTGTGTCACAGTGTGTAATCTTAAAGTGTCCTCTAACGGTATCCCATAAACTGTCACAGTCTGCTCTGCCTGCTCCTGCCTAATGTGAAGGTTCCTCCCGCCCCGCCTCCATCCTCCACCTGCCACACCTCCTCATCAGCCTCATGGTTCCCAGCTGCACCTCATCTCTAATCAAGCCAGCGTATAAACAGTCCCAGGCCACACTCTCTATGCCAGATTGTTTTTGCTCCCATGCCAGACCTTCCAGAACTCATTCTAGACTGATCCCCTGGTTTTTAACCTGGCTTGTCTTTGACCACCTCACTTCCTTCCTTCCGTCCTTCGTGTCTGCCTGTGTCTGTTTGCTGCTTCCCTCCCTCAGTAGCGTCAGGAGAACCTTGTGTCACCTGTAGACAGAGACAGAGACACCGTACTTCTGTGAGCTATGGGCTCTATGCACAGCTCCACTACTTCCTGAACTTAAAGCAGAAGTAAGCAGAATTTTTGTGTTAATATAAGTCTTAAATAGTTATATCTTCCGACCAGTGGCGGCCGGTCAATAGGGGGCGCTAGGGCGCCACCCCCATCAAAATTTCAGGAAAAAAGTGTAGACACAGTAAACATAAATAACATAATAAAAAGTAATTACCATATCTGTTCAGTGTTCACTCATACAATGGGTTTTACTTTGAAATTTGTAAGCCTTTCCATTCCATATTGGGTTTATTCTGGGTTGTTTCATACATTTCAATAGCGAGGGGCGTCGGCCTAATGAGTGTGTATGTGGGCTCTTAAACTTTTGGCTTCCATGTGACTTCATGCTGGTCTCTAATTGGTCACTTCAAGATTCTCCTCCGGGCGCAGCTCTCTGCGCCCGTGGCCCATCAGCGCGTTTGGGTCATTTTTTCATCCAATCGGATTGATTCATGATACCTGACCTGTCAATCAAAGTCAGTCCCCTGGCAGCGGCGACGTGCCTGTCACTCAAACAGTTACAGAACCACCCGCATGCACACGGAGCAGACAGACAACAACAAGACAGGACACAATGGCGGCCGCAGCAAAAGAAAAATCAGTTGTTTCTTTACGAAATAATCCTTTCACGAGGCGTTCGCTGGAGTAAAGAAAAAAGGATAAAGGAGCTTGAACCAGAGCAACCTGACTTAAAAATCCTGCAGCAGGCAAGTGGCCGTGGACGGAGTTACACGCAGCTTCTCCCGTCTGTGTCATGGCAAACTCAGCTGAGGGGTCCTACTGCTAAACCAGTTAGTTAGCGAGCTATGTTGAGTGTAAAGCCAGGCTCTCCTCCTACTACAAAGGTGGCTCTCTTTTAACCCGACTAGATCACCACGGTAACTTATGCTTAGCTCATAACCTGGTCCCGACCACCTAAAATCGGCTATAAAGGCGCCGCTGTTTCACTATTTAGCCTGGCGTCACCTTTACTTTGAAAGTCCAGTGGAGCTGGATCAGAATGGAGCGTTTGTACGGAGGGAGAGATCAGCTGATCCGCTGCTGACTGCTTTTTACTGCTGGATGTGAAGTTAGCAATGCTCTTTATTTATCTTATTTATCTGACGCCCCCCCCCCCCCCAATGTATTTTAGCACCAGCCGCCACTGCTTCCGACGGCAATCACTTACATAGAGTGTTTGGTCCGAAACACGGGTCTGTCAGTCACTCTGCTCTGCTGTAAGCCGAGGAGAAAACTTTTTTTGTAGGCTATCCTAAAAATTTTATCCAATGAGGAGAGAGAACGGCATGAAGGGCTGTGTGTGCAGCCAAGGGATGCGCCTGAATGTGGTGACGTAGGGACGAGGACCAATAGATCCATGACGAGGGATGGGGCTGCTAACTCCATCGGCTGACAAGAAGTTATGGTGCGTTCAAGGCAGCCCGTAACTCGTGTTTTTCCGACCTGTGAAGTTGTACCAGTTCGATCTGGTACGAGTTTACGGGTCGGAAAAACACGAGTGGCCGCTATAGTGACTTTCACAGGCAACAGGTCAGAAAAACACGAGTTACGGTTTGCCTGGAACGCTACAAAGTCGTAAGTCGTGACTTGAAGCTGTAACTTACGGTTTCAAAAGCCTGCCTGGAACGCAGCATTAGCCAAAACGACCGGATCGCTTAATTCTGCTTTAAGGTAGCTCGTTTATTTCCCGTCTTTCATTATTGGACAAACTGATTAATCCAGGTGTGTCTGGGTAGTCACAATGGTCAGACACACCTGGATTAATCAGTTTGTCCGATAATGTAAGACAGGAAATAAAGGAGCTGCCTTAAATTCAGGAAGTAGTGGAGCTGTGCATAAAGCCCATTGGTCCTACAATCCCCCCGTCTGTCCATGGCCGTTGCCCCTCCCTGGATTCTCAGTTCACACCCATAAACTCTTACCTGAAGAACCCTGCTCATACTGTCATGTGCGGGGGGAATGTGGACACAAAAGCAGACTCAAAGTGAATGAACAAAAAAAAGAAAAAAGGTTTTATTTACACTTATGGGGGAGCAACAAAAAAAGCAGGAATGCAGGATAGAGCATAGGCACGGGGAATGACTGAGGATGAAACACAACATGGACAACATATGAACCGACAAAGACAATGGGAAGAACACGCAGGTTAAATACACAAGGGAATGAGACACAGGTGGTTAAATCAACACAGGTGAAATGCATTGGGTAATCACAAGTACAGCAAAACTGCACATTTTAGAGGGGCCTTTTATTGTGGCCAGCCTAATGCATACCGGTGTAATATTCATGCTGTCTGATCAGCATCTTCATGCCACACCTGTGAGACAGATTTGAGTATGCCAATGGTCATCTCAACCCGGGCTCTAGTCCTGCAGTGGGCCACATTAAAACGTTGTTGGGGCCCCGGCTCAGGGTCAGGGTAAGGGGTCTACAGAGAGGGCTGGCATGGGTAGCCTCGACCCCCCAGTAGGTAGCGATCAAGTCTCCTGTAATTACTGTATAGAGGACACAATTGAATGCATTAAAAAGGGAGACAAAGAACATTTGTACAAAGTGTTAGCTTCCTTACCACGTGCAAAAATGTACAGTGCAAATAATGACATGAGTTAGTTGTATTGTGCTGTATACATTTTCATGTACATATTTTTTAAGATGGCAGGTCATATACCTGAACACTGATGCTGTGAAAGGATTTTCTATTCGTTTTCTGCAGGCACAGTAATAGGAATTTGTGTCCCATCTACTGTATGCATCCTATCCATCCGAATGTCAAAAATGTAAGCTGGTTTTGCTCTTCCGGTGGAATTTTATGTTTATGTTTCCATGGTTTCGGTAGTCGCGGTAAATGCATGGATTTTTTTTGTTTTTGTTTTCAATGAAAATCTGTAAAACGCATGGATCACCACACCAGCTTTTAACAATGGATATCACACAAATTGCCATCCGTGTTAAAAGCCAGCGTTAATAGATCCATGCGTTTATTGCAACTATGACAACGACTGAAAACGTACAATTCTACCGGAAATCCTTCCGGTTTTGACCATAGATGACGTTCGGAAACTTGTGGATACAGTGAAAGATGTAACAACTACCTGTGTTCTGAGATTGTCCCAAATGTTTCCATGGATTCTCAAACTAAACATGGTAATTGCCTAGATCATTTGTTTACCTGTCATTCAAATCAATTAATGCCGTTTTTAATGATCTTCTGGATTCTTTTTCTTTTTTGTTTTCAACTCGGGGGTGTATTTTCCTAACATTTTAGGTCTAAAAGAAGCAATTTTTGAAGTAGATCTAGTTTTACAAACATGTCGGCTTGCTTTACGTAAATAAACCTCTCTGTGCATGTTTGAGTAGTCATCTGATGCTGTCTGTGGAAAAAAAATTGCGGCTTTGAGGGATGTAAACAGCCTAAGCAGCGGAACTTCCATCCGCTCCCATTCATCGCTGCCGTGGCGATGCGGGGACAGACACAACTACCGCAAAACAGGAGCAATTACACTGAAAATCTTCAGATTGCTTCTTTTAGACCTAAAATGTTAGGAAAATACACCCCCGAGTTGAATTTGCCCGGAATTGTCCTTAAACACACAAAACAGGTTTAGAGAGAATCACTTCAAGGCAGATTACACATTCTTCTGTCACAACCCAGAATTCACCCCATTCAGATGAACTCGGATAAAGACCGATAGTGAGATGTAATTTACCGACGGAGGAGATTGCAGCACCGAGGCTTCTGTTGATAATGTGTTCTGGTATAATGTGTTCTGGTAGAACAACACAGGTTTATCAGGCAATAAATTACCTGTGCTCTCCGGGCCCGGCGGTGACCAGTCTAACTGCTCTTTTGTTGGGACCTGGTCTTGCTGAGGTCTATTTTGCATCACTTATTACAATCTGTGGCCTGGAGACAATCGCAGAAGACAGAAATGTAGAAACTTGAGTCATTAAAAAATCATGGTGACAGAGAATCACTGTGACAAACTTTTAATGAAGGAAGTTGGTGGGTCTGGCAGCTGAGTTCCTTCAATTTCTGTGGATCTACCAGACACAGTTGTCAAACCCTCCTCTTTTAAATGGAGATGGATTTGGTTTTCTTGATACTGTACCATTTGCCTGCACCGCTGGCTTTGGAGTGATGCTGTAATTCTCAACGTGCGAAGTGAATAATGAAGTGGATTCGGTAGCTTTGAGGGCAGAGGCGAGTGGAAGAATTAATGTCAGATTTGAATTAATAGACCACTGTGCCCGTCCAACCTCAGTGTGTGAGGATGAAGGTCCACTAATTAATAGGCAAACAAAGAAAAGATGATAAAAACCTTGTGTTGGGGCTGTGTTTGAAAGATGAAAGACCCTAATGCTGCTTGTACAGAAAAAAAAGTGTGGCTATTATTAGATGGGCAAAAGAACTGAAACTGCTTTTTCATTTCTCTGTTATCCATCTTCCCTTGAAGAGAAATGAAGACCAAAGTTGCCATAACTACCCCCCCTCACCCCCTCCTGTGCTTGTGAGGGTTACACAGACTGTTTTATAATGGCCTTTGATGAAAACAGCTACCATAATTGTCGCCGTGCCCAGGAAGTGTGCTCCAACTGTCACTTGAGTGACTTTAGTTTGCTTCTCATTGCCATGGAAACAGCATCACACTCCTCTGGTTTATTTACAGAGCGGCAACTCCAAACATGCTGGATCTGTGTGTAATTCAAAAGGAAGAGTTTGACACCATAGAAATCTACTAAAATTGCAGATGCAAAGGTATGAGGACTGTAAAGATAACTTCTTTGAAGATGCTTTAACCATTATTTCTATTTTCAAGGTCAAATAGGTAGATTTTCATTGTTGTCCAATTAAATTATTAACCCTCCTGTTGTAATTGACCCAATCTGTTTCCTTCCTCCATCTTCTTTCTTTCCTTCCTTCTTTCCACAATGCCTTTTCCCTTTCTTATTTCCTTCCTTCCCTCCGTCCTTACTTCTTCTTCCTTCCTCTTTTGATCCAATTGACCTGATCTGTTCCCTATCCCTCCATCTTTCTTTCCTTCCCCTTTCCCTTCCTTCTTTCCTCCGTTATGTCCCTTCTTCCTTCCTTCTTCTTCCTTCCTTGAACAAATATGTTCCCTCCCATCTCCATCTTTCCCTTCCTTCCTTCCTTCCTTCCTTCCTTCCCTTCGTTCTTACTTCTTCCTTCCTTTTTGACCCAATTGGCACAATCTGTTCCCTCCATCCTTCTGTCTTTCCTTAATTTTTTTCCCTTCCTTCTCTCCTCCCATCTTTCCCTTTGTCCTTCCTTCCTTCTTTCCCTTCATCCCTCCTTCCTTCCCGGGACAACAGGAGGTGGTTTAGATGTTCTATATGTGAAACTATCAAATATTCAGTCCACAGAAAAATTCACATGGCCTTAAAACTAGCCCTCAGACCTTTTGTAGCTTTGTGATGTCACAACAAAGCAGTCATCAAGCCCCGCCCACCTGTACCCTTTGTCCCACCTTGCAGGATTTGGTTTCTCTCTTCACCTAAACTCAGTTGTATCTTCTTTTTTTTTTCTTCAGATTACTCAGAAAGTAGTCAGCCAGTCAGAAGAGAGGCCCCGAGCCTGCTCTCCTGATTGGCTCACTGACCTGGTGTTGCTAGAGCTCCAGAGAAGAGCCTGAGAGAGCAGATGTAAAACAAGGTGTTATTAGTTTTATCACCCAGCTGTGCTGTTCCCCTCAAGTCTGCACTCAGCTTAGTTTTTTAGTCCTGGATCACCAGATTATAATGATTCTCACTGTCCTTCAGGGCTTCCGTAGATGCAGCAGCAGAATAGATGGAGAATTCCAACCCTTCATGTCTGTTGGACAAATGTGCAAATCATCTCCACATGAAATGAACTATAATCAGGAAAGTAAGAATTTGTTAATGTATTCGGGTTGCTGCCAGATTGCTGAAAATGACTTGATGTATTGCTGAAAATGAATGTGTATCCATTGTTTCTCAATACCTTGCTTTTTTTTAAATTTTCACACACATGTCTGCTCATTGAATGAGTGAGCAATCAAGAGAGAGGGAGACTGATTTGTGTATTTCTGTGCTCAAGTTAAGATATAAAACCATCCAGAAAGTCTGACACATGCATTTCAAAGACCAATAGGCCTGAAAAAAACCAACAACCAGGCAACAGTAAAAGTTGGCATTAAGTATGATATTCCCTTATTCAGCATCATCATCATCATGAGAACAGTTGCCTTGCTAAATAACTACAGTATATGCAACATTAAGACCAAACCCCTGCTTCAAAAAGCAATCAAAAAGACACTTCAAGCAGAGACTCAGAGGAGCAGAGACAATGCAATGAAACTAGTGCAGAGCCTGTTGAAAATGTGCCTGTTTTTAGTCCAATATCTATTTTTATTTTTTGGTGTGTTTGAATGGTCAGTATTACAACAACAAAAATCAGGTTATTTATTTTTTCCACCTTACATGACATAACTATATTTTACTGGGAACTATGTTTGAGTTGTGGAACACTATTCATCCTAAAATGTGTTGAACTTCTAACGTAGCCTGTATGACCATTTGTATCATATTTGATACATGGGTTTTTGAGACCTCTACATCCTCACTGTGATTTCCCCCCCCCCTGAAAAACCTAATGTATACAATCAGATACATGCAATGATCAGACAATCCACCAGGGTGCAGTTATTTATGCACCAGCAGCCTTCACTGGGACATCCAATATGGCCGCTGTCAGTCAGTGACCCAAATGTGTTTTCTCATGGATATTTTTGCACGGTGGCACAGTGGTTAGCACTGTGGCCTCACAGCAAGAAGGTCCTGGGTTCGAATCCCCGGCCGCCCAGGTCCTTTCTGTGTGGAGTTTGCATGTTCTCCCTGTGTCTGCGTGGGTTTCCTCCGGGTGCTCCGGTTTCCCCCACCACTAAAAACATGCCAGCTAGCCTGATCCTCCAGTCAGCGCCTCTGACCAAAAGCACTGGCTCATAATCTGGAGTTGGTCCCCGGGCGCTGCACCGTGGCTGCCCACTGCTCCTCAGGGATGAGTTGAATGCAGAGAAAGAATTTCACTGTACTAGCTGTATATGTGACAAATAAAGTACCTTACCTTACCTTACCTTAATTTCGAAAAAGATAACGTAAGAAAAACTTAACTTTTTTTTTACTGAAACTTCAATAGGAATAGTTACTGCATTGATGCAAAGTAAAACTACTTAATATTTCATAACTTATTTCATAGTAGAACCATGTTGAAAATGTGTGTATCAAATTAGATACAGTAGGTATGTAAGGCAATTTTCTATGCAAATTTCCTATTAAAAAAAGAAAAGAAATTGGACTCATATATATATATATATATATTTTTTTTTTTTTTACATTTTTTGTCAGAAGGTCCTGTAAAGGGTCCAATTTCAAAATTTCAGAATTTTCTGACAATTATTTCATGGTTCAGGCTTTACAGGGACAGCTGACATAAAGTTGGAAAGTTGGAAAACACTGGAAAGGTGGGGGATTTCCATTAAGATTAGAAACAGGAGACAAAATGAGTCACTGAATAAAACCCATGGAGCATAAAAATGAGCTAGCATCCAGCTGTGAACACATTCTACCTGTTGGTCTAAAGACAGGTTATGTTTATAGTTGCTATTCCCTGTAATGAAGTCAGGAAACATAATGTTAACCACAACAAATATGAGTTTGAAGTCAGTCGTGCAAACTGTTTGTTCTTGCTTCATAGTATTTTGGTCTATTTGACGTTCACTCGTCTGTTACATGAAACCCCAGTCTTATACATGAGCATTAGTGCTCTACATCTGCAGTATCAACACTGGGCATCAAAGCACCAAACTCCTCCTTCATCACGCCTCTCCTCTTCAGTCTGGTCTCATAATATTAGCGAGTGGATGCAGCTTTAACCAAAAAAGATGGGATCTCCTGTTGTCACAATTTCATTTTCAAGATGTTAAAAAAACAAACAATATCATTAAACGAATGTATGCACGGTGTGTAGCTACATGATTACAGCTGCTGGCACAGCCGATACTGGCATCTCATTTCCCCTAGAAACTCACCATTTAATGTTGTTAAACAATCATTTAGCGAGAAACACACTGCACAGGAGGCACAGACACCCATTGTACAACTAGCTTTACTATATTACAACACAGCTACAGGAATGCTGCATTTGAAATAATGAACATGACTAATTTTTCGTCTTTTTTTTTTTTTTTTTTTTGCAACTTCCTCAGTGTTTCTCTACAGGGGCGCCTGGTTACACAGCTGCAGGGCAAAAGTTATTAGCCAACTGCTGTTAATGTGCTGAGTGCACAAGGTTTGGGAACTCTGCGTTTTAACAGTGAGTTAAATCATGAGAGCTGAAGTTAGTGTGTTTAAAGGCTGCACTTGTACTATGTCAAGCAGCAGCTCATGTTGCACCATTTCATACTTGAACACGGTGTACAGCTTAGTCCTGCACAAATATGTATATTTTGGGCACCAGACCGAATCAAAACGATGATCCTGTTCCTCTGTTATATGTTTGCTGCTAAATAATACAGAGTGGATAACTGGAATTATAAATTGTTAGTCTCCAAAATGCTAACTAAATTGATTAAATTAATATGAAAAGAAACAAATGAAATCCAATGTGAGCATATTTCAGAAAATACAAGTTACTACTTCTTGTGACTCGAAGGGAAATCAGTTTCAGCCCCACAGTCTGTACAGATAATCAATGTCCATTAACCACAGTTCAAATTAAACAATGACTTCAGATAATCATTAAAGAGAGGTAGGTGGAGAACAGATGACAGTGTGGTGTAATGAAGTTTGAATGAGTAGAAGGGTTTAGAGTTCATTGGGAATTTTGCAAGACAGACAAAATTTAATTCAATATCTCTAGAGGTCAAGGGGAGGATAGAAATATTCATTCATGCCAGCAGGGGAAAAAAGTAGACTTTTCTAATAGAGTCTAGATGTTCAGAAACTGGATGCTCATTTAAATCTCCTTTCTCCAGCCTTCTCACTATTCTCTATTTTCTTTTGTTGGCGTCGGTGACTCACAGGTGTCAGCCATTCATTTCCTCAACTTTTCTGTCCTTTCTCAGCTGTGCAAAAATGTCCTTTTTTAAATTTCAGCAGCACTGTAGCATTTAAGATTTTCACTACTGCAATTTTCTCCAAAACGACAGACTGTATGAACCATAGCTATCATCATCAATATACATTATGGAATGACTAAGACTATTTGTGTCACTAAAATATACCACTCTTGTTTCCTCCCAGTCCTTTCTTTTTTCTCCTCTTTGAGTCACAGCACGAAAAAAAAACCTCTTTGCATCTAATATTTAATCGTTGTTAGATGAAAATTTGACAGTTTGAAGGTTGATTATAAAGAAGCTCTAGGTTCTATATACAGTAGACACTGTAAAAGTGTCAAAGCCTCAGTCCACAGAGAAATGCACAAAGATAAATGCCTGTATTCAGAAACTGAGCTGTCAGGACTTGTGTAACTTTGTGATGTCACAACAAAACTGTCATCACTAACATCAAAACTGCACTGAGATGGTTTGTGTAACTTGCAGTATTTCTTGTTCTAAAACCACAGCTCCACTTTCTTCCACAGACTTGTTCTCATCTCTCCATACAGTGTTGTGACAGTGCAATGATGTGCTGAGACGGGTTACAATGAATGTCCAGTGTTAAGTTATCCTAAATGTTGCTGTTATAAGTCTAATGGCCTATTGTGTTTGCCTTTATGCTCTGTAGACAGCCACAGTAACAAACTGCTGTGGTGTGTGCAGTCCTACATGATTTGTTGTGTGGTATCATATCCATCCATTCCAGCAGTGCTGTGTGTTACACTATCCAGAAACATATATTTTACAGTCATTTCTGAGGGTTTGAATGATGATCGTCTTGGTCTCTGGTTGCACTGTTTGCATCCGATGAGCCAGTGGGAGTTTATGACTAAGGAAAGTCAAAGATTAAGATTTAGCTCATGTTTTGCAGATTTGATGTGTGGTTCTGCTGTTTTAGCGACCGGCTCCATAAATTATATGATATGTAAAGTTTTTGTGTATGAAAAAAACCCACAAATATACTGTATATTCATCTGAACACGAGAACTTCAGATAAAACAGTGTGAAATATGGAGCGTGTAATAAAAGTTTGGTCTGGAGTGTGGTGCGTGAGTGTCCTTGGAGGAAAAATGTCTTAAATTGCTTGAAATGAGCTGTGCTTACTGTTCTCAGTCTGAGGGGGAAAATCATAGAACATCTCTCCTGTATTTAGAAATGAATTTCTTTGATGGAAAAGGGCACCTTAATTATTTTTTTTTTCTTATGTGTCCAATTTTTGCTCGATTAAGCATGATGAGAGTGTGATTTAGATATGAGTAATGTAATTACTGATAAAACTAGTCAAGAAGTACGGGCCCCCATGTCTAATTTAAAATGCCTCAGCTTTTCCTTTGAACCTCCCACAGAAGGATCTTTCTGGTAAATGAAATACATGCATTTCTCTTATTCTATTTAGGTGAGCACGGGCAGAAAAATCACTGTTTAGCTTTTCTCTCCATTCTGTTACTTTTCAAGTTAATGATTATAATCTGGAATGTTCCAGATTTAATTAACTTGCAGTGTACTTTTTTCCTCCTCCCACTCATGCTTCCTGGCAAGGATATTAAAAATGACATTATTCTGAAGTATAAAGGGATGCTTAGCATCACTGGAAATCAGCTCTAATAGCCTTTGACAATAATGAGATTTTGGTGGCATTGATGAGCTGGAGACTCCTGCTCCACCAGGCTCCGGAGGTTCAGCAAACACTGAGGAAAAAAGGTGTTTCCATGTTATTTTGTCTTTTGTATTTTAACTATAGCGTAATAAAAATGACCCACACATACTGTTAGTTCTTCAAATGTATGTCAGAAGTGACTTTTTCAAAGGGTTTCCCCCCTAAACAAACAAACAATTAGTGTTGTAGTCTAGACCCGGTCTCTGAGGGGGTCGAGGCCGAGTCAAGACCAAGACCATTTTCAAGGCCATTACTGTATTCAGTACCAGTACTCATAATACTCATGTGACTCGATATTTACATTATTCCACAGCTTAAAGCAGAAGTAAGCGGAATGTTTGTGTTAATATAAGTCTTAAATAGTTCTATCTTCCGACGGCAATCACTTCTATAGAGTGTTTGGTCTGAAACACGGGTCTGTCAGTCACTCTGCTCTGCTGTAAGCCGAGGAGAAAACTTTCCTTGTATCCTACAACCTTTATCCAATGAGGAGAGAGAACGGCATAAAGGGGCGGTCCTCTCTGTGTGTGCAGCCAAGGGATGCGCGTGAATGTGGTGACGTAGGGACGAGGGCGGGGACTGCTAACTCCATCGGCTGACAAGAAGTTAGCCAAAACCACCGGATCGCTTACTTCTGCTTTAAAAGAAAATAAATTTAGATAGATTTAATATAAAATCTATAGCCTATTGAACAGAAGAACACAGCACAGACCCTGCTCAAGTCTCGCACCTCTGACTCTGGTGCAACCAAGTTTTTCAGATGGTTACACAAGCATATACTTCTCTGTGGAACAATTTTAATTATCTTCAAATTATTGAATTACATTACATAAACCAAAGTGAGGGAGTGACAGAGAGAAACATCTGTGGTTAAAACAAAAAGAAAAGATGCCACTGCAGCTGGGGTCTTGACTGGTCTTGAAAAAAATAACCTGAGTCCAGCTCGGCTGAGACCGAGACAAGACCAAGACCTTAAATATGTGGTCTCAAGATTCAAGTTCTAGAGTACAATACCACAAACTATCCTATGTATTTGCACCCACTTTGTTAAGAACACCACAGTAACAATGGGTAGTTCCCCGGTTCCTTGCGTGCTTCCAGCAGATGTTGATCATTTCCTCTGAGACTCTGTATTAACATGGCTGCATCACATCACTCTGCAATTTTGTCAGTTGCACGTTCTGCTGCCAATCTCCTGTTCTACCACCCACTGGTGGTCTACTGGATTCAAGTCTGGAGACTCGGAGGAACTCTGAACAGTCCTCTGGACTCACTGTCATGCTGATAAAACCAATTTGAGACGAGTTCAGCTTTGTGATGTGACGTGGAGCTTTACTCTGCTGGAAGACGATGGTGAATTGTGGCCATAAAAGGAAAAACATGGTCAGGAACAATATACCCAGACTGACTGTGGCATGATTGATTGGTGTTACGCCCCAAAGTGAGTCAAGAAAACTTCCCTCACACCATTACACCACCTCCAGCAGCCTGGACTGTTGACACAAGGCAGCCTGGGTCCAGACTCTGACCCTACCATCTGCTGCCTCAGCACAAACCCAGATCCATCAAACCAGGCTATGATTCAGATTTCTCTTTCCAGCGTTGATGCTTTAGCTGTTGGTGCCATTCTGAGTAAAAACTCTGCAGGTTGTTGTTGGTGAAAATCCAGTGGATCCACAGAAACAGAACCATGAAGCAGCCATCTGACTGAAATGTCAGAGTCACACTGATCACATTTGTCCTCTCTCTGATGTTTGATATGAAACTTAAAGAGGAACTATGCTTTTTTTTTTACCATAATTAAACAGCTTTGGCGTAATTGTGAAGGTTGAATCAATGACTTGTAACTAGTTCCAGGGAGAATGGAGGCTCTCTGCCTTCCATCTAGCGTCTCTTGGCGGAAAACCAACCTTGTAAGATCAGAGCCTCCGACCCCGTGTCCCAGCTCTCGTCTCGGTGGCACTGCGACACAAATGCGCCTCGTAACCCATAATCTCTTGTTTATGATAAATAAGAACATCATATGATATACAACGTTATGTACCACCGGCTTCATTGAAAACAAATGCACACGGCCAAGAGGAGGGTTAGCAACACACTGAAAAAGCATAGTTCCCCTTTAAGTGAAGCTTCTGCCATGTAGTGTAGGATTTATATGATTGGATGATTGCATAAATGAATAAGTAGGTGTCCGGGTGCAATAAAGTGTCTGAGATTTGATCATACTTAATGCACCAGATATTTTGCAGCTTTGTAGCATTAGTGCTCAGCAGCATTTCATTTTGGATGCACTTACTCTCAGTAGTAAGGTTGAAACCAGTTCACTGCTGTTATGCCACTGAGATGAGCAGCAGCTGATGGAGCTCATTTTCCACTGAAATCAGTGTAGAAACATGACATGAAGTGTTCTGTTTTTAACAAAACACCAACTTATCCACTTCTTAAGCCATATAGTATGTGTGTTATCTTTCAGGTTGGTTCTGTTTCTCTGTTTCTGCTCAGGATCTTTTACAAATGTTCTGTTGTGATGTGCTACTGTTCTCTACAACTGGCAACCTGTACTGAATAAATCACCATGACAACAAAACAAATAATAAATAATGCGTGGAAACATTTTATATTCAAGAAGGTAGATGAGTTTAGTTTTGGACCGTGTGAGTTGTCTTCACATTTTATATTTATTCCACTCAACTTCACTCTCTTTTTATTCTTTTGGAGATGACCACAGTTCTCTTCAACACCCTCACTGTGTATTGAAGCATCACTGACTTGTCATGTAAGAGGCTACAGAGACGTTTATTTGGAGCAATATATGTATCGATGCGTCATTTATGAAACAATTTTCACAAAAGCATAACCACCAAGAGAGAGAGAGAGAGAGGGGGACGAGTGGCTCTTGCTTTAAATGACTCAATCACTCACTTTTTTCGAGGGGTAAAACCACAGTGTGAGTGCAGCTGAGTACAGGCTTCATTTTCGGTTTCTCTGCTCCAGTTAGCGCCACGCTGGCAGTTTGAGAGAAGCTGCAAATTCAGCCAGAGTTATTCCCGGACACATCTCCTCATGGTGGAGCTCCATAACATACAAAGTGCCCGCATGCACACACACACACACACACACACACATGCATACATACAGATATATACACACAGAGACATAGATCATTGTGTCTGCCTGTCTATGGACTGTGAAAAGACACAAGGACCAGGTCCCAAGACAGGGTCAAGGGGAGGAGAGGTCGGCAACAGGACGCAGATGAGGCATGAAGACAGAGAGAGTGAGAGAGAGAGAGGGGAAGAGAGAAAGAGAGAGAGAAGAGGGAGGAAGACGGATGGGAGGTTGGGTCTTATCTGTTAATCATACCAGGACCATGGATGTGTGTTGCTGAATGTGCTCAGACAACAAGTTCAAATCTCTCTCCCTCTTTGTTGTTTTAATGTCAGAGCAGAAAATGAATGATTTTGACTAATTTTAGAATAATGGGTTATGTTGATGGTATGATGTGTGTATACGTATATATATGTGGGAAAAAAGCAGCACATTTTGCAGAACATTGCTACTTCTCCTCCATGTTTGTTATTGTCTGTTCACACAGTGCCACAATCAATCAGAGAATCATCATATCACTCATTCCAAGCACATGTTAAGAACTGGCTTGTAGACACTAGAGATGTGAGCACCGATGTTGTCGTCGTCCAAATGTGTAGCTATTTATTATGTATGTATTTACGGACAGTTAGTATGTGTATGTGTTCTACCCCATGTGGTACAATATTTTATTCCATTGTTGTTCTTTTTAAAGGTTGCCTTGTAAAATCTGGCAGAGGGACAAATGATGAAAACTAGCTTTTTCAACTAATTTGGGTGCATTTACATGTGTTTTTTTCTATAATGTTTATTAATGTGCATTGTCCCTTTTCAAATAAACTAAACTGAAACTGAAACTTACAAGTGCCTGTTTAACTGAATACATTGTGAACTATTCATTCATTCTTTATCGTGGCCAAATATGACAAGAACAATGCTAATACACAATCAATATCTTTTGTTGCTACCATGTGTGTTGTAGATTACCTTTCACTAATCTGGACAGCAGAGACTGAAGTTATACAAAATGCAGCTTTTGGTGTTTGGCTGGAGTTCAGGTTTTAGGCTTTACTGCCCAGGACTGTGGTCTGTCCACTGTCCAGACCTACAGTCCTACCCCCTCAGAGTTTATGCTAATCGCTGCTGAACAATGAATGAAGACATTCTGCTCAGTTGCTACACATAAATTTGACTGTAGTAATAGTTGTAAGAGACAGTGTGTGTGTTTGATATGCATATATCTGTGTAGACAGTGTGTTTGTTCTAGTTTAAAATAATGAGCTGAACATGGATGGTCCTCATTTACCTTCTGTAAAGTCTTTCAATTAATGCAATTTCAAGTTAGCATGAGCTAATCTAACTAACCCCAACAAGAACCTTTTTACATGCTCTGTTTGTTTACAGGCAAATTAAATCTGTCACGGTTTTTACATGAAGCTAATACAACTTGTTGCTCCTTAAAGGTACATTGTGTAGAAATGACTCCCATCTAGCGTTGCAGTTGTATATGGCAAGCAACTCAATCGTATTTTTCATGCTGCATTCACGTGAAATTGGGCAGACGGCAGACGGACGACAACCGCTGCACGTAACGGCATAAACAAGCCTCTATGTAAACAAGTGGAATGGCAAATTCAGAGCTGAAAGGAACACTTCAGTTTGTTGATGGGGGGGATTACTGATTAATGAAAAACATACTTTTGAACAAAATAATTGATTTTCGTGAATAGAGAACAGGAGAAGTTACACAATGTCCCTTTAAAAGAAAAGTATTTCAAGACAAATTAACACCTATTCCTAAACTAAAGTGTCACAGTTGTGAGAATTCACTGCTCGTACACTGCTCGTCTGGTGTACATGATGTCATTGTTTTCTGGCATTTTGTGAACCACGTGATTAAGCTTGGTGTTAAGTGTTTCAGGCTCAAGTAAGTCTCAAGTTAATAAATACCACCTTAAATGGGGAGACACACAGGAGAACCCCCCGGCCACAAACCTCAGCTCCTTGGAGGGAAAGTCATGTGACTCATTCATCCACCACAACCTCCTCCCTATGTGAACTTTATTGCTCTCTATGTTCACTTGGCTGTCTTCCTACAGCCTTTCTGCTATAGAATTTAATAAGCACCAGCAGATGTTTTGATCACCACCCAATGTATGGTACTTATTAGAGGGCAATTGCAAGGACTTTGGTCCACCCTGCACAAAACAAGGAGCCATTGGGCCTTCCATAAGCATGAGCATGTTCATCACTGAATAGGTGCCATGTGGCTCATTTCTAATAATAATAATTAATAGTTATTCACAGTAGACTAGTGTTTATTTGGGAGAAACCGAAAACAGACTTCACTTTTGTTTCTCAAGCATTAGCACTTTGTATATTTACAATCTTAGAAACACTTTATATAATGGTACATATACTCACCGTTCACCTCAACTACTTGCTTACTAATGTGTATTTGTAGCATACCTGTTATTGTTCATCACAAAGCACTTATTGTGACCTTATTATGCATTACCATTTTCACTATTTATTACACCATTAACCAAAATTTCACCAACTATAACCACGTAATTACTGCGTAGCCTATGCATAGGACATAAGGAAGTTGTTGTTCTAACAATATCCTTAAATTTCCTTTAACTGTCTTTGTGTGTATGAACTTCTGTGTATCTATCGCTGTTTACTTTTAATATGTTGTCCTATAAAGCACTCTGAACTGATTCTGCATGATATGGTGCTATATAAACAAATTTGAATTTGAATTTAACATGTTCCCTATTCTAAAGTTTTTCCCTGGGGTTCTCTTCTGGAGTTTGTCTCCCATAACAGTCTTCCCATTTTTTCCTAATATTTTTTCTTATATTTTCATGATATTATCCCCATTGGTGCTTGACATATATATATATATATATATATATATATATATATATATATATATATATATATATATATATATATATATATATACATATATACATATATAATCAGTTTTTCTTTTTCTTTGTTCTTCCATGTTTACATTGTTATGGACCCGTAAAATGAAAAATGTGCGTGGTATTTTTGGGGGCTTTCAGTACATACAGCTCTGGTGAGTTTCTGTGGTTACCTACGGTCACGCTCCCACTGAACGTAAAAAATGGCCTCTATGTCTCTTAACTTCAGCTAAAGTTAAAGCAGAAGTAAGCGATCCGGTGGTTTTGGCTAACTTCTTGTCAGCCGATGGAGTTAGCAGTCCCCGCCCTCGTCCCTACGTCACCACATTCACGCGCATCCCTTGGCTGCACACACAGAGAGGACCGCCCCTTTATGCCGTTCTCTCTCCTCATTGGATAAAGGTTGTAGGATACAAGGAAAGTTTTCTCCTCGGCTTACAGCAGAGCAGAGTGACTGACAGACCCGTGTTTCAGACCAAACACTCTATAGAAGTGATTGCTGTCAGAAGATATAACTATTTAAGACTTATATTAACACAAACATTCCGCTTACTTCTGCTTTAAGAACAAATGTACTGATCAAACCTGCAGTACCATTTCCAGGTAACAGAATTTTGGTGGATAAAGGGTCACACATATTACAAACTTTATACGCTTGTCTGTACTGAACATTACAGAATACTGTAGTATATTATACATTTGTCAATGTTTTGTTTCTCTGCATACTCCATTTGATGCTACTGTAAGTAATAGTAAGTACACAGCCAAAATAAGTTTTTGCTTACATCAGCTACAACACAGAGTAATATTTGTGTGTGTATATATATATATATATATATATATATATATATATATATATATATATATATATATATATACACAGCTCTGGAAAAAATTAAGAGACCACTCCCAAAATGATCAGTTTCTCTGGTTTTACTATTTATAGGTATGAGTTTGAGTAAAATTAAATTTAAAAAAAAAAGTTTTATTCTATCAACTACCGACAACATTTTTCCCAAAATTGAAATAAAAACATTGTCATTTAGAGCTTTTATTGGCTGAAAATGACTAAACTAGTCTAAATAACAAAAAATATCAAATCTTTTCAGACCTTGAATAATAATAATGCAAAGAAAACATGTTCATATTTATTTCTAAACAACACAGCAAGAATATTTTAACTCAGGAAGAGTTTATAAATCAGGTTTTGTGGGATAATGTCAATGTTTAATCCCAGCAGTGGTTTTTATAATCTTCCTCTAAAACCAGATGTGGTTCAGGTGATGACATCATCAATGTCTCATTAAGGAGAATGAGTTGTCATACATGTAGAGATGCTTTGAAGAAACATTTGTGAAAGTGGTCTCTTATTTTTTTTCAGAGCTTTATATATATACAGTATATAAAGTTTTATACATTTGTGGTTCCCAGCTATCTAGCACTGCAGTTCAACTTGATTTACTAGTTTTAGACATAATGCGGAAAAGTTGCAAGTCTCTTCCTCCTGACAAAAGTCTCCCGTAGAGAAACTGAGATGATGAGACTCACATGGCAGCGGGCCAGGCCGAGTCAGAGGGGTTGTGTTTATCAGTGCGTCCTTGTGAACCGGTGCATGAGTCCACCTGGACAATCTAGTCGGCACACAGAGCCTCTGGAACTGTTCCTCCTCGGCCCCGGAGCCGCCGGCGCGCCTCTAATGCAGCATCCCCAAGACCCGCAGGACCATGTGGGGAGACGAGGGGCGAACTGGCCCCGACACCTTTGCTTCTACCTGCACCTGTGGCCTTCAGAGAGATTCCCTGGGAGATGCCATTACATGATCACGGCTGACAAGAGCTTAACCCCGGCTCTGCCTCTGTGGGTACGAGGCCCCATTCATGATGCGAGGGTGAGCGAGCTTCGGCGTTTGATGTGGGAGCCAAAACAGCACTTGCACGCCATGCTGTCACATGGCCAGTGGTATCGAAATTCACTGGAAGGGGGGAACTGGATGCATCTTTTAGCCTGATAGATTGCGGTAACACCGGGAGATGATGGCGTGGTGCTCGCACATCGTGATGGTTACATAATTCACCGCTTTTGGCAGCGCGAGTGTAAAAGATCCCATAGATATTAACTGGGTTGGGTGTCTGTCTGTCTGTCTGTGAGCTATACTCATAGAGAAAAGAATCCCTCATCCATTTGATGATGTTACGCCAAGTGGTCTGGAACAAAACGGAGGTTTCTGAGAACATAACACGAACTCCGCTCATCTGTGACAACACACGGTCCTGCTGTGGTGTTTTTTGGCCGGATACATATTTTTTGTACCTTTAAATTGAGTCTAACATACATAATGTAACAGCAGAGTTCGCTTTCACCCTGACTCACAGATTCCAAATGATTCTCTTCAGAGCGCGCATTTGCACATTTTTGAAGACCGATTTGCAATGATGCCTCCAGTTTCCGTAATGAGCGCGGGAGCTAACGGTTGCCAGCGTGCAGGCTTATACAGTATACACAGTGCTCGTCGAGGGGCTGTCAGGCTGGATTCATTGTGTGCTTTATGGTGAATCACCATGGCCTGGAAATAATTCATCAGAGCAGTGAAACAGCTGTGAAATGAGAGGTCTGCCGCGGTTGTCTCCCTAAGTGCTTTCTTTTCCTTTTGTCTGCGTGAGGCGGCTCTCGTCGGATCACATGGGCGCCGTGGATAGAAGTCCAGGCGGGTAAAGGTCAAGCTTTTCTCTCCGATGTTCAAGTCATGGCGACGAAGGGGGTCGGTTTAAAAGAGCACCAGCGCTCGCTCTGAAGACGCTGGGGGAGATGATAGGCTACACCAGTGGTTCTCAACTGGTGGGTCGGGACCCAAAAGTGGGTCGCGGACCCGTTCTGGATGGGTCGCGGACAGCTGGTCAAAAAAGTAAATAATATTCAATGCACATCTGATGTTGGACATGTCTTTTATTTTGAAAAATAACTTATATTGAAAGGCACGAGACACGTGGACACATGCAGTTGTAATGGTCCTCAGTTTCTTATTAATGTGGCCTGAATGCAGTGAATCTTGTTTTGTTTTGTGGGTCTTTATTTTGTGCAATTTGATATGTATTCACTTTTATGAATATGCTCTGAATGCAGAGATGCATTAGAAGTCAAATATATCGTTTTGTTGGTTTCCATTTTGTGCAGTTTGATTTTTTTTTATTCACTTCCGTACATGCAGTTGTCATGGTTCTCCTCAGTTTCATTCATGTGCTCTGAAATGCACTTTGCTCAATTAAGTGCAAAATTAGTTTTTAAAGGCTTAAAAAAAATCTTGGTTTGAATTCTATAAAAGAGGGTCGCGACTTAATGACCATGGGAAAATGTGGGTCCCAGAGTGAGACCAGTTGAGAACCCCTCGTATGCGGACTGTGCATATGCGATGCACTCGCGTGTCTGAGTGTGTGTGGTTGTTAAGTCTCTCCTCTCTGCGAGCCTTGAAGGTTGGCCCAGACTTCACTGTCATTTCTCATCCTAATGGCGCCTGCCACATCCTCCTGCCAACACACGGCTAGAGAACGACCAAGAGCCAGGAGGAGAGAAAAGAAAACTCAACAGACATTCAATCTGCCGCTTACTCTCTCTGAACAAAAGTCACTCGCTGCTTTCAAGAAAAGAAACCACGGTATGACTCCTCTCCTCTTCAAAGGATGCTCTTTTCTGCGTTACAGATATGAGGAGGTACTACTGCCACATCTGATTAGCTGCATTAGCACAGGTTCATTCTACTCGTTGACCCACTCCAACTAAAACTAAGTCCTTAACCTTGTTATCATCATTATGATCATTTGCATAATACAAGACAATCATGAACAATTAGGGTAAAATAATCAGATATACAATGATAAATATGAAGCCTGGATGCTCATGTCCTTGGAGCTCACTGCTAGGTTTTGGTTTAAATACAGTAGGTCCTTCCTCAACATGAGACAATTTTCATTGCCATGGTTACAATAATAGCACGGTAACACTTTATAATAGGTACACACCATTAAGCATTCTTCATTTATAATGCATGAATAGGCTCATTAGCATGTCGTTTATAAACACAGTGCTTATCAATGATGAGTAAAACATTTTTAACTGTGTTTATCAACTACATACTAATGAGTATTCATGTGTTATAAATGGTGCATTCAGTATTTCATGCTTAACTAATGCTTAATAGTGTGTATTTAGTATAAAGTGTTAAAGTGTTACATAATAGCAGAGTACTAAAAGGGGACATTATGTAAATATCACTTCTTGAAGGCTCTCTCATATATTCGGGTGTTTGCCTTCCGGCCCCCAAAACGTGAGAATCAACAAAGCAATCTGTAGTTTTCAGACTCCCTAGGTTGAAATCCATGTGGTTTTACGAGCTGTTCCCTCAGTTGTCTTCCAATCATGTCATTTGTTTTTGAATTTGCATAACCCCACCCCTACCTGGTACCGGTAGAAGGGGCGGGGCAAGCCAGTCGTTCTGAACAGGGCTGTTTAGAGAGGATGAAAAGAGCTGTGATGTTTGATCCTTGGGGGATTCTGACTGAAGAATGTCACAGACATGTCTTTAAAGGGATAGTTCACCCAAAATTGAAGCTTGTTTTGTAGCGGAAGCTTCTCGACGCTTCTCTTCCCTGGTTCGTCCAAATTGTACGAACCGGGAAGAGGAGCTTCTGCTACAAACAAGCTTGAAAAATAGACGTATTTTTTTCGGGATAATTTCGCATTTCGGGGCTTCAATACAAGAGAGACATTACATACGAGCAGCATGGAGGTATTTGGATGTTTTTTGGTGTGTCTTTTTGTTACAAAGACAGTTGGTATCCATTTGCAACCGTTATATGGACATGCACTGCTACGGCAAGACCCCCTGTAACTTAGAGAATATTTGGAAAAGTGGCATGATATGTCTCCATTAAGTTTGTAGAAGAGTCATGTCATGAATGAAATCATCCCCATAATGTGGATTTTATCTCTGACTGCACTGTGCTTTCCTTTTACTCCAGTCATAATCTCTACAGCCACTAGAGGCTTGCCTCACAACAAAATGTAACTATGGGTAATAATAAACAGCTCAACAAATGACCTGTGAGCTCGTTCGCTGCTGTAGGACTATTGTGATGTCTCATTTAGTGGCGTCTGAGACACAATATGAACAACAAGCCTCATCTCACGCATTAACCAGGACAAAGGGAGCTCAGTTCAGCTCATTTACATAAAACAAACTGGGGTTAACTTCAGGGTGGAACAAGGCCAAAACAAACAAGTCAAGCTCGGAGATGATCTAACACAAAAACAAAAGATCTAAATGGCAAGGACTAAAAACTATGTAAAACTGTGTAACTAAAATTTACAAGAGAGAACATGCTAAGAAAACGTGCTACCTGGACATGAATATGAGAAATCTTCGAGCAACTAGAGGAGCCAGAGTTTGGTTTCCATAATAAAGATCAATAAGTAAGCTTGGAATAAAAAATGTTTATGTATCTTTTTTCTTTTTTTTTTTCTAAAGATGCAGGAATTGATGTGATGCAACTCTCCACTCATCACCGCCTCCCGTTTCAGCTGTTCCATCATGTTCTCCAAGCAGATTAATTTAATCCAGTGGATCTGCAACATGATCCTCACTTGTGCTCACGTCGTGGCAGTTAGAAAACTCAGAGCTGCACTTGGCAAATTTGTTGGCACCGACTGTCGGCAGGAGATAATTTAATATTTGAAAGGATTTAATTAGCTATCATGCACTGTGACATAAACTGCACACTTTCTGGGATTTGCATCTTTTTGCTCGATGGTTTAAAAAAAGAAAAAAGAAAAGACTCCACTGCAGGTTGTGTCGTTTGTGATGCATCCATCTTTCATTTCCTGTTGTTGGAGAGACTGTTTTATATTTTGCTCTTAAACTGTCATACATCATTTTTTTTTTTTTTTGGGTGCACAGAAACAAAAAAAAAAAGAAAATCCCAGCAACAATGATTCCTGACTTCTTAAATTAGTTTTGGCAAAGACAAACAGTGACATCTCAGACAGGAGGTACAGACTCTCTGCAGCAGCACTTCATTTGAGCTTGAAGCTGTTAATGTGGGAGTTTTTTTTTCTCACACATAAATCCTTCCTTGTGTGTCCAAGCCTTTTCTGCAGCTGCAATAATTTTTCGTCTCTAAGTGTTTCAGCTTGAAGGCCCGAAATGTCAAATGCAAATGCAGCTGCTCAGGTATTTGGACTTTTTCTGCTGCCTCTGTTTTTTTTATTCTCCTTTTATTCTGTCATTCAGTGGGTTTCAATGCCCCCACCTCCCTCCACCACCCCCCTCATCGTTCTCCATATACCTGCTCCTCCCGGGGGACAGAACACTCTGGTGTCACTCACTTCCATCACCTCCTTTAGGTTCTATGTGTCACCATCACTCTCTGCCTCTCAAAAGCACCTGCAGCACAAAGAACCACATTGTGTGTCTCACAATAAGGTTTTGAAATTTTTGGAGGCTGTGCCTCACACACACACACACACACACACACACACACACACACACACACACACACACACACACGCTAAGTTACACTGCTGAAGAAAAGACTTCAGCTTCACCTGGAATAACTTTACCCCACACTACAGAACTGCAGCTAATATTTTCATACATTTTCGTACATTTACATCAAACCAAGGGCCATTCATCCGTTTTACAGCTTGATTGTATGAAACCTCATCTTTGCTAAAGATCATTCATATCTTTTTTGGGGGGTTTATTTCCTGTTCAAAGCCTCCTAATCATCACTCAGGAGGCAACTCTGGCTATAACATGTATATTGATAATTATAATAATGATGATGATACACTTTGTATTAGACCTTTCATAAAGGAAATGTAGCACAAAGTGTTGTACAAGTGTCAATTTTTTTCACATGGAAAGAAAAGAGACATGAAAAATACATGTTCAAAGCATTAGCGAAACAATATGAACATCAATATCAAATGAGATGAAATAATAATAAGATTAAAACAATTTCAAAGGAGGTTAAATCGAAAGCAACTGGACTTAGTTATTTGTCTAGGAAGACGTTTCACCTCTCATCCAAGAGGCTTCATCAGTTCATGTACGCAGCTGACCAGGCTGGGACTGGTCCAACTATCTGGTGTGGAGACTCACTATTTAACCTCTTGTGTGGGCGTTTCACAAGGGTGATGATGTCACTGGTTCCCTTTTGTGCTCCAAGTGCCAACGACAGTCGTTGGAGTGACAGTCGTTGGTGGGAAGTTGGTTTCGACTTCGTTAGTGCCCTATTGTGTTCTAACGGCAGTCGTTGGAGTCACTTGCCACTTGTGAACAGTGGTTGTTCTTTGAGGCTAGATGGTTGAGTCTCCTGGGAAGGGATGAAAGGGCAGCATTGTAAATTGGAGATAGGTGGTGTCTTGAAATACTATGACCTGGACAAATGAGAATATGCACCGGCAAGATTAAAACAAATGTCTGAATGAAATGAATGAAAATGTTACTTTGAGATTTTGATGACATTAAAAATCTTAACATGACACAGGCCACAGCAGCCAAGTCAGGTTTTAAAGGGATAGTAGTAGCATTTTTTTTAAAGTGGGGTTGTATGATCTACAAATAGCCCCAAAGTACTTTAATTGCAGTTGAAGACTCTCTGCACTCCTCCCGTTAGCAACGCCAGCCCATAGCCCTGCCCAGAGATTTACAACATACATTGTTGTGAATGGACCCAAAGAAACGGCCTATTTTCGTGGCCTAAAATAGGTTTTACGTGAAAAAAAACACAGTTCCATTGTTCGCTATAATATAATTATTTCCAGCCCTTCAAAGTGCAGGAAAAACGCAGTTTTTATTTGGACCTAACCAACTCACATATCCCTCCGGCCCAGGGTTAGTGCCCGCCGATCAGCAGTTGGTTAGCTTAGATGAGACAACATTGATCCTAGCAGGTAAATTCATCAGCACCTGCAAACAATAGGTATGCAAAAGAAAGGATTGCAGTATACATGCATTTGAACCAGTAAAATAATAAAATGACTTCTGTGTTATATAATATCCATGCAGTATTTGTGCACATAATATAAATGGTAAATGGTCTGTATATCTCTAATACAAATGCAATAGGAAGTAAATTTGATAAAGTGATACGAATATAATGCTGATGAATATAGATGAATATTGTTGTAGCACAGTTTTGTTATAGCTAATTAGAAATAGTAGTCCAGAGATTGGTGTCTGGGGGATTCAGTGAATTTCTCATAGAGAGTAAAAATAAAATAGAGGGACAGACTGTTTTTTTTATTTTGCTCTTCCTGCATCATTTTTTTTTGCATGCACAGAAAAGAAAATCCAGCAACAATTATTCCTGATTTCTCAGATTAGTTTTGACAGAGACAATGAATCAGTGAGATCTCAGATAGGGGGGGTAAGAGGGCAGAGTCTAATGAGGACAATAATATCATCCGTGTTTTTAAGATTAACTCAAGACAAGAGATATCAAGACACGTTTTGTTGTAGTTCCTCAACTTTACTTAAGTGCTCTGAGGTTCTTTATTACCCCAGAGAAGGAAGGAAGATATAGAAGAGAAGGAAGGAAGGAAGGAAGGAAGGAGGATATAGAAGGAAGGCAGAGAAGGAAGACAGGAAGATAGAGAAGGAAGGAAGACAGAGAAGGAAGGAATATAGAGAAGGAAGGAAGGAAGATAGAGAAGGGAGGAAGGAGGATAGAGAAGGAATGAAGTAAGGAAGGAAGACAGGAAGATAGACAAGGAAGGAAGACAGAGAAGGAAGGAAGGAAGGAAGATAGATAGATAAGATATAAGGAAGGAATGAAGATAGATAAGGTAGAGAAGGAAGGAAGGAAGGTAGACAGACAGACAGATCGATAGATAGAACGATAGATAGATAGAACGATAGATAGAACGATAGATAGAACGATAGATAGAACGATAGATAGATAGATAGATAGATAGATAGATAGATAGATAGATAGATAGATAGATAGATAGATAGATAGATCCCAGAGGAGGGGCAGGATGGAGAAACTGCTACGTTTTAGTGTCTGTGCTGACGGAGGAGGCAGCTGAGTTGTCTGCCGGCTATAAATGTACTTTACCACAGATGGAGCGGTGTTGATTGAATCCCCCAGACACGGCCATACTTGTTGCATCCTGCGTCTCCTTTCTGCCTATTGTGCAGTAACAGTTTAACTGCCAGGATATCGTTTACTCTCTGTGTATTATTGTTTCCTTTACTCATGAGCAGGCAACATTCGCATCCCGCATAATTAGATTAAAACGTTGTCTTATTTACATCCTGTTTCCTGTTCCGGCTGTGCATCAAACTGCAGATTAACAGAAATATATACACATGATCATCTTTTACATATAATCTTTTTTCGCATATAGGATTATATTGAAGTTGCATCTCAGACACAGAATAATCTAATTATACAACACTAGAGTCTGGTAATGTAAAGGGCGTGCAGTCTGCTCCCTGTCTGTGAGAGTCTGATTTATGTGATCATCTTTACGGCATGCACATTCCCTGATCCAGCGTTGTGCAGGATTTATCCAGTCCATTTTCCTCCTGAAATACGACATCTCATTTCAAAGGAAAGACCCCGGCACTATCCTTTAAGGGCATAAATGTTTCCTCCCTAATGCACCATAAAAAGAGTCTGCAGCGGCCCGTAGAGGGTGTAACCTAATGATCAAGTTACTCCGGTTGCCCAGCGGCTCGGTAACGGCCCGGAACATTTTATTTCTTCACCTAAGTCACAGGGACCGTATATCAAATGTAAGCTGCGTATAGCTGCATCATGGATGTGCGAGAGTGGAGTGAAAACAGGTAGACTGCACCTTTATGTTCTTCCGAAACACTTAAATTGTGGAAGACTTGGCTGCGTATCTGCAGTCTGCATTAATCATAAACTCTACGCATCCATCCTGGAGTGTGCACTTGGATCAATGACAGCTCCAGTGCACATGTGTGAATGTGTTTGTGTGTGTCTGTTTATACCCATGAGCATATGAATCTGCTGTTGGTGTGTGTTTGTGTGTCTGTTCACCCAGGTGTGTACAAAGCCATGTGCCGTATATCAAAGTAGTCAAAGTTGACATTTCGCGGACGGGCACATCTGTCCCTCTCTGCTCCTGAAGACGACGTTGTCCTCTCTCCCAGACTCTTCTCTCCTCCTTCTTGTCTAATAGTTAGAGCCTCATTTGCCACCCGGTCCTTAATTGTGGCTAATAATCCAGTCACACTCTCCGTATCAGCGCGCCATGCACCATTAAAGTAAAATGGGGACATCAAGGAAGGAAGGCAGGCAGACTAATTGCATTCACAAGAAAGGGAGCGCTTGTTTCTTGCTGGAGGCAAAGTGTCAGTCTCCAGCTGATATCATTCAGATTTCACTGCAATCAAATGCACACACAGACATTCTGTGTCCTGAAAAGAGACTGTCCTGTAAAAAAAAAAAAAAAAAGTCAATGGGTAATAGCAGGTTCGTAAATCCCATAGTTATAGTTTGTTGCTAGGCAACATAGTGATCACAGACAGGAGCAAAGGTAAAAAGTGTAGTGGAACATTAAAAATAGTGATGAATTACAATCTTTTCTAGAACCTAACCAACCAATGACTGTTATTATGGTAACCATGGCAATGCAGTTGGGTGAGCTGCTCTCGGTGCAGCCTGTGTGTTAGTAGCTACTGTACATGGAGAGGCAACGTCCATGTCAGGAGGAGGTTCTGGTGGATGGATGAATATGGCTGATCCCCATGTGAAATCAGCTGTTGATCCAAGACAAAAGTGTGACCATGACAACAAAGATTGAGGCAGACCATTCTCAAAACTAAATCTATAACCTTAAAGGTATAATGTGTAGGAATTCCCCTCATCTAGCGGTGCGGTTGCATATCGGAACGTATTCTTGATGTTGCATTCACGTGAAATCGGGCAGACGTCAGACAGACAACAGACGCTGCATGTAACAGGATAAACAAGCGTCTATGTAAACAAGTGGTCCGCCAGCACGAGGCAAAACAATACAGGCGTGACAATATGTTGTCATGGTGATGTGGTATTGTTTACCTGACCCACGTTTTACCGTCTTTCTCTCGTGGAGTAAAATGACATCCGGTTGGTTTGCCGACGGCCGTCTGCCTGACTGCACCTGAATGCAACATCAGTGCCTCCGTCCTTCCTCACACTAAACAGTGGTGACAGTTTTAACAGGCCGAGCCCACAGCTCCGCTGAGTTTCTATGGTTACCTACGGTCACGCTGCCACTCAACGTAAAAAATGGCGATGCAACATGGCCGCCTCGGTTCGGTGCGCACTTATGTATTTGTAACGACTTGTAACAACTCATTCTAAGGTACGAGAAAGCTTTCATTTGTATGCGGGTGTGATTCCACTTCAGTGAAATACGTATTTATGAAAGACATATTTGATTTTTGTTAATAAAAAGCCAAATAAGTTACATACTTACTTAGCTTTATTGTACCACAACCATTTTAGTGTTGTTTAGGCTTCAAATTCGTAAAGGGGGGCGTGGTTACGTTGAGTGACAGGTTCGCAGACAGTTACCGGCCGTTAATTGGTTGCTTCGAGTTCAGTGGGCGGGTTCTCGGCCGGCAAACCGCCGCACCTCTCCAAATATGGAAAGTACACTCCCACTAAAATCCAAGATTGTGCAGTTCAAATGCCTGCAGTAGGAGCACAAAACAGACTCTCCAAAACCAATGGGTGATGTCACGGGTGCTACGTCCATTCATTTTAGGGTCTATGGTGCTCTCGCATGAAACCAGAACCGACCAGATCAAACATAGACAATGTAGAAAAAACACAAACCTTGAATCGGACTTCCAGCCCTAAAACACAGGCAGGAAAACTAATGTGGGTCATAGCAAAAAAAAATAAAACATAAAAACTTGTCTGTTAAACATAACAGGGAAGAAAAAAAAAGAGGACAAGAGGACTTGTTGCCTGGAACTACAGTAGTTTCACTAATTCTCAGTTCAGACAGCTGTTCAGTCTATGTTTCAACACATCTGTCTATAATTCCTCACAGTCCAATATTTCCCAGCGTTTCTTTTGCACGTTTTTTTACAGTGCGAGCACAACACCTGCAGTGGCACATATTGGTTGACACCTCTTTGAGTAGTCTGCAGCGGTGCTGTAAGGAGAAGGGAGCTGGCATCGGCCTGTTTGTTTTGGCTCGGCCCCGTTCGGATGGCGGGACCAAATATGAGTCCATTACAAAGCTGCTTGGCACCTCAGTATTTTTGTTGCTCCTAATGATTTCAGTTGATACATGCATCGCTCTCTCCAAAGCAAACACAGCATTTTAATTAGGCCGGTGACGGTTGACCGTGTTGCTATAGAGAAGACTTTGATGTTTGCCTTTAAAACATGTTTGGCAACTGTGTCAAAACCTGAGCTCGTCTCAGACGCTGCATAATGTGTTTGACGACTATGGTACAAATGCGCCTGGCAGAAACTGAAGGCTAATTCTCATTTATTTTTCTTTTTTTCTGACGCCCACTTGTAAAACTTGAACATTCTCCAACGGAATTAGTATGGGCACGATGCTTCACCCTCACAACCAATGTATTCCAAATGTAGCCCAGCCCGAATACTAATTAGTCATCCATGGGTGAAGGCAACAAAATAATGGGGCTTTTGGAAACCGAGTTGTTTGAATACATGTATTTTGTGTGTGAGCATGAGTGTGCATGTGTGTATGTGTGTGTGTGTGTGTTTAGTCATCCAGTCTTGCTCACAGAAGATGTGTACTGTTTGCCTGTCAGTCTGTGGTGTGGACCATGGCTCATGTGAATTACTCATGAGGTGGACGATCAAGGAGAAGGTGACCCACTTCACTGTTCCAGATCTGTGGCGTCCTCTCTCTGCTGAGACACACTCACTGTCATTCAAAGACAGATAAGGGGCCGTGTGGAAATGACTGTAGTTGGGAGGTGGGGGTGAACCATAAAGCAGCAGTGTACCTTTGGTGTGATAAACCATCACCACACGTTTCCCTTTGCTCCTGTCATAATTAATACGCTTAATGTTGCCTAGCAACAAAAATTTTATGATAACTGGCTGCAAAAATCACCTCTGGTCTCATACGGGGCCTCACATAGTCATACGTGTCCGTAGCTAGAGTAAAATATTCCTATTAGAAGCGAATGAAAATGCGCCATATAAACAGCTCAATCAGAATAAATAAAACTGAAGGGGATTTCATTTTGTTTCACAGGGGTGGAATATTCCTTTTCCAAAAATGAAACTGATTGAGCTCCATCTTTGATCAGTCGTGGGATGCTTTGATTTCTAGAGTTCTCAAAGGGCCTGAAAATTAAAATCTGCAGGTGTTGAAGCCTGGACTCTACCCAGCTCACAAGCTTTAAGGTACATTGTGTAGGAATTACTCCTATCTAGCGTTGTCGTTGTATATCGCAAGCAACTCAATTGTATTTTTCATGCTGCATTCACGTGAAATTGGGCAGACGGCAGACAGCCACTGCACGTAACGGCATAAACAAGCCTCTATGTAAACAAGTGGTCCAGCACGACGCAAAACAATACACGTGACAATATGTTGTCATGGCGATGTGGTATTGTTTACCCGACCCACGTTTTACCGGCTTTCTCTGGACTTCTGTGACTAAAATGACATCTGGTTTGTTACTGACGGCCGTCTGCCCGACTGCAGGTGAATGCAGCATCAGTGTAACGCTCCATTCCTCCTCACTGCGTTACCACGGTGACTTTTCACAGACGCCACCTCCACCTGAGCCGACAGCTCCGGTGTCTCCGCTGAGTTTCCGTGGTTTCCTACCGTCACGCTGCCACTGAACGTAAAAACATGGAGACACCACATGGCAGCCAGCACCGAGCTTACCCGCTCCATGTAGATATGAATGATATGAACGGCTCATTCAGAGCTGAAAGGAACACTTCAGTTTGTTGATGGGGGGGATTACTGATTAAAGCAGAAGTAAGCGATCCGGTGGTTTTGGCTAACTTCCTGTCAGCCGATGGAGTTAGCAGTCCCCGCCCTCGTCCCTACGTCACCACATTCACGGGCATCCCTTGGCTGCACACACAGAGAGGACCGCCCCTTTATGCCGTTCTCTCTCCTCATTGGATAAAGATTGTAGGATACAAGGAAAGTTTTCTCCTCAGCTTACAGCAGAGCAGAGTGACTAACAGACCCGTGTTTCGGACCAAACACTCTATATAAGTGATTGCTGTCGGAAGATAGAACTATTTAAGACTTTTATTAACTCATTGAGTGCCGCGCTCCTTTCCAAAGTTTTAGTCAAGTGTACCGGCAATTTAGACCATTTTTGACTTTTTATGTAGAGCCACAGTGTATTCTATATTATTGCCACCAACACATACTGTGGCTCAATTGAAAGGTTTACCTTAATGCTTCAAGTGGCCACAAACCGTTTGTTTCTACGTGCCTCCGTTCCTGAGAAAAGTCAAGCTAAACATGGCTGGGTTTCACCAAAATCCCTCCTTTTTTTCTAGAAAAGGAGATAGAGCGTCTTTTATGAAAGGTGCGCTGTTTGTGTCTGTCGCTCTTCTCACACTCGCATTTCTGGATCAAAGGGCTCGTATAAGATAAATATATACAACAGTTGTTGTTCTATTCACAAAACCACCATCGGGGGCGGGGGGGGGGGCGCCACTAAACAACAATAACACAGACGCACCGTGCCGTGTCTCAGCTTCTCCCCGCGGAAAGTGAGGGTCTGTCGGCCACCGCGGCTCGGGAAGACCGGTCCCGCCGGTGGTCGCGGTCCTTCTGTGGTACGGGTCGGTGATGCCGGTCTGCTTTGGCCCAGAGACCATCAGATTTTACCGCGGGAGGACTTTGGGGAGGACACGGTGTTGCTCCAGATGAAGACCGGGCGGACTGTCGGCTGAGAGCTTCCTGGTTCAGCTCCGAGCAGCTCGAGCAGCTGGAGCAGCAGCGCGGGTGAGAGCGGAGCAGCTGCGCTGCAGCAGCTGCTGCATCTGCATGCAGAACTCGTTTGCAGAAGCCGAGTTATGATAAAAACTTCCAGATCATGAGCTGTCATGTGACTTTGATCATCATCTATTTCAGTTCTCCTCGTCGTAGAGTCCCCAAATTTACATATAATGTGTATTAAAGTGTCTATTTTCATAATTTAAAAAAAAAGCAAAAAACGTAAAATTACGTTTTCGGCACTCAACGCATGGGAACGAAAAACGAGAAATTACGTGGTTGGCACTCAATGAGTTAACACAAAAATTCCGCTTACTTCTGCTTTAATGAAAAACAGACTTTTGAACAAAATAATCAGTTTTCGTGAATAGATAACAGGAGAAGTTACACAATGTTCAGTTAATTCTCAGCCTGAACCCAGCCATACTTGGTATATGATTTCTACCCTAACCCATCCAAACTGTGGCGACCTGCTGGGTTGTTCAGGTCAAACACGCCCGTTAGGAACACTCGGCCACAGCCACACAACACCTGATCGGATTAGAGCTGGCCACAGTGAAACAGTCCAGAGGTGAGAGCTGGAGAGTCTTGTATAGAGGCAAAAGACAATCTGGCAAAGGAGCGAGTGGAGCTGGTAAATAACATGCTGGGCTGATTGCAGGGGATGAGGAGCAGCTGTGTTCACAGGTGAGTTGTGTTGGCTTGATGAGGGGGCGTGGCCTGGCAGCAGAGTGAGCTGAGTGGAAGGTTACTGAATAGGAACTGGGTGAAGGAATACAACTTCATTGCTAGACAAACTTAGGCAAGGCACTTGGACAAATAGAGATCTTTTTTTGGTTCTCTCTCTCAGTTTAGTAGGTGGTGGTGATGTACCAATAAACTGCTTTGCCAACTGCCACCAAAAGAATAAGACTGAACTGTGATAAGAGAAGATTACAACCATACAGTCTATGATTAGAACATAATGTTCAGTGTTGATAGATGAGTGGAATTGTAACAGCGTAGTAAATCTGACAATCTACAGAGGGATATCTCTGAGGGATAATTGTAAAAAAAAAAAAAAAAAAATATTTAACCTCCTGAGACCCGGCCCATGCATGTATGTCCTCTGTAGTGGACACTTTGTTCACCTGTATCTTCCTTAAGTATTTGGAGTTACCCTATCAAGCCCTGTAGTATTCTGTAGAGGACATCCTGGGCTTTCCAGTGATGTGTCATGTGATGGGTTTGCATGGTGGGAACTTTACTTTTTTTCTCTATCAAGATGGCCGCCATACCAAAACACACATTTCATGGAGAGAGGAGGGGTAACATAAATATTTGTTATCTATTGCTATTTTTACCAGGATAATTATATATATTCTTGTTTGTTAACATGTCAATAACAATATTATTACATCTGAAAACAGTTTCATAATTTCTGTTTTGAAATAACAGTCCTCTTATGAATGTCAACTGTAGTGGACACCAGGACCATTTTAATGTATTTAATGACTGCACATTGTTGTAGGAGAAAGAAGTGAAGCAGAGGGGATTCTAGTAGATAATAGAGAGAGATTCAGATTTAGAGCTGTCAAATGAGGAAAGGGATGGGGATGAGAATCAGCCTATAGGGAAAGGTGGTGATGAAGAAGGAGAGGAAGAAGATGTAGGAGAATCTGATGAGACAGACTCAGAGCCAGAGAGGGAGAAGGAAAGTCGTCATGCTCTGTTGACCAGACCAACTTGTAGGCTATGTTTTTTTTGCTTTGTTTCAGGTTAATGTATTTAAATCTGTTAGATTATTGCTGTACTATGTGTCACTATTGTTGAATATTTGCAAATTGCCAAAAATATGCTTATGAGTTTGGTCAGTAGGGAGTCAGATCACATCCATGACACTGGAATTAAAACACAGCATTAAGGGATATTCCGGCACAAGTTTAACCCATGGTCTAATGCACCATCAGACCCAGTAGAACCCCACCTCCAGAGATCAAGTTTTCAGACTGCAAACTTCTCTAGTTGTAGTGACTTCAGCATAGACAGCCAGATAGAAAAACACTGCTGTCTATGGAGCCACGAGCCAACGTCATCGAAAAAGCCACTGATAGCGACAAATAATGCTCAGAACAGCACCAAACTTCATCAGCAGTGCAAACAGGGTTCCATCCCATACAAGGCATCAAACACCTGCTAGCTTTGACTGATTTCTATTGAAAAGAAACAAAAACACAACTCACCCACTCTCCTCCAGCTTCTTCCTACTGATGCAGAATCCCTGACAAGTCGATTACCGAATGCATCAATGTTCCTATCTGTCTTACTGTATCTGTTTCTAACAATAGCTAGCTGTTATTGTGTTTAAGTAAGTAGTTTAAGTGTTTAAGTTAGATATGCTTCTCAGTTAGTATTTGGGTTAGTTAAATAGTTAGTTCACTCGATTATAGTATGGACCCTGTTGTTTTTACTTTGACTTTTGGCGAGGCTGCCATAGCAGGCCTACCAGGTTGTGGTGAGCTCAAGAAAAAACTAAACATGGCCACATTTGCCTAACACTAAACCAGTGTGTCCTCTGTTTTCTCAACATAACACTAGCAGGTATTGACAGGGAAATGAATAGGTTGAGTTGCTAATACTGTCACAGTCAGCAAAGTGTGCGTGCATTTTTGGAACTAATTGTGACTCCTCACTTTTCAACTGCATTCGGTAATCGACTTGTTAGGGCTTCTGCATTAGCAAGAAGCGACTGGAGGTGTGTGGGTTAGTCTTTCTTATCTAATTAAATGTATTCTTGGGTTAATATCACTATTACACTGCTATAACTATATTACTATAATTATCTCAATTCAGTTGTATTTTCACACGGAAATCGTCCTGTTGTCCTCTACAGTGGACATGCTGTAAAATTAAAATTAAAAATATATTAAAATAAAATAAAATTGTAAGGTGTTCTTTTAGGCCCAAACAGATAGGAAATCAAAAAAAAAAAGAAATTGTAAGACACTTTTTTTCTCTGGTTCTCAGGAGGATATATATATATTTATTTAAGTTGGAAATAATATTTTAAGTTGGAAATAAATGTGGAAATAAAATGTTGGAAATAAATGTAGCCCCTTTAAAAGGGAAATAGACAAAGAACCCCCCAAAACCCACGAAGGGAGCTGTGTCGGTGAATAATTCCACGCAAAATATGATTCTGTATGATCGCTATGGAGGTCGAAACCCAGCGCAAATTAGGCAAGGCAAGGCAATTTTATTTGTATAGCCCGTTTTCACAAACAGTTTGTCTCAAAGGGCTCTACATGGCGTCGTAACAACATCCTCTGTCCTTAGACCCTCACATTGACTGAGGAAAAACTCCATGGAAAACCCTTTTAACAGGGAAAAATCGGAGAAACCTCAGGGTGAGCAACAGAGGAGGGATCCCTCACCCAGGACGGACAGACATGCAATAGATGTTGTTACAGACAACAGACAAATTAAGAATAAAGCAAACCGTTCCTTGTGTGACGCTCCGACCGCGTGGCAGCAACGCTGGCAAACAGAAACTCCACAGCCCCGGAATCAGCCGTCGCCGGTCAATGGAACACCTGTGTGTGACGCCGCCCCCGCCCCGCCTGCCAGGAGAGAGCCCCGGCGGAGAGAAGGAGCCCCCCTCCCCCGTCGCCGCAGACGCCGTCCTCCGTTCCAGAGCTTGGCTGAAGCCCCATGACACGACACCGCGCCAGCCGCCGCGGGTCCGCATCGTGGACGGGGGAGACGACATCGGGAGCAGCGGGGCGAGCACGAACACGAGCGGCGATCCTTCCCTCATGCGGGAGCCCGTCTTGCAAAAAAGCCGGCAGAGGAAGCAGCAGGAAGGGAGGTGACGTCGGACTAGAGCAGTTTAAATAGCGCGCCCTGAATGCAGTTCCCCAATAGGAAGCAGACACGGGGAGTCAGCTGAGCCATCAGCTGATCTGCACAGGTGAAGACAGTTACGCTGTGCTGATTAAGAGCTTGACGTCATGGCCTGCCAGAACTAACGCTACGCTAAATTTGGGTGAAGGTCTGGACTCTGTGTCATTGGACCACATTTCTTCCTTGAAGAAGGATGGTTCCCCACTGTCCTTCCAGATTTTAATTATCTCCTTAGATATTTTATTTGCTTGATGCCAATAATTTGACCCTTCTGAAACAGATGAACATCTTTTCCACAGGATGTGTCTTCTGACATGGTTGTTGAAGAAATGAGACTGCATCAGTTAGGGTTAGATAAGTTGTTGCCAGCTGAAACATAATCATCCATGCAGTAATGATCCAATGGGAGACTCTTACCTATTAGCTTAGTTCAATCCAAGGGATGACTGTTTCTTTGTACAGGTAGTGCATTAAAGGGATAGTAGCATTTTTTGTGGGGTTGTATGATCTACAAATAGCCCCTAAGTACTTTAATTGCAGTAGAAGACTCTCTGCACTCCTCCCGTTAGCAACGCCAGCCCATAGCCCTGCTAGAAAAAATTATATTATAGCGAACAATGGAACTGTGTATTTTTTTTTCCAGGTAAAACCTCTTTTAGGCCGCGATAATAGGCCGTTTCTTTGGGTCTGTTCACAACACTGTATGTTGTAAATCTCTGGGCAGGGCTATGGGCTGGCGTTGCTAACGGGAGGAGTGCAGAGAGTTTTCTACTGCAATTAAAGTACTTAGGGGCTATTCGTAGATCATACAACCCCACAAAAAAATGCTACTATCCCTTTAAAATGCAGCAACTTCTTATCAGGTTATATTTTGACAACATATTGACAAATACTTACACAGTAAAGCTGAATATAACACAGTTTAGCTCAATGACGACTCTGGCCTGACAACACCATGTCACTCTCTTCTACCAGTTTTACATGTTTCCAAATGAAGCAAACAAGATACAACACGTCAGTTAGTAAAATGTCCAAATTGGCTCTGTGTTTGCAACAAGGCCGGGAGACTCAAACCCAGTCAACATGCCAAATGAGTGTTTGTATTCATGAATAAGCAAACAGCTATTTAACAAAGTCATAGCAAGTGAGTCCTCATGTGCTACTGCCACATCACACCAACAATCACCAGAGACCTGCAGGTCCTGGAGAGGTCATAGTAATTTATGACCCGTTTGTGCACAGCTATGGGAGTGGTATTGATCCTCTCATCTTATATATTACCTTTATAAAATGGTAAATGTCCAGTGTTCACAGACATCCGGAGGAGAGAGGTGTGTGCTGTGGGTTTCGCTGCACACACACACTAATGTAAGACGAGACAGTAAGTGTGTTAGCTCTGACCAGTCCCGCTACAGTACAGTACTATTCATTTTAATACACTCCCTAAAGAGAGAGTGAGAGTGAGCGGTGGCACTGGGGACCGGGGGTGTGTAGTAGGAAGGGTCAGGTGATGGCAAGCATCATTTTACACGCTTTGGTTGTGCTTTCCCTCACAGCGTCGTGCGCACAAATTCGGCCGACTAATACACTGGAATGTCGCGCAAATAAATGATGAATGAACCATTCATGTGAGACGTGAATGTGCTCACCACCATTACATCCCAGCGCTTGAGGCAACTTCTCCACGTGAAGAAACACACTTTCAAACCCCCCCACCCAAAAAAAACCAGGACACATTATTTAATAATTCATCCCATTACATAATTTATCAGCGGGGCGTTTTTTTGAATGGATACTGTTGTCTTGTACTGTAACCACTGCTGTTCTCAGGTGATTTGATGGTGCACGCCAAGCTTTTAAGAAGAAGATTGAACTTTTTTTTATTCTGAACTCTTCATCTAGGCAAAGATCCCGACTGGTTCCTCTCCTCATATAATCATCTTTTTTTTTTTTTTTTTTTTCATAGGACCGCTCACATGTGTCTTACATTACGGGCGCCCACCTCATCCTGCTTTTATTCCTTGTCCATTAGGGTAAATCTTTAATTTGTCCTTGTCACTGTGAGTACATGTAAGGGATTGTCCTTGTGGGCACTCCAACTCCTAACAGCCTGTTTAGAGGGGAAAGAAACAACAGGATGACTTGGACTGTCAATCAGAGTCATTGCTGGGTTGTCGGAGGTGCAACATGACTTTTTTAGTCTTTTCACAACTTTGATTGTATTCATCACTGGTGGGTGTCAACATCACCACTGTTTCTGAACTGATCAGTTCAACAGTTCCACTGTGGTTATATTTAGTGATGGACAGTAACAAAGTAAATTTACTTGAGTACTGTATTAAAGGGATACTTAACCCAAAATTGATAATTCACCAATTTTCTATTCCCCGTCATACCATACCATACCATACCATACCATACCGTACCATACCATACCATATCAACTTTATTTATAAAGCACTTTCAAAACCCAGTGGACCAAAGTGCTATACAAAATTACACGTAAAATATACAATCGGCATAAGACACAAAATGTACATAAAATGAAACAGAATAAAAACAATACAAATAAAATGCATTAAAATAACACTATATAAAACCAATAAAACAATTTAAAACATAGCGCATAAGTAAAAATTTGTCAAAAATAAATAGATAAAAAAATAATAGCAGATTAAAAGACAAATGCCATGGAGAACAGGTGGTGTTTTTATTTGAAAAAAAAAATGAAGCTCCACCATATATTCTTAATTGCACTTTGAGTATTTAAGATACTTTTACTTGTACTGGAGTAATAAAGTTGTCCATTTCTGGTTCCATTGTATATCTCAGGCCCTAGCCCTGTGTCTGCTGAAATGTGTCAGTCAATCACAGAGTTTGAAGTGAAACAGTTTTATTTAACTGTTTTTGTTTGCCTGGTCCATTTGTTCTGGAGATCAGAAGTTTTCAGAGCAACAATCAAAAACACAGATTAGCAGCAGTGTCGGCTCCAGACTCCTCCCTGACGTCTGGTGTCAGCCCCACGGCGTCGGATAATCACTGACTTTGAATGTGAAACGGCTTCATCCGCTGTTTACCGAGTTTAATCCCCATGGGGCCTCATTTATAAAGCAGTGTTTAGGATTCATACTAAAAGTGTACACATGCACAAAAGCGGCAAAAAAGCATACAAACAAGAAGGGAATCAGATTTACAAAACTGTACGACACCTGCAGGCAGTGTTCCTTTTATAAACCACAGTCAACTTGTAAAGATGCACATGTGAATCAGCATCATACCCCGGCCTCTGTACGCCCACTTTCAACCATGAATGGATGATGCAAATGCTGATGCATATTAATGATCTGAGCACTGATATCATTCTATAATTTCCTCTGTGTCCTCTCTGGAAATGGGAGCTGATGATCCAGAAGTACATTGTTTTCCTAACTCCTAACCTGCCTGCTTGCAGTTTCCTCCCTGCACTGCTGCGTGCCAGAACAAATGTCCTGTCTTGAGCCAGGCCACAGCGCTAACACGTCTGTCAATGACATTTATTGTATTTACATTAACACATTTGTTTTCAGATCGCGCCCAAACAGCAACATGAGCGCAGTCAATCACACTGATTATATTTGGGAAACCAGCAGACATTGCTCCACACTGTCGGCCTGTTGTCTGATGTATCTGCTGCAACTATACACTCCCCAAAAAATGTTTTGAAATGTTCATTCAGTCAATCATTTCTCCCCTTTATAAATACCAACTAGTGTTGTATTTTATATCGTTGGAAAGCCTGATTTGTCATCTTTACATCAACATGCAACTTGTAAAGATCGTGCATCTGTGGCCCCCCAAAATCCCCAAAACAGAACTTCTCATCATCAACAAAGGCAATGTCAATGCAGTGAGGTTTCGGAATGAGTTTCTGAGTCGCACATTTTTGGGTTCGCCATCCACACTTTTAGCTGTGTTGCTCATTTTACAGATGCACAATCCTTACAAGTTGTACCTCGTTGTAAAGGTGGCTTTCTAACAATATAAAATAAAACAGCAATGGGTATTATTAAAGGAGAGAAATAATTGAGGAAACATTTTAAAACTTTCTTTTGAGGAGTTAATAGTTTTATTCCCAAAAGAAGCTTTAAGCAGACAGCTAAGCATCAGTCAGGCTAGCTGCTCATTTCAAACATGCACTGTACCTGTCCACTCACTCCTGCTTGGGAACAGCTGGTTGAAAAACCCCCAGAGTGGTGAGCACCTGTGCTTGTGCTGGGACGGTGCTGTTCCATCAGGATGCTCCGTCTCATGCTGGACCCAGCTCAGCTTGTACACCCAAGAGCTCCAGGAAATCTAAATCAGCTACTTATCCAGTCGTCAGATGATCGCTGTGGTCTCTGAACACTGGCAGCACCAGAGCAACCACTGTGCTGTGTTGCACAGGAGTGGGGCTGTATTCAAAATTGCATCCTATAGTGCTAGTACATACTGATTTGACCAAAATGTAGTATGTAGTATGCAGAATGCAAACAAAAGCAAAATCTGTACTACACGAAACATTTCTGGATGTCATACTGATTCTGAAAAAATCTACAGTGTGCATCACTGTATCCCACAATGTTTAGAGAGTTTAGAGTAGTAAAGTGTCTTTGCCATGTACAGTAACAATATTATAAGTTAATAAAATAAAATGTAATGTAGACTGATGTGTTCATTGTAAAACATTCATTTATCGATGCGAATGTGGTGATTTCTGTATGAGCTCTGAGGCAGAGCTGCTGTTCTGTCCAGCACACACCTGAAGTTTCACTTTTCATTCAAACAAACTGTGTGACTGCCACAATTGTTAGATTTCATCAATGACACCAACATTTATCTCCTATATAAAATAATGTAACCAGCTGGCGGTAAAACCTGCGGATAAGTTCTTCTTTCTTTCTCGAGCAGCTCTGCAGACCGGCTGCTGCCTCTGTGACGACCCGGTCACTGCTTCCACAGGTGGAGCTTCACTTCTTTGAAAACTTTGGCCCAAACTTCTAAACAGCTGTCATTTGGATAAACTAACCACACAGCGGGGACCTAAACAGTTACTTTCTTGCATGAAAAAATATTAAAACTTAATAAAGTAACGTAATGACAGTGCTACAGCGGTAATTAAAACAGTTTTTCACCTGTTTTACCACTATCGCTGCTGGTTGCCACAAAATGCATTCTAGGAAACTTGTATATATTGTACACTGTGGTGTGAACGGTGTCGGTCTGCTCAAATACTGTAGCAGACTGATTCCCACATTCAGTATGCAGTATACAGTGCATAATAACACAGTATGCTGTGGACACAATGATCAGGCTGATTGATTTACACCTGGACAAACGGATAGTAACAACCACATGTAGCCCCTCCCACACCCTGAAATATAGAAATATGACAGGTGGTGGGTGAACACAGTTTATTTATTGAAGTGGTGTAGCTGTGTGCAGAAGAGTTGTGTTTACTGCAGCAGTAACACAAAACAATATGAAAACTAAACTAATACCTGCTGATATTTGCATAGCAGTTAATTACATACAGTATGTGTGAGAGTCCTTGCATTACATCTCTACAATCTAGCTTCAGTTCACCACATCACCGTCTGAATCTCCAGCTTCCTCTGTCACCAAAATGTTTGTGCACATGGGACAAGTGCACATGTCCCTGTCATGTGTCAGGAGATCAGTCAACACCAGGTAAAAACCTGCTGAACCACTGACACTGGAGCAATCTAAACTGACAGAAATTGTGGAGAAGACAATTGCATCTCCAGTGACCCTGTGCTATTCCATGATGTATTTTGTCAGTGCTTTGATTGAGAGACCCCTAAAGGCATCTATACGGGCATTTGAAGGGGTCACAGAACACAAATATCTGGGCATCTGGTTGGATCAAACACATCCTGTCATGTGAATGTCCTAAGGTAAAAAGCCCTGCAAAATGTTTGCATGACATATGTTTTATATGTTTAATTTTTGTAGTTTTTTTTAGTCTGGGTTCCTACGCAAGTATGGAAAGTATGAAAAAGTATGGAAAATGGAAACTATTGTATGGAAATGTATTTATCTTAATACTTATCTGGGTTTGGTCTTATCTGAAGTTATTTGGGTTCATTATTTTGATATTGTACCTAGCTACAATCTCCTGGAAATTATTTGGTGACATAATGGCATACAATATATACCTGAAATAATGAAAACAAATGCTTAATTGCATGGTTTATTATACACATCTATTTACTTAAATGTCACAAATCATTTAAGGGTCTAGAAAAAGTATGGAATTTTGAAATTTCAAAGGTGTAGGAATCCTGAAAAGTGAATATTATTAATGATTTTCATGGGTGGCATGGTGATCTGGATGGATGGATGGATGGATGGATGGATGGATGGATGGATGGATGGACAATTTCATCACCAGGAGCATTCACATCAAGCTTTCTCTCTGTTAAATAACTGTGGCCTTCTTTCTGATTGGTCTGCTTCTCATCTATCTATCAGTTACTGCAGACCGTTGTCCCTGTGGTGCATCAGTCAAAGAAGCTGAGTACTTATTTTGGTTACAGGACAGTTGTCATTAAACTGTAGATTGTGTCTGAAGGGTTTTGACCAAACCTTTTCTCTAACTTTCTCTTTGAGGCTGAAGGGAGTGCTATGGATTCTGACGACAGGTCATTAAATAACTGTTCAGCCCTGAGCGAAATGATTGTGTCCTGTACTCTGTTGGGAAATTACCATACTGTGTGGTTATTGACCACAGCCGCAGACATTGATCTTTTTTGTCAAATATGCTGAGTAAATTTGTTGTCTGGAAACATTGATTTTCTTTCTTATTCCTCGTCTAATGTTCTTTCTTATTCTTTATTATTGAGAAGGTGAAAGCTAAAATGTCTGATTTTCTGCATGTAGGAATAGCAAATATAGCGTTATAGTATTTGGCTTGTTGTAACTTTTACATATTTCAAATAACCATGGGTTCAATTTGATAATATTCATTTCTTTTGAGACTTTCTCCAACTTGACAAACCCAAGAGTCTTATTATTTCCACAGCTCCATTTATAGTTTGTTTGAGTTTGCACTAAATGCTGTTGGGCATGTTGTCCTTTGTTGCAATTCTAGCAGCCTCTGTTTATGTCCAGCTCCAAACTGTTTTTTTTTTTTGTTGTTTGTTTTTTTGTGAGTTGTAAATTACTAGCTGTCTCCTGTAATATCTGGCAATTTGCTCCCACATTATTGCAGGCCACCACAAGGTCAGTAGCACTTCCCTTGGATCCACTTGTAACTTATTCTGTTCTTAAACAAAGGGTTCCCATCAAGCTGGCAAGGATAACCTGACAACAGCACATTGTGTGTAGTGCAGTGTTATCTGATGAATTAATGAGGACACAATGCAATGTTTAGACAAGTGGACTTCAAGGGCTCCATATTTGACATATTTGACAATTCTCCTGTGTTTTATTTGTTGAATCCGGTATACTGTATTTCCTTGTTTAGTTTTACTGTACATTTCCTTCCTCAGGTTTTTCTCTGGTGGTTTAGTAACAACAGTCAGTGGGCCAATCAGAATAGAGGAGATAATATTCTTACCCAAGGTATTGTGACTGCTGCGTTGTGACACCACATAATTACAGAAGTCCTGAAAGTTTCTTTTAAATCTTACTTTATCCTGTATGTCTTGATTTATAGATACAAGAGACTGTCATGGCATGTAGCCTCAGATCCGGTCCATGTGTGTGTGTGTGTGTGTGTGAGAGTCAGTGTTTGAGTGGCGGCAGGTGGTAGAGCGGGTCGTCCAATGATCAGAGGGTTGGCGGTTTGAACCCCGCTCTGTTCCGGTTGCTGCCGTAGTGTCCTTGGGCAAGACCTTGCTCCTGATGGGTCGTGGTTCGCGCCTTGCATGGCAGCTTCCGCCAACAGTGTGTGAATGTGTGTGTGAATGGGTGAATGCGATGTACTGTAAAGCACTTTGGGTATTGTTCAGGTAAATTTAATGAAATTTAATGAAATTTTTTTTAATGAAATTTAATGAAAAATATCTGATACAGGATATAAATCCTTTACATCAGACTCAAATAAATAACAACATACAAAAATTAAACACAAATATACCAACTCATACATAAAAACTAAAATACATATAACAAAATAATCCCCAAAAATCTCAAGAAAACTACAAGAGAAAAAAGCACTATATAAATACAGACCATTTTACCATTTGAGTAAAATACAACTATAAGGAGGCGGTTATGGATACGAGATACATTACACACACATCAATCAGGCCTGCTCATACAAACACCTTGTTGTTCATTTGGATAACACCTTCAGCTGGAAGGTCCATGTTGAAAGTGTATGACTTCCGAATAACGTATTCAGGTTGGGGTACAGTACATCCCTGTACACCATAGAAAGCATCTATGCATTTTCATGCACCTCAGATTCAAACATCTACACACCATCAACATCACAGTTGTCTTTTGATTTCATATTGTAACTTCATTGTGTTTGTTGCAGCCTATGAGGACCTGTGGTGACAATACAATAATAAAGGTACAACGTCTGAGGACTGTGTGGACAGAAGAGATATCACAGCCCCATGTGTTTTCCAGTAGCCTCAGTGTAGAGCCCTGTATCTGAAGCACTCTTTGAACATTCTAGTAATGAAGCAATTTCATTACATTCACTCCCTGCATTGGCTTATATAGGCCTCTGTATCCTGAATACTGACTATCAAATTGAATTGTAACTGAGTAACAGACAAATGGGAAAGAACAGTATGAATCCCTACATACTATAAAACTATATAGACCAGGGCTTTTGAAACTCTAAGAGGAGACATGGGTTGAAGAGGAGATGAGGTGGAAAAGACTTGAGGGAAATAGTGTGTGAAGTGAATCTGAATCAAAAAATTGTTGGAGTCATAACTCAACTTTTTCAATTTGGTGTGACTTCAACTTTCCGGGGATATCATTATCTCTGATGCAAATAAACATCCACCAAGCCTCTTGGAAATCACAGAAAGGAAAAAAAGGTGTTCATCATCCTCCCTGAACTGTCCTGAGAATCGCTGGATTTTGAAGATTTCCTCTCTATCACAGTCATACAGTAGTTACGATGCCATCCCACGCAGGTCAAGTCAAGTCAACTTCAAGTGTCAAGATGATGAACAAAAACTAAGATTACAATAAATACAGACAAATGAAAACCACAATGTAAACATACCAAATATACTGTATATACATATTTTTAAAAAGACAAAAGTATATCCAGAACAGTGAGACAACCCAAAAGGTCACTCAATAAAAATGTGCATTTAGCAGAAATTGAAACACAGAGTTTAGATCTAATAGCTAGTGACAACTGGTTCCATCATTCTGAAGCTGCAAAGCTGCATTGTATTTGTGGAGCAACGAGGAAACTGAGTTTTGACATTTGATAATGAATGAATTAAATATATCAGTTTAGAGTCAAATATCAGAAGTGAGAACATGTATATTTGTTGTTGCTCTATAGATATAAGATGAATGATCCATATTTGCAGCGATCTTAGGGTTTAACAGCACTAAACCCACAAGGAGCCACAGTGGTCTCATTTTTACAGATTGAGAAATTGCAGCAGTTTGCAACTAAACATCACAGGCGCCTGTGCAAATAAGATACAGCCATCAGAAAGCAGGATACTGGTATTTATCATGTAAACAGGGATGTGAATAACCAGGTTTCCCTGAGAGCATGTAAAGGCAGCATTCCAAAAAAATGATAATAGCCAGGACATGGCTCGAAACTGGGATACTCAAGTCCATGTAAACGCACTCACTGACATAATTCTAATGATGTGAGAACTATAATGATTGGTGATGTGACTTAATAATGATTGGTTAAATAAAGGGAGCAAGTGAGTGGAAAATGAATTTGTCAACCTGCTCCAATAATCCACCGGGGACCAGCAGACTGTCTACTCATTAATATCTGGGAGGTTTTTTTTTTTTAATTACTGTAATAGTGATGAATCTGTCAATAATAATTGAGCAACTGAAGCTTTAACTGATGTAACTGCAAAAAAGTGACAAAATCAGACTCTGAGAAATGAATCCAGGCATTCATAACAAGAAGACTATAGATTACTGTAACGGTCTATTCACTGGTCTCCCACATTCAACCATTCCCAGGTAAATGCAGCTGCATTGTGTTCTCACTGGTTCTAAGAAATCTCAACACATCACACAATCTCTGCAATGGTTAACCGTCAAAACAAGAACTGGTTTTAAAATCCTGCTCCTGGCTTGCAGTATCCTGACACATTACGTATACATTTCAATAACTTAAATCAGACTTTATATCTCATAACTATGACTTTTTAAATATTCTGTTATCACATATTCTTCTATTTCTATTTTTACGTCTTTTTTACTTTTACATCTCATAATTTTGACCTTGTTTTGTCACATAATTGTGTCTTTTTATGACTTGAACATTGTTCAACATGTTTAATAGGCTACTGTGTTTGTTTGTTTTTTTTACTTATGAAGTTGGGCTTCCATGATTTATGATTTGCATGTTGTGCATAGGAGTTTTGGAGTAGATGAGGCTATGATCCAGCAGCAGAGTGTTTATTAAAACTGTTGCTGTACTGTCATGATGGAGTTCTTTAAGTGAACAGATAAAAATATCTAAAGACACTCCTGATGGACTCTGCTCAAAGCTTGGAGATGTCACATTCTGAGTTCCAAACCTGTCTGGTTGGGGTCATCACTATGTTCCCCGGGTTCTATGTTCCCCACTTACAAAAAAAAAAAAAGAAGGTTCTATGTTCCCCGCTTATCCAAAAAAGGCAACAAAAATGGCAGTAGCATTAATATGTTCCTCGAGGTTAGGTGGAGGGTTAGCTTTTTGTGTGTATGCCCCATGCAGATGGAACACCCTGCCTAAGACTGTAAGAGATGCAACGTCAGTGACCAAACAGGTTAAAAACTTTAGCTTTTACAACGGCGTCGGTTAAGTTGTGTGTGCATGTGCTTGTTTGAGTGTGTGTGTAGGAATACTGTATGTGTGTGATCTGGTTTTCATTAGTACACTCTGTGCCTCTTTGTTTGAATGCATCATTATTGCACCTCATCATCTATTCCTGGACTTGCACGTTGCGGTTGTATTGTAATTATTCTAATTGTCATGAAGCACATTTACTTTGTCTCGTGCACGCGATTTGCGTTATAAATAAAGTTTGATTTTAATTTAATATGATGAGCTTCAACAGGAGGCAATAAATTAGATTTAAAAATGTCCTTTTTTGCTTTGATACGACAAACTTGTGGCTTCTTACCAGTGAAAGAACTCATGCAGGCTGTGTTGTTTTCCCCCGGGGCTGCTCAGCATCACCACCATCACCAGATTCTCAGGAACAGCGTAAGCCAATCGGTATCCACGCTGCTTGGTCCCATGAGTGTGAGCATTTGTGGAAACACAAATGGGTTACGTGTTCACCAAATTTGTTGACAGGCTGGGAAAGAGAGACGATGGAGTCAGATTCACCCGTGACCCGGCAGGAATGGGGGGGGGGGGTCCGCCGGTCCGACCCAGGCGAGACAGACATCAGATCCCGTTTGATGTTTACCGGGGGGGGCTGATGCCTGACGGCCAAAAACCGGAGCTCTTGTTGTTTGTGTTTGTCAGCTTTTGATTCCCCCCCCCACCCAAGGAGAAATGACCCCGCTGGCGAGCTCAGGTTTCACAGTGAGAATTTAAACACTTCTGCCTGGGAGACCAGACGCCCTCGCCGCAGTATAGTGCCAATTAGGATCAAGTGTCAGCCCGCTGACATGTGAAGGATGGAATGTGCGAGCGGTTGGTCAAACAAGGGTGGGGGGGGGGGGGGTTGGTGGTGACAGGCTTTGTCACAGACATGGAGGACAGATTTGAAACACATGGCCACTTTGCCACCACACAGGAACCTTCACTCCTCCCCCTGCTGACTGAATAATGTAGACGTGAAAGCTTTCATACATCCATCTCTCCTTTTTCCCCCCCCTCCTTTGTTCTCTATTCCTTCTTTCCTTCTTTCCCCTATTAGATGATTTGTCAGTTGTTGTGACTCCCGCCTGTTGTTTGTTCTGCGTGATGCTATTTTAAGTTTTGTCTCAGATTATCTCTGACACAAGTAATTAGCTGCACGTTGACCTGTAACGGATACAGACAAATAAGCTGCACCAGGAAGAGACACGGCAGCTTTGACTGATGTGGCTTCACACAGCCGAAGAAGAGGAAGAAGAAGAAGAAGAAACAAAAGAAAAGCAGTGAGTTCAGTGTTGTGATGGATCCAGCAGCAGAAGATCACAGTCTGATGACACGTCTGTGAAATCACAGGCTCAGAGTTGATCTCATCTCTCTTTGACCAGCAGAAGAGGACGAAAACGGACAATTTATTCAGTAGTAAATTAAATTATTGTATAATAATATTGTTTTAAAGAAATAGTCAACCTATCTCAGATGGAAAAAAAGATAAAAATAGTAAGAAACATTGCCATTCATAGATTCAAAGCAACAGTGCAGTATTGCATGTTTTCCTTCTATGTTTAAAGCAGAAGTAAGCGATATTTTTGTATTAATATAAGTCTTAAATAGTTATATCTTCCGACAGCAATCACTTACATAGAGTGTTTGGTCTGAAACACGGGTCTGTCAGTCACTCTGCTCTGCTCTGAGCCGAGGAGAAAACTTTTCTCGTATCCTACAATTTTTATCCAATGAGGAGAGAGAACGGCATGCAGGGCTGTGTGTGCAGCCAAGGGATGTGCTAAATCATGGATGTATTGGCCTGAATGTGGTGACGTAGGGACGAGGACTGTTATGGTGCATTCAAGGCAACTCGTAACTCGTGTTTTTCCGACCTGTGAAGTCGTACCAGTTCGATCTGGTACGAGTTCACGGGTCGGAAGTTACGAGTGGCCGTTATAGTGACTTTCACCGGTAAAACAGGTCGGAAAAACACGAGTGGGTTGCCTGAAACGCTACAAAGTCGTAAGTTGTGACTTGAAGCTGTAATTTACGGTTTCAAAAGCCTGCCTGGAACGCAGCATTAGCCAAAACGACCGGATCGCTTACTTCTGCTTTAATGAAACTAACAAAATGAAATAGTATACAGAAATGTAATAGAAAGAAAAAAACAATAAAAAAGACTGTGTATCAAATAACAGCATATGAAATATAAGTGTCTCAATATTCAACAAGACTTATTTCCAGTATTGAAAAACAGCATTCACTATCATGCAATTTGAAAAAGAAAAACTACCATTTTAACTGCTCATTCATTTATTATGACTGGATATTTATTCTGATCCTTTTATTCAAACTGTTAAAATAGCATTGCTGCAAAGAAAAAGAAAAAAAAGGTTGTATTTTTTATGTGCAATGAAGAATAAAGATTCCTCTTCTTCTAATTCTCTGCACAGGGTGTCACCCTGGTCCAGCATCCGTGAACCTGCAGCTCTGTGCTTGACTGCACTGTGTTGGAGCCGTGGTACAGAGGAAAGGTTCATTTCAACAGAGTTAATGATACTTTTTTGGCAATATCAAGGACACCTGAGAAAAAAACAGAGTGGTTTTTGTATTATAGCAGTGTTTGAACAACGCGATAATACAACAATCTCAGGATCCTGTTAAAAATCTACTCAAGAATGTGAAGTAGATGAGTCAAACATGCATGAACACAGCAGCTCAACAGGAGAGGGGATTTTATGAGCACATAGAAGTGTGATGAAGCCTTTCTGTTCATTATAGCATCTAATCAGGTACCATATTTAACCACATTTTAAATAACACATATCACCATGAAACTCCCCAAGTTTATCACTTACATTAAGACAAATATTTTTGCCTTTTATATTACAAGTTTTGTCAAATTGTATGTTTAAATATGTAAATGAGGCAATTGTCTGCTGGAATATGCGCTAATTTGCATACATTTCCAGAACCGAAATCTGAAAAATGGATAAAGCCACTTTCAAAATTGTTGTTTTATTTTGTTGACATATTAGAGTCAGAAGTTTTTACAGAGGGGGTTTTGGATATCTCTTTTTATCACTTTGTAAATGAGAAAATACTGTCACCAGTCCTAAAAAATCCAATGTTGCCATGTTTTTAGGAATAAAATGTTTTATAAATCAGGCTTTAAATGATATGAGATTTTGGGCCCAGAAAAACTCATTTTGAGAAAACGGCCTTTAAAGACTTGTACTGTAAAATTCCATAGATTGTTAATGTAAATCATACTTTTACGATTGGTTGCGGATACAAAGGAGATGACAATTTTGGAGCCTACATCATTGTTCAGAGCTTTACAATGATACCTGACATTAAATGGTAAATGGTAAATGGACTTGCACTTATATAGCGCTTTTCTAGTCTCTTGGACCACTCAAAGCGCTTTACACTGTTGGTCACATTCACCCTTTCACACACATTCATACAGCGCTTGGCAGCGCAGAAATCTAACCATTCACACACATTCGTACACCCAATGGACACATCGGGGGGCAAGTGTGGGTTCAGTGTCTTGCCCAAGGACACTTCGACATGTTGCCAGGAGGAGCCTGGAATCGAACGACCGACCTTCCGGTTAGTGGACAACCCGCTCTACCTCCTGAGCCACAGCCGCCCACATTACACGAGTCAGACAACACAGCACAGTGTGTCACAGTAGCTGTTAACTTTTGGTGAATTTAGGAGAAATCTACAGATGAAAGAGACAAAATGAAGTAAAATAACCACATTAATGTGGATGTTCTACCATTTATTTTGACTTTTCTGAAAGAATACATAGAACACATCTATAACCTGCTCACCCTACCAACCACAGGGAATGACAGTGCCTGAGAAACAGCCCACTGTTAGATCCATGCTGAAGCCACATATTAAAGTCAGAATGACAGTTTGTTTTTACCAACACTTTGAAAAGTGATGGTCACACATTTCCCCCCCAACACAACCAGGGGAAATGACACCTTTGCCAACACAACAGTCACTGGATCAATGACGGAGTGGCCAGTGGGAAAACCGGGAGCATCTCCTGATGGGCTGCTGCACAAATTAGGCCATTGGCTGAATGTTAAAGGAATAAAACATCAGACAGTAACAGACAGAGGAAGAGAGAGAGAAAACAAGAGGGACAGAGATGGATGTGTCTGTGTTGTGGTGATGGGCCACGGCGCAGCGGGCTGCTCAGCCCACTCTGGCTCCATGAGGGCCGTCATCTCCCTCTCCAGTTAACTATATTCTGCTCGGTCCCCGCGGCTCCGCCCACATGCTCACGCTTCACGCTGGTATCGCCATCATGGTTCGAGTTAAAAATCCAGAAGAAAAGCCAAAATGCTTCAGTGCTTCAAATAGTTGTACGTAACTGAACAGACAACAGACAGTCCGGTCCCCAGAGGGTCCAGTACTAACTGCAGAGACAGTGGGCAGGGAACAACAGGAAACTTCCCTGAGTTTATTTATCAGGATTATAGCTGTGTTTTTCTCCTCATGGTCAGTGTGATCAGCCACATCTATAGAGGTTTATCACTGAAAAGATCCAATGGAGGACGAAAGAACAAAAAAAAATCCAGTGGTTCTACTCTTTTTTTAATCCTCCTCTTGTGTTTGGATCGCCAGTGACCCGTTATGACCTTACAGAAAAAACACATGAACTTCACAACTTTTTGCTGATGGGAATCATGCTATTTGCACATGGGAAACCAAATTTTACGAAAATTCCACATGTTTTACACATGTAGTCTACATGGTAACACATGTGCAAACAAGATTCCCATGTCCAAAATGTTTCACATCTGAAAAATCACATGTGAATCACATGTGAAGTTCATGTGGTTTTCCTGTAAGGCAGGTTTTTAATGCATACATGCACCACATACATTTGTTTATAGCATCAAGGCTTTTTGACATTGTCAGGAACCTCTATTTCAACAACATAAAAAAATCACAAAATTCTAAAATGCTCTGGTTAAAATTTTATTCATATAGCACTTTTCACAGCACAAAAACACAGTATATGAAGGAGTGCAGAAAAGACTAAATAAAACAGTGACAATAATTAGTTGCCATGCAATTCAAAAACTTGTCAAAACAGGTGAGTTTTTAACTGCGCCTTGATAACTTCAATCGATGCAGAGGCTCTTAAGACTGGGGGAAGAGTGTTCAGGAGTCTGGGGGCCACCGAACGAAAGGCTCAGCCTCCTTTTGTTAGGGTCTGTTTCAATCCGCTAATAACAATAAGAACAATGATGAGAGTTAAAACTGAAATCATAAGTGCAAAACCAACCTTTTCATGGATAAGGAAGCCTAACAATGTAACCAAGAGATGAGAAACAAATTGGATGAAAAAAAGAGAGATGGTAGCAGAAAGCTAGCACAATATGAAGGTTAAGGTTCTACCTGTTTTGTAGTTGTGGTTATTTTAAAGTAAGCTTGTGCTTTTCTTCATGAAATACATGTGATAGTTGTAATCTGTGCAAATGATACTTAGATCAGTGGTTCTCAACTGGTGGGTCGGGACCCAAAAGTGGGTCGCGGACCTGTTCTGGATGGGTCACAGACAGCTGGTCAAAAAAGTAAATAAAATTTAATGCACATCTGATGTTGGACATGTCTGTTATTTTGAAAAATAACTTATATTGAAAGGCACGCGTCACGTGAACACATGCAGTTGTAATGCTCCTCCTCAGTTTCTTATTATTTGCTCTGAATGCAAAGATATCAGTTTCTTATTAATGTGGCCCGAATGCAGTGAATCTTGTTTTGTTTTGTGGGTCTTCATTTTGTGCAATTTGATATTTATTCACTTTTGTGAACATGCTCTGAATGCAGAGATGCATTAGAAGTCAAATCTATTGTTTTGTTGGTCTCCATTTTGTGCAGTTTGATATTTTTTTATTCACTTCCGTACATGCAGTTGTCATGGTCCTCCCTCAGTTTCATTCATGTGCTCTGCGAGACGAGTCCGCGCTACTAACACCCCCCGCCCGTAATCTCTTGTTTATGACAGATACGAAAATACACAAATACACACATCGTAACGATAATCCATCGATCCACTGATTGATTCTGAAAGGCTTCATTGAAAACAAATGTACAGGACGGGAGGAAGCAAAACAGTGGGGAAGTGACCGCAATTTACAATTTGATAAAAGCCTATTTTCGCCATATCAGCATTATGTTTACTTATTACACGGCTCTATTGAATGCTGCTCTCTGATTGGTCCAGCGCTGCGTTCTACGGTCTGTTATTTCTGTATAACGGACCGTCGTCATGTATAACAGACCGTTGCTAGGGAAGCCGCTCTGATCAGCGCAGCACAGAAAAGAGAAACTATGCAGGATATTTACCTTGTGTTTCATTTTTACCGTCATTAAACAGCTTCGGACTAATAGCGATGTTAGATAAATGACTGGTAACTTGCTACAAGGAGAGTGGAGGCTCCTTCCACATCGCTGCTGGAAACCAAACCTGCTGATCAGAGCCTCTGACCCGGTGTCAGCTCTCCTCCTCTCGTCTCGGTGCAGCTGGCACCGCGGCACCGCGGCTCCGCGACACAAACGCACCCCGTAAACAGTAAAGTTAATCTCTTGTTTATGACAGATACGACTACACACAATACACACATCTTAACACGTGTATGGTAATCCATCGATCCACTGATTGATTATCAAAGGCTTCAAATGCACGAACGGGAGGAGGCTCGGCAAAACAGCGGAAGTGACCGGTCTTGCAGATTCGCTAAATGCAATTTTAAATCCATGAAAGTCGTATTTTGATCAACATTATGTTTCAAATTAATTATTTCACTCGTAAGCCGTGTAATAAGCGGGATAATGTACAGTTGGTCGGTTGTTATGGAGAAATAAACCCCTTCATGTTGAATGAAACCCCTCCGCTTCGCGTCGGGGTTCCATACAACCTGTCGGGGTTTATTTCTCCATAACAACCTCCGAACTATACATTATCCCTTACATATGTGACCCGATCCATCAAAATGAGTCACAGTGACCCAAATTTCAAAGTTGAGATTTTGGTATCAATGGAAAGATTAGAAAATAAGCTTTAAAATGATACCCTAGTCAAGGTCATACATTTGATGGTTTTCGAGATGTGGCCATTTGAATTACGATCTTTCACTCTCTTATTCCGTTCTAAAACCTGAGAAAATAGCAGTTAAAGTTTTTGCCAGTGACTCTGGCATCTGTTCCTGTACCACGTGATTACACGGCCCCTTGTTGTCATAGAGGCAGCATTCAATGACCCTTGGAAAGCAGGGAATCTCACAATTCAGATGCTTTTTACAGCTCGTCTCTATCATAAACGGTTCAGAAGTTGTCATGTTTTGTTGACATTTTGTAAAATATGTGCAAGCGTGTACGTTCGGTTTAGCATCGATGCTACGCTCTGTTAGCGTCGATGCTACTCGGTTTAGCATCTGTTTCTTACCCGTCCCTGCTCGTCATACAGGCACCATTCAATGACCGTCGGAAAGCGGAGAATCCCGCGATTCAGATGCAGTTTACAGCTCGTCTCTATCATGAACGGTTCAGGAGATATTTCATGTTTTGCACCGAAGCAACACTCATTTTCAGAGGGTTTAAGTTGCAAGTCAACTTTAATCATCATTTACGTGCCTTTTCTCAATTATCTGGACTGTGAAACTTTGGGAGATTGTTTTTGAATGTCATTGCTTTGAAATTTGGGTAAACAATTTTTTTTGATTTTCTATGGGTTTTCCATGTTATCAGCTGATTATCTAAAAATAGAACGTTGCGACTTCTGACTCATTTTGATAGAACGGGTCACATATGGTGACCAATGACCATGCAATTTTGTATTAGTGTCCGCATGTTTAGTGATGATTGATATTCACAGTAGCGTCTGAGTGGTCAGCGCATGGTCAGCGTCGAGAACTTGACGTGCTAGCAACAGTAACTAAGGGGGGGCGGGGATTTATGAAAAATGTCCGGTTTTCCTGTCCACACATGAAGCTGAAACCAGAGTTTTCGAAAAAGTTCACCCTGGACTCCGGTTACACAAAACTCCGGTTTCAGGAGCCCACAACTGTGGTTACGTGTGGACGAAAGGCCAAACCGTGTAGAGAAACACACGGTTTCAAAAATACCCGGGTTCGTGTGGACGGGGCCTTAATGACCATGGGAAAATGTGGGTCCCAGAGTGAGACTAGCTGAGAACCCCTGACTTAGATTATAACTCTTAATATACTTTTATATCATGAATGGGAATGTGGTTGGTGGTGCAGTGGACTGCATGTGATGCTGTGTCTGGTGGACCAGTTAGAGTTAAGAGGCCAGTTTTACTTCCTGCTCCGTCCCTTCTGTGTCCCGCTGCTCGCCATTAAACGCATCATGTCCCATCTGGTGGCATCACAACCACATCAGAACTTCCACAGCAACTGAAACAAACAAGCCCTTAAAACTGCGGAGCTGAGTGGACGGGCCTGTTCTGTGCATATTAATCCGGTGATTTGCCCATTGTAAATGGCGCCGTTTCATTATGTTGGAATACAACCTGCTGATGCTCTGGTTGGCCTCTCCTTCTTTGTTCCGGCGTGTTTTTCTTCCGCGCTCACACTGGCGGCTGTATCTTTTAATGAGATCAGACTTTATTAAATAGGGCCCCTCAGAACCTTCCCCAGGTCTTTTAACACAAACACTTCAATTAGCTGCAGCGAATAGCAGCAGATAGGAGCTGTTAGGTACAGACGGAGGAGAGGAGGAGATCCTAATGAAGCTGCAGAAAAAAGAATATGCTTTTAATAAATCTTTATTTGCACTTGTGAAACTATGTCAACACGGTCAATGTACAGTAAGTGTGCACAGTAGTGTGTATGTGCGAGTGTTGTGTGTATGTGTGTGTGTGTGTGTGTGTGTGTGTGGACATTAACTGCTATAAAACTCTTTAATAGAGTCAGTAGTCCTGGGGAGGCTTTTCTCGCTTTTGGCACATGAATAAATGTTCTGTGTCTGAAAGGTTGTCATGGCAACAACATGAGGAAAAACGTCTGCCATGTCACTATGGTGATGGATTCCATGAAGCCTCTGCCATGTTAAGCGCAGACACATCTGTGCAAGATAAATGCAGAAGGCTACACACACACACTGTATACACTATATATAATATATACTGTATATAGTACCCTAACCTTTTCAAAAATTCTCAGTAGGAACATTTGTACTTTTCTGTTTATTTACCTCAGGATCACATTTATAAAATCAGGCCTTGAACTCCTGGAAAAAAAAAAAAACTGAAGTGAGCCTTGGAGCTGTGTGAGTGTTGTGGGTTTGAGAGCAGGATGACAAACAGCCTCAAGGTGCCGCATTTTGAGTCAGATCAACTAGCAAGCATGGCAGCTTGGAGATGAGTCTGAGAGAATCCCTCCACACAGCCTGTGTTGCTCGTTTTGGAAGAGGAGTGGGGAGACAGCAGTGCTGATTTTGGCCTCGGGGACATTGTCCAAACACTGTTAGAACAGGGTTGTCCATTTGAAGCTTTGCTGTTTGGACAAAAAACTCTGGTCTGTTTTTAATCCTCTTAATCTTTGCAGAGCTGTGGCTTTCTAAAATGACTTGGCAGGTTTTCTCTATTACAGTAAGGCCCACTTCTACATGACATCACCAGAACAACTTCAAGCAGGAGCACTGGAAACACAGAGCGAGCGTTTTGTGTGTGTTGTAGAGGTCTTCGGAAAAAACCGACAACCCGACCCGGCTCGGGTTTGGGTCCACTCACAAGAAGTGACTCCGGGGCCGGGTCGGAACCGGTAGAGTTTGCCTCGGGTCTCGGGGCTCTTATTGTGAAAGGCCGGGTCCTACAGTACCCGAGAGGACCCGGCGATTGGCTGTCACAGTTGTCAATCACCCCCGCCCTCCCCCTTCTGTCCAATGCGAGGCTGCGAGCTGCCTGTGTGACTTATGTCACGTGATCAAAACAACTACACGACTCTTATGATGACGTCAAAGGTCACAGTTCAAGCAAAAGTTAGAGCCTAGGTCAGGACTCAGGGCAGTTAAAAAGTTTGTTTATTAACGTAACGTTATGGTTAATGGTTCAAAATAGTTAAACAATCGAGTTGCCGTAGCGTGTTGTTACCGCGGTATGCTCCGCAAAGCACATGGAAACTCCCAAATTATAACGTTAATTAAACAAGAGGAAATGACCGGTGGATTGGCGTTAGCAACGGCTAAGAAGAAGGATTACAGTAGCCTACATGACCATCTAAACAAGAAAAAGGAGACGTGGATTTATTTCTGTTTACATCACGTTATGGCCAGGGGGCTGGCAGCGGCCGCAGCCGGAGCAGGTAGAAGAAGACTACGTTTAGGTAAGAAACAGAAAGTAAAAACAAGTCTTATTTAACGCTAGACAACTTGTATTAAATCATAAAGCAACTCGGGCATTTCGGGTCCACGGGTTTTTAAGGGTTCGGCTCGGGTTCGGAACTCATATTTACAATAATAGCTCGGGGCCAGTCGGGTCCGGGTTCAATTTTCACGGGTCCATTTCGGCTCGGAGCTCATATTTACAATAAAAGCTCGGGGCCAGTCGGCTCCGGGTCCAATTTTCACGGGTCCATTTGGGTTCGGGTCCGTCAAATTGGACCCGTGAAGACCTCTAGTGTGTTGCCAATGCTCTTACTGAGGATGATCAGTTTTTAATACACGATAAGATTATGACAGCTATGAGTTTGGAAACAGATACAGACAACACATTATCAACCACAACATTGTAAATGTTCCAGAAGTCAGAAACGTTGGCCTGCAAAGTGAATAATAGATGTTGAACCAAAACCCTGATCTGTCCGATTTTCTGAGAGGAACAAATGAAATATGTTGACAGCCACATTCAATAAGAATATTAAATATGTGGATTTTGCCGCCACTATACCATTATCTTTGTTGTGTTAAAAAGTCCAATAACAAGGTCAGTGCCCAAGGTTCATGTTGTTGTCCAAAGCTCAGAAATATATCTCTCTTATTAGGGTGTGATATATTAACAGGCTGAGTGAGAGTTGTTTATCTAAGGCTGTCACATGAATGTGGTGGATCAGGGTATGAAATTAGCCCCCGCCACTTGCCAAATGTGTGTAAAAAATTGTTTTGGCGATAATAATTAGTTTATTGGCAGGCCTCTGGAATATGTCTACTTTATAATAAAAACCAAACAGTAAAACAGACAGGTTACCTGTAATATAAACTTTCAGTCAGTCATTGATACGTATACCTAATTTTAATCCCAAACCTAAAATCTATTGATCAGAGTATGATGTTTTATATTGGTCATGGAAAAAGCTATGATTAGCAAACACTTCACTGAAGGCTAAAGTTAAATATAAACAGATTTTAGTGCCCATCCCAAAAAAAATGATATTTGAAATATTTGATCTATCTAATGAAAAAAGTGTTATGATAGTTTACTACAGCTGCGACTACATGTCAACACAACACATGGAGACATTTACCTAATGCCAAGGTTAAAGGTACAGTATGGCCCAGTGATGGAGTGTCTGGAATCATAATATTATTGCAGACATGAAGATGGAAAATATATTGTAATATTTACAATTATTGGTAAGAATATTACAGTAAGTGGGGCTGTTCAGGTCTTAATCAGAGGGTTCAGACCTCCCATTCCACTGCATGATTTAAACCTGACAACATCACACCATCCAAAACATATTGACTGTATGACTATTATCTCTCCAGAAATCCCTGACATGTGGCTGTTGCCAGTTATGAGGGGGGTTGCCTCTCCATCATTTTGTCCACTGGACAGCTTAATTTGCATATCATCACTCACTGGAAAAAAAAGTTTACAATTGTGTTTTGTAAGCCTTTTTAAAATCATTTCTATTTTGTCCAAAACTGCAATCAATATACAGAACATCAGGAAATATATGCAGAAATAATACATGTTGTCTAGTTGCTACACATATTATTTTGTGGGACTGAATGGAAGGTAGAAAAATGTGTGGGGTGAGGTTATTACTGTAAGTGCTGCAATGGAGAACCCACATGAAGGAATTTTGCAACACACTGACCCTGGACTTAATTGTCTTGGAGGATCAAGTAAAGCATCTGCAGCAGTTTTTATTTCATTAAATTGTTTTATTGACCCACAGAGCAAGAAGAACAATGGAAACACTATTATGCTAAATGAATGATGGACTATGGTGAACAAATAAACTGGAAACAAATGAAGAGAGCACATGCAAACATGTCACTTTACAGGAGCTGTCCCTTCAGCACCACAACTCAAGTCCAAAGAAAAGCAGCAACAGCCTATTACTTTTCATCTCTGTTTCCCTGTTTGTGTCATGCAGCTTGAATTTGCATGTTTCCTGACTGATAATGGCCAGAGCAGGTCAACTCCAGAGCCACATGAATGAAGGTTTTTTTTTCCCTTATTTCTCTGCAGTGTTGACAGCTCCCCTGGTTTTCATTTGCAGTAGACATACAAACTATCACTCACATTTCAGCATGATGGGAATGGATTTCTAAGCTTTACTCTAGGTCTTGTCATAATGAAATACACTACATTGCTTCCTGCTGATTGAAGCCTTTGTGCTGGTATTAACCAGTACCTCTGCTTTTTAATTTGTGGTTTTAAATTGGTTTTAACTAGCACAAAGCTAATTAGTGTTGGTCTTCAAATGAATATTTAATTCAGACAGACATCACGACAGGACAGCAACACATTATGACATTGAAACTCCAAGTTTATCAAGCTCATCAACTACAAGATAAGTGGCTCTTAAACTGAGCTGCTCCACTCAGCACAGATTTCCTCATGTTCCGTTAACCATGTTGACAATGAACCAACAAGTCAAAGTGTTTCTCCTATATTTGCCTAGGTAAATAAATAACATAAAGGAGAGGACTTACCTGTAGAGGCCGAGACATTTGGAAAAATGTGTCTCTCTGCTGTGAAGTTGAACTTTTTAGCAACAGGGTTAGTGGGGATTTACTGACTCCTGGAGCCAAAATGACTGTTTCTGTGTTTGCGGAGGTGGAGGTGAAAAGGTCAGAGTGGAGTAAAGAGAGAAAACACAACACCAGAAACAAATCTTATGAGAAAACAAAACCAAAAGGAGAGAAAGTGAAAACAGAATCACCCTCAACACCGTTGTTACCCTCTACAACACTCATACCAAAATCCTCTATCACTCGGTTTAATTGACACGAACACCCTTAACCCACACAAATCATACCAATACGGCCTGTAAGACCTCCACCCTCAGACCAATACTGTCTTTATCTTGTGTTAAAAGTGTGTACATTTCCAGACTGGCCCAGGAACAATGGGCTGATCTGCAGCAAACAACCTATACTCTTTCTTTATATATTCCTTTCTGCAGTATACTCTTTCTTTCTTTCTTTCTTTCTTTCTTTCTTTCTTTCTTTCTTTCTTTCTTTCTTTCTTTCTGCAGCAAACAACCTATACTTATATACAAACTTTTACTTACAGTACTTAACTTAAAGGGATAGTTCACCCAAAATTCAAATTTCACTCATTATCTACTCACCCTCATGTCGACTAAGAGCTGTGAGAAGTTTCAGAGTCCTCTGCTCCTTCTCTGAGTTACGGGGGGGTCCGCACAGCAGTATTTGTCCATATAATGGTTGTGAATGGTGCTCACTTTTCTTTGTCCAAAAAGGCACACCAAAAAACATCCAAATACCTCCATACTGCTCGTCTGTAATGTCCCTCTTGTATTGAAGTCCCGACATGAGAAATTGTTCCAAAAAAAATTAATTAGTCTATATTTTAAGCTTGTTTGTAGCGGAAGCTCCCAGTGTCTCAGTTCACTGCTCTTCCTGTGTCAGTGGAAATCTCGCGTGATTTGCACTGACCGGCAGAACAATTTCTCATGTTGGGGCTTCAATACAAGAGGGATATTACATACGAGCACTATGGTGGTATCCATTCACAACCATTATATGGACAAATACTGCTGCGCGGACCCCCCCGTAACTCAGAGAAGGCACAGAGGACTCTAAAAATTCTCACAGCTCTTAGTTGACATGAGGGTGAGTGAGGGTGAGTTTTTTTTTTCTCAATGCGCTGTTATCTAAAACCGATCTGAGTACATTAACCTGTTGAAATAATGATGTGTGGGTTATACAGAAAAACGAAAATGTGACTCTCTTTGGATGTATTGTTTACTGCAACTGCGAATCATAGAAGTGTTTTAAAAAGTACATTTCAATGTATGATGTTCTTATTTTGAAGATACCTGGGCCCTTGATCACAGCCACCCATCCTTCAGGTCGTTCATGAATGTTTTATAATATAATCTACAGTTTCTGGGAAGGGAGAAGCGCCCTGCTCCCAAACAAGTTTATATTAATGAAGAAAAGCGCCATCTTTCTCCCTCTAACATCCATTTCCAGTGAGAAAGCCAGTAGCGTCCCCCACCTCTCTGCAGAGACCTGTCTGCCCCCGTCCTCCTGCAGAAAAGCTCCTCCTGTCCTGACCGAGGGTCTGGGCACTCAGAGCGTTTTCCAGACATCACCGAGTCCAATTTATGCTTGAGTGTGATCAGAGGGAGAGCATTCCCATTATTGCACGTGTGGAGTCCACCCCTTGCATTTCTCCAACTGGTCCCTATCAAATATTAATATTTCTGTGAGTGCAGAGTAAATGTGGATTATAAAAAGAAAGGACAGGAGGACTTAGGGAATGTGCTCGACGGGTGAGCTCAGAGAAATGCACACACTAATCGAAAGACCTCCGGGTCAAGGCAAATATCTCAGAGAAAATGAGAATTTCATTTATGAAGTCCTAGTACTCACTCGAACTATAAAAAAAAAAAACATCCACCGCAAAGCATCATGGGAAATGAGCTGATGGTGCCCGTCAGAAGGGAGAAACAGCTGTGGGTCAGAGATCAGCACTCAGCCTGAACTCCACTTCTTCCTTCTTGTTTGTCTTTATTGGTTTCTTGTTGTCATTACTATTTTATCCTCTTTAATGGGATGTCCAGGGTTTTGCGAGTGGTCAGTGAACGCAGCTAAAAACCCCAAACATTTGTATAGAAAGTGCAAAGTGACATTCATGAAACTTTAAGGGTCCCATTTTGAGTTTGCAATGATGCAAAAAAAAATTTCCGGGGATGAGGATGAGGAGGAAGAGGAGAGAGGGAGACGGAGTGTCAGCATGGCACAGGAAAACATCCAGGAGTGATGGATGACAACAAGTCAGACAGAACGACAGGCATTCATCCTGCTCGCCACCGCTCGTTTATACAGTATGTAGCAAATAAACAAGTGCAAGGAGAGGAAAAAAAAAAAAAAAAAAAACTTCACGAGATCCAAATTTTCCAACCTTTGTGTCAGCCTTTGAATCACAATTACAACCAACCCCATGGGCTGCAGTGTTCATTTGCTCCACGTCCACTTTGTGCACGAGGAGATAAGCACGGCCTTCGCTTAAAAAAAAAAAAAACAGAAAAAAAAAAAAACAGCTCGAGCTGTTTGCATGTGGCTATCTGTGAGGCCGGTGTGCAGAGGAGCTTTGACTTTGTAAGCCATATTCAAACACAGAGGGGATTACATCTATTCTTCCACAGCCAGAGAAGCGTCCCACTGAGCCCGGGGGCTTATTTAACACAGGTTCGAACACCGCCGACACATCTGTAGACAGCAGAAAGGACAGAGATAAGCAGGGCAGGAAATACTGAGCTGATCAGATATGGAAATGGTGGCGGTGGACGCGTCGGAAGCCAAATTGTGACGAGATGAAACGGCGCTGTGATTGACAGGCCGGAGAGGAGACGCAGGCAGAGGAAGGAAACGAGACAGAGGCTGATAAAAAAAAAAAAGTGAAGAGACGGAAGAAAGGAGCATTGCTGGTGTTACACAGCAGAGTGTATTCATCTTGATTAACTCCATGTATAGACACGTCAGCTGTTTTCTTCTAGCGCTCTAAAAGTTCTATTAAAGCACATTGAAGGAGGATTTCCTGCACTCAGATTGAATTGTATAGGATGACTGACACAATATAGAGGCAGGTAAGTTTGCACATGAACAACAGCCCCAGTAATTGATGCATTAATCCACACAGAAAAAGGAAACAGTTGCAGTTGTAATTATTTCTTTCTTTTTCCTTGTAACATTTCAAGTGCTGCTTGTCCTGCTTGGCCTCCAGCTCCTGTGCTAACACATTCTCTCCTTCTTTCTGTTGCACTTAAGGCTGCAGTGACACTGACAGCTCACAGCTTCACTCTGCGCACGGACACCTGTGTCACACATGGCAGACGGGGCAGAGCAGCTCACACGTACCGAGCTGAGAGGCAAACGCAAGTGCTTTTCTGGATAATGTGATGTGAGTGCAGATAACACCATCTATCTATCTATCTATCTATCTATCTATCTATCTATCTATCTATCTATCTATCTATCTATCTATCTATCTATCTATCTATCTATCTATCTATCTATCTATCTATCATAATTTGCCTGTTCACTCAACACATGGGTTATGCTAATAATGTTAGTGTTTATAGTTCAGTCAGTTACTTAGTTAGTGAGTAAGTCAGTCAGTGAGTCATTCAGTTAGTTAGTTAGTCAGTCAGTCAGTCATTGTAGTCGGTCAGTTCGTCAGTCAATCATTTTGTCAGTCAGTTAGTTAAGTGGTTAGTTAGTCAGTTAGTTAGTTACCTATTGTTCAGTCAGTCAGTTAGTTAGTTAGTTAGTTAGTTATTGGTCAGTCGGTCAGTCAGTCAGTCAGTCAGTCAGTCAGTCAGTCAGTTAGTTAGTTATTGGTCAATCGGTCAGTCAGTCAGTCAGTCAGTCAGTCAGTCAGTCAGTCAGTTAGTTAGTTACCTATTGGTCAGTCAGTCAGTCAGTCAGTCAGTTAGTTAGTCAGTCAGTCAGTTAGTTAGTCAGTCAGTCAGTCAGTTAGTTAGTTAGTTATTGGTCAGTCGGTCAGTCAGTCAGTCAGTCAGTTAGTCAGTCAGTTAGTTAGTTAGTTAGTTATTGGTCAGTCGGTCAGTCAGTCAGTCAGTCAGTCAGTCAGTCAGTTAGTTAGTTATTGGTCAGTCGGTCAGTCAGTCAGTCAGTCAGTTAGTTAGTTAGTTATTGGTCAGTCAGTCAGTCAGTCAGTTAGTTAGTTAGTTAGTTATTGGTCAGTCGGTCAGTCAGTCAGTCAGTCAGTCAGTCAGTCAGTCAGTTAGTTATTGGTCAGTCGGTCAGTCAGTCAGTCAGTCAGTTAGTTAGTAAGTTAGTTATTGGTCAGTCGGTCAGTCAGTCAGTCAGTCAGTTAGTTAGTTAGTTAGTTATTGGTCAGTCAGTCAGTCAGTCAGTCAGTCAGTTAGTTAGTTAGTTAGTTAGTTATTGGTCAGTCAGTCAGTCAGTCAGTCAGTTAGTTGGTTATTGGTCAGTCGGTCAGTCAGTCAGTTAGTTAGTTATTGGTCAGTCAGTCAGTCAGTCAGTCAGTCAGTTAGTTAGTTAGTTATTGGTCAGTCAGTTAGTTAGTTACCTATTGGTCAGTCAGTCAGTCAGTCAGTCAGTTAGTTAGTTGGTTATTGGTCAGTCAGTCAGTCAGTCAGTTAGTTAGTTAGTTATTGGTCAGTCAGTCAGTCGGTCAGTCAGTTAGTTGGTTATTGGTCAGTCGGTCAGTCAGTCAGTTAGTTAGTTATTGGTCAGTCAGTCAGTCAGTCAGTCAGTCAGTTAGTTAGTTAGTTATTGGTCAGTCAGTTAGTTAGTTACCTATTGGTCAGTCAGTCAGTCAGTCAGTCAGTTAGTTAGTTAGTTAGTTAGTTATTGGTCAGTCGGTCAGTCAGTCAGTCAGTCAGTCAGTCAGTTAGTTAGTTAGTTAGTTATTGGTCAGTCGGTCAGTCAGTCAGTTAGTTAGTTAGTTATTGGTCAGTCGGTCAGTCAGTCAGTCAGTTAGTTAGTTAGTTATTGGTCAGTCAGTCAGTTAGTTAGTTAGTTATTGGTCAGTCAGTCAGTCAGTCAGTCAGTCAGTTAGTTAGTTATTGGTCACTTGTTTATTCAGTCCGCCAGTCAGTCAGTGGTTAGTTAGTCGGGCAGTCAGTCAGTTAGTTAGTTAGTTAGTTACTTATTGGTCAGTTGGTCAGTCAGTCAGTTATTTAGTTGATCAATCATTTATTCAGTCAGTCAGTTACTTGGTCAGTCAGTCACAGTAATGAAAACTCACTGTGACCCACAGTAACACACATCTGTCTTACAGTCTCTGGTGATTGTGAACAACTGATAAATCTGCCTATAATATTTATTCCCTCTGCCACATGTAAAGCCCCTTCCTCTCACATAGCAAACTCCAGTTCGCTCTGGTCTGAACTCAGGATGATGCTCAACTCCCCGGGGGAAATGATTTCATGTGAAGTGTCCCTTCAGGCCTCAGCCTAGTGCTGAGCAGCAGGAAGCAGCAGGGCGCAGTGGGGGCTCCTGTGGTGGCCCTGACTGTCCACAGCAGGCAGCACCCCCCCACACACACACACACACTGCTGCAACCACCACTGTCTCTCTGTCCGTCTGCCTCCGATAGCTGCAAGCGACACCCTCCCACCTGAGAGTGTCACGCTGCAGCAACATGATGCTCAGACAGTAAATACACTGTCTATTGTTTCTGTGACCCTCTTACAGTTAATCACACTTGTATTAAATCCAGTCAGTCAGTGAGTGGTGCACGGGAACCAGGGAGATAATTATCTCAATTATCTGCTGTAAATTATGCTTCATTTGCCACTGGTCCTCAGAAACTGTCTCCTAAAACAACTATTTGCATATTATGCATTTTGCATCAGTTTTGTTTTCATAACTATAATGAGATCATGTATGATTCATACTTTTACTAATTTGAGTTCTAAAGTTAAAAGGGTCTTGTGCTCAGTGGGCAGAGCTGAGAATGGTTGTATGGATTAGAAGGTGGTTGGTTCTATTCCTGTGTGTGAATTCCAATTCCTATCATAACCCTCAAGCTCAACCCTTAATCTTAGTAGCCCACGAAACCAAGTGTTAAGGGCTATTAGCCCGGCCATCTTATAACATTATCGGTGCAAACATTTTACGTAGGCTGTATCTTGATAAAACAACTTAATAACGACATTACCACCAAGAAAAATGACCATTTTGTAACTAAACAATAGCATTTGACAAAAGATCATAAAATAAAAAAGCAACAATGTGGTAAATAATCCATTAAATGGGCCTAAACTAAAATATTACAATGATTTGTGTAATATTTATCTCTATTAATGCTTCCTTTGTAGCTTTCAACGCCATCTTTGTTTGGTGAAAATATGCAATGCATACTGGGTAGCCCTTGCTCCCAAGGGTGGTGTCGGAGAATCTCAATATTGAGGGCTATACACCCTAGTGTCCTGGGGTCGGGTCCATGCCTATGTTCCCACAGCCTTATGTTCCCACAGCCCTATGTTCCCACAGTTCTAAGACTTTTCTCAAAATTAGTTCCCACTGGACTCTCTCTACCTATCTGGACTCTGTCTATCTGGCCTGTCTAGCCTCTACCGGGTCTTTTTACTAAACTTAACCAACTCCTTTCTTCATTGCCTAAACCCAACCAATGGTGGGACCAAAGGGCTGTGGGAACATAGGGCCTAATTTTCAGTGACAACAAAAGTTAGAAATGTGGGAACATAAGGCTGTGGGAACATAGGAATGACCCTCTGTCCTGTCCTGAGCTGCTGTGTGTTAGGTAGAAAAAACTGTGTCCAAGCATGTAGTGTAAAATACTGTAGTAAAAATGGCTTCCATTGCAGCTTTGTGTGGCTGTGATGACAACAACATCTCTCTGGTTGACCATGATCCTGCTCCTCTGAATCAAACCTCACAAAGCTGACTCAAAGTATATTTCCTGGCTTTGTAAGAAGGTTAAACTAAACTTTGAGAATCTCACTTTTATGTCCTGTGCTACAAAACTTTTTGGATCAGTCCGTCTCGGTTTTAGCCGGATATCTTCTCTACAGGCGGAGGGGGGAGGCTGTGTCTTTGTTGGAATGCCAAGAGGTTTGGAACAGACCATAAATCAGACATGAACACAGCACAAACTATTGTAAATCTGACCAGTACTGTCATCAAATAAATGACCTGCAAATGTATAGCAGCAACACATTTAGCTGTGGGGAACATGGTGACCTCACCGACATACAGCATGTCTTAACACTTACTTTTATCATCTTTTTCCAAACATATTTCTCTATAAATGGAGATATGAGGCCTATATCTCTGTGTTCATTCACAAATAAGCATTTAACAGCAAGGAAGAGACAAACTGAGAAAAGACATTGAAAAAAAAAAAAAAAAAAAAGGGCCCGGGCAGAGAACAGGGGCACCCAGAGGCATGAATCATCCCAGCTGACAAGGAGACAAAGGTCTGAAACATGTAATAACTCAACTCTTACTGTGAATCTGTCATTGCAGTTAGAATTTTATGCCAGTGTGTATGTGTGTGTGTGTCCATGTGTGTGAAATGCTAAATTCTCCCACTTAGATGAAGGGCACCTCTGCGGAAAGAGGGATGGGCAGATTCGGCCCCTGTGGGATGGAGGGGTATTTGTCAGCGATGACGTCCTGGTCAAAATAATTCCGAGCTGATAACTGCTGGAGGAGATATGAGCAAGAGAGAGAGAGAGAGAGTCTCAGGGAAAAACATGTGATGAACTGTTACAGTAAAAGTCTGTCTGGGAGAAGATCCACAATTTGTAAAGTTAACTGCACAATATGTAGCCTAACACTCTGCCATGAGACTAGAGAAACACATGAAAGCTGTTATTGATAGGCTATGATATACTATTGTTGTTGTTTTTCATTTCTTTATTTATGTATTCCTATTATTATTATTATCATCATAATTTAATATGAACTATGTGTATATATATTTTTGTTATATAACAACTTACCTAATGACACCCAATCTGTGTATCCTTCGTCTTGTGTCAGCTTTTTACTGGTCAGTTTTGACCCGTATTTTAAATCAGCTGTAAAATACACTGAATACATTTTCTTTTCATCCAATTTGTTTTTCTTCTCTTGGTTACATTGTTAGGCTTCCTTATCCATGAAAATATTGGTTTTAATATTTTTGGGTGTGGGCCCCTGGGCCTTTTTTGTCAGTATGACCCTTGGCTTCAGTTGAACCTTCCTCTTGTCAGCTTTCTGCTACCATCTATGGTGTTTGGGTCGGTTTTGACCCGAGTCTTCAATCAGCTGTAAAACACACTAAAAACAATTATTTATCATCCCATTTGTTTCTCATCTCTTGGTTACATTGTTAGACTTATTTATCCATGAAAAGGTTTGTTTTGCACTTATGATTTCAGTTTTAACTGTAATTATTGTTCTTATCGTTATAACCGGGTCAAAATTGACCCGAACACCACAAATGTAACAATTTTCACCAGAGCATTTTAGAACTTTGTGAAAAAAACAAAAATGTTTTATTTTGTTTAAATAGAGGTTCCTGACAAAGTCAAAAAGTCTTGATTCTATAAACAAGTTTATGTGGTACTTCTATGCATTTAAAACTTGACAAGGGGTCACTGGTGACCCGAACACCAGAGGAAGGGTATAAGAGAGAGACAACATCAGCACACACACACATGCATAGGTATACAGTATAAATGTATATACTTAAAAAAATAATAATAAAAAAAAATATATATATATATATACAGAAAAAAAAGAGTGAGAGACATAAAGGAGGAGAGAGATGGAGACAGATTTCAAGAAAGGAAAAGGAGATTCTTCCCTCAGCCTCCTCCTCCTCACCATGAGGCTGAGCTGCACCAGAGGTGTCCTGTTGTATTAACTGCATTTTGGTATCAAAGAGAATAGTCTATTCTCTGCAGTTGAGTGTTGCATGTGTGTGTGTATTTGAGAGAGAGTGTGTGTGCCCGCTCTTTGCCTGCAAATGCGCACCAGGTTCAAACAGAATTCCCTCTTGGCCACGTGTATGTCGCCTAATCTCTGTGTGGATGTGAAGTGAATGTGCTGGAGGGTTTCCTCGCACATGTTAGCACAAACTCTAGTATATGTTAAAACACACACATCAACACAGCCACACTCACACAACCCCTTGACTTGACTGGCTGTGGAGGGAAATCTCCCCGAGGCTGGAGTCTTCGGTCAGGAGAGGTGGAGAATTCCTGATGCTGTCACTGATACAACACACGGTGACCTTGAGAGCAGAGAGCAACACATGCGCAGACGGCTCAGATTTTCTGCCCTGATTTGAGAGTCAGTGCATGTATGTGTGTGTATATGTGTGTGTGTGTGCGTGTGTGTGTGTCACATAAGGTTCCCTCAATCTCACCAATCCATCAAGTCAAGTCAGAGGCTTTGAAAGCTTTTGTGCCGGGGCAGGAGGCCGAGGTATTTTATTTACACCTCAGAGGGAGCTTCTCACTGTTCAGGAGGGTCAGACAAGGTTAGAAAAAAAAAAGAAAAAAAGGGGAAGTAGAGTTTTTATTCTTCACAAGTATCTGCAAAGTTTTTCTAATTATCTAATTGTCCTTTTTTTTCTTCCAAAATAGAACATCCTTATCATTGATCACAGGTTAAATGAAGCAGATTATTCTCCCCTGTCTTCAGCTGCAAGTCGTGCGTCATCCATGGCAGTCACTCATTTTCTAAGTGAGCCAGTGTCTCCAGGTGGAGAACAGTGAACCGTGATTGGCGGCACATCTTGCTCAGCGGTAACCAATCAGAATGCGGGAGTGCTCCACTTCAGAGAACCCCTGGAGAACACAAACTGTGTAAACTTTTGTTCCTATATAGCATCTGTTCCCAAGCATAACAGAGCAGATAAAGTGGAGTTTCCTCGTCTCTGTGAAGCTGCTGTGACATTATAGGTGTTTTGTTAAGTGCACCTCAGTGGTATGCAACTTTTTTTTTTCTATTTAACATTATCAGACTGACAGACAGCCTGTCATTTACCAGTAATGTGCAAATAAAGGTTATCTCCCCTGCTTCCTTCCATCAACTGGCTTTACTATCCGTACAGGTCACCAGTCTGTCACAGCGCTGCATGCTCATATTCATACCTACGGGCATTTTTACAGCCACCAATCACCGCAAAGTAAACTTCTGTAAATAACAATGACCACTTTGACTTCTAGTCCAGCTCCTCCAGGGAGACTCTGAGGTGATCTGGGGTCGGGTGGGAAATAAAACCTCCCTCCATCGTGTTCCAGACCAGGCCTGAGGTTTCCTCCCAGTTGGACGTACCTGAACTAAAAGGAGGGCAACCGAGGGGCAGATACCCCAAACCTGAACCCCAACGGGCTTCTTTCAATGCAAATGAGCAAGGGGGATCTACTCACGCTCCCTCTGGAAGCACCACTCCTTCATGTTGTGTCAGGAGGTGAGACCTGAGAGCCGGTGAGAGAAACACCTCGGCATAAACACCAGTGTTATGTGAGCTGATGTGATATCCATTTCCTCAGGTGAGGACCTGAGCAGGTCAGATGTTTACTTCTGAGAGCTTTACTCTTATCTCCACGTCCTCTTGGCCATGACACAGCGCTGAATCAATCCATCTTGTTCCAGCTCTGTAAACATCTGGACCTACAACAGCACATACACATGTCAGCTTATTAGAATAACTATTTGCCAACATTTCCACTGTTGGACCAGTTTCATCTGAGGTCACATGAGGTTAAAGCTGCAGCAGCGTTTGTGCTAAACAGTCCACACCTAAAAACAGACATGATGCACAGACCTGTCCATCATGAACAAAAGTCCTAAAGTCAAAAAAAGTCTGTTTCAACAATAACCAGGCAAAGTGTCCCAACAGTGTACTGTATCTGATATTGGTTGCCGTGGTTACAATATGCAATATTCATGGCTTGGGTTTACTGGGCTTGGGTTTACTCAACATCCGTGGAGGCTGTTTACTTCCTCAGTAGTTGATGATCTTAGTTGCCTGGTTACAATAATAATAAAACAACAAGCACAAAATATTTGATTACAATTACTATTTATCAAAATGGAAAGAAATATAAGTTTAAAAAAAGGATCTAATTCCCACACACAGTTCTCACAGAGCACACAGCCCCCCCCCCCCCCCCCCCCCCCCCCCCCAGGTGAACCGACAGCATACATAGTCAACATACAACATATAGACACCCCCCAATCTTATACTGTAGTTGAGTCCAGTTAAAGTTGTTTAATCAGTCTGTAACCATGTTTCCATCCACACGTTTCTTTTTGCATTAAGCAATATCGTATTAAAAATGCCTTCTGGAAACACAATTCATAAAAACTTAAAGCAGATATCAGCTTCGCGGCCGTTTCGGCTAATGCTGCGTTCAAGGCAGGCTTTTGAAACCGTAAGTTACAGCTTCAAGTCACAACTACGACTTGGTAGCGTTCCAGGTAACCCGTAGCTCGTGTTTTTACCATCCTGTTGTCTGTGAAAGTTCCCTATAACGGCCACTCGTAACTTCCGACCCGTGAACTCGTACCAGATCGAACTGGTATGACTTCACAGGAAGGAAAAACACAAAGTACGAGTTTCTTTGAACGCACCATGAGTTAGCAGCCCCCGCCCTTGTCAGGCATCAATTGGTCCTCGTGCTACGTCACCACATTCACGCGCATCCCTTGGCTGCACACACAGCCCTTCATGCCGTTCTCTCTCCTCATTGGATAACACTTGTATCCCACAAGGAAAATTTTCTCCTCGGGTTACAGCAGAGCAGAGTGACGGAGAGACTCGTGTTTAGGCTGAAATACTTCATGTAAGTGATTGCTGACGGAAAATAGGACTATTTAGGACTTATATTAACAAAAACATTCCACTGATATCTGCTTTAATACGGTCGATCTCATCGGATTTTCTCTTCATGGATACACATACATGTAACTTTATGCGTCAAATGCTGATGGAAACAGTTCTTTGCTGGATAAATGTGAGTTGTGATCATGTTTTATGTCAATCCCACTATACATAGTCAGCTGTTCAAAGACACAGTGGAGTAAACAGAGAAAGATGCAGGTGTACAGACGACAGACTGGCTTCATGTGTGTGTCAAGTGTGTGTCAGAAACTGTTTGACGTTCACAAACCACCTCCGGTATCTATAGTATTTAACATGCGGTGCATCTGATCTGCATCAAAGTGGTGTTTAGATGACAGGCATGTTGCATTATAAGCACCAGCCCATTAACCTAGAACTTGTGCAACATTTAGTAACTTGGCTGGCGTGCGTATGGCTCAGTGGTTTCCAGGCAACCACTTGAAGGACTTGGCATGTGCGCAACCCGACCTCGGACGATTAGTTCGAGGATGGATCTCCTTCTATTTTGCTATTTAGTACAAAATAAATGAAGAGTTCATTTGCAAAAGCAGATAAGTGCCATTTTGAAAAAGATGAGCTGATGCTTTTGAATTATTCTTTGTTGTTTTCAATAAAGCTTTATTTTTTTGAGCTATATCTGTTTTCTTATGTCTCATCTCCTTGGTCAAAGCCACTCAACTTTGGTTTGACTGGTATCACTTGGTGTAAATAATAATTAAAAATTGTTTTGAATTTTTTTTTTAAACAGAGTTATCTGTTTTTGCAAATGAACTCTTCAAATGGAAACACCTTACAAGAAAACAATTTAATACAGCAACATGTTGGCAAAACAGCACATGACGTCATTACACACAGCTTTTTATTTGATTTAAAGGTCTTAGATGGAAACACACCTGAACCAGCATTATTCACATTAATATTTGTCATTGATCTTCAGATAATTTCATTGACAAGTGGATAGAAACATGGTTAGTCATTCACAGACCAGCAGTTCGGTTTGTTTTTGAGTTGTTCCTCTGTGCCCTCAGACTTCTGGGACTTGTAGTCAGACACAATACAGGTAAGAACTTTAGCACATGTGCTGGGTGTTACTGGATCATGGGGAGCCAAACTGTTTTTACCACAATGTCACACCACAATGTGAACACTAAAATGTTGCTTCATGGAAAATGTATGCAGGACTGTGACATTGAGAATGCCAAGAAAACCTTTAAAAAAAAGTCTGTATTGTGTATGTGTGTGTGTGTGTATGTCTGTCAGGCAGGGCACACAAAGATCTGAGATGTCAAGTTGAGTTCATAAAGTTCACAGCCATCACCTTACGGAGCCACACTGGCTCTCTCAGCAGGCTCTTCAGCCTGTCAGACAGAGACAGAATGTGCACGCGGCTGCTGAGGGGCTTCACATCTGCTATTGATGGTTCACCACCAGAAAAAAAAAAAAAAAAAAAAAATGACGGAGAAAGAAGAAAAAAAAAAAGCACTGCTGCTTCTCAGACGCTACACTGACTAACAGCATCGACAGAAAGAAAATGGACTTTTAATAGACACGCCGACTCATGCATGAGGCGCACACTCAGGCGTGAGCCAGCGCACGCATACGGAGGAGAGACGCACTGTGTCAGCCTCTTCTCCGCGCCGACGGTGGCACTTCTGCTGTCACAAGCGATTTAAGTTCCATAACCGCAAAAACCACATCTAAACCCAGGCTTGTCAAAAGCCGAACGAGGGTCCAATTTATTTTGTTGTAAATGATGAAATGCGTTCAGCGGTTAGTGTTTGTGATAAATGTTTCTTTCTTTGCTGCCGAGCCAAAGGCCTCCATGAGCTCAGGTTGCAACGTCTTAATAATTTAATTCTGTCCGTAAGCACAAGAACAGGAGTCATAAATAATCTCTGTTTATGACCGCAATCTAAGCGGCTTCTTTTCTGTACGAGAGCTTACTTACGTTTTATCTATCTGCCCATAAATGGCAAACATCTCTTATGAGGTCTAATCACTGCGACGGATCCAGGAGGCAAAAAGCGTGTCAAGATCTTTAGATACTTTATGGAGCGTATCGTCATCTGTCCTCACCACCACGCGTCTGTACGTTCAGACACCAACAATAGGTCTTTTTTTTTTCTTTTCTTTTTACCTCAAACTGTCAAAACATCAATATCTACCTCAGAAAAAACAAACAGACACCACTTGTGCTACGAGGCGAAAAAGGTCAAGAGGTACATCTGTTTAACATTTTCACCATCTCCGATATCAGTCACTGTCAGGGGGGATTCGAACAATGATAGCACTGTCTGAGAGGGAGACAGGGAGGATGAAAGAGAGACAGGCTGTCGGACAGAGGAAGAGAGGGAGACAGAGAGAGAGGACTAACAGGAGTGAAGGCAGAGTGAGGGAGGAAGAAAGAAAGAGAAACGCTGTTAGAAGCTGGTTACCATCAGTCTCAGGCTGACACTCAACATCCCTGGAGGCTGTTTATCTGCTGCTGTTTACACACAGAATTAGGCTCTGTAGAAGCACCTCTGACATGTTTCCCTCCATCTCAAGGTGAGTCACTGTAAAAGCTTGAAAAAAAAGACTTTGCACAGGAATTTTCAAAAAGGAAAAAAAAAAAAGAATAAATAAAAACACACTGTCAAATTACCAAGATGGTATAAAAGAAACCCTGACCTTTTTGAGATAAAAAAAGATATTAAAAAAAAGAAATGGAAGTGCATAATCCCCCTCCAGCAGGGTTGTTAACATTTGCCAGGGAGAAATCAGACTGAGATACTGTCAGCTTCTATTAAATGAGTCTTCAACATTTCACTTAGAGGACCTGAACCTTTTTCAATCAGCCTCATAATGTGACTGATAGGAAAATATATGTCAACAATAATGCATATTGGTAGTATTGGTTATTTTCTACAAGCAAAGCGGTAAAAAGAATTGGGCAATTGATGGAAGTAACTGTAAGTCGACTGTTTTCTCACAGAGCCTGACAGTTAAAGGGATAGTTCAACATTTTGGCAAATTGGCCCATTGCCATAATCCCTATAGTCATAGCAGTAGGTTTGTTACCTTTAATTGTCGGTGCAAGCTATTTTTAGAACGGTGGAGCAGAGCCGTGAGCTGCTCAGAGCTACGATACGGAGGCTAATGGGATTTCTCGGTTTCCCTCATCAAACTCATCAAATACACAATCCAACAACTCCAAAACGCTCTGGTGGACAAGTTGTGACCTGCACATTCACCACGCTATGAGATAATAACAGAACGTTACAGGACAGAGTTATTTTAGAGGTAAATACAGAAACTGCTTGCTGAAAAACTGTCCCTGAAGGAAACACGCATCAGCGGTTTATGAATTTACCTCTAAAACAACTCTAATGATAACTGATATCTGATAACGTTCTGTTACTGATAACGTTCTATTATTATCTCATAGCGTGGTGAATGTGCAGGTCACAACTTGTCCACCAGAGCGTTGTGGAGTTGTTGGATTGTGTATTTGAGTTTGATGGGGGAAACCAAGAAATCCCATGACCCTCCGTAGCGTAGCTCTGAGCAGCTCGTGGCTCTGCTCCGCCGTTCTAAAAATAGCTTGCACTGGCATTTAAAGGTAACATAGTGATTATGGCAATGGGCCAATTTGCCAAAATGTTGAACTACAGTATCCCTTTAACTGAGTAAATGAATTGATAACTAAAATGATCTGTTGAATCTTGTTTCTCTTTTGCACTGTGTTCTCTCGCTGCTTTGAAGTGGGCATGGGATAAAATGTAAGGATCTAAGGCCCTGTCCAGACTGCAGCCCAAATGTGACTTTTTGCAAATCTGACCAGAATCCAGTCTCACTGACTGACAGTCCACATGGGATCAGATCCCATCTGCATGTATCCATATTGTGTGTGTGTGTGTGTGTGTGTGTGTGTGTGTGTGTGTGTGTGTGTGTGTGTGTGTGTGTGTGTGTGTTTCCAGAAGGAGAGCAGAGGTGAACCAGATCCTGACATCCTGACACAAAACTTCAATGAATCACAAAAATGAAATCCAGCCATCCCAGATGATTTTTACTTGCTACAGTGACTTTACGAAAAAAAAGTATCCAACTGTTTTAATGGGTTAACTGTAAGCGATGTGATGACATTACTGTAGGTGGGGAAAACATTCTGTAACTGACAATAAATCATGAAATAATTTAATCCTTTAATTTTGGTCATATAGAGTTTACAGAGAAACTGGTAATTATGAAAATGGATAGATGGCCGTGTAGCTGCTCCTCAGATGTTAAATGATGTTAAATGTGTTCTATCAGGCTAAACGCAGGGTTAAACATGTGGCATCCAACACTGCAGCATGTGGCTGTGGACTGTTGTGAAGAAATATCAACAACTGAATGTGGATTTTGGCTAAAACAACTGAACATGCCGTCAGGTGAAGGGACGAGCATAGCAACAGAAATCTTCTGTTTCTCATTAACGCTGAGCCACGTCATTTAGTAAACCATATAAAAATATACATATATAATATTGCAAAGCAGGTTTTGTTTTCAGTCTGGGGGAGTGGTGACTCATTTCAATGGTGTGGGACGATATCACTCAGAGTCAGAGGCCGAGTGAGAAAAGATGTTTTCAGGTTCTTTATAACAAACTGCCGCCTCTCCTCCGCATTTCATTAGAAAACTGAAAATTAATTTAAGTCCAAAATAGATAGAGTTTAATCATCCTGTCACCTCTGTGTTGTATAGTTCCCTGAGGCAGAGTGCCACTGGACCAGAACACAGGTAAATAAGGAGTAAATTCAGTCCCTGCTCCCTTTGGGGCGAGGCCAACAATTCAACTGGTCGACATCGTCTCCTGCAGTCGCAAACACGCCTTTTGGTTTTTAAGTTTTTTTTTTATTTTTCAGATTCCTCTGTTCTAATCCCTGTGTGTTGATGCAGCAGCTGCCGTGGGCGCTCCAGCTGGGCGTGAGCTCTACTGTAGTTCAACTGCATTGGAGAGTGAAACAATAGAGGTCAAAAACCAACCGTGCATCTGAAAAAAAGAAAAGAAGTGCGCCGCGAACCGATGAAATAAAAAAGTCTCGCAAAGTTTAATAGTTCATATTGCGTAACACAAACATTTCGGACTTCTAAGTATCACAACCACACAACAATCCTCCTCTGCCGGTGGGATGCACGCAGCTGTGTCTCAGAGGAATAAAATGGAGGTTTATTGGTGTTGTTGCAGAGTTACATTTGAAATAGCTTTTCTTTTTTCGTTTTATTAGGGTCCGGGCAGCGCAGCTGACAGGACACTATTGTATTCCTAGGAATTCTTCTTCTTCTTCTTTCTTTCTTTCTTTCTTTCTTTCTTTCTTCTTCCAAGGAAGTCATACTTCCCATGGGCGAAAACTCACCAAACTTTGCACAAAGGTTCAGTCCCATGCCAGATTCACTCAACTCCAAGGACATGTGCCCCCCCCTCCTAGGGGGGGCACAATAAGCGTTTAAATTTAAAAACTTTAAAAATTCCTACCAAACCAACGGTAGATGCTACAGTGTTGAAACTTCACCACAATGTCGCCTCAATACTGCTGAAACTTTTGTCCACTTAAACTTATTACAAATTATGAAGTCCATCACTCTGTTTTTTTCAATAACTGTAAAACTTTTAAAATGTATCTCCTCCCACAATTTTTGCTCAATTGACACCAAACTTGCTACAGAGCATCTCCAGACCGTCCTCCACAAAACTTGTTTCTCGGATTTTTGATTAAGCAAAAATTGAGCCTACAGTGCATGAAAACGTTTGACTGCAAACAGTACTGTAAACATATACCATCAAATTCTTGATAAATACATTTTCAATCTTCCTGAAAAAAAATGACAATATTCTGGAGTCATGGTTTATGAAGTTTGGCAAATATCAGAATTTTAACTCAAAAACTGAATTTTTGAGAACATTTTGAATTCTGCTCTCATGGGAACAACTGCAGTCAATGTGAGAGTGGAATTTATAAACATCAGATTTTCTCTTATGAAGCAAAACACTTATCATTAAAAACAAATCACCAACATTTCCATGCTGTCAAGATGCAATTTATGTATTATCAGATTTTTGTTTAGATGACTGAATTATTGACATTTTGACCATTTCATCACAACAGCTGCCCGGGCACTGGCTCACCTGAGTGGATAAATGAAGCTACACAGCAGGTCTCACTTCCAGCCAATTAGCTCAGTGGGTTAGGAGCTGGTTCTTGGTGTCAGAGATTGTGAGTTCGAGACCCAGCAAGGGTGATGATGATGATGATGATGACGGATCAAAATGTCACATGTCCTTAAGCTGTTTTGCTGTCTAAATGCAATTTATGTATTAACAGATTTTTGTTTAGATAATATAATTTCTGACTTTCTGAAATCTGCCTTGACAACAGCTGCCTGGGCACTGAGTCCCTGAGTGGATAAATGAAGCTACACAGCAGGTCTCACTACCAGCCAATTAGCTCAGCGAGTTAGGAGCTGGTTCTTGGTGTCAGAGGTTGTGAGTTCGAGACCCAGCAAGGGTGATGATGATGATGATGACAGATCAAAATGTCAGTTGACCTCCATATGAAACACAAGACAATTGTCCTAATGGTGGCATCACAGCAAGCCTCTAAATTAAAAAAAAAAACAAATAGCTTGGACTGGTCCATGCGCGAAGGCTCCTAACATCTTAGACTCATAGTAGATGTTTGACAAATATCATTATTTTACCTCAAAAACTGATTTTTCTTTTTACTGTGGTTTCAAATCTGCCTACACGACAGTGAATGGCTTACTCAATTTGTGAAGCCACTGTTGATCTGCCACTTGTCAATTAGCTCAGTGCGATAGACAATGGTCTTTGGTTCCCGAGGTTGTGGGTTCAATCCTCAACTGATGCAAATTGAACATTATAAGGTCAATTGTCTTGTCTTCCTATTCTCCTGTTTGTTGCTCAGAATTGCCTAAATTTGCCCAAAAGTAGCCCGGACCCGACCCATCGCTGCGCAGCAGCTATAATTTTTTATTTTGTCTTTGCTGGAATGGAGGGGGTGGTTTGTGATGGGCAGAGTGAGGCTGCAGAGACATTTAGGTGATGGAAGAGTGGATTCTTTTTTTTGTTGTTCTTCCCTCCCCCGCTTTTTCTACAGCGCTGCAGTATATATGACTTCAGATTGGGGAACGCCAAACAAGCACTCGCTTCTTCTTTTCTTTTTTCCCAGCGTCTGAAAGCAATTCAGGTATTACAGCACCATTTGATATTAGATATCTATATGTGAGACTGTTTGTGACTCAGTTTGATTTCACATTCACTTTTCAGTCACTTGAGTTTCAATTGGGTGTATCAAAAGAATATATATCAGCTTCTATAGCCGGCCGTTATCATTATCATTCAAACCCAATAATGTGAGCTGCAGAAGAGGATCCATCGAGCCAAATTCCCTTTTTTCTTGCCCTCGAAATTATTTTACTTCTAAATTACACCTGGTCCACAGAAAGGTCATTAACGGAAGTGCATACAGAGCGGCCAGTCGTCGTCCGGGCCGTTCATTGAAATTCTAGACATTACGCTCCCACCTCAGGGGAATCTGGACACAAGGTACAAAATTAAAGGATAAAACTGCCTTTTATCTTGCCGCATGCAGACAACCATCAGCTTTCTTGGCCTGAATCATCAAGAAGCCAGATTACCCAGCTGTCTTTGGGGCTGGACTCAGGTTTTCCAGCATCACAAAAACTGGACTGTTCAAACCAGGACCAGTCGCTGCTGTCCATTGTAATCTTACGCTACGCGGCTCTAAAGCCACTTCTTCTAAAAACATGTGAACCGCTGCCCAATCAGCTCGCAGGGAGAAAAGAGAGTCATTGTACCATCAGGAAGTGAAGCGAAGTTTACTCATCAACCTCATTAGTTTGCCATCTGTGATAATTACATTGCAGATGGAAAAAGGGCAATTGCTGAACATTGTTGGGTCCACTTCAGAGGAGCGCTGACCAACACCAGAATGAATGGGATTAGTCTCATACTGATTGTGCATACTGCTTTTTTTTTTTTTTTTTTTTTTTTTTTTTACATTTTACACATTTTCTACACCTTTCAACATAATATGTTCAGATGAGCAGGGGCTTGTATTCATATTCTAAGTCTGCTCAGGTTTAGGTAACAAACATTATTTGGTTAAAGGGGAATTTTACACATCAAAGTCTGTTTACAGGTCTCGGAGAGTATCACTGTATGATTGAAGAAAAAGAAAGAGAAAAAAAAGCCATATGAAGTATTTTGTTGCTCCGGTGGGAGCTGCATGACATCTGATAAGTCGCCTCCAGTGATGTCACGTCAGGCTGCTGAGAGGACTACAAGTCTGAGGAATGAAGAGAGAAATGTGAGGCTGCAGAAAGAAGCTTTTATTCCCTGCAGACAGCTCTTCATCTGGGATACAGTAGAGGGTGGAGGTTCTGGTCCACACCACACAGTCACAAGTCAGCTAATGGTGATCTGCCTGCATTGTGGGTAATGTAGGCAACAGGCTTTAACAAGGAAGGTGATGCTGCACTTATTTCAGTCACTTTTTTTTCACTTATTTTAAAGCCCCACAGTATTTGGCTTTTTTATTAGCAAAAATCAAACATTGCTTTCATAAATACATATTTCACTGAAGTGGAATCACACCATAAATCACATCATGCAACAAAAGCACATTACAGAGATGGAGGAGACATTCACTGTATCACTGTGACATCTACTGTAATCTGGTATGAGTGAAACAATGGCAAGCTGAAAATAATTTGAAATCAGTTTGAGTCTGGTTTTAAAGCCCCAGTATGTAACTTATTTGGCTTTTTATTAGCAAAAATCAAATATTGAATTTGATTTTCCTGAATAGATAACATGAGAAGTTACGCAATGTCCCTTAACAGAGCTCAAAAACTGAGGTGTGAAAAATAACAATTGTGCCATTAACCACACATACACTGATCAGGTATAACATCACGACCACCTGTCTAATATTGTGTTGGTCCCTTTTGCTGCCAAATCCACAACAAACTGCTCTGCACTGTGTGTTGTGACAGCTTTCTATCAGAAGCAGCGTGAACTTGTTCAGCAGTCTGAGCAACAGTAGCTGGTCTGTTGGATGGAGCACACGGGTCAGCCTTCTCTCCCCATGTGGCCGCTTCACCACTGATCCTTCCTTGGACCAACTTTTGATAGATCCTGACCACTGCAGACCTGGGAACAGCCCACAAGAGCTGCAGCTGTTCACATGCGAGACCCAGTCCTCCTTGGAGAACTGGACCAGATCCTGACCCTGAACATTTTTCCTGCTTCTAACATCAACTTTGAGGACAACATGTTCACCTGCTGCCTAATATATCCACCTACTGACAGGTGACCATGATAAGTGTTATTCACTTCGCCTCTCAGGGTTTGTAATGTAATGCCTGATCGATGTATATATGTGTCAGTTTAGAACCTCTATGGTTCTCTTCTCTGAATTCACCTGCAATCAAAACATTTTTGTGAATGATGTTCACACAATAACAGAGGCTTGAATTGTTGTCATTGGTAACCAGAGTGAAAACTCAGAGTATCAGGTCTTCTTATCATTTAATTTTACCAAATGAGAACCCCTCTGTCAGTCATTAGCACACTGCAAAATGGTGAAATATCATCAGAAGTTTGAACTTCCAGACGGCTTTATATGTGTAACATGCTAATACAGTGTTAGCCTGACTGCTGTTACAATACATTGTATTTAGGAGAATGTGCATGGACATGTACTCATTTACATCTCCTGTGTATGAATGAATGTGTTCAGGTCATGTGTTTCAGTGTGATGTGTTCATCACACTGAAAAACCCCATGTGGTGCTTCATCACACATTTCAAAGAAACATGCTTTCATCAACATTCTATGCACCGTACAAGGTGAACATGTTTTCATGCATAATTTTTCAATTTCAAAGTCAATAATATCCCCCCACCCCCTTCGCTGTCTCTCTCTCTCTTACACACACACACATTATAAAAAGTCAATTTGCTCGGTAGTAATGTCTGTGGTATTCAGACTCACCCGGGGGGTAGAACATGGCAGCACTGTCCTCGAGCTACGCACACGTTACGCATCAACATATGTTACATTTTCTTTAAGCTTCATCATCATCAGTCTGGGCTGTGGAGCAGCAGCTCATCATTTATCTTCAGTGGAACAAGCCTACATCAAAACCTAGTGTACGGCTGGAAGTTGTTAGAATTAGATATTTAGATGGATAATGATACCGTTTGATAATGAATGTATGACAGAATTATAAGATTTAGATTAGTAAACTCTAATGACACCAGTTAGAGAAACTGGTTTAGAGCAGCCATACAAACATAGCACGCAAACAGCCATTGATACATGATTCAAACCCAATAAGACAAAGTTGAATATGAAATGGTTTTAAAAATACAATTTGGAAAAAAAACAAACATAAATGAATAATTAAAGGTATAATATGTAGGAATTACCCCCGTCTAGCATTGCAGTTGCATATCGGAACGTATTCTTGATGTTGCATTCACATGAAATCGGGCAGACATCAGACAGACGCTGCATGTAACAGGATAAACAAGCAAAACAATACAGGCGTGACAAAATGTTGTCATGGTGATGTCGTATTGTTTACCTGACCCACGTTTTACCGTCTTTCTCTCCTCGAGTAAAATGACATCCGGTTGGTTTGCCGACGGCCGTCTGCCTGACTGCACCTGAATGCAACATCAGTGCCTCCGTCCTTCCTCACACTACACAGTGGTGACAGTTTTAACAGGCGCTACCTGGAAAACTTTCTCCCCGAGCCGACAGCTCCGCTGAGTTTCTATGGTTACCTACGGTCACGCTGCCACTCAACGTAAAAGATGGCGATGGAACATGGCCGCCTCGGTTCGGTGCGTCGCCCACTTATGTATTTGTAACGACTTGTAACAACTCATTCTAAGATACGAGAAAGCTTTCATTTGTATGCAGGTGTGATTCGACTTCAGTGAAATACGTATTTATGAAAGCAATATTTGATTTTTGCTAATAAAAAGCCAAATAAGTTACATACTGGGGCTTTAAGCATGAAATAGTTTTAAAAATACAATTTGGAAAAAAAGACAGAAGAGGCAGGAGTCTGTGGAAGATATCAGATATGAGTAGACTATGTGAGAGAGTATTGTGTACGTATGAGAGCATGGAAATCTATATGTGAGCAAATTATGTTACATGTAGGCTATAATCTCCTCTCATATCCACCTACCTGTTAACTCTGATGACAGCTGAGCCACATCCAACATTTGTTAGATGGGGTGAAAGGTTCCTAGAAAGCTACGATGTGGACATCTGCTCTTTGATTATTCTGTCACACCCATGTTAATGCTTAATCCTGCATATAGTAACATATTAAATCCCCTTCAGACATGTATAGAAATACATAAACACACCGTGCTTTGTATCCAGGCCAAAGCCCCAACAGTCAAATCTAAACTCACACAAGGAACACGTCCTTGGGGAGGAAACATCTAAGCCGCACATACATCACACAAACAAGAAGCCTCATAACATGCCTGAGAATCTTGATGTTTGTACCAGAATAATCCAGTGTGTGTGTGTGTGTATGTGTTCACTGGAACATTACAAACAAGAGCTTCTAATTTGGCATACGTATTGTGTACCACAGGGTTCGGATGATAGTTTAGAGCTGATATTACAACAGGCTATTAGATTGCTGTGATTTTGTCTGACATCATGCTGGTTCACAAATTGGTGTTTTTTTTTGTTCCTTTGTTGTTTTTATCACATTTTGATCTATCAGATTAGAAATGTTCATACCTACATATTGAGGACAAGCAAATAAATAAATAAATAAATAAAGATTATTTTAAGACAAGTGTCCGTGGCTCCTTGTATGCCTGCAGAGTCCGGTGAAAACAGCCTGTAACTGAGGCTGTAATTATCGCTGAGTTGGGAGAGAAAAATGACCCACACACCGGCTGCAGACAGGTAATAACATCTCTGGCAAGTGCAGGTAATGTTAAAATCATCTCACCTTCCCCATGAATTCTGATGTTCAGAATGAGTTTTTTTAATTGGATTGCAATCTACATCAGACACAGCCAGTAATTCACAAGTACACAGTCCTAGGATTAACAGTCTGGAATAAGAGTTTAAAGGGACATTGTGTAACTTCTCCTGTTATCTATTCACGTAAATCGATTATTTTGTTCAAAAGTATGTTTTTCATTTATCAGTACTCATCCCCATCAACAAAGTGAAGTGTTCCTTTCAGCTCTGAATGAGCCGTTCATATCATTCATATCTCCATGTAGCGGGTAAGCTCGGTGCTGGCTGCCATGTGGTGTCGCCATGTTTTTACGTTCAGTGGCAGCGTGACGGTAGGAAACCACGGAAACTCAGCGGATACACCGGAGCTGTCGGCTCAGGTCGAGGTGGCGTCTGTGAAAAGTCACCGCGGTAACGCAGTGAGGAGGAATGGAGCGTTACACTGATGCTGCATTCACCTGCAGTCGGGCAGACGGCCGTCGGTAACAAACCAGATGTCATTTTAGTCACAGAAGTCGAGTGAAAGCCGGTAAAACGTGGGTCAGGTAAACAATACCACATCGCCATGACAACATATTGTCACGTGTATCGTTTTGCCTCGTGCTGACGGACCACTTGTTTACATAGAGGCTTGTTTATGCCGTTACGTGCAGCGGCTGTCGTCCGTCTGCAGTCTGCCCAATTTCATGTGAATGCAGCACGAAAAATACGATTGAATTGCTTGCGATAACCGCAAAGCTAGATGGGAGTAAATCCTACACAATGTACCTTTAAGTTGTTTTTGTTTTTTTCATCATTTCCATGTACCCCATCCCATCCACCCAAAAAGTGACTACTTTATGTAACTCTCTGTATGATTCTTTTAAGGACACATTAATGTAGCTGTCTCTGAAGAATCAAGCAGACCTCATGTCTGGTCTGTTTGTGTTATGGCTGGATGCACATCAACAGCACCATTGACGTGTGTGTTATTGATGCACAAATGACATCCCACAGAGACAGAGATTGTGACAGCTTCCTCAGAATAACTCAGGCACAATTAGATAGATGGATAACAATCATGGCTGCGCTAAAGGAAAGGGGGCCTGGCTGAATGAATACATTTAATTGCCGCTTCTTTGTGTGTTTGGAAATGGCAGCATTGATTTCTCTTGGTGAGAGTGATTGCCACAAATGTCCTGATCAATTTGCCTATCGACATAAAATTACCTTCAATAATGTATAAGTGGAGGGGTCAGTGAAGGTCAGAGTCCACTGCAAATGATATTAGCGTTTGCTGTGATGTGATGGTATCACACTGTGCATTCTGCTCCAGTGTGATGACCTGATCTTGATAGAGAAGCTGTGCAGAAGGGGCCTTGAGTGGCACAGTAGGTTGAGCAGGGGCCCCATACGTAGAGGCTACAGTCCTCACTGCAGGCGGCCCCGGTTCGAATCCCGCATTGGACGGGCATTTCCTGCATGTCATTCCCCCCTCTCTCTGCCTCCACAGTTCCTGAAATATCTAATAAAGGCATGGAAAACAACTCTGTCTCGTAACCTCCCGTTATCATCTCATAGCTCGGTGAATGTGCAGCTCACAACTTGTCCACCACAGCATTTTGAAGTTGTTCGATTGTATATTTGATAAGTTTGCCAAGAAATCCCATTAGCCTTCGTAGCGTAGCTCTGAGCAGCTCACGGTTCTGCTCCGCCATTGATCATAATATTGCAAACAGTGACTGCGTTTACATGCACTTCAGTACCCCGATTTTATTCAAGGTTTTTAAGTATCCCATTTTTGTGTTTGTGCATGTAAACACCATTTCCCGCCCACACCCGAATTTTCTACCTGGAGAACTCAGAAAGAAACCACCATACCCCGATATCTGATTGCCGCTCAGCCAACCGTTACCATAGATACGTTACTAACAAAATGGTGGCAACAACAAGAGCATATTTCTGGAGCGACGAGGAGACTATTAAGTTTTAATATTTTTTCATGCGAGAAAGTAACTGCTGTAGATCCCCAATGAGCGGTCCGTTTAATCCAAATGATGGCTGTTTAGAAGTCTACTATGACGTTTTTTTCGGAGAAGTTTTGACCTGCTTTGAGCTGCTTGGCCGGCCAGCCTACGTCGTCACCCCGGGGGACAAAACAATCGTTAATTAACTTACCCGCCTGGTTAAATTATTTTTTGGAGATAAATGTTGGTGTCATTGATGAAATCTAACAATTGTGGCAGTAGCATTAGTTTGTTTGAATGAAAAGTGAGGCTTCATGTGGAGCAGCGCTGCCTGGGACTCTGTAGCCTAACGTTATGTACAGAAATCACCACTTTTACATCGATAAATGAATATTTTACAAAGAACTGATCAGCCTGCATTACATTTTCTTTTCTTTTATTAAGTTATATAACATGACAGCAATTTGTACATATTTCCAAGTAGTTGTGCTTCCTGTGAGAAACAACACATTTGAAACACGCATACGCACATAAGACGCAAGATCATGTAAATACCATACCCCAAATTTGATCAAAAACGGGATACTTAAAAACCCAGATTAAAATCTGGGTAGCCTACTGAAGTGCATTTATACGCAGTCAGTGTTACATATGAGGTGGCCAACTGCCCTCTGGTCTGTAAACACAGCTGTAATAAACATCTATTTCCCAGCATTGTATGTATATAACCACAGCACTGATCACCCTCAAAACATGTGATCCACAGCTGCACTTGAACACAGCAGTGCTCCACATGGAGCCGTGCCCTCTGTGTAGACATGGTGCAGCAGCCATGTTCATACACTTCACTGGAAGCAGAACCCAATCATATTCAGTGCACTCTGGCCTTGAGACAAGTGTCATTGTGAGCATGCACAGGTCAGACTGAACACTCTCAAACACTACAGTAAACCATCACTCAGAATACAGACGTCATGATCATCTGATTATGTAGCAGTGGTATATTCTTCACCACATATGAATAAAAACAACAACTCCACTCAAGAACTGATCGTCATACATGCCACAGTTTAATGCATTCACTTAAAAATAAATGATGTGACAGGAGTTTGTATTTAAAATAATAAAATCATAAAAAATATGAATTTTCCCTGATTTTATATTTTTCTGAAAGAAGAAAACACATGAATCACACATAATAACAGATCAACACAAAAAGTAGCAATTTAATTTCAGTTGACCTCACAGTTGGAAATAGAACTTTTGGACTAAAGGTTATAGCAGCATTTAAAATGTTGAAAATGTGCAGCAAATTCAATTAATTCTAGTTGAATCACCAGGATTAGTGGATTTTCTCACAAAGTAAATCTGTGTGAACTTTTTTTGTACCAAGTTCAGCTTTGGTGAGTCAGAGTCCTGGTTTCAGGAGGCTATCAGGGGATTATTGGCTGTATGCACCATTCACTCCCATTGAACCTAATATCTGCTCCACAAAGAGCAGGGATTTGTGCACAATCATGAGTGAGGTGTTGATGTTGATGACAGACTAAGCCGATCAATCATTAGAATGTCCATACTGTAAATGTGACACGCGTGTAGTATATGGCGTCGTAGCAAGGGAGTGATCGACACTCTGTTTAGGTCAAAGGTTAACTCACGTGGATTTGATATCTTTTTACTTAATTGTAGTATTTATTGGATCAAAAATAATTCATCTGTCACATTCTGATTGTATCAACTCAACACTAAACCTTCCATGTGCTTCACACAGGCAGTAGTAAGAAAATAAGATCTGCAGTTGCTAAACCATTAAAGACGCCAGTGCTTGGCAGAAATAGCCAGTAGGCCTATTTGTCCAGGAAAAGATGATGGCTCCCATTGTGTCATATCAAACCAAATACAAACACATTATTTGTTTGCATTACTTGTTCTCTGGTCTTCTGTGGTGAGCTCTATACACTCCATTGAAAGACTTACAGTGGTGTCCACACTGGCTGTGAAGGGATCTCTTACTAGTGAAACACCACTGGAGAAGAAGGAGTCAAAATGCATTTGAAAGAAAATCTTAGGCCTGTGCATTTGTACAGATTGTTCTTTTTGTATCTCCACCCTCAGGTCACTGCTCCACTTCCTGATATCTAGTCCTGCAACACAAAATGTATTTATATTTATATAGCACATTTAAAAACAACCTTAGTTGCCCAAAGTGCTGCTGCAAGAGAAATAACCCTCATGGAGTTCTTTCTTTCTTTCTTTCTTTCTTTCTTTCTTTCTTTCTTTCTTTCTTTTGTTTGGCCATTGCATTTTCTCCCTCAGTGTCTGGAGTAATCTTTTCCCTTTATGATCCTATGTATTCACATCACTACAGTACTTCTTTCTAGAAACTACACTACACGAGAATGACATAATTTACCAAATATAATTACCAGTTATGATCACACTATCTCTTGAACTGCTCATGAGCTTCACTTTTCATACAACTTGCCATGTTTTTCCAAACCAATTTAAGAGGTTATGAGCCTTAAAGGACCCTAAACATAATATTTGAGTTAAATCATGTGATTTTTAAAATGGCTGGACATACAAACAGATCCAGCTGGATCCAAAGAAACACATCCAGCCAACGTGCACACATGCATGTTGTTGTCTGGCCCAGTAATCTGGCCCATGTGTAGCAAGTTTATCAGATGCTCCCTCCACATCTGCACCAATTCTGGCACGCTCACGGAAACTCTTGTGGCTGTTGGACAATGAAAGGAATAACAGCCAGAATCTGTCAGGCCAGACCAAGACCCAGGTGTTTGATGGGCCAGGAGTTTCATCATCTGAGCAACCAAATACAGTAGACTTCCGCCTGGGTCTGAGCTGCTCAGTGAGCTTTAAGAGGTCTGGGATCACAGATGCAGGATAAGTGGACACAGACAATGATTTAAGCAACAAACCAAAAGATAATATAAATAAAACCAAAGAGAGCAGGTGTCTATGAAAGAAAGAAAAAATATAGATAACAGAGAAAAAAACACAACAGACAAAACCTGTTTAAATCCAGTCTTTTACCAGTATTGCATGATGTAAATTGCAGATTTCCTGCTGTTGCATCATTTGCTTTCCCACCATTTCTGGATGACTGTTGACATCTTGGAATGCACAATTTGATAGGACCAATAATAACAGTGATGAACCAGAGTCACGTTTTGTAGCTTTAAATCACAAAGTGTCATTAATTCAAAGCTCTGACTTGAAACAACAGCTATCACAACCACCGCACTGCCAATTAGATTTATATGTTGTTTATAATAATGAATTTCACAGATGGCTCCAGACCTGATTCTCAGCCCAACACCTTACTAATGGATGCATGCAGAGTGAATGCGGTGAGGCCTCACACTGCAATAACCTTTATCATAATTCATTAGGAGAATAAGCATACCCAGTTATCTCTGGGCAACAGATTGAATGGAAGGCAACTGGACTTGTATTTGTCTAGGAAGAACCCTCTTATCCAATGGGCTTCATCAGTTCAATGCATCGGTCTGACTAGTTCTCAATAGTGTGACCCAGGTATTTAACCTTGGTTGCCATGGTTGCAATAAAAGCACGTCGCCTGTACCTGCTGAGTGGTGTCCCTACCTTTGTTGCCATGGTATCTGTCATTACAATCATGTATTGGTCGGTGATTAAGGATAAAATGTACTTCTTCTTCAACATTAGACAGTTTTGTCATAGTTACAACAATAATTAGGCTAAATGTCAACGGACCTCATGCAAAACTTTCACACCAGAATCAAACACTGCTCTCTTATGTCAAATTCGTCCACCAACTGGATATGACTCAGGTCGGGTTTGGGCCTGTGCTTCGTTTTTTTCATAAAACACATTTTTGTGCTGGTTGTGCTGTGTGTTATGATTGTCTGCTATCAGAATCATTAGCTCAGTAATAATATAAGATGGCTACATGATTCTCATGCCTGCCTCTGTCCAATCCATTTTGGTATTTCATTCAAGTTCATCACGTCATTATGATTGGTAGCATAGAAAATTAATATTTTTGTCATGTGTGCCTGTATTTGAACCCAATGATGACGCATCAGGCCAGGCAAATGTTGCATTGTTTTTTTTGTTTGTGTAGGTTTGGGCCGAGTTTAAATGCTAGTGAGTTGGGCTGCTTCAGGTCTGGGCTTCAACATTCGCTGGTATGGTTTTAATTTTCAGGCCCGTTGAAAACTCTATTCTGTCCAAATGAATGTTCAAAAAATATTTTAAATATTTTATATTCATCAGGTTTGTTGTTGAAAATCCCTGGTGCAGCTGTGGTCATTTGAGAGGATGTAATGCATTGTGCAGTTGAGGTGTGCTTCTGTTTGGGACTGGTCAGCCTTTCATCCATTGATTAAAATAAAAAATAAATTACAGAACGCTATGTTTGTACATTTGCCCTAAGCAGGGAAAACAAAAAAATGTCATTTTATGTTCCCTAATGGCCACCGTACATTCTCTGACACCATTTGAAAGAGAGGAAAGTTTCAATTTATTGCTACAAACATATGCAGTAAACATCACCAAATATTGAACTGGCTTTGACCACTGTAAATTGAGAAGTGCTGTAATTACTGTACTGTGCACTAACAGCACTTTACTTAGTTTTTTATAGGATGATAAAAACTTGTTCTGGTCAGTAAATGGAGTCATAAGAGAAAGCTTTGTGACAGCAGAGGAACTTTTCATCGCACAGACCATCTGTGCAGCTATTTAAATATAGAAGTCAGAGAGTGAGTCAGCTTCTTTTCCCTGTATTGAGTCATGTCTCTATGTAGCTGATGTCCATGTTGACCTTAGAACAATGTGCACTGGGGACTAATTCTTACCAGGGCCAGTGTCATCTCTTCAAAAGCTTGTAATTGATTGACTTCCTTTGGGGATTCTTATGTCTGTCTTCCCTGGTTTTCACACATAGACACTCGTGCGCTGCCACACACACACGCAAACACATTTCCTCTGCTCTTGTTACCCATGCATGTGAGTCAAACTACCAGTTAAGCATCCTTGTTAAAAAGATACAAATCAGCATAATTGAGAGCAGATGGTGTGGAAGTATGTGTGTGTGCAGAGGGGGCACATTGCAGGACATTTGTACCTGAATGAGGCCTGTGTTATGAGGTGAAGTGGGCACTCCATGAAGCCAGCTGGCGGCTGATAATAAGGCAGCCTGAGCTGTTCCTAGCTGTGGTTTTCAATTTAGCAGCCTTTGCATCAGGCTCAGGTGGAGGAAGATGGGGAAGAAGCGCTGAGAGCTTCTATAAAGGCCCCCCGAAATAACTGAGAGTGACATTCAACCTACAAATAGCGGTGTTGACACTGAGCCCTGCCTGGGAAGCAATACAGCCTTGAAAGTTAACAGGAAGGGGAAATAAACAGCTGCCTCTCTGAATGCAGACTGTATTTGGCGGGCATGGCGCGGTGAAGGCAGAGCTACAAATACTCATCAGGCCCAGGCTCCCACAACTGTTACTGTAGCATATGAGCTGTGGATGAAGCTCAAAGTCAAATGAGGTGAGCACATTGTAATCTGCTTTATCTTTCTACAGTGCCTATTAGGGGTGAACCCGGATACGTATTAGGAAGGACACAAATAATGCTTTGATGAATAGTTTTGCTGTCCGAAGTTTCTCCTCATTATTCGGGAGCTTTTTTCTAAAGAAAAAGAAATGTTTGGATCAGCAACAGCAACATAACCAGGTGATTCTGGTTCACACTCCAACACAGTAGGTGGCGCTAATGCACCTTAAAGCAGTACTTAAGAACTTTCAATTTTGGTTGAGTTTGGCGGCGCCAGTGGCCCAAAGTGGTAGTGTTTTGCCTGAAGGAAGACTCCATTTCCCATGAGCACCAGCACGTAGTGCCGTAAACATCCTGATCTCCCGGTGCATGGAAATTAACAGAAGACGTCCAAACTAAGTTTCTGTTACCAGCGGATCATTTCACAGTAAACACACATGCACTATCCGGCGGAAAAGTACCGCATTGCTGCTCCCTCCTCGTCGTGACTCGCAAAAGTGAAACTTAAGTGAGAGCCGGGTTCCTACCATGCTCCTGAGCTGCTTAGTGCCAGTGAAGGCGATACAGACCCCCTCAGGCCATGACAGAGGTGTCATTCAACCTGTTGTAAGTCCATATACCATCATAAAAGTTATGAAAATATTATATGAAGGTTGAAAAGTTCCTTAGTGTTGGTTTAACGTTGGTGCGCCGCCATAGAAGCACAACACGAGTAGATTGCCAAACACGAGCTGCAGCACTGCCGGCTGCCGCCACAGGAGTCACCCTGTTTCATTTGTGTCTAGTTCACGTTAGGATTGCTAAGAAACAGCAACTCCCAGCATGCATTGCATTACAGTAGACAGGAAGTGCTCACCGATACTTCCAGGGTCACCGTTCAACAACATGTTTTCTCATAGACAGTAATGGGAAAAGAAGCGGCTATAAAATGGTGGATAGTTTTTTTTTTAGTGTCTCGCGAAACAACTTGTTTCACTACCAGAATTTGATCCATTCAGTCTGATTACGTTTGGAAAGTCTAGAAGAGCCGCATGATTAAATTATTTTATTCCTGTTCTAGTTAGCTGAGAGCTATTCTAGTTAGCTGAGAGCTAGAGTTTATTATCACCTTTGTGAGTGACGTTTGGGGTAAAACCCTTCTTCAGTCTGGCACCCAGCTTTTAGATTTTGTGGATGTGCGTGCATTCTCTATTGTTTTTCATAGTTATTTCTTTCAGTCCATCAACTATGTGGAACTAACCAACTCACTCAGTATTCCTCCGTACAACCAGACTCGTACTGAGTTGGTTAGTTCCAGATAAACAGGAGGTTATGGGTTATGTTTGGGGGGGCAAGTCCAAGTCATTTGACATATTGAGCATTTTATAAAACATACCGCCAAAAGAACAAGGATTAAAGGTGAATGTCCTGTCAGAGTCCTGACTTATAAATCCAATAGAACATCAGAACATCTGAGGATGGACTTAAAGAAAGTCTATCACCATGAACCACAGAATTTGACTTAACTCAAACAATTCTTTAAAGAAAAATGTTTCAATATTCCCCAACAGGTGTTCAAGGCAAGTGGAGACTTGTCCAAAGAGATTGATGGCTGTAATTAAGGCAGAAAGTGGATTTATGAAGTGTAACATCAGGGGACTGATGACTTTTCTAACTCTGTTATTTTACTTGTTAATTTTTTTTAATTAATTTTCAGAGCTGTCCCCATTTTTTTGATGTATTAAGGGTGAATTTGTAAAATTAAGCTGTAAACAATGTATTTTTTAATGAATTTTGATTTCAGACTGCATGACAAATTATCTTCCTATTTCAAAGGGATATGATGTTCTCTGTCCTGTACTGTAGGCTTCTCCTAGGTGGAGTATGTAGCTGACTAAAGGCTGCAGCAAACATTTAAAAACTAAAATCTTGATTCATCCATCTTGCCACAGTCCTATGGGAAAATATACATCAACTTATTCTACAGTCTATGATATTCAGAGTGACCTCTGGGCTTCAGGGTCATGTTCCACTTGGCCATTCCTCCATTGAATGTGGTCTGGCATCACTATCACCTACACAAGCAGCTATCAGAGCAGGACCATGCTTCTTTACCTTCAACAATCTATTGAAGACTTATCTAGACCTCTGTAACACCTCTAACACCCGAACATGCCTATCTACCACTCACTATGCACTATGTCCACTGCTTTACTTGATCTCCCTGCACTTATTGAATAGTGTAGTACTCAGTTCTTACATGGAGGTCTCCTACACTGACGCTTTAGTGATGTCAAGTGGCTTTGGATATGAATGTCCATTGTTCCCTAAGCTAAAGCAGATAAGATAGGAAGCAGTGGAGCTCCTCTTCTTATCATCCACAGAACTGGACCAGCTGTTGGCACGGCTGAAGCTGAGAATCTTCAGGTCATTTCACTAACCTTCCAAAGAAAAAGAGTAGAGTTTATTGGCTGCCACACTTTTGTTCAATGACTTTTATCATCAAAAGTCACAAAGCATCATGTTGCCAGAAAGCGCTTGTATTGTGGTCTGTGCTTTACTTGCAGCATGTTTCCTTATTTGCCTGTGTTGTGAGTAGGCTATTTGCAGCAAACATGTTTGCTGTGTTTGCGTAACGTCTGCAGTGTGTGGAGCTACAGTGCATTTCTCATAAACCTGACTGTTGTGATTCAATGGGATTGTGCTAAATTTGCACTTGCTGTGAAGAGATTTGCATAAATGATAACTCTAAAAGAAAAGTTTAGTGGGTCCTCCTGTAGTTTTACAAGAAAACCAGATGAATGCTTTCAAACGGTGTCTCTGATGCGGTGCATGTATGATCTATAGAGTCATAATCAGTGTGAAATACGCAGGTTGAAACATCCTTTAAGTAAAGCCCCATACTGTGTCAGCGGTATATCCACGAGGCAATCAAAAGAAAATGATCATTACCTAGTTTTTTCAACTGCATCTCCTATTTCAACTATAGTTTGCTTTGCAGGTTGCGATGGCGTGAACGTCCAGCCCCCTGATTGTTGTTTTCCTCCTCTCCTCCTCCTCCTGTTGGCTAAAAGGAAAGACTTGTTTAGTCCGAGATGAAAGGTAAGACCGGGGATACTTCAGAGGGCTGGCTGTGTGATGTGCTGTTTGAAGCAAATGCACACAGACCATTTCAAAGACATCTGGAGACCGAATGGCCGGTGGCACTGCGTTGCCATGGCAGCCACGTGCTGCACTATTCTCCACACTTCAACCAAGCAACCTCTGGTTACAAGATGGTATGATAGAAAAAAAAAAGTAGATCCAGTGTTGGATTGGGGGAGAAGAAGGTGAAATTATTGTGTATTACCTTAAAAGATGTCTCCCCTACTGCTTCGCTGAATTAAAATAGGAAAAAGAAGAATAAGAAGAAGGCTTATGAGGCTAAATGCAATGGGACACAGGTTGGTTGCTTAAGTTAAGTAGGTGTGTTTATCCTTGAGGCTACAGCTTGAGGAAATAAACATGATATTATGATTTATGCTGTATAAAAACTGTGCGTGTCGATTAAAACCTCTGCACCATTTGTGGCCTGTTATTGAGTTTTGGTTTAAAACGGTCAATGCAAAATTGTTCCAGGCATGACAACATCCAAATTATACTTCATCCTTAACCCTGTGAAATCTATTTATGGTAAAAGCAGGTGAAAAAAAAGTGCAGCACTGTGGAACCTATGTGACAGTTTACACACACATGAGCCATGGGACCATTGATTATTACAACAGCTGATAGAAATGCATTCAATATGTAGAGTAGTCTGTCATGTGTTTTATAATGTGACTAATTTGATTAATTTGGTTCATATTCTCATGCTGTGAAACTTGAATCTTATTATAGGTCCAGGGTCTGAGGAGAATCATATGAAGTCATTTTCTTTATACATAATTTGGGCAGTTTTCTAGTCCACAAGATCATTGAATTTTGTCTGTAGGTTTATGAAAAATGTGTTTGTTGAGTCTCGATAATCAGCCCCTTATTGCTCTCTTTTGTAATATGAAAATTGGTTTTATAATTGTTTCATACGCATGCCCCCAGACCTCTATGCATAATGTATGGCTCAACAAATGTTCGGTATGTAGCCTAGTGAGTATTTGTTGAGGATGTATTTTGTTTTATGTCATATTGCAATAGATTTTGATATTTTGTTCTTTATATGATTTATATGTGATTTCCTAAAAAAAAGATATTTATATTAACTCTTTCTATTTCAATATTATCATAATTTGTGTTTGATACATTTGTGTCATCAGCAAACAAAACAAAATGTAAAAGCTTGGACACATTACAGATATCATTAATGTACATAATACATCATTTTGGACCCAGCACAGAACCTTGTGGGACCCCACATGTAAACCTCAACAAGTCAGATTTTTCATCATTTAGTTACACTATATTGTTTTCTATTATCTAAATATTTTTTTAGCCATGTATATGCTATTCCCCTGATCCCATATATTTCCAGCTTCCTCATTAATAAATTAATTATTATTACTGTATGATGAAAGAGCTGCTGGGTCTGACTCTGGAGTCTGGGGGGGTAAACAACAACTAAAAAGCTGTGTGTGGACTCCACTGGATATGTTACCATGGACTAGAGTATAGCCCCACAGACCTCTGCACCTCTGTGTCCTCCTCGTAATCTCTGCTGGTCCCTGTTGTGATCAATGCGACCTTGGAGTTGTTGCCCAAGGATAGCAGTACTGCATGCAGCATTCAAGGAGGCAGCTGGAGGAAACAAATAACTCCACAGTGAGAAAGAAACAAACATCGGAACAAGTTGAGAAAGGACACAGCTTAAATAAGTTACCAGTAAAAAATGTAAACAACAAAAAGAGGGGAAAAAAACGAAAAATATGGAGACTTACAGAGACAGACTTCAACCAATTCAACAGAAAAGCTGCAATTGTGTGTCGCTATGCAAAACATTAGCGGACAGAGCCTTTTTTATGACACACCTGACATTTCTCATATGCAAATACAAATCTCTTTTTTTTTCTATTTTGGGGCATTGGCAGATTGCTGCTGATCAACATGTCACATCCACAGTAACCACACTCAGCGTGAGCCTGCAGTCTGTCTAGTGTAAGAAACAGTCAGTTCCACCAGGATGCACACACACACACACACAGACAGGATCTAAACTACACAGGCTGCCACCTACACTCCTGTGTACCACTGTGATGGAGAGATTACTCAGCAGCAAAACACTTTTTATCACACAAAACTTTACTTTACTTTATTTGTTCATTTGGATGGGACAGTGCACATTAATGGACATAAAAACATGTAAATGTGCCAGATTGTAACAAAAGTGCTATAAATTCCATCCGGAGTCCCATAAACATAAAAACAGTTCAATGACAATACACATAATAATGTAGACAACAAAAGGACAACAAAACGACTATGACAATGTAAAACATATTGACGAACACGTTCCAGAGTTTCTGGGAGATAACGTGCATAAGTGCTGGGTTAAAGTGACAAGTGCTAAAGTGCAGAAGTGCATAGGTACCAGGTTGTATTGCACGATGCCCTATAAGAATGTAAGTGCTAGTATTGCACAAGGCCCTAAAGTGCACATCAGTTTAAAGGGCCAGGTTGTATTGCACGATGCCCATTACACCCAGTTGCACAAGCAGAAGTCTGTAGATGTTGCACGAAATGTAATACATAATTGTAATTATTATATACAGGTGGTCACATGTCTGGTTTGCTTGTAACCATGCTTTTAGTTTTCCCTTGAACATGGTAAAAGTGCTGCTCTCTCTAATTGTGACTGGGAGTTTGTTCCAAATTTGCCAAACTTTTGACCAGAAGTGGTTCTTCTGTGTGTGATGTGATCTCAAGGTCACCTCTTGTGCCTGATCTGGTGCCCGGTCCTGTGAGACTTTTTTTATGGATATACTTATTCTTTTAACAGGAAATGGTGCTGATCCGTGTAGGCACTTATATTATGAAACAAACATTTTTAAACACTGTCAAGTTTTCGAAGTCTAAAAAGTTATGCTTTTCTAAATCCTTACAATGATGACAGGAGTTTAGTTTTCTGTCGTATATCTTAATTGCTCTGTTATACAGCTGTAGTCAATATGAGAAAAGATCACACAAAAGAGGTTTTGGTTGCATCAACTGTTTAAACCTACCTAAACATACCTGCAAAAAAAAACCACACACATACACATTCACATACACGGCGGACATGCATTGGTCTCCTGTTACCGAGGAAACCAGTGGTGAATTTGAACTTGGTTAGCAGCCTGACACAGACATGTCTTGGCATGAAATCACAGACAGCCCTCCTGGAGCAGATGTTATTTCTGATTTCTTTTGTTGCCTCATGTCTGAGGATGCTTACACATTCAGATATATATTTTTCTCACCGCCGTCATTCAACGCGTCGTGCACAGGAGACAGTGAAACTCTGTAAGGAAACCTGCTGAGACTTCTCCTCCTTTACTTTAAGTGAAGTGACTTAGTTTCAAGGTATTTCCTCATACGCTTTAAAAAATATCACGCAGCCTCACGCATGGCATCACATCCACTATTGCAATATGAGGACCAGACGTCGGGTGAGGAAACATACTGTATTTTTTTTAAACCACCTTGACCAAAAGGAAACTTTCTTTTTCCTCTAGATGTAAAATAAGCTACATATGAGTAGAGGGTATAAAGATCACACGAGTGAAACGACCCCGTAGGAATAAAGTGTAATCCAGAAGTGGATCTAGCCACGGGCGGCTCTTCACTGGGCGTAGCAGTGATCAGAGATCAAAAGAGGGTAAATAAAGTAAAATAAAAACTGAGAAATTCAGTGAGACAAAGTAAAGCGCCTGAAGCTGAAAACAATCTCAAGAGCTCTGTTCCACGGAGCACCACATATAAGGTCAGAGCTTTCATTCTGTCCTTTCATTTCGGAAGGGGGAAAAAAAATGGACCACCTACTATGACTGTTTGCCGCTGGAGATATTAGTTCTTGCCTGGCGTGATTTCTTTCCCTTTTTTTTCCCCTGTCGAGAAGACAGACAGATCTAGCAGAGGAAAGTGAAACAAGAAAACCGTGAAAAGTTGCTGAGAGCAACAAACATCAGTAATCACTCAAAGACACACACGCTGCTGGGTCCTTCTGTCAGACCGGGGCTTTTTTTTTTTACTTAGGTAGTTTTAAAGGGATAGTAGCATTTTTTTAAAAGTGGGGTTGTATGATCTACAGATAGCCCCAAAGTACTTTAATTGCAGTAGAAGACTCTCTGCACTCCTCCCATTAGCAACACCAGCCCATAGCCCTGCCCAGAGATTTACAACATACAGTGTTGTGAACAGACCCAAAGAAACGGCCTATTTTCACAGCCTAAAAGAGGTTTTACCTAAAAAAAAATACACAGTTCCATTGTTTGCTATAATATATTTTTTTTCCAGCCCCTCAAAGTACAGGAAAAACACAGTTTTTCTTTGGACCTAACCAACTGCTGATCGACGGGCGCTAACCCTGGGCGGAGGGATACGTGAGTTGGTTAGGTCCAAATAAAAACGGTGTTTTTCCTGCACTTTGAAGGGCTGGAAAAAAATATATTATAGCGAACAATGGAACTGTGTATTTAAACACAATAAAGCAGTGAAGTGCTAGAGCTCTGATGAACCATGAGCCTTACAACCAGCCAGCAGGACCGACCATCCAACCTTGCAGGATCGAGTGTTTACCTGGATTCTGCTCTATTTATATTAGACCTCTCAGAAAACTGGTTGGTTCAATGACATAAAGTTTATTAGTTTATTATAGATCCCCATTACTCACTGCTTCAGCAGCAACTATTCTTCCTGAGGTCCACAGTTACATTATTCAAATAAAAAACAAGTTAATATACACAATCTGAATATACACATATACAAAATATAATGCACATACTTGCATACATGTTCCAGTATTTAACAAAGACATGTATCCTGAGGCAAGCAAGCCAAATGGGTCATGCATTAAAGAAGCAACCACATCCACAACAGATAACACACTGATTTCATAGAGGAATTGAAATGAATAACTGGGCACTGTCAATAATCATAGCTAATCATAGCTAAACTGTTATCACAGTGAAATCACATGCAGGTAAAACAAAACAAACACACACGCAGAAAGTTAATTCTGTTCCCAGTGTTTCAACAGGAACATTTAAGGCCCCGTCCAGACAAATTCGTTTTTTTCGAATCCGGATAAATACTTTATCGGATCGGCCTCGCGTCCACACGGATCCGGCGTTTTCAGGGGGTGAAAATGGTATTTTTTGAAAACGGGTCCCAGAGTGGGAAAATTTGAAAACGCCGCCCCAGCGTATCCGTCTGGACGGCCAATACGGACTTTTTCAGAAACGATGATGTCATGCCCCCCGCTGCTCTACCTGTAACCTGACACACACACACACACACACACACGCACGCACACACACACACACACACCCACACACACACACACACACACACACACACACACACACACACACCGCTGCAGCAGCTGCTGCACAGTCTATGCACGTAACAACAACAACGGCCGACTAACGTCGCGTCGCTCAGACGCTGCGGCTGAATCACGGCTGTTTAATAATCACTGATCATCATATTTACTCTGACACGACTCCCTGTCAACATTTAATCCCATGTCTGAGTTTGAATACAGTGGGGGACTTCTTCTTCTATTGAATTACAGCGGGGACTTCCCGTCTTCTTCTCTGTCTTAAGTGTTTATGTGTGGCAGGCAGCGCTGCAGCGACACACACACGCCTGCAGTATGCAGGTACTACAGCGTTTTGGGTCGTTTTCACTGGATCAGTGTGGACGCAGATATTTCTGAAAACGATGCCGTGTTTACGGAGATTTTTTTCAAAACGATTAAGAAAAAGATCGGATTCGGTGAAGCCGCGTTTTCGTGTGGATGGGGCCTAAATCTCTCATGCATTTGTCATGCATCTTCAGAGCAGATTAACAACAGCATCGATAGATATAGTCCTCACTGTAGTGGCCCCGGTTTGATTCCCCTGGTGGACTGTCCAGTCAATGAAAGGTAAAAAATACTAGAAAAAAAGATCAGCATAGACATTCATGAAGCCACTAAGATATTGTCATAAAATAAGTTTAAAGTATGAAGATAACATACAGTGTATTCTGAGGAGCAAACAACACCAATTTACTGCAGTAAATCAAACACAGTGTGAATGAGGTATAATCAAGTACTTTACTCCCAAGGTCAACCTTGCATATACCACACAACATTATATCAACAACGAAAATATAAGATATGAGGTGTGTGTTAATAGTTTCCCCTGAAGAATTAACACAAACAGATGTGTAAATCTAGTATAGGCTGTTGAAGATGATTCAGAGCACCACACACAATATTGCAGCTGTTTAAAGTTGGCTCAGAGGAGCAAACAAATACACTTACAAGCTTTCAGTTTTCATAAAAGAAAATATGAATATGGTCAATATATGACAATAGGTTCATAACAGAAAAGGCAAAAGCAATCTACATGCTGTATTGATGCCAAAGATGTCTTTGAGGTCACACATTTGTTCATCACACTGTCTCTGACCATTTCACTCTAACAGACTGTTTCTTAGTTTACCTCCATCCACTTCCATGACAGTCCTCTGATCATCAAAGGTGTAGCAGAGGAAAGCAGCTGGATAATGTAACGTTAGCTCTTGCTAATGTTACATTATCCAGACTTTTCATCACATTGGTCCCTCCAAGGACAAACCCAATGCCATCAACATAAATCCCTTCCTTTAATGGCCTAATCAATGACATCAATTTCCATACAGAACAGACAGAGGCAGGTACATAATAAAGATATATTTTACCTCCTTTCTAGATCTATAATAACTGTTCTTGGACTAGTTGTCACTAACACTAAAGAGAGATTCACAGAAGAAAGGACCAGTGAGAAAGAATGGAGATAACATGGAATAATAAAAGATATTGAAACCTTTATCAAATAGTCAATGAATCTAAATGTCTCAAACGATTAACCAACAATGAAAATATCAAATTAAAACCTTTTCAAACTTATATTGAGTACAATTCCAACTGATCAACAAATCATTTTAGATGCCCGGGCCACACACATACCCCTACACTATCTACTTTAACACAATGTAAGACTGGAAGATGAATAAAGAAACAAAGAAAATGTTTAAATTGATGCAAAGATGGAAGGAGGAAGATGAAAAATGTATGTACCAGAGATTTTTATTTTCTTTTATACTGTCTTACCAATAATTGTGTGTCAACTAAATTATCCTACAATTTTCCATAACCATTCCAAATGAATACATAGGTCTTTAAACTGTTTTCAATGGTTAAGGGTTTGTTCAGAGTGACAGTGTTTTGTCACAATAAGGCATGTCTTGATATTTTCCATCTATAATTCAGACCTTTTAGAAATGCACCTCTGACAGGTAAAAGTAAATGTAGATTTATTAAAGCTTTCACAGCCACACAACAGAGAAGAAATGTGAGAGCACTCACCAATATAAAGCCTTCGAGCTGTGCAAACAGGAAAGAAAACATCCGGTGTCAGTGAGGTGAACTCAGACCATAGCTACGCCTCAATCAATAAAGATCACAAACATAAATCATATCATGCAACAAAAGCACATAACAGAGATAGAGGAGACATTCCCTTCTCAGTATCTACTGTAATGTGGTTTTATGAGTGACACAATGGCAAGCTGAAAATAATTTTAAATCCAGTTTGAGTCTGGTTTCAAAGACCCAGTATGTAACTAATTTGGCTTTTTATTAGCAAAAATCAAATATTGCTTTCATAAATACATATTTCATTGAAGTCGAATCACACCCGCATACAAATGAAAGCTTTCTTGTTTATCCTGTTACATGCAGCGTCTGTTGTCTGTCTGACATCTGCCCGATTTCACGTGAATGCAACATCAAGAATACGTTCTGATATGCAACCGTACAGCTAGATGGGGGTCCTACATATAAGAATGTTTTTTGTTCAATATATTTTTCTCTCTCTCTCTCTCTCTCTCTCTCTCTCTCTCTCTCTCTCTCTCTCTCTCTCTCTCTCTCTCTCTCTCACACACACACACACAAACAGTAATGGCCCTTTTCCACTGGGTAAAACTCCAAGACCTGCTAACATTGGGCTTTTGCCGTCAATGGAAATGGATTTAATCGGCATCCATCGTCTCCGGCTCCAGTCAACACTGATGTAAACTCAACAGCCAATTTTCACCCATTTTCCTGCTGTGACGCCTGAGAGACAGACACTGTAAACACACCTGTCACCTGCTCAGCGCTCTGCCGTTCAACCAGAAACACTGCGGCTGCACTACGAGGAGGGGTGTGGGGGGAGGTTGGAAGAGTGAACGGAGCTTCAAAATAAGTTTTTAAAACACATCACTGATCTGAAGCGTCTCACGCGGAGGCTTCAACATTTCTACAGGAGCCACAGAGCGGGAGGGAGGAAATGGTGCAGATCCATTTTCCCAGTTTGCAGCCACCACTCATATCTGCACCATCCTGCACAAATATAAATGTTGGTGCACACAAGCACAGCAATGTAAGTTCCTTTCAGGAGCACTTAGAAGAACTGTCCAGCAGTACAGTCAGGGAACAAAGTCTAAGGTTATGCTATACAGTATGGGGGAAATAAGTATTTGACCCCCTGCTAATTTTGTAAGTTTGCTCCCCTTCAGAGAAATGGACGGTCTATAGTTTTTAGGATATGTTTATTTTAACAGATAGAGACAGAATATCACCAAAATCCAGAAGTAATATGAAGGTTATTTATTATTTTACATTTGATTCAAATTCAAATTCAAATTTTATTTATTTATATGGCACCTTTCATTCTAAAAGCAACACGAAGTACCTCACAGAGGCTAAGAGCAACAAAGAAAAGAAAGACCTGAATTTGAATTGGAACTTGTTTTTGCTGTAATGTGTTCTCTGGTCCCACAACACTGGGCAATACTATTTCTTCCTGGTTCAAGAGTACTGGCTCATTACCAGACTGTCCAATCATATTTCCTGGGGCCCTTTGAATACATTTCATTTCCCATGGTGACCAAACTCAATAACAACGTTTTCAATCTTGTTAATTGATTAAAATCATACAAGTTTGTTTGCTTAAACCATGTTCACAAAGGAAGTGAAGATTAATTGTGTTGTTAGATTCAGTATATCAAAGGCCGGCTATTAATTTTTTTTTTTTTTTAATCAGTATGGTAGACACTAGACTTTCAATACATCTTAGTATTTACACCCAGAAGGACATTGTACCAGCAAAAAGAGAGCGGCTGATACAAAGCTACAGTTCCTGCGTTGAGGCAGGAGACTGGCTGCTGGCAGCCTGCACCATCACATAAGTTTTTACAGGTTACAGCGGACACAAAATCAATGGCATTAACCTGTTTGCAGTAAAAATCAACTGTGAGAGTAATAAGGGTCCATTTCATGTTTAGACACCAGTTCAGAGAAGGACTCCATCCCCCTCTCAAGGGGAACTCTGCATGTCTGCCAGCCCAGCGGCCTCAGCACAAAAACACCAAAGAGCGGCTGATGCAAATGGCTACATTGACCCAAGGTCAGTCAATCAGACTTGAGCGCTGGCAGCCCAACCCATAAGGGCCCACACCTCACCATTATATCAATCTGTCTGCCTTCAAAAGCAATTCCAGCACATCAATAGCGCGCTATTGTGGAGACCAGACGTGGCCATGAGGGCCGATCGATGCTCATATATTCCTTCTGTAGATACTCTCTTTGTCTCTCCGCAAAGGGTGTGGGGAGAGTTTACCAGGCCCGGGCTTTTCTCTGAGAGCAGGATTAATTTATTGGTGAGGCTAGTGATGGAGACTAACGTGAAAATTACAGAAAAGCCGAGAATACATTGACTTTGAAAGAGTTGATTGGGGACTATTGCAGCACAGAAAATATCTGGCAGCCAAATTAATACAATAACAACACGCAGCAAGAGCATTAGAGATAAACAGTTTCTCTGCTTCTTTTTTTTTCCTTTTTTTTCTGGTAAAGCATGGGTGGCAAGTGGGAAACATCAGTGCTTTGTTGAGAATGCTGATTGAAGTTCCCAGGCAGTGGGTGATTTTGTAGAGATTTTAACAAGCACATTTGTGGGCACAGACGTAATTATTGCTGTTTGTCCCTTTAGCTCACATCTTTTCTTCAGCTCAGCAGTTGATGTGAGCGGTGTACTTGATCATTTCTGCCCACAAGGGGGATGGCCTTTATCCTGCTTCATATTCTCCTACTGCTTGTACATGAGTCATTTCAGGAAAATGTCATTTAATTTTCATCTCCACAAGAAAAGAACACATCAGAACAGCAAACAAGCAAAACAACAGCCCGTGGACACGCAGTAGTTTTCACTGTTGATGAACACAGTTAGCAAATTTACACAGTTTTTTATCTTTTTCTTTTAGAATAATATATTTTCCTTTTTGTCTGAGATTTACAGAGTATGAAGCACTTCACCCTTAGTGAGTATGACAGCTAAAAGTACTTATGATGATGATGATGATAACAAGGCTTACTTATCCCCAAGCTTAAAGGGATAGTAGCATTTTTTTAAGTGGGTTGTATCATCTACAAATAGTCCCTAAGTACTTTAATTGCAGTAGAAGACTCTCTGCACTCCTCCCGTTAGCAACGCCAGCCCATAGCCCTGCCCAGAGATTTACAACATGTGAATGGACCAAAAGAAACTGCCTATTTTCGCGGCCTAAAAGTGGTTTCACATAAAAAAAAAAATACACAGTTCCATTGTTCGCTATTATATAATTTTTTCCAGCCCTTCAAAGTGCAGGAACAGTTTTTATTTGGACCTAACCAACTCACGTATCCCTCCGCCCAGGGTTAGCGCCTGCCGATCAGCAGTTGGTTTGGTCCAAATAAAAACACTGTTTTTCCTGCACTTTAAGGGGCTGGAAAATGTTTTATTATAGCGACCAATGGAACTGTGTATTTTTTTTCAGGTAAAACCTCTTTTAGGCTGCGAAAATAGGCCGTTTCTTTGGGTCCATTCACAACACTGTATGTTGTAAATCTCTGGGCAGGGCTATGGGCTGGCGTTGCTAACGGGAGGAGTGTAGAGAGTCTTCTACTGCAATTAAAGTACTTAGGGGCTATTTGTAGATCATAAAACCCCACTTTTAAAAAATGCTACTATCCCTTTAAAGCAGTCAGTTCTCTCTTGGTCACCAGCAGAAAAACTAGTCTCCACATGGGCTGACTGTTACAGTCATGTTAAAGGAGCTATTTGTAAGTTTTGCTATTGCTACATTGCTCAGCGTGTTGACAGCTGTTTACTCACCTGTCCTGTCATCATTAGAGGTCAGTGCCTTGGGGCCTTCCTACTGCCCATTCACTCCAATAAAAGGATTTTCTCAGACTCCTCTTTTTAACTCACATGGGCTACCTAAATATTTACTCTAGGGACACCAAAAACATATAAACGAGGTCAAGAAGTCTTCTGGTTGTCTGTGGTCTGCTTCTTTTTCTGATAGGAGCCACCATTTTGTCACAATAAGCTCAAATGTGAGACCAGTGCAGAACCCTCTTTCCCTGCGTTTGTATCTGCCTCAACCTGTGGTGCGTTAATCGTCGTGGCAACCACCTCAAATTGCTGTGGCAACCTCTGAGCCTCAGGCCAGAGCCACAGCTGAGACTAATTCATTAATTAGGGACTCCTCTGATATATCTGCAGTTAATCTACTCCTCACCCCTATCTCCCATACATTTATATGAAGTCTCTGTCAAATACAACACACACACACACACACACACACACACACACACACACACAGGTAACTTTATGTGATTACAGTTATGATGGCAAAGTTACAATCCAATTTCCAGGACTGGTAGCTGTTAACAACCATTAATGCTAATTTTCATGTAGCAATAGCAAATAGCTCAGTTTTACAGCTTTCAACTTATCATCTTAAAATTCCTCCTTAAAGGGACAGTATGGGACTTTATTGGCTTTTTATTGACAAAAATCAAATATCGCTTTCATAAATACGTATTTCACTGAAGTGGAATCGCGCCCGCATACAAACGAGCGCTTTCTCGTACCTTAGAATGAGATGTTACAAGTCGTTACAAACATACAGGGGGGGGTTCACCGAACCTTCTCTGCCATGTTGAATCGCCATGTTTTACGTTCAGTGTCACCGTGGCTGTAAGTAACCTCAAACTCGGGCTGCCGGAGCTTCTCAGCTCGGGGAGAAAGTTTTCCAGACAGCGCCTGTTAAAACTGTCACCACCGTGTAGCTAGTGTGAGGAAGGACGGAGGCACTGGTGTTGCCTTCAGGTGCAGTCAGACACCTGAATGACGCCGTGAGTGACGCCGTCGGCAAACCAACTGGATGTTATTTTACTCGACGAGAGAAAGCCGGTAAAACGTGGGTCAGGTAAACAATACGACATCACCATGACAACATATTGTCACCCCTGTATTGTTTTGCCTCGTGCTGGCGGACCGTTTGTTTACATAGAGGCTTGTTTATCCTGATACATGCAGCGTGTGTTGTTTTTCTGACTTCTGCCCGAGTTTACGTAAACGCAACAGCAAGAATACGTGCCGACATGCAACCGCACCGCTAGATGGGGGTAAATCTCACATACTGTCCCTTTAAGTCTCTGCATGTTGTTCAAAGTGTTTGACATCATGGAATCTAAATACTTGAAGCATAATGGATAGTATGGTGCATAGAGGCTCTGGGCACTTGTTCTGGATACTGTGATGGGTATCCATTATTACCTCCATCTTTATGGCTTGTATTTAATGGAGGACAAAGGACACAGATAACTTAAATCTTTAGTATTTTACTCAAACAAGAGTTAAAGTGTCTCATTGGAGCTGAAAAGTTTACTGAGAGTTCATTTCATTGACATTTGAGTGTAAACTATTGTAAATACAATGAAAATGTAACATACACAGTGGTTCATTTCAGAAACCTGTATTGATACAGAGGTCTCATTTCAAGTATTTTGTGAATGTCATTTGGTTTTGTTGACTTGAATTCAATGAATAAAGAACTGCACTTATGTGACAAATACTGTTGTCGACTACTTAGGTCAGTTTAACACAGAGACAGCGCCAGAAATGTGAGTTTATAGAAAATGAAAACATAAAAATGATGAACTCAAGTGAAGTCAAAGGATTGAAAAGGCACTGACGCTGATGTGAAAGAAAAGGAACGGGTGTGTGTGTGTGTGTTGTGCTTAAATGATAAATAAATCCAGCTCTCAGATGAGAACTGAAGGCTAACACAACAAACTGTGTGATTGTTGCTGTTTCACCTGATTTATACAGGTACACATGTTTGTCACCACAATCTTCAACTTACTGTCAGGTTAATGACATCAAAGCCTGGTTGGCCTTAAATTTTTTTAATTTTAATGAAAGTAAAACAGAGGTTAAATCATTTTTAAACCTAGTGGCAGCTCAAGCGACTCTACAATGGACCTGGGTCCCTTTGGACCCTTTGTCACCCCAGTGGCAACAAATTTAGAAGATGGATAGTGATTTTAAACTAGATACTCAATCAATCAGTTCTGTAGGAAAAGCCGGGTTTTATCAATTAAGAATGCTTTCAAAGGTCAAACCATTTTTATCGTTTTTAGACTTTGAGAAAGTTGTCCACGCTTTTGTTACTTCAAGACTTGACTATTGTAATGGTTTATATCTGTTAGTCAGTCCTCACTCTCCTGCCTTCAGCTGGTCCAAAATGCTGCAGCCAGACTCTTGACTGGTACATGTAAATATGACCATAATAACCCCAGTCCTTGCATCGCTGCACTGGCTCCCAGTTGATCTTGATGTTTGTTTTTAAAGCTCCTAATGGGCTCGCCCCTTTTTATCTGACTGACCTTTTAAAGCCCTATGTCCCCTCTCGGTCCCTCAGGTCCACAAACCAACTGCTGCTGGACGTCCCTCAGACCAGACTCAGGGGCAGAGGGGACCGTGCGTTTTCTGTTGCTGGCCCCAAACTCTGGAACTCCCTCCTCCCTCACGTGAAACAAGCCCCTAGCCTAGCTGTTTGTAAACTCGACGTCCCTGTAAATGAGGGAAACCTCAGTGACCAACGAGTTAAAATAAAGGTTTAAATAAATAAATAAATAACACACGTCTTAAAACAAACTTTTACTCCCTGGCTTTGAACACAGTCTGAAATCCAAGCATTTTAGCAGCTATGGTCTTATTGTTTATTTGCTTTGCTGTTTTTATCTGTTGTGCCTTTTTGACTGAATGTTGATTATGTTCACTTTGGTCAACTTGGTTGTTTTTAAATGTGCTCTATAAATAAATTGGATTAGATCGGATTGGACAGGGTGATGAGATTGATGTAAGTTGTGAGACACAACTAAGTTTCTGATATTGCTTAATTGACCAAATTTCACACAGACTTTGGAGTAATAGATAATAAAACATATTTTTTTATTACCTATTACTCCAAAGTCTGTGTGAAAAAAGTTATATTTAAAAAGTTAGAGTCAAAGTTAGCTGAATAATAAAGAACATGAATGTTGTAGTAAAGACAATCTGTTTACTTTCTGTAAACTTATTTTCTGTATTGATGTTTCCTCCACTGGTTGTGCTTTGATTTCCATCATTTGCTGAATGCACTTCTCCTTCTGGTGTCATTCGTAAACCTCACAGGAATACATCATCATATCAAAACACAAAATAATATAAATCTGCCAATATCAGTGCTTGTAAAATAACAAGAGCTAACAAGAACGTCCTTGAATAAACAGTCACTTCAGTATTGTGATCTTCAGAAATATTCCTGCTTGTTTGTATCATCATAACTCCGGCAGATTTGTTTCACAGTTGTATTGTTACGACAGACATCTATGCTCCGAGCTACACGTGAATTCCACTGACTCAGCCTCGTCTCTTCACATGGCTACTCCCAGAATTGGTTCTTTTATCTGCACTCATTCCATCTGTGATGACCTCGGACAGACATCATTTCATTCTCCATTACCCCAATGATGCAGCAAGCACCGAAGGCCACTCTCCTCTCGCTTCCTGCCTCCAATCACCGGCCTTTTGATTCCCCCCGCTGTGTGATGTTTATCGCACAGTAACCCCCGTGCGACGAAGGCTTGACCATCACTCACTCAACTTTCACAACCTTGACTATGTAAACTCAGAGAAAACACCGTCAAGAAGTCAGTCTTCAGATAAATATCATCTTTATCATCCCGCGCTAAAAGAAAACAAGCAAAGGCCACACATTGATGTCACACTCAAAAGCATTTTGGCCATTTTTAATCCCACCAAAGAGAAGTTGTTTGACACCATAGAACACAGTGATGTATAGTGGTGTCCAAAGGTCCGAGACCACTTTCCCACTCTATAAATCTTTGTCCGAGCCTCTCACTGGCTGTATAAACAGGTAAAGGTTTTTGAAGGGATTTATGTAGAAGAAAGAAAGGTTCACACATTCTTTGCATGTACAGGTGTGAAGATACGCGGGTAAAACGGTGATCAGTTGTTTGTCTTGGTGTCTTGGTGTCCAGCTCTGTCCTTCAGTGTGTGTTGTCTATCACTGTCTCACATTGATGGAGGAGGCATCAGTTGAAATTTAAAGGGACAGTATCATTTTTTTTAAAGTGGGGTTGTATGATCTACAAATAGCCCCTAAGTACTTTAATTGCAGTAGAAGACTCTCTGCACTCCTCCCGTTAGCAACACCAGCCCATAGCCCTGCCCAGAGATTTACAACATACATTGTTGTGAACAGACCCAAAGAAACGGCCTATTTTCACGGCCCAAAAGAGGTTTTACCTGAAAAAAAAAATACACAGTTCCATTGTTCGCTATAATATAATTTTTTCCAGCCCTTCAAAGTGCAGAAAAAACACAGTTTTTATTTGGACCTAACCAACTGCTGATCAGCGGGCGCTAACCCTGGGCGGAGGGATACGTGAGTTGGTACTAGTACAATTAAAGTACTTAAAAAAATTTTTTTCAGGTAAAACCTCTTTTAGGCCGCAAAAATAGGCCATTTCTTTGGGTCTGTTCTCAACACTGTACGTTGTAAATCTCTGGGCAGGGCTATGGGCTGGCGTTGCTAACGGGAGGAGTGCAGAGAGTCTTCTACTGCAATTAAAGTACTTAGGGGCTATTTGTAGATCATACAACCCCACTTTAAAAAAAATGCTACTATCCCTTTAATTAATAGTAGTGAAAGACTGGAGGCAGGAGGCTTTCTTTAAACCCCACAAACTATATATACATTGGAATTAAGCTCAGAAGTCAAAAAGGGAGAACCCCCGCGATTCAGCTTGACCTACTGTGGACCGGTGCGTCTCAGTGCTGGAGACAGATGAGCAGTGGAGACAAAGGGAGGACCCTGGAGCACACGGTCGGGTTATACAAATGTATTAAGGTGCGGCTGCTGATGTTTCGACACTAGAGGTCTCCTTCAGAGCAAACAGCTCAGAGGTCAGAAGTCATTTGTCAAAAGTCCAACCCCCATTCCTCAGACTTCTCTCCGAAGCCATGCACCGCTTGTTCAGCGTTGGGTTCACATCAAGGTGAACTTTCCTCCAGCTTTTCCTCATGGCTCATTCACGTGAAATAAAACACCTGACTAAACCACCCAGCATCCAGCTTAACTCAGTGGCTGCCATTGACGTCTATAGACGTCAATCTAATTACAACCGTTCACTGCCATTGACGTCGATAGATGTCAATTGCGTTTTTCAACGGGAGGGGCTGGAGGATGGTCTGGTGGAGCTTGTCCATCAATATCAGGCTTGTAAACTAGTGTAAAGACGTGTAGCTGTCCTGTAGGTGGCAGCAGTGCCCTCTTTGGATGAGAGATCAGCATGTATTACGGTATGAGAAGAAGAAGCGAGATGACAAGAGATATAAGAAACTTATCGGAGCCTATGTGTTCCGCACGTTGGCACATTATGTACCGTATGTGTCGCGGTAGTTCGGAGAGGAAGAGGGTCGCGATCGTGAGAAAACGACGGAGATCATTGAAAAAGACACCGACGACCGACACCGACGCTGGACACCGGCGATCAAGCCGGGCCGAGCGGCCGGTGAGAGAGTCAGCAGCTGACGGCTCGGTGACGCGGATTCGTCAGATGAGCGGTTCCGTCCGGATCAACCAGGAGCAGCAGAGACTCGTCCCCACGCTCCAGAAAGACATGAAGGTAATAATATAATACATCAATGGTAAAAAAAATTAAATAAACTAACTTGCTAGCGAGCTAACTTTTACTGCTAGAAGGGCGGATCGCTTTGATCGCCGGCGGAAAGCTTAAAAAAAAAAAACTCCACATCACACTTGACTACATCTATAAGAGATGTATTTTTATGGTAATTATATATATTTCTATAATTTACAGGTCGTGGATCAAGCAGTGGTCGACCATGGGGCAGAGGTCATGTGACAGCTACAAACGTACAAAAAAGTTTTTATATATTTTTTATAATATTTTTACTGATATTTGTAAATAAATTATTATTTTGCCATCAAAAGTCCTTTCTCTGTGTTGTTTTTGTTGTTTTATAGAAGGAGAACACTGTTCAGATGTGTGAGGTGTCACTAAAGCAAAAAATATCAACGTCAAAGTCACTGTTCTGCTAGACACGTTTCTTTCCACAAAAAGCTTATTTTCTCAGTGTTTTGGTCAAAAACTGGTGTTTTTGGCGAAACCAGCCTATGTTCTAATGCTGTTTACAAAAGAACGGAAAAAGGTAGAAACAAACTTTTTTTTCCTATTGAACGAAGAGTCTACTCTTTCTCTTGGTAGTTTCGGTGTTTACATACATACAATAACACAATATTTTGTGGGTCTTATAAGATCGTTCAAAATGCTCTAAAACGGCTGGCAGTATGGGGCTCTCTGCTCTGAAAATGGCTGGCAGCCAATGAGTTAAGGCCCATTTATGCTCAACATTAAATACGCATACGGATACGGACGGAGCCTTTGTCTGTACTCTGCGTTCATTTCGTCCGTTTTTACAAAGCTTACGGATACGGACCAAAGGACGCAATGAAAGTATGTGGGCAGTGGCGGTAACAACATTTGAAACGGACGCATACAATTTCGGCATAAATGAGTCCTTAGAGCTATTGCCACCTACCAGACTTCAGTGTGGTACATTGGATTACTGGTGTTGTCTTTTGTGTGTCATAACACATTGAAAGAGCAGTTCACGCAGTGGAGGGAGGGAGGGACATGGCAGTTTGATTGACACATCACGATCCAATTAACTTGATTTTGGCATTCAAAAGGATTGGATGGTGTTTTTACAGGCTTGTCCGTTCCACAGGTGACTGACATTTTTCATTTTTGTGACAAAGAATTAAATAACTTGGTGTGATGAGGATTTCAAGCAGTTTAGTTAAAAAAACACTACATAATAAAATCTCTGATCCCACCTTTAAAGGAATAGTTCAAATGAAATTCGGCCAGTTCGTAGTCCAAAGGAAACTTAATATTAGAGTCAATAGGGCCCGACACAAAAACGTCCATGAAGCTACACAAAAACCTTGTAATATTCCTCCACATAGCTCGTCCGCGGCAATCCAAGTGTCCTGAAGGGATGTAGTCCAGAGTTTACTCGAAACAACGTCATTTAGGACATTTTTACAGCCTCAACAGTCCTGTATTGAATTTGCATGGGGCGCGCTCACACGGTGCACGTGGACGTGACCTGACTTGCCTAAATGACGTTGTTTGGGTTAAACTCTGGAGTATATCCCTTCAGGACACTTGGATTGCAGTGTGGAGGAATATTACAAGGTTTTTCTGTAGTTTTATGGGTGTTTTTGTGTGGGGCCCTATTACCCTCATATAAAAAAATAATTGTTGGACTACGAACCGACCTCCCAGGTCTCCAGATGCACTTTGAGGAATAAAATAACTACTCCGGAGTATTCATCAGCATGAGGGTGAATTTCATTTTTTGTTGAACTATTCCTTTAAGTGTTGGTCTGAGGATGGTGTCTCCTACCTGAGTGTAAGTGATGCCACACGTGACTGCACTCTGAGGAGATTCAAAAATGTTATAATTCTCTTATTTATTTTAGCTTTTTCTTAATACTCAGGTTCATTAAAGTCATAGAATAACTTATTAAATAATATTCATCAAAACCCAGTTATTGAGTTCGGTTTTGCACCGACCAGGCCAGTCTTAAGTCAAAATAGACTTTTAATTAATCCGTAGTGGAAAGACATAAGCTGTATTGACTCGGCTCACGGTGCCTAACACCAAACCAACACTATACTGCACTTTCCTGGATATCAAAAACACTGCAAATAAACATGAGGGACACGGTTGTGCACCATCATGTCCACGCTGCTGACAGCCTCGGTTCCACCCTGCCACACTTTGAGCCAGTGCCATGTGAGGCTCACACTCAGCGAGATGATATGCATTGTGTGACTGCCCAGCTGTTTCCCTCATTTCCTCCCCTAACAGCCTCCCCCTGCTGAGCTGCACAGACCCCATGCCAGCAGCCTCCATCGCATAGGCTAAAATACAAGAAAACAGCAGCCACCAAGTGCTTTTAAGAAAATGTAATTTTCTCCAGAACAGTGTGTGTGTGTGTGTGTGTGTGTGTGTGTGTGTGTGTGTGTGTGTGTGTGCGTGTGTGTGTGTGAGAAAGACGTATAGAGTGAAACAGAGCTGGGTGAAGCCAAAGTGAAATAAATGGTCAGCCTGAGGTTGCTGACAGATTTATGACACATACAGACGAGTGACGAACATAAGAAGAAATCTGAATAAGTAGGTTCACAGCTTCGGGATTTCAGGCCCCGCTTATAGATTTGATGATGAAGATGATGTGTGAATCATTTGTTACGACCATCTCATCCACCGAATTTCAACCCATCTGCATGGGACAGGTCCACATTGTGCGATTTATGTCCGCTGGCTTCAAGCCAAAGCAGGAAACAGTGCGCTGCACATGGGAAAGTGCAAAGTAACACTGTAACTTTCAAGATTTCACCTCTTGTCACTTGGGCGCCTTGCTTAATAATTGGACCTTCAGTAAGGTGATCAAACCTAAACCAAACATTGAATGGCTGTTTCCCAGAGCTCTGTACTCACTATTGTACTCCTGTAACATTACTGAATGTTTAAAAGGTTTAAAGGGACATTGTGTAACTTCTCCTGTTATCTATTCATGAAAATCGATTATTTCATTCAAAAGTCTGTTTTTCATTAATCAGTAATCCCCCCCATCAACAAACTGAAGTGTTCCTTTCAGCTATGAATGAGCCGTTCATATCATTCATATCTCCATGGAGCGGGTAAGCTCGGTGCTGCTGCCATGTGGTGTCTCCATGTTTTTACGTTCAGTGGCAGCGTGACGGTAGGAAACCACGGAAACTCAGCGGAGACACCGGAGCTGTCGGCTCAGGTGGAGGTGGCGTCTGTGAAAAGTCACCGCGGTAACGCAGTGAGGAGGAATGGAGCGTTACACTGATGCTGCATTCACCTGCAGTCGGGCAGACGGCCGTCGGTAACAAACCAGATGTCATTTTAGTCACAGAAGTCCAGAGAAAGCCGGTAAAACGTGGGTCAGGTAAACAATACCACATCGCCATGACAACATATTGTCACGTGTATTGTTTTGCCTCGTGCTGACGGACCACTTGTTTACATAGAGGCTTGTTTATGTCGTTACGTGCAGCGGCTGTCGTCCGTCTGCCGTCTGCCCAATTTCACGTGAATGCAGCATGAAAAATACGATTGAGTTGCTTGCGATATACAACCGCAACGCTAGATGGGAGTAATTCCTACACAATGTACCTTTAAAAAGGCAGCAGCAGAATTAATGCATTAATGCCATTATTTTTATTACATAAATTCTTCTTCAGTGCCACTTATGGTTTTTCTCAATCTGCCTTCTTATCTTTATTTGTGCAACATCCTCAATATCATCCCAGCTACTGTTCCAGTAACTCACATCAGTTTTTAGATCTGAATAAGCTTTTCAGATGAGAGGCAGAATGTCTTCATGAGCTGAAAAAAAAAGAAGCCCAGTTGCCTTCAGCTTTAGCACTTAACCACTCCTCCATTGAAGCATCACATCACATCACTTCATGAAGTTCTGATTATTTTTTTCAAGGAGAAAGTGAACATTTAGAGTTTGAATGTGTCACTTTTGGAAATCTGTTCCTGTGCTCCCCCCGGTCACTCAGTGTGCACTGTCGTCCCAGCGCCCTGACAATCTTCTATCTGCCAGCCCTGTAGTAATTCACTGCTGGCTCTGTTGTCTGTAGTTTTATATTAGATAAGATTCATTGAGGGAGCTGAAATTTGATTAAAGTTGAGATATGATACTTGTATCTGGCAGTTAGTCTAAGGTAACAAAATTTGTCAGACAGTTTAACAACAGCTCTGTGTCTGTGTACATTCAGCATAGCACCAAATATCTATAAAGTAGCATATAAAGTAAAAAATGAAAAGAGGCAGGGCAGCCTGTATTGAATTTAGTTTGTTCTGTAAGACGTCAAGTTTATCTGTTAGTGGAGATTTACTACGTGACTACGAGAGTTTGAACTTACCATACTCTGCAGCGTCCGCCTCTGCTGTCAACATTACCCACAATACTTTTCCTGTACGTGACATCACACGAGGCCATTTATCAGGAGTCACACACTCCCTCTGGAGCAACATAAGGCAACTTTTACAACTTATTTTCTTTTTATTCCATAGATGTTGTTGTGCTTTCCTACTTGAAGTGCCAGTGCCAATGTTAACACGAGGAACATGCACTGGATGTAAATAAACAGAGTTTTGCAGAAATGATCTGCTGCCAACTTTGTTGATGACTTATTCAGACATCCACCGTCACTGTGAGTTCCCAGGTGAACTATGGGGAAGTTTGGGGAACTGTTTCCCTGAATATAATCAAAAGACAAAAAACAACAGTTTCTTGCTTTTCTGTACATGACGTTTGAATCCCCCACTGATAGCTTTGATGATACTTCTGACATTATTCAGCCTGGTAAAGAAGCTGTGAAAAGATAGATGTTTCCACTCTGCTGACTTCTTACATCTTTACCTGGGCTTTATATCAAGCCCCCATCACTTAGCTTACAGACTCTGTGATATCCTGTTATCCTTCAATAAATAATATTAATAATAATAATTTATTTATATTGCACCTTTAAAAACACAAGTTTACAAAGTGCTTCACAAAACAATTGTAAACACAATTTTCAAAAACTTAGTTATTACACCAATAGAAGCAATGTAAAAGTAAATGACCTTGTTATAACCATTGACCATCATTGATGCCTTACGCCTTCAGCTCACTCATAGATAGATAGATAGATAGATAGATAGATAGATAGATAGATAGATAGATAGATAGATAGATAGATAGATAGATAGATAGATAGATAGATAGATAGATAGATAGATAGATAGATAGATAGATAGATAGATAGATAGATAGATAGATAGATAGATTTACTTCATTAATCCCGAAGGAAATTCAGGGATTTATATGGGATGCTTTATCACTGACACCAATGAGTGAGGAATTAACCCTGTAAACCCTGAACCATCACATAATTGACAGAAAATTCTATTTCTTTGAAATTGGAGTCTTTATTGGACCTTCTGAAAACAGTTTATATACATATATGATCTGACATTATATGTCAGACATATCAAACATGATAGGAATGAAAATTGAAAAAATAATAATTGTCAGATATGTTATATCTGACAGTTGCATGTTTTGGAATTTTATGTTTTATACATCATTTTTTTAAGAGGAAAAAAATATCTCACTGATGATGTGGATGTCTCAAAAACATATGTATCAAATATGATACACTTGGTGTTACAATGTCACAGTTAGTGAGTGTCCAAACACTTAGAGTAATCAGTGGTGTGTGTCGTCTGTCAGCCTGGTTCAACAGGCTGTTTTCTTTGGACGTTCTCCCTTCAAGCTACGACTGAATGAAGTCGTCCCTGCTTGTCCATGAATGTTATTTCTTCTCAGGCCCTGGTTATGTTTACCTGCTTGAAACTGCTTAATGATTTGCTTCCATCTGCCAGTCTTCCAATAGAGCTGGCAACCTTTGTGAGGGGGAAAACAAGTCAGCTGTAATTGCATGTAATCGGCAGTGCTTGAGGTTAGGAAACAAGAGCAGGTATGTCACAGGAATGAAAAATATACAGCAGCCCTGCATGTCTTGTGGTGCGTCTGTGTGTCTTGTTGAATAAAGATATCAATCAGTCCTTTGAGCCTTTTATTTCTTAATATTGAATTTACATATGGCTGCATGAACTGTGTTTCATACATGTCACATTCGCTTATTATAGGAGGGAAAAGGGAACTGAAATAGGTCAAGGTTTTACTGAATGTTTCACTAAAGAGAGACATAAGGGCTGTAGCCTGGCTCCGCCCACTTACCTACTTCCACTCAATCTTCATTTCTCTTCAGTATTCAGCCTAGGATTGAAATCCTTTCTTGGCGTTTCTGCTGCAGAAAATCTACCGGCCAATCAGTGAACAGATGCGTTAAGTTGGAAGTCGTAGTTCATATGTAATGGTGGTTTGGATGGATGTTTGCCATTCATTACATCGTGGCAACACTGCTGTTGTTGCTGGACATCTAACACACACTCACTTTGCTCTACTCACTGTAATGGGAGCATGGCCATTGTTTACAGAGAGCAGCAGCTTCATTGTATTGTTGAAGTATCAGTTGAAATGATTTGATGATTTAGTTATCTACAGAATAACAGCTTACATTTAGGATGCAGCGCAAAACAGTCTTGTGGGTATAATCAATCAGGTCATAACTTTCCAAACCTCCTCAACCTTCTGCAACACAATTTAAAACAAGACCACAGGGTGAATGTGTCTGTCTGTGCAGCTGTAAGACCAGCATTCATAGTGTTTATGCAGTTTTCCTCAGACAGCCTATGGGCCTGTTCCAATATGCACACTTGATCACACTTACACACTTGGGCACTTGGGGTGCACATTCACATGTGCTCGATTTGCTCTTTGCCCACACTTACTGCATCAGAGCGGTATTTTATACCAAGTATAAAAGGCCGTAACCATGGAGTCAGCATTGGCGGGGACCAAATCTCTCTCTTTCTCTTTCTATACTATAGACTGTATATATACGAAGATTCGCTAAACACATGGGATACTTAATTTTTTTTTATTTTTTATTTTTTAATCAGCTAGCTATTGGGGGGGGGGGGGGGGGGGGGGGGGGGGGCATTTTGAGCATATCTGCATATTGGGGGGGATGTGTCCCCCACATTGTAATTACGGCCTTGCCACAATGCACCACCTGGTGAAGTTTGCCGTCACAAGCCACAAATGCCATTGAATAAATGTCAATAAAATGAATTTGACTTTCTACCTCATAATTACGACTTTTTAATATCACATTCTATATTATTTTATCTCATGTTTTTGTTGTCTTCAGGCTACGTTTACTTTTACATCTGATCATTTTTGACCTGTTATCACATAGTAATTAATTATCTCTATATTTTTCATCATGCTGTTTAATCCTGTGTTTTTTTTTTCTTTTTCTTTTTACTTACTTTGAATCTTGTGCATGGAGTAGATGACACTGATCCAGCAGCACTGTTTATTAAAACTGTTGCTGTGCTGTGTGTCGGAGTTGACAGACTGCACTAGTCAAGTATGGCCCGATTGCTTTTAAATATCCCGGCACGCTTGGCCACTTAATACATGCTTGCACACTAATGCAAATGTACGTTCCACCAGCAAAACGTCACCAAGTGTGTGTGCGTAACCACTCAGCCAAGTGTGGAGAACTGGGACAGGGATAAGTGTCTGTGCCTTTAATGGCACATGAGCTGCAACACACACATCAACATTCTGACTCCTGAGTACTCAGTAGGTATTAATAAATGAATAACAGGAGAATGAATAGTCCATTATAACACCAGTATGCAGTGTTTGTAGTTCAGCATGATGGTAAATGTCTTCTGGATCAGGAAGCTTCTCAGTTGTGAAAGCCTTTGATCAGGTTGTGTAGCTACATGTTCCCCAACGTTTCTGAAGCTGAAGCTCAGTGTCTCTTTCTGCTGCCGTCACATTATTGCTACATTATTACATCAGAATGTTTGACACAACTGCCCAAAACAGTGTGTTAATAAAAAGGGGCATCATGTCCCAATGACAAGCAGTATACACTGATTCCCACAGGTGGTTCTGGTTACAAATGTGTCCAAAAGTGACATTCAGCACAGTGAAATGTTACAATATGATTGCATAACTGCAATTGAAAAAATAAATGAAAAGAATCCAAACATATTTAACAAAGTTTCAGAGTCTTTTCACTCGTTTGTCTGATGATGAACAGTAGAAAGTCGTTCATGTCTGATGAGTCAGTGTGACTGAAAGTTTTAAGACTTATACAACTTATTTATAATCACAGAAATGTTGAACAGTTTGTGGATCATTGTTTGGACCAAATATATCAGCCTACTGTTTTTTCATTTCCAATTTCAGAGTCTCTTCATGTTGTTTTGAGTTATGAAGATTACAATCCTCATCACTGTTGGGTTAAAGAACTGGCAGCATGGTTAAATATCGTTTGTTTGAGGATCGAGAATTGAACCATGCATGATTTCTGAAACTGTCTATAAAGAAGTTGCTGTAGTGTTAGAAAGTAGTAAGGTGTTATATGCTGTGCCTTTGTGGGGGGTGTCAGCACCGAGGGACATATTGATGTCAGTGGGTCCAGGAAGTGAGGCCTGAAGCTCCAGTGAAGTGTTCATTCAGAGGTAGAAAATTGGGTTTTACCCTGACAGAGTTTGGTGTGAACTTTAAGCCTTGTGACTCTGCAGACCATTTACATGCACAAAATGTTACGTTACACACTATAAGAAAGGGAAACTCAAAAAAAGCGTAATAATCCATGGAGCAGAAGGCAGCGGCAGAAACACCTTCCTGCATGTCAGTGGGGTATGTTAACAATCCATAATCCTTCTGACACACCACTGACACAGAACAGACACCTTCTTTACTGTTTAATGTTTGACTGACCTTGTGTGTTTTCATATTACTGAATATGCAGCATGGAAAAATAACAATAACCAGCCTTAGTAATTTAATAAAATACATCATCTGCCAGTTGATTAGCCTATACCACTTAATGAATTATCATTATAACTCATGAACTTTACATCATTCATGATGGACTAGGCCTCCCTCCCTTCACCGCTGCTAGAAGGCCTGTACGATTGGTCAATACTGAAGCTCCACTGCCTCATACTGCTGATTCTGTATTTCTTCCACTAATGATGTATTCAATGCCCTGCTGTGGATGGTCAGTGGTCACTACTGGTCTCTCCCATTTAGGTTTGCATTATGTCTTGGATAAAGAGAGATGGCAGCAATGCAGGAAGCTTGGTATATAGTGCATTACAAGTTGTTATATGCTCTATATATATATTATTATTACAAATGTGGCGGTATTTTATCATCTGGTTCTACATACCAGGCTGAGAACATGTTTATTTCTGCGATGAAGTTGGACAGTTATTATAAGTTATTATACGTCTACGGGGACTGCCTTTTTGGCACCTCAGTGTTGATTTATTTTTCTTTTTTTTCAGCTCCAGATGTTTCTAGTTGATTCTGATAGGATTATCATCAGTTTTGCAGAGACATAGTCATAAACCAAATATTTGGACACGTTACATTATTTACATGTTGATGACAGTAAATGAACCCATAAATGTCAACTGCGGGAGTTGAGGAAGAGCTTGGATACCATCACAGTCAGTGTGATCCATCTGCTGGGCACCATGAAAATCTGTGATAAAAGGACTCCAATATTTGAGATATATTTTAGAGACCCTAAAACTGGCACTAATGTTGCTGGGAGCTGTGCAAAATTAAACAAGCTCATTTTTGTGATGCAACACAGCCCCATCACCATTGTCATCCATCTTTATTGTTTGACACATTCAGTCCTTTAACAAGCGTTTTTCCCACGACGTGTGAACACATCGGCAACAGCGTAACAGACAGCTTAGATGTCCTAATTCACTTCTTCTTAAAAACAGACAGACAACTGCAAATAATCCACCATAAAAAACGGAAAAAAATAGTGCGATTGAGTGACAGTCGGCTCCTGTGAGTCTCTGACAGCTCAAAAATGGCAGCACAAAGCTTCAGTGCCCGCCACAGTGCTCTCTCCACCGCTCTCTCCACATGATAGCTGTGCCCGCTCTGTCTCTCCCTCAGTCTCCTTCAGCGCCGTGTCTGTCCAAGCAAACTAAATAAGTGTGACTTAAAAAGTTACCAGGCTGACAGGCCCTGAAAAGGCGCTGTCTGCCCCCGTGACACGGAGCTGCTTTTGATCCCTCTCTGTCGAGCCCAACACAGCTCCTCTCATCATAGAAACCTGCCTCCATGAACTTTTCAAAATTGTTTTATTTCTTCTTGAACACACGCACGCACTCCCTGTTCTTCGTCTTTCCTCTCTGCTGAATCTTTGCATCCACCCTCCGATTCTTCCTTTTTTTCCCCCATCCTCTTCGCTCCCTGTTGGTTTCTCTTGTCTGTGCCTCTTGATTTGGCTTAATGACGACATCTTACACAGTAAAGTAATCAACTGAAATGATTCCCCCTGTGGCTCGTGACAGCCGCGGAGAGGAAACTGGTATCAGCAGCTGACGATTGGCAGCTTCGCCCATTTGCATATCTTCTGTCTAACTCTCCGTGCCAGACTCGACAACAGGGGAATATGTGCGCACAGCGGGGCGGCCATATTCTTAGTTTAGTCACATGATTGTTGGCATCAGGTTCTCTGATGAAAACGTGTGTTTATGGAGCTTTAAAGTAAGCTGGCATCCCCTTATGTAAAGGACTGAAAGAGTGAGCCCTACTCTACTGTAAGTGATCGCTGCTGAAGAAACACGTGGTTGAATCCATTAACATTCACAGTGTACCACACCTGGGAATTTTCTCTGCTTGTTGACATCAGCATAGACTTTCTCTCCATGACTTATTCATTTTACATGGTGGTAGAATGTATTTGGAATGGGAAAAAAAAGTACTTCTTTATGTGAGGTAGTGGCTCTTCACGTGAGGACAGCTAATGCTGCTATTTATATCAGATATACGGTATCTATCTTCTCCACATCACTAGCTGTCCCCAGCAAACATCCACCTCACCCAACAGTCCATCAGCACAGCACTGATGGTTTTACTGGTCCAAGCAGAGCCGGTCCTAAGCATCTGCTTGGGGCCCTGTGACCATTGGGGGTCCCTCAAAGGGCAAGTAACTTTTTAAAGTTGTAGTGTGTAACTTATGTCGACCCTTAGAGAAACACTGCGTAATAACAAAAAACTTTAATTGTTGTTACATTTCAAATAGTTGTTGCACTTTGCTGTTTAAAACCAAAAAAAAAATAAAAAGCAGATGATGTGTTTACAGTAATGCATTGTCTGTTGGTTTGCTGTGTTACTTTTAGTCGGCCTAGGGGACATTCAGTATACGAACATTTTTGTGCCTGTAAATCTGTGTGGGATGGGAGGGGGGGTGGGGTAAGTGTTGTATACGTGTTAATTGGCCGATGGCCATAATAGCGTAAGCTAATGCTGAGGCGCATAGCTACTTAACGCAATGGTGAACATTCATTCAATTTAGCCAGCTGACAAGTAAAAAAGAAAATGTGAATACAGGCCGGACCTCTCACTTCCATGATGTTACAGTAACATGACCTGTATACGTTCGAAAATTTGCTCCAGTCCCTCTCACCTGACTTTTCTCAGCCACCTTGTGAAAGACTTCACATAGCCATGCGTAGCCTTCACTTTTAATAGGCTCAGTGATGCATAACCAATTAGATCGTGCTTTGGGCGGAACATTGCTCAAGACCACATGTGTGTCTATAGATGGTGGAGAAAAAAAAAGAGTGTCAGCTAAATCAATGACATAAGCCTTTATTTTGGACTCCATAATGGCCCATGCAGGAAAGCGCGGCACGCCGGAAATCCACCGCACTTCCGCATACTATTTAGTCCTTTATGCAACATTTCCATGGAATAAGGAAGTGCCATGTGGCCTGCAAAAATGTGGCTCTTCTGAGGTGTTTTGCTCTTATGCTAACCTTGTAACCACATCAAATAAAAATGGCCCAAATCATCTAGAAGCACTGGTCACGAGTGAATAAGATACAAACCTTCTATATTTTGAATAAAATCTACCGATGAACACACATTTGGTTCTTTTCCACAAGTGTATAGAGACTATCATCAGTGCCTAAAATAAGCCATATGCGTGATGTGAGCATTGTATTAAAGGAGCTATTGGAAAGTTTGGGGATATAGCTAGCATTAGCAGTAATAGCTACTTTGAAGAAACATGAGACTTCATTCCTTTGCTCACTAACAGCTGTCTCCAGAGGTGAAACGCTATGCTAATGTTACAGTATGTAGGGTACTGCAGTTGCCATGCTAAACAACTGGTTAGCACTTAGCACATAGCACAACTGCTCAGATCTGAATGATTTGGTTACTGACAACATTTACAATTTAGACTTGATGAAGTTTTTACCCAGCAATCCATCCTACACATGTAGAGACATTTCACTTCAAATCAAACATGTAGCACTATCATTCATATCATTGAAAACATTGAACAAGGACTGAACAAAATGTGAAGATTGAAAACATGAAATGAAAAAAAAAAAGAAGAGTTGTGAGGAGTTTATTGCAGGACTTTGTGACATACACAAAGGTCTCAGTATTTCAAGCTATAAACTGATGCAGCCAAATCCCTCACAGATCTCCCCTTTGATTTAGAGTGACAGAATCACGATAATGATGCAATAAAGTGGTAAAACACTTTTCCAAAGGCAGTAGCTGTGAGGTTTGATACCACATTAATGCCCTTCAGATGACAGTCTGTACTTTTGCACTCTTCTTTTTTTTTTAAATTAATCAGTCAATCTCCAACTTGCCCTTCTCACACTTTTATTCCCAAATTCTCTTTGAAATAAAAAAAAGTGAGAGCAGTTTTATTTTTGTCATCAGCCATCAAGCAGGTTATTCAGGTTGTCAAGCAATGTGATTGATGCCACTTTTCGGTGACAGAGCAGCCAAAATGCATCAAAGGCTTTTACCTAGCTTTCTTTTTTAAGGACTGCAAATTTTGGACCATTTTCAGCACTCTGTGAAAATCTGTCCCTCCACATCTCTTGTGTATGCATTAGCCTACAAATGTAACTCTTTAAAACACATGTGCATCTGTGTTTGTGTATATTTATGGGAGGATTCTCAAGTGTGGAATTTGGAAAACACACGAGGAACAGTAGGCGTCCATGTCTTGTTCCCGTAAAAACATAGAATTTATCTCAGAAGTAGGCTACAACGTTCTTTACAGCACCTCCATCTCTGCCATGGGGGAGTAATGCTGCTGATTTAGCTCCTTTCACATTACACCATACATGACCAAGCAGACCTAATTTATCTCCTCTCCTTTTCCCCCCTCCCTCTCTGTCTCACTGAACCAGCTATCTTCCTCTATCTGTCTCAGATAGCTCCAGCTTTCTTTTTTTTTTACCCTCACTGTACATTAAACGCTGCACTGCCTAAGAGGTGATTCAAATGTTTGGCAGTTTTTCTCATAGCTACAAATGTCAGGTTCTGCATGTCTTTTCCTAACTGCCCTTAAGCTGCTGCGATCACACATTTCCAAACGCTTAGTGAGAATAGCTGCAGTTAAAGTTGTTTTACTGGCAGTGTCGCTGTGAGAAGCTCGGTTGTAAATTTGCCTGAGAACTCTTACTTGAGTTGTTGCCTTACGCTCCCTCTGCGGCTCCCTCTGTCTCTCCATCTCTGAGTGCTCTGCAAGGCAACTAATTAGGCCCAAGTAACAGACTGCGCACTGACCTCTGCTTCCTCCCCTTTTTTCCATCCCTCTCTTTCACTCACTTCACTTTAGTCCTCATGTCTCACACTGTTACACCATATGCGGGACATTATGCTGTCTTGGTGCCATCTGTCTCTTTCTCTCTGTTTGGGAAAACATTTTTGTGTACACAATAATTCCAGAAAAGTACAGACACAGAAACTTCTCGCTTGTACGACACGGGGTCAGTGATTAGGTTGAAGCATGTGGTATGAGCAGCGTTGGTGGGCGGGTCCAACACTTACAGTAGTTGTAACATGAATTATGGATTGTTAACAATGACTGGATGGATTACTGTGGCATTTTGGACACTGATTTGTGCCACAGTTTAAACGTCTAACCGGTTAAAAACAATCCCATCATCCTTAGCTTTGTCTTTAGGAAACCTATATAAACACAGCAACCTGAGATTATGAACACAGTGAATGCTCCGCCTGAACATCAGCATGTTCCCATTTCTATCAGCTCCTAGAAAGCAGTGGCTTCTGGTCATTCAAAGAGGGGAAGCTCACTTTCAGCCTACATGCATGAATGAATGAACAAACTAATAGAACTATGTCAAACTTTAAACAAGGGAATGCTACAATTGTGTTTTATTTACAATGTGCAATGGAAATGGGCTAACCTATATCACCAAGCACATAGCAAGAAATGTGCTGCAGTTTTTCCTCTTGACTTCACCTGCAAAAAATGTAAATGCTTTGGTTCCAGTGTATGTTTCAAAACCACTGTCAATCAAAAAGGGATTCAGCCTCTCTAGACAGATCCTCCAATTATCACACAGAAGCCAAGCATCCAGGCCCCGCCCACTGCCCCATTCACTCCCAGAGACACTGAGCATCTGTGGGAGGGAAAAATCACAGCATTTATCCAATGACCTGCTCTGAAAAAAAAAAAAAACAGATGAAAAATTAATGAATGCACTGAGGCGTCAGTTCCCAACCTTTTTTGACTTGTGACCCCATGTGATCGCGGCTGTCAATCATGAGTCAGCTCAGATATTTTTATATGCTGCATTTTATTTGAACTTGATTTGTATTTTGGGGAAAGTGAAAGTATAGATACAGTTGTTTAAGATTGTGTGTGGTGTTTTTAATCATCATTTTGAAAAGAATAATTAGTTAAAATAATATTTTAGTTTTCAGTCAGTCGACCCGCGATGAGGAGCTGATTATGAAAAACTAGTTTTAGAGTTGAATGTGTTCTAACACACTTTTAGTCCATGACAACAGGTCATATTTGACCTTTTTCATTTTAGAGGAAGCAGAGCTTCCCTTGCAGTCTTACAGCAATCACCTCTGCTAGAGTAAAACCAAACCAGGCAAAATGGTTTCCCCAAGAGGAACTGGGCCCCTGAAGTGACACATTCTGCAATTACTATTTCAAACCTCCTGTAAAGACACTATGAAGTGCGCTGCTGCTGCCTTCTAAAGTGAGGCCTTTAATTATTTGTGATGGAGGTAGCAACTATCCATAATGGAGGTAGCAACTACCCATAGTCTACAGGCTTTTTACTAACAGGAAACTGTAAAACACGTACACATTTTGGAACGGCAGTGATTTTTTTTCTTGTGAATGCAGTGAATCTCTATTGAGCAGATCTTCTCAAATTCAACATGATACGTAAGATTTTTCATCCAGTCTTTGTACTATATGTTGGTGGTGAACAGTCTTTACCCTCTAGCAAGATGTGAGCAAAAAGCCGCCACATTAGCTTGACATCTGCCCACACTAACCACTCAATGGGGAAGTACATTACAACAGTTTGAAAGACCTGAGTCCAGACACTGGATCATCATGTCAGTGAGCTGGAGTAATATGTACTGAGATCTTTTACATTTCCTTAAAAACTGACTATAGATTCAGTCTAAAACATCTGACGATTTTCTTTTTAATGTCTCCTGTTTTTCAGTAGTTCTAACCTTCTAATGTGTTGTCTCATAGAGCATTGTGTTTTTTGTCACATGTATGGGGATTATGACATCACTGAGTCCCTTAAGATAAATTTAACATCTGGAAGGATTTAAAAGAATTAGTTATATTACAAACACAGACAACAACGCTACGAATGTGAATGACTATAAGCTTGAAATCCAAGCGACACTCTCTTCATAATTCTAATCTTGTTAAAACAGGAATCTAATAACTCAGTATCAGTGGGTATTAAACTTGTTTTCTGTGGGCCACATTTCACCAGAGGAGTGAAACAGCATGAATCCAGCTGAGAAACAAGTGTCTGCTGAAATGGGAAACAAAATAAGCAGTCTTCTTGTTTTTAGAGGAAAGTATAAGAACCTAAGAGTGATAGGTTACATTAAAAGAGGTGTGATTTAATGGGCCATTGATGTAATCATTTAATATCTACATCTCCGATCCTCAGGGACCTGAGGGGCTGTAAGTGTTCAGTTAATAGAAACATTATGGCATGTCTCTGCGGTGCACTCAGAAGAATAAGCAGTTCTAAAACTACACAATCAAATATGTTTTGACACTTAACAGTGTCTGTTTGCAGCGAGGTTTAAATCAGAGACAAAGTACAGAGGAGCCCTTTCTTTATTATTTTGATTTGTAATTTGTCACATTTGTCACCTTGAAACAAAAATTTGTGCAATAAACCCAACAACATGAGCAAAGATATACAAATACTTCACCATTTTGTTAGAGGATGCATGGCCCCCCTCACAATGCTGGGCCAGGGGGCGGGGCACATGATCAGGCCCATTAAACCCTATTTGAGTTCTCGGCCAACCCAACCGGACGCACTGGTACAGGGCCAAAACTATATACAAATGACTCAGGTTGGGCCTTGGGCGTCTTTTTATTTTATTTTTTTGACCGGGTTCAGGCTGAGAATGAATGAATTATTCTCAAGCCAGTTGAGAACTGTAAACTCAGTTAAAGGGACATTGTGTAACTTCTCCTGTTATCTATTCACAAATATAAATTATTTTGTTCAAAAGTATGTTTTTCATTAACTCATTGGCTGCCAGCCATTTTCAGATCAGAGAGCCCCATACTGCCAGCCATTTTAGAGCATTTTGAACGATCTTATAAGACCCACAGAATATTGTGTTCTATGACTATATAAACACTGAAACTACCAAGAGAAAAGTAGACTCTCTTTGTTCAATAGGAAAAAAAAAGTTTGTTTCTACCTTTTTCCGTTCTTTTGTAAACAGCAGTAGAACGTAGGCTGGTTTCGCCAAAAACAGCAGTTTTTGACCAAAACACTGAGAAAACGAGCTTTTTGTGGAAAGAAACATGTCAAGCAGAACTGTGACTTTGACGTTGATATTTTTTGCTTTAGTGACACCTCACACATCTGAACAGTGTTTTCCTTCTATAAAACAACAAAAACAACACTGAGAAAGGACTTTTGATGGCAAAATAATAATTTATTTACAAATATCAGTAAAAATGCATTAACTTTTTTGTACGTTTGTAGCTGTCACATGACCTCTGCCCCATGGTCGACCACTGCTCGATCCACCACCTGTAAATTATAGAAATATATAGAATTACCATAAAAATACATCTCTTAGATGTAGTCAAGTGTGATGTGGAGTTTTTTTTTTTTTTTTAACCTTTCCGATCAAAGCGATCCGCCCTTCTCTAAGCAGTAAAAGTTAGCTCGCTAGCAAGTTAGTTTATTTTATTATTTTTACCATTGATGTATTATATTATTACCTTCATGTCTTTCTGGAGCGTGGGGACGAGTCTCTGCTGCTCCTGGTTGATCCGGACGGAATCGCTCGGGTCACGTCCACCGAGCCGTCACTGAGCTGGGCTCTGGTCTGTGGTGACGCACCGTCAGCTGCTGCTCTCACCGGCCGCTCGGCCCGGCTTGATCGCCGGTGTCCAGCGTCGGTGTCGGTCGTCGGTGTCTTTTTCAATGATCTCCGTCGTTTTCTCACGATCGCGACCCTCTTCCTTTCCGAACTACCGCGACACACACGGTACATAATGTGCCGACGTGCGGAACACATAGGCTCCGTGCATAAGTTTCTTTAGCATATCTCTTGTCATCTCGCTTCTTCTTCTCATACCGTAATACATGCTGATCTCTCATCCAAAGAGGGCACTGCTGCCCCCTACAGGCCGCTACACATCTTTACACTAGTTTACAAGCCTGATATTGATGGACAAGCTCCGCCAGACCTTCCTCCAGCCCTTCCCGTTGAAAAACGCAATTGACGTCTATCGACGTCAATGGCAGTGAACGGTTGTAATTAGATTGACGTCTATAGACGTCAATGGCAGCCAATGAGTTAATCAGTAATCCCCCCCATCAACAAACTGAAGTGTTCCTTTCAGCTCTGAATTTGCCGTTCATATCATTCATATCTACATGGAGCGGGTAAGCTCGGTGCTGGCTGCCATGTGGTGTCGGCTCAGGTGGAGGTGGCATCTGTGAAAGGTCACCGCGGTAACGCAGTGAGGAGGAATGGAGCGTTACACTGATGCTGCATTCACCTGCAGTCGGGCAGACGGCCGTCGGTAACAAACCAGATGTCATTTTAGTCACAGAAGTCCAGAGAAAGCCGGTAAAACGTGGATCAGGTAAACAATACGACATCGCCATGACAACATATGGTCATGTGTATTGTTTTGCCTCGTGATGACGGACCACTTGTTTACATAGAGGCTTGTTTATGCCGTTACGTGCAGTGGCTGTCGTCCGTCTGCCGTCTGCCCAATTTCAGGTGAATGCAGCATGAAAAATACGATTGAGTTGCTTGCGATATACAACCGCAACGCTAGATGGGAGTAATTCCTACACAATGTACCTTTACAATACATGGATTTACAACATACACATGCCTGCAGCAACATTACTACATTTTTGACACAGAAGTCAAAGCATTGGCGATCAGTGGTTCTGCTCAGTATCATGGATGGTCGGGCCTGCTTCCTCGAACAACATTTTTTGTACATTTTGTTTCATATAGCTCACTTGGTAGAGCAGGCGCCCCCCAGGTTCGATTCTACCCAGCGACGTTTGGCAAGCGCAGTTTTATTTGTATAGCCCATTTTTACCAACAGTTTGTCTCAAAGGTCTTTAATGGCATCATAACAACATCCTCTGTCATTAGACCCTCTTATCCACTGAGGAAAAACTCCCAAGACAAACCAGTAGGGTGAGAGACAGAGGAGGGATCCCTCACCCAGGACGGACAGACGTGACATAGATGTTGTGTACAGACAAGAAAACAGTTTACAACATGGAATATGGAAAAACATGGAAATGGTTGCTGTGACATTCTCCCTCTCTCCCCATGACCTGTCTCTCTCTAGCTGTCCTGTCAAAATAAAGGCACAGACTCCTTGTCACTGTAACAGGGGGGAGTACCGCCCTCCCAGCCCCCCCTGAACCCCCATCCCCCTGTACTTATTGTCACCATCTGATTTTCTTCCAGGCTCGTGGGACGAGCTGTCAGTCTGTCGGTATGTGGACTGGATACGCTGCCATCCACGGTGCTCTGAGGATGATGAGTACCTATGATGCTTTTGATCACATCGAGGTGTGGGTGAAATGTGAAGGTCAACTACAACGGAATTCCGAGCACATTGGTCCCCTGAGGATTTATGATAATCACTCTGATGAACCTCTGACTTCAAAGAGACGCCACTGAAAATTGAAAAAAAAGGTGACCTTTTCTTTCCAACCCTAACCCTCTCTATATATCAATTTGTCCAGTATGTTGTTGAGTTGCTTTTCCACGTTTCATCACATCTGGGGCTGGACGGAACGGGAAGCCATATACAGATCACTTGTATGTGGGGGAACATCTGCAAGATGCAATGACTTCTAATGCTTTCCAGGTGAGGAGCTGAGGAGACGTCATTAACCAGCAGCTAGAGGAACTCACATGTCTGTCATCCCCTCAGAGCAGCATGAGCCTCTGTCTGCACATCTGTGCCATCCACCATACATTCTCAACTTGGTGGTTTGATGGCTGATGTCACTGAGCTGCTGTGGGGAAGAAGGTTTGGGACCGGGTGTCTGTTGTGTTGCTGCTTTAGCTTTTTTCCTGTTCTATCTCTACTATGTTTGTAGGCTACTGAAATGTTGCATTTATCATTGCCTTTATTAAGATTACATAATGTAGTAAAGCATTGAAGGCATGGTTAGTGTCAGTGGCCCTCATTTATCAAACTCCATTAAATATCTGGAAATTAATAGAGTGATAGTTTATGTGATTGATACAAGCTGGATGGAGGCTGCACACGCACGTATCACCGATCACTTTAGGAAACTCAGCGATCTCATGAAGTGCTAATAATTATTGCCGTGAACACGACTTTATAACCGTCAGCACTAATGGCATGCTTCGGCTGATGGAGGGATGTGAAACACAGGCCTGATCCCTGCTGACAGGTGACCAAAAAAAAAAGAAAGAACAAAAGCGGCTCGTCTCCCTCCTCAGTCGGGGCTCCGGTGTCCGGCAGAGAAAGAGTGGTTTTTAATTCACCTCAAAATAAAAGTCGAGTTTAATAATCATTCTGACACAGCAGCACTCGTTCCTGCATGTTCTACGCTGGATCAAATGTGCTTACACCTGGTCACAGCTAGCGTGAGATTTCTGCGTACCCTACACTCACGTTCATATTGACAAATGCAGATTCTTGCGGTCGATTTGGCGTACACCCATTTTTTGGGGTGTACGCACGTTTGATAAATGAGGGCCAGTGTCACCACACACAGCTGATGAACTAATGGAAGAGTATATTTATACTTGTTCATGTCTATCAAGACATTATTTAAAAGGTTTAATGAGATGTTGCTGGTATGATGTCAGTATCACATCAAGGCACAAACCAAATCTCTACTGGAGATCATAAAAACTATGCAGATGTGAGAGAGCACAGGTGTGTCACTCAGGCAATGTGTCTGTTCTAACACATTAACAGGGAAGCAGAAATGAAAACCAATACTGTAGGTTCCACAACCACAGTGCATCCAGTTTTGAGGCCCAGTCCTCCCTGCAGCAGCCAAGGTATGAATCCAGACCACAGGAGTGAAACCCTGTAGCACTGTCTTACCAACTTAGCAACTTTCTTGCTAGATTTTAACAATTTGTAGCAGTAAGCGACAGATCTAACTACAGGCCTCTCTACCTGTGTGTCTCAGTGAATGGGTTCTTATAGTCAACCAACCTGCAGCCAGAAACATGGAATATATTTTTTTAGACCAAAACAACATTTTCTCACAGAATCCCAGTTGAATTTATTACATCTGGCGCTTAGCTTACATTTATCTACAGTTGGCAGGAGGCAGACATTTTATCAATACTGGACCCTGAGAGCTAGGCTGTCCTTTAATGAGAGACATATACCTATTGCAGAAGAACAAACTAGGAAATATCAGCCAAAACATTTGGCTGATTCAAATTTAAGGGGGGAAAATAATGGCCCAATTAATATTCTCAAAGGAAAGATGTGAGTAGTTGTGGGTTCCAAGCAAAATGAAGCAAGCTGAAGAAAAAAGTTCAACCTATGAGATCTGAATGACACAACTTGATGAATATGCAAGAAAAAATGAGACCATCTGGAGGAAAATAATAGACACTTCAACATCCATGTGATTCTTGAAAAAGTCTTGAGACAGACCTGTGGCGCACCACCGACTTTCCACTCACTTTGTGTGTCTTGGAGCAAAATAGACCCACGCCTGACACGAGGAACCCATTTAATGTGCTTAATCTGGGCGCTGAAATCTGGTTGTCACATGGCAGCCGGTAATGTGTACACAAGGCGGCTGACCACACAGTGTACATGAAAAATGATCAACAGATGGAGGCAAACTTTAATTCTGACTTCCTCGAGAAGGAAGAGCAACAACGCAAAGCAGGTGCAGATTCACCACATGTGGAAGGATACGTCTGCAGTAGGTGCCTCTGGGTGTTAATGGAAGGATGTTAAGGTAACTTCCTTACTCAAATACACACCTGCAGGTCTATGTGAAACAAGTCCATTTAGGATGATCAATGGGGTGAATGTGTTCAATTTGTAAAGTTTACCTTGTTGAGTCTGGCTGTACGGCTGATTTATTTATGCAAAGGAAAGACTGAAACACATGTGAATGTACATAAACATGGAGTTGAGGATTTTTTTTTTCTTGCTGGAGGTACTTACCCAAACCCCAACCTTTCCTCAACCAGTTTTACAGCCTAAGCCTAAACAAAACCAAAGCTGTTTATCGGTGAACTGTGTGTTTTTTTATTGTACCAATCACAACCAGCCACCAAATGGTCATGTCAGAAAGTTGGAACAAACCACATATATGGTTGTTCAGGATGAATGACTGGTTGATCCAATTAGCTTCTGTTTATAGTGTGGTGCCAGATTCACACCTTTTCTATCTCTGAATCAGTGACAGACCGGCCATAGGGCAGTATGGGCAAATGCCACAACGGCCGCGATGTGGCCAAAGCGGCTGCGTGAAGATGCAGCGGTGTTGATGTGGCTGCAAAACAAATAAATGAATAAATCGTTTCTGCGTGTTTCCGACTTGTCAGAACAAAATGAGCATCTGGACGAAGTTCAGCTTCCACAGGCTTCCTCTCCACAACCTGGACTCACTAAAGCTCCAGCTAGTTGAGCTAAAAATGGACCAGAATGCCGAAGCGGAATGATTATTATCAGAATGAGCCGGGCAGCGATCGGAGATGATATTATCCAGGTCAGAGGTTAGTAGGTCAACCTACAGACCCTGGATAAGTGTTGGTAAAATGAACGATTTTTTTGACAGATAATGTGTTATTTAGAGGCTGCATCGACAACGACTTGTAATGACACCAAAGTTATCTGGATAGTATGGGATACAAGGGCAGTGTATAGCTCCCTTGGAAGAAGGTGCATTAATTGCTTTGCTTTCCATTGCAGGCCTGAAGTTTACCACAAGTTTACACTAATGGGAAAATGTTTTGTGGATGGATTAAACTAACGTTTTTTTTATAATTTATTTTTTTTGTACGTATGGTGTAAAAATGTCACTGCATAGCAGCATGTAAACATCATCTGAAAGGTGAAGTATAGTGACGGGAGCATCATGATTTTGGGCTGATTTTCTGCCTCAGGGTCTGGATGGCTAGATAATCTAGGGTAGCTTCACAAAAAGAAAATCCACCTTTGGGAGTGGCCCAGTCAGAGCCAGACCTGAAACCAATAGGGATGCTATGGAATGACCTCTAGAGAGCCATTCACACCAGACATCCTAAGAACATGGCTGAGCTGAAGCAGTTCTGTTAGGACCAATGGTCCAGGATTCATCCTGAGTGTTGTGCAGTTACAGGAAACAGTTGGTTAATGTTGTTGCTGCCAATGGAGCTTCAACCACTTATTAAATCCAAGGGTATACTTGCTTTTTCCACCTGCACTGTGAATGTTTAATGGATATGTTCAAGACCCTAACCCTAACCACCCTAAGACATGACATATTATAATTGTTAATGGTGAAGCACATTGTGTTTGTTTATACTTGTGACTTAGATGTAGATTGAATCATATTAAATGGCCAGTTAATGCAGGAAACCAAGAAATTCCAAAGGGTTCACATTCTTTTTCTTGCCACTGTATATATTCATATACATATAGTGTTTGTTGTGTGTACTGATTGTGTAATTTGTTGCCTTTATGTCAGAAATGCCAGTCTGTCACTGCTCTGAATGCACTTTTAAATACACTGAACTGTGATGCTTCCTCTTCGATCCACCAATCACAAAACAGCTCAGCCTCCCTGTCTGAGAGAAGTGCATGCAGTGTACAGCAACACTCCAGAGTAGTGGTAAGTCTTTTGGGAGAGTTTTGGATGAAGTGACTTTAATAAGCTTTACAAAATGAGGTATCCTCTGAATATTGCATAAACAGTCATTTAGAAACGGACAGATGCGTAGGAGACACTTTACAGCACCTCAGCTATTTCTGATTGGCTGAAGAAAAAACAAAACACAACACTATGCCCTCTGTTTCCATCCATACAACGCTGCGGATAATGATAAGTACCCATGATGCGAGTGAGAAAAGGGAATTCTCCACTGCTGGAAACAGAACCAGCAAATCATTTCTATTCCAGTAACACAGATTTACTCCTGTTTTACAAAAGACATTTCAGCTGCCAGTTTGGTTCCTCAGAAGTTTTTGTTGGATGGCCGCCTTTACTCCTGCAGCTTTCAACATCTATTAGAAAGGAGCCAGGATTTCTTCTCCTCTGCTTATGACACGTTTCATGCGATCAAGCAAACACCAAGGCTGTGAATGTCTTCCAGCACAGACTGTCAGCAGCAGCATTATCCCCACATTTAAATTATATTACACATCCTTTTCTATGACAACCAGCTTTCCACTGCACGGAACAACTATAACATCTATAAACACTTTTGACTATACTGACCTTAGCATTTGGTGACGGTCAGGAGACAGTTTTATTTCACTATTCTAATGGAAACCATGCTCTCAAGTTAGTGTAATGGCCAGATTTGTTTTCTATTGCACTGTATAGACTACAGATATACATGAAGTAGGATAATATATTTCTTTAAAATAAAAAACCAAGACTGATTATAAATTAAAGTAAAATAATCTGAATCTGGATCTGATTCTGGATTATCTTCCTTGGAACAGGAGGCGTTCAAGATGAAAAGGGAGGAAAACTGACACCTCCATTTGATCTGTATCCAATTTAAGAAAGTTTACCACAGGGTTTCTTGCTCTCACTTTCTCATAGTGGATTTTATTTTATTCATTTTATTTTATTTTTATAGTGATTGACTTTCCATCTGTTCTAATATATGGGACAGAAAACCCACGGTTTGACAGCGCTGTCAAAACAACACGCCTGTGCAGAGTAACAGCACCAGCATCAAATGTCACATCCACTTCTGTTTTTAGCACATATTTTCGATATGGCACACACCTCAGACTTTTGACTGAATCCGAGTGTCTCGGCAAATAACGGAGAGACTGCTATGTTGTGTCATGTCATCGGCGTGTCTTTCATCTTAATGCTGGTTCAGCTAAGCTGCTGTGGTGTCAGAATTATGACAACATGACTCAGATCAGTTAGTGTTACTGTCACAGAGGTTGGATTTCCACACAAACTCAATTTGTACCTCATTTCCATGTGACCCAGACTCCGACTTGTTGCTGCAGTTTCAGAGACTCTATGGTTTTCATGACATTTCACGAACCCAAGGGGAGGTATGATCTGTGTGGAGCTGAGGCTTTCACTGCATCTCAGTTTGTGGCAATCATAGACTCACCATATGAAAAATAAATATAGTAATCAATAAACCAAATTATTGATATCCTAAATACACCTCAAAATGAACACCTTCCTTGTAATAGTATGTTATAAACCAATGACCTGATGTGTATTTGCGTGAATGAACTCACCTTTAGTTTCACCACAATAGAAAAGTCTCAAATAGGTCATGGTTTGTCAGGTCTTCCTTTAGTCCAATCCAGTCGGGTCCCTACACCAACCTATAGATCAGAGGCCCTCAGCTGGTTGTGACCCAGGGACCACCACACTGACTAAAAAGCAAACAGAGGACAGCTGTTAAAGGACACAGGGAAATTGTCTTACTTAACAGACTCTTTAGGTGAAAACTATTATTTTTCACCAAAACTAAAAAAAAAAAAAAAAATTATCATTGGTAAAATGAAATAATGTTTGTTTAGCCTGCCACATATTACTCCCATTATACGCTGGCCTGCTCCTCCTGTCGTTCCTGCATATGACCCAGCCTGCCCACCAGAAGCTGCCTTCATCATTTCCATGTTTCCCATTATTCCATGTTATAAACTGTTTTCTTATCTGTATACAATATTGCACGTCTGCCCGTCCTGGGTGAGGGATCCCTCCTCTGTCTCTCACCCTGAGGTTTCTCCTGTTATTTCTTGGTAGTTTTTCCTATTTTTCCTCTCAGAGGATGTTGTTATGATGCTGTGTAAAGCCCCTTGAGACAAACTGCTTGTAAAAATGCTCCATACAAGTAAACTTGGGTGCAGATCTGTATATTATCCATATGCAGACATTGTTTGTGTTCCAAAGAGAGACTGCACTTAATCCTGAAAGTCACATTGGCTTGTCATGCATGAATTGTGTTATTAACAAACTCCTGACAATGATCCCTGCAATGAAACTCCATTACTGAATGCATATGAGGGATCTCATGCAGTACCATCAATGATCACCAGGGGTCCACGGACCAGTGGTCCATATCTCAGAAATGAAAATGTGCTGCACAAGTGGGAATTCTCCATGTTACAAGTGGGGATTTAGGAAAGTGGATTTGCATAGCGACACAATGACATCTCTAAGTGCTTTATACATATTGCAAAGATAGGCCATTTAAATAATCAAGCTGACACACTGTACCCAAAGCCACGTGGCTGATGGATGTTCTTCCCTGGGCCCGTACCACCTGGGTATGTTTTTTTGGCTCGCTTAGGGACACCGGGCCCGACATAGCTTGTCTGTTTGCCATTATAACAGCAGCAGTTTGCCGGGCCACGGGGACCGAGCATCCATCAAGCCATTATATCGATGCTTTGCTTGACAGAAGCACAGAGAGCAACCATCAGACCTCGTCTGGAACTAAATGACAAATAACCCCTCTTTTCCTGTCCCAGCCTCACTCTATTTTACTACGTGTCCTTTCTCTCTCACTCTTTCCCTTTCTTGATCTTTTTGTCTTTTTTTTTTCTCCCTTTCAACCAGCTTTGCCCTCTCTCTCTCCCCCGTGGTCTCTCATCTCTCTTTTTTAACTCCTTTTCTACCTGCCTGCCTGTCTTTCGCCATGCTTTCATCTCTTCTCTTTCTCCTCACTTTCATATCCCGGATATCTTCCTCTCTTTCTGTTCATCACGTCCTGTCATCTCAGCGGACCTGACAGCTCAGTAGATGCAGAGAATGGACGATGACTTACTTCCCCCCCCTTCTCTCCAACGCGCGCACACACACAGGGTGGGGCAGGCTAAAGCCAGGCCTTGAGTGGGAATTAGCGTCAACGTGACAATACAGAGCGGGGCGTGGAACGGTAGAATTTTTGGAAAGCTGACAGGATTCACAGCTTTAGTTCAGCAGGGGCAGAGCACGGAGAGGACACAGAGAACCTTGAATTGAGGGCAGTGGGGGGGGGGGGGGGGGGGGGGTTAGTGGATGACGACATGTGAGTACTACCTTCCAGAAAATATCTCCCTCATCAGCACGGACAGAAGCACACAATATGGCCTTCACTATACCGGTGGGTTAGTGGAAGCGAACGCACTGTGATTCTGTCATCCCCCTCCATTTTAATCGTGACCATTGTGAAATGTAGGCATCAGAACTGTAATAATCCAATAAAAGAGGTCAGTGTGCTCTGTAAAACCCGTGGGGGCTCTGCAGTTGAATCATAAATCATTTTGTAACCACCTCTGGTACCGTGATGACAGTCCAACGGAGACCTGGTCGTGTGGAAATTACAGCTCCACGCTGCATAAGGAAAGCAGAGAAGGAGCCGGAGCACGGCTGAAAGAAGATTGGTGTCGTCAAAGGTGATGGCGAGGTTGTAGGAAAACAGCTTGATGCAGCACATTCTCTGTATGTTAGTTCTTTTTTACGGAGGTAGAAATTCATTCTTCCTGTTATGTCTCCTTCCATCAACATATGAACACACAGGGTGATTTGATAGATACCTGCTGATTTACTATTATAACTCATGCAGGAGTATATACTGCTATTGCCAGTGTTGGGAAAGTTCACTTTCAAATGAACTAGTTCAAAGTTCAGTTCACACATTTTAAAATGAACTAGTTCAGTTCATAATTCATAATACAAAATTCTGAACTAAGTTCACGGTTCCAAAACTAAGTTCATAGTTCTTTTTTCTTTTCTTTTTTTTCAATATGTTGCTACAAGCTATTATTTTTATATATCGAACCACAGACAGCAATTATTTTAGCAGTTTTAACCAGTATTAGTTATAGTTACTACTTTACTTTCCTCAAAAAGTAATTGAGTTACAACGTGATGAAAGTAATTAGGGAAAGTAACTACTACCCGTTTTTCTTTTACTAACCAGCTGGGTCAGTATTCCTCCACACAGACCGGCTCCGCCACGTGCTGTATCACTCCGCCTCCTCCAGCGCCGCTGATAGCTGTTGCCAGATTGGCTGGTTTTTCTGCTACATATTAACACCTGTTTACAGTGTGTTTTAACTGGGTTTTTGCCCGGAAGGCTCTATAGAAATCTGGCACACTCCTGAACGAAGTCATACTTTGAGAGGGTGCCGTTCACAAACGCCAGAATGAACACGTTCAACGTTCATCAAGCGGAAATACAGCACGTTCAGTTCACGTTCGTGTTCATGAACGATTGTTCATTGAACGTGTTCAGGCACAACACTGGCTATTGCTGTAAAATGTATATCTGTTGGTTTGCTTGCATGTGTTCAGCATTCTTGTGCCTAAGCTTTCTTTTATTCTCTCACACAGTCTATTCCTCTTTTATTGTGACTTTTATGTATTGTGTTGTTGGGTAGAAATGTATCAGTAAAGCTGCGCAGAGTGTCACATGTAACTGTAGGTGACAATGTCACAACAACACACCATGTGGACCAGAGCATGAAGCAACCTGATTGGCTGATCCGACCCCTGCTGGAAGGCAAAAAGTTAACTACACAGAATAAGTTGTACAATGTGTAAGAAGGGGGACAAAAAGTGTTTCAATGTGTGAGTGAAACCTGATTTTCACGAGTTGTTTTGTCATTTGGTGTAAAATGTAACAGACAATAATAACCTGTGGTGGCTTCACTGAACACTGTCAACCCAAATGAACCTTTAAGAAATGATCAAACCTATAACCTCCAACCAGCTCTTCCAATGGCTGCTGTTCAGGCAGGACAATTCATCAGCTCAGACAGATTCATTATTAGGATGGCTCATATATTAAGTGTGAGTGGCTCTCTTCAGGTCATTCCTATCATCTCTACCAGATTTAGGTTTGAGCTGTGACCGGGACACACTGACACTCTCCTGTGATGCCTTGATGAACGTTGGGAATTTAATGACACACTGCAAAAAGAAGAATTAAGTCTCTTGCCCTTGGGCGCCCCCTACAGTTGTGGATTATAATTCACTTTTACAGTACTGCTGTAAACACAAGTCCCAAATTGAAGCCCCACTCACTGACAGAGGCACAAGCCAAAAGCCAGTCCAAGTGCCAATCAATCAATCAATCAATCAATCAATCAATCAATCAATCAATCAATCAATCAATCAATCAATCAATCAATCAATCAATCAAATACACCTTATTGTCACAAAAGTGAAATTTGTCTTGGGCACATAGTGCAACATGTAAAGACAAACAAATGTTAAAAAGAAGGACAATGACATTCAACTAAATGATATGGTCGTCATACAATTGCCTCACTATGTTGAGTCATGATTATAGGCTAAAAAATAAAGCACAGCATTGACATTTACTTGGTAGCGTCACCCTTGTCTGGTCGCTTGACATTCTGCTGTTAAGTGATATGTGTACTCACAGGAGGTTGCTGGGCAGGCAAAGTTACCTAGCACATGACCAGTTCAGCTGGGTGGACTGGGTGTCAATGACAGGAGCCAGTCTCCTTCTTATACCTTCCTCTTGTGTTTGGGTCATCAGTGACCCGTTTTCAGGTTTTAAATGCATAAAGGTATCACATACATTTGTTTATAGCATCGAGGCTTTTTGCTTTGTCAGGAACCACTATAATAAAACGATACGATGCGATACGATACGATGCGATACGATACGATACGATACGATATGGTACGATACGGTGCGATAAAATACGACAAGATACAATATGATATATGATACGGTACAATACGATATGATAAGATACGATAAGATACAATATGATACAATATGATATGATACGATACGATACGATACGATGCGATACGAAACGGTACGGTACAGTACTGTACGATACGATGCAATACAATACGATACGATATGATAAGATATGGTATGGTACGATATGATACAAATTACTATATTAATCCCCAAAGGGAAATTCATTCTCACAAACTGACTGCACACTGAGACTGATTATACAACTGAACTTTACCAACGTCCAGTCCTTACATACTGACAGTGCGATGTCAGTATAGATGAAGACATGAGCTATAGTAGCTGACATGATGAGATACTGTATCAGATATTGTATGTCCTACACACAAACCATCCATAGACTCCTATAGGTCAGCTGTTTTATTATACATTTGTGCACATTCTGAGATTAATTATGTGACTTCCGGTAGTGAAACAAAAAAAAAGGCAGGATAGATTACATTGAAACACTATCCCTCAAAGGTGACTTGCAAAGCCTCACTCTCTTCCTCCTCTCTTCCACTGTATTTGCGGAGGAGATAGGAATCTGTGCTGTATGCAGGGAATGTTCTATATGATCACTGACAGTGCAAATAAGCAGAAAAGCCATTTCAGCCAGGAAATGAGAAGGCAGCGACTTGTGGAGGCCCTCCAAAATGATACTTATCTGCCAATCAGAGAGTAAATCAGAGATAAGGAAAAGCGGATTGCAGGTGAAGAGACGCAAGGAAGTAAGGTGTTCAGCTAGCAGGAGGTGAGGGTGAGGAGGTGAAGGAGAGCACGATGCCGAGAGATACAAGAGGGAACGAGAGAATCCTCAATGTTCAGAGAGCGGGGGAGTGAGGGAGCAGGTAATAGATGATGAAAAAGCACATGTGGGTTCATGAAAGAGAAAGAGAGAGCGCAGGAGGGAAAGGAAAGTGTGACTCAGACAAATAGAAAGTGGGTGAGTGAGAAGAGGGTGGGGTAATAGAAAGATTTTCTTTTTTTTTCTGCCTTTTGCAGTTGGGGGAAGATACCAATTTCACTTCAAAGTGAACATTAAATGAAAATGTCATCTCCATACAGGTCATTTACTCTTCCCTGCTTACAAAATGTGCTCTTCAAAATGGCAAAGGCCAGGACAGAGGAGGCTGAAGAGTGGCAGGAGCCAGCTAAAGAATCAAATATTCAACAACTTTGGATATTATACAGCAGCATTAGATACATCAAAGTGGCATTAGAAAATACAAATTGTTACAAATCAAATTACAAATTAACAAATGTCACAATAACAAAAAAAAAACAGCATTTTTTTTAAATAATAAATGAGTGTTTTTTTCTGACAGCCATAACTACTTGGCAGTCTTCGGAAGGTTGTTTCCTGTTGCCCAACGCAAAACAAAAAGCTGTTTATTACAGAGCGATGGTTGCATGGGATTCTCTGCCAAGGTTCTTGTAAAGATGTATTTAATACAGGAAGGAGTGTCTCTCTGACCATCAGAGACGGTTGCATGTCACAAACAACGCATGATTTCTGTTTCTTCGTACCTTAATTACAGTTCGTAAATGAGATGTGAGCATTTTTTATGTTTTGTGTTGCTGTTGTCCACTGTAAGAATGATGATGATCTGTGTTGAATGTTCTGTGTTAAATTCTGAAAAAGAAATGTTTGTAAGATGTCTTGACCCCAGGAAGATTAGCTGATGTCTTGAACAGCAGCTAATGGCGATCTAATAAACAATAAAAAAAAATAAAAAAAGTTAAATCATGTTCTCAAATTGACAGGTAGTTTCCTCACCTTTCAGCCGATCACATTATCTCAGCATGTTAGCAGGGTAGGCAATGTTATCATTATTTATATTTTTTATTTTTTTGGAAGAATTTGAACCTATCTATTTGAAATTAATGAACATAAACATTAGCACCAGCAAATAGTGGAAAACAAACCAAGAGGCTGAATCACCGTACTTTACAGCAGCAGCTGGCACACAGCCAGTGTGTGGTGCTGGCAACCCCAACACAGCTACTGTTGAGCTGTACTGTATGAGCTTTTGAAGGACTTTCATGAACAAATCAATCCATTCCAACAGAAAAAAAAAAAAATGTTTTTATGCAAAATCGTTTGCAGGACTGAAAACACAAATGTAAACATCAGCGATAGATGTGAACCTGAATGGAAGCCTCCAATCAGGCTGTGGAAAGAGTGAGTTGATGTTCTCCCACCTGTTTTTCTCTGTCTGGTACAGTAATGTGGCTGTGGATGGTGGTGGTTTAGTAAAAAAAAAAAAAAAAAATTTCACTATTCTGAGTGTGAAATGTATCCACTACAGCGCAGCACACACTGCTACTACAAATGTAACCCAAGGTGAACATTTTGTGAGCCTGCCAATAACAGCGATGAAGGCGCATTTGATTAGCTGAAAGGCAGCGATGCGGTGATAACAACTCTGCTGTCAGAAAATTGACTTGACAATTGGCCAACGTGTGAAATATTTTTTAATGCAGAATGTGTGTTGTATCACTCCCGAGGGCGCTCTTTAATTTGTGTTGGTCAATCATGTGTACATGCGTCTCACACGTGTGTCTGACTAAACTAATTGAAGGTGCAATCATTTATTTTTTTCACATCATGCGGAAGGTGAAGTGAGTTTCAATGGAGCACATTCATAATTAGCCAAGATAGAAATTAACTTGAAAATATTATATGTTATTTTATCATTGTTTTGAACTTATCTGACTTGGGTGAAGTTTATTTCTCCCATGTCAGGACAAGTCAAAACGGTTGTAAACAAAGAATGGATTTTGGACCCAAAACCCAATATAATGGCCTTTCATATGATATGTTAGCCAATGAATTACCACAAATTATATATTTCAAATGCTAAAGACAAAAAAAAGAAAGAAAGACAAAAAGAAAGAAAGATGTATTTCTAATATATCACATTATTTCATCAGCCTTTAAAATCCTTCACCCATTCTATGATAAATGAAAAATAATGGCATAGTATTGAGTCAATTTTCATGAATTGTTATTTCATTTTGATTAATTGTTGTGGATTCTTTATCTAGGTTTATTAATACTGAATGCAGTGTCATATCTGCAATTTTTTCCATGATATATTTTCTATTTGTAAATTATTCTTTTTACATTTATTCAATTTAATTTATTTATTTATTCATGCTGTGTTGGTTTATTGATAAATACATCTGTTTCCATCATTTTCTTTTTAATAATTGGATTTTACTCAATTACTTTTTTTTAATGTGTTGGCTTAATGGCAAATTCTTATTTTTTCATTGCAATTCTTTAAATGTGATTTCTGTATCTATTTATTCATTCAGTATTTGCATCATATTCCCTCTTTCTCTCTTAAGGAAACATCCATCACAACAACTACTGTATTCGTAATTTTAGGATTATTTTATTTCATTTTTTTTTTCATTACTCCTGTGTCACCTGCTGTCTGTCTGAATGCTCAGTTGGAAAACAAAAGTCTGTAAATGTGTCTCAGCTCTTCAGTTTTGCACCAGGCCTTTATTTCCCCACAGGAAACATTCTCCTCTGGCAAGCTGGGTGGCTCTGATAAGCAAGTGTGTTGTCAACTCAGCACCTTGGCTCGCTGGTAGAAAACAGTCCAATCAATACATCATTAATCATCGGTTTAATGTGGCCAAGCCTGATGTGGACAAGCATTAAAATGGAGGGATTAGTGGGAGGAGAAATGAGCTTGACGGCTTGCATGTGTAGTCAGAGAGTAGAGAAAGAAACATCCAGATAAATTATGAGAAAGAAATTAGTTCAGAGCGCAAAACCCCACCTGATGGATCGCAGCTCCAGACAGGGAGCGTGTGCACGGGCAGGTGGGTGTTTCACTATGTGTGGAGTGTGATGTTTTCATCCCATGACTTTATCATGTTAAATAATGATTTCATCGTGTGAGTGCATCCAGTCGTTACTGCTCAGCCATACAACCAGCATCCTCAGCAAACTATAAAAGTGTGATTCATAGCTCTGACTCATCTGTGGGGACTTGTAACACGAGATTTATTCTCATCGCTGACATAGAAATGGACCGGGAGACAAAATCGCACACAAAGCCCCCTAACTACCATACACAAGCTTTTTACCATCCAGCTCAAAAGGAAGAAAAATGGAGCTGTGAACAAACTACATTTCCTTTTTTCACTACAGTCTCTGCTCAGACTGGCAGACAGGGCAATGTAACACCCCCGAGACATCTTCCCTTTGCCCTAACATTTGCACCATTTAGTCAAAGTAACGTGTTCCTATCTCGCCCTAATGTAGTTCTCGAGTGGAGACCCATGAACAATACACAGGTTTCAGTAAGTGCTCCTAGCAGCGGGCAGCAGGCCGGGTTAATTCCACAAGTCAGACGAAAGACAAGCTCAGAGTTGGCACCCTGAGGTGCAGCGTGCTCATGCATGTATTCACTGTGGCATGTTATTCCCTCTTCACTGTGTAGTGGCCGGTGAATTGTAATAAAGGAAATTAAATTTAAAAAAAAAAAAGAAGAAGGACAATTACAATTCTGCCCTACAAAGGTAAAGTGCAGTATCTGTAAAAATGCCGAAATGAGAAAAAACTGATTTTTGTGTTTTTCATTGTCAGGTTTAAGCATCAAATTATGAATAACTACCAAGTCTATAATTGATTAGATAAAGGTGGACTGAATTCAGTGTATTTTGTAGTTTGTCTTTCTGACCAATTTTGACTATTTTATGGCAGATACTGCACTTTGTCTTGATATTAGCTACAGATACGGCACTTTGCCTTGGTTTTACTCCAATGGAATCATAGAGTAAATTGTAGAATGTAGGGAGTACAGTTCATTGCAGATACGGCACTTTGTCTTGGTTTCACAGTGAATTTTTGGATGGACAGCAAAATAAAAAGCCCAATAACTCTGGAAATTTTAGCAGTGCCAATATCAAATTCTACCAAATTGACGAGAATATGCCACACTTTTGATTGGTCAAAAAAAAATGAAAAAATGCAGATACTGCACTTTGCCTTTGTAGGGCAGAATTGTAATACGATAAATATCTCCTTAAATACATACAATCTTTTTTAAAATACATATTATGCAAACACACATTATGTAAAACTTTATTATAATTCAATATTTGGTTACCTGTGATCATTCCTCTCTCCGCACTTCAAACACAATATCTATGAACTGTGACAGAGCGAACGTGCTGATGTGTCTGGACCGTCTCTAATTTCTTAATTGGAGCGAGAGGGAATCCAATATTTACTCCAGGCAAACTACAGGCAGTGAGTACATGTGCAGTTTTTTTTTTTTATAGTCATAATCTCATTGTGCACTTTCATATGAACTCTGCATGAACCCGTCATGAGCTAAATAGTAATACGGGATAATGACTTTTGTTTACACGTGTGAGTGAATGCAGATGGCGGGAAAACATGTCCTGAAAGAGTCCAGAAGCTTATTATTGATATTATAATATTATTATTTTTGCTGACAAAATACGTTGAGCTAAATCTGACAGTGCTAAACTGAGATTGACCCACAAACCTCTGGGTGACCGATTGCTGGCAGCCCAGTCGTCAGCGCTCGCTGCGTCGTACCCTCTGAGCGAACTTTACGTCAGGCTAGGCGCCGTTCAGTGGGTCGACATCCAGTCAGCTGATGTTAGCACCACCCCCCCCCCCCCCCCCCCCCCCCCCCCCCCCTCCCTCCTCGCTGTCGCAGAAGTGACGGTCAGACATGTCGTCTTTTCTTTTTCTTTTACCCCGGCAGAAACTACAAGCTGATTAACCCATTAACCAAAAAGCGTCAGCAGACAGAGAAGAATGGGACGTTCTGGTGTGGCCTTTTATCCAGAGAGAGCTTGACAGAACAATTCCAACACCCCTCCAATAAAACTTAACCCCTTGATCTTTTCCCAGGGGAGAAATGTGTCGTGCACTTTAAATGACCCCCTCCAAAAACTTTTCATTCCCGAATCTCTGAACAGCATCTCACCTCCACCACTGTCCCACACTTCAGACAATGTGAGAACTATTATCCATCGTCTTACATCCTCTGGATGAGTTTGACAGATAGTATCCAGTTCATTCAGGATAGCAAATTCACTGATTCCTTATCAAGTTGGGTTACATGAATCCTTTCGAAGGACAGAACAACCGACAACTAAATGAGATATGTCTTTATTGGAGCTTGTGGTGAAGTTCACGTGGTGGCAAGAGAAGCACAAAGACCTGCACTCCCAACGAAACACAAGAGAATCAAAAGGCGAGTGCGTGAAGCTACATGGTGAGGTGTCAGTTGTTGAGACAGGTTCTGTCAACAGTTGTCACTGCCGCTAGATGTCGCATTAGACCGCGGTATCTCAGACCAAAACAATTAAACAGCCCCTCACCCACCCAGCCAACACAATACAAACCATCTACAAACGCCAGCATTGCTGCATGCTCTACAGCGACGTGGACCTTTAGCTTGCTAGCAAAAGTTAACAGTGAGCTAACTATAAATCCCAGCTTTGGAATGACCTGAGATAAGGCATGCAGACTCGGCTTTTAAATCACTTCTTAAAACCCCCTTTTACAGACTTTGATGTCATTCTATGATCTATTTTATCTTACAGTTTTACTCAGATACTGTGGTTTATTTGACACTTTCTTCGGTTTTAACTCTTTTATCCCATCTTTTCTTATCTTATTGTGTCTCATTATATCTGTTTTCATCATGTATACCCCCCTTTTATTTATTTTATTCTTTTTGACTGCATTCTGCACTGTAATTAGAGGTCTCATTTTGTTGTTGGGTTCTTGTATTGCCTGTGTTGCTGTAGGCCTATTGCTTGGGCCGTTCACCTCTTATGGTTTTATGGCATTTGTGACTTGTCTCTTCTGTATTTTTTTCTGAAGCACTTTGTAAACTTGTGTTTTTAAAGGTGCTATATAAATACAGTTATTATTATAATCTCACGTATGAAAAGTAACATTATTCAGTGATCAAGTGAAAATATGTGTTCTGAGTCCAGTTAGAGCCTCCTTCAGCTCTGGGCTCTCTGTAGAACCAGAGCAGTCGCCCCGGTCAGACTGAGAAATAAAATTCAGTCTTGAACTGATGGCTGTAGGAATGACACTGACAGAGCTGATGAAGACTTTGAATTGTATGGATGTTGACAAGGTGGGGTTTGAGTCCTCATGTCCCGTTCACTCAGAGGACTTTTTATACAAAAAAAAACTTTACTTGGATTCTTCTTCAGTTGAGGAAGTTCTCACAGGTGACTTCCACACGAGTTCTGTCGGTAGCGCTGAGCCAACCCACCTGTGGGTGCTGACTCTGTGCCAATGTTTCAGAAGGAGGGATTAACATGCACTCACATGCACATGCTACCAATCTGGCAACTAAAACAAAGAACAACCCAAATCTTGTTTGCAGGGCTTTTAAGTTACTGTACAATACTCCATAAGTCCTTGTTATCTGACATGTTGACCAATTTCGTTATTTAAACAACTCACATCAGTATCATAGCTAAAAAATGAAAAAAAGGACTGCCATTTTCAATGTTGGGCACGCTACTTTAAAGAAAAAATAAAAGTACTTTGTTATACGTACTAGTTACTCTTTCCAAAAGGTAACTGATTGACTACATTATAAAACAAACTATAAACTATGTTTTCTTGTCTGTAACAACATCTATTGCACGTCTGCTCATCCTGGGTGAGGGATCCCTCCTCTGTTGCTCACCCTGAGGTTTCTCCAATTTTTCCCTGTTAAAAGGGTTTCCATGGAGTTTTTCCTCAGTGGATGTGAGGGTCTAAGGACAGAGGATGTTGTTGTGATGCCATGTAAAGCCCTTTGAGACAAATTGTTTGTAAAAACGGGCTATACAAATAAAATTGCCTTGCCTTGCCTTGCCATAAAAGTAACTAATTGGAAAACGTTTGTGTTACTTTTTCATAAAATGCTCTACTATGTCAAATTACCCCCCACTCCCAATTTCCTAACCATAACCCTAGCCTGGTTATCTGGAACTTACCAAGTCAAGTGACGGTGCGTTTTATTGTCAGTAAGGTAACAGCATTATAACAGGGGAAACAATAACTTTTTGGATTACTCATTACTGAAAATAGTAGCGCCATTAGTAATGCTGTTATTCCCATCGCTGGTCATTTTCTAATATGCGATACAGTTTTTACACACATCTGTGTTTGCATTTGGTAATGTGTAGCAGACTGTTACTGATCTCAGGACAGTGTATGTGGAATCAAGAGCAGCTGGACAGGACAGCGTCCATAAGTAGCTATACAGCTGATCACCTCAGCCATGGTTACCAGGACGTGGCCACGCCCACAAACTTGACAGAGGGCGATGTGAGCGCAGGTACAGTTCTAATCAGTGCCCATGTGCAGCTCTGACTGGTCAAGCACTGCTCGCTCTGCCCTTTCCTGATGGCACACCGCTGATGGAATGTCACACCAATCCACATTTGATGTCAAATTATGTCTGTGTCAGCACTGAGGGAGGTACCAGGAGAATACCTCCACTACTGTTCTGACATAAAAGTAATGCATTGAAATGAGTTGGTGCCAGTGAATGTCAATCAAACAGTGATTTCATTCATGCAGGCCCAGACTCAATTTAAATAGGTTTGCATGTGCTGGTTCTCTCTCTCACCTGGACTCATTTCTGCCATGATTTTCATTTAGTTTAAATCTTTCACCTTCTCTGCTACCACACATGTAGTCGTTGCTTCAGTTTTCAACTTCGGTTTTTTAGTATTCCATTGTCATTTTTGTCATTTTTTGGTGGGCCACAACACCTGACAGTCAACTTTTCTTTCTCTCACTTGGATCAACCAATCAGACCGAGAGTAAAAAATGGTTTATGAATGGTCTCTCCAGCATGTTCAAATTAGACTAAGAGAGAGTGGCCTCTTAATTATTTAAAAGAGGAAAACTACAGTGAGTGAATAGGTGCATTTCTTTTTTCAAATACTTTCATGTGAACTCTGCATGAACTCGTCACGAGCAAAATATTAATACGGGGTAATGACTTTTGTTTACGTATGTGAAAGAATGCAGATGGTGGAAAAGTGTCTTTAAAGAGTCCAGACGCTTATTATTGTTAATATTATCATTGCTGACAAAATACGTTGAGCTAAATCTGACAGTGCTAAACTGAGATTGACCCACAAACCTCTGGGTGACCGATGCTGGCAGCCCATTGTCAGCGCTCGCTGCGTCGTACCCGCTGAGCGAACTTTACGTCAGGCTAGGCGCCGTTCAGTGGGTCGACATCCAGTCGGCTGAGGATAGCTCCTCCCTCACGAAGGCGATCAGGCGTCAGATATGCCATCGTTTTTTTTTTCTTCTTCTTTTTTAGAACTTTTTGAGACTTTCTTGAAGTGTAACCATGAAGTGAACCTAGCCTTTTCCTGTTCATGTGTATCTTCAGAGAACCACTCCAGGACAGGACCGGTCTGGGTCGTCCTGCAAAAAGTTATTGTTAAAGATTTGCTCCATACAAAGTATACCATAGAAAAAATGTGAATTAAAGGAACTCTTCCATGATTAAAAATGCTTTAATGAAAATGCTAGTTCATAGTAGAACCCATAAAATAAGCAACCATTGCCTTCATCATGGCCACATTGAATTTTTCACATTGTAAGGAAGATGCCTATGACATCATTTTTACATGTTAATATTAAAATGATAGTCAATCAATAATCAATTATATCTTGTAAATTAGAAGTCTTATCAGAATAAGCAACACATTATATTCTCAGAATGAACAGCAGTATACGTTTAGCCAGAGCTCAACTCTGAACAATGAACATCTCAGTGTTTTGTGTAACAGCAAATCAAATCAAACTCAAATGGTAAAACTGAGAACAATAACAATCTTACACAATGTTCTTGGTTTACTACACAGAACACTGGGATGTTTGCTGTGCAGAGTTGATTAAGAGCCTTAGTCAACATAGCAGTGATAAAGAGCTTTACACAGTGATTGATATTAGTCAAGAACCATTGGGGGGTCACATAGGGTGGCCAATCAGATTGCAGGGGGGGTGAGTGCCCCCCTTTGCCACCATGGAAGACCCGCCCCTGCCATCGCGCACATTTATTCTGTTATTTATTTTATCCAGCAAGTGCAGAGCACAGTATATCTTAATGTATTATGTAGTTGTACAATCTTATATTGCTATTTATTTATCATGAACTATATACAATTTTACCAGTTGTTTACAGCTCACTCATTGAGTCAGTCCTCACTTACAACATCTCATCCTGCTAACACCTTTCTTTCTGTCAAAGACAATCCAAACTGTCATGCATCATCAAACACACAAGTAAAAACCCTTCACATCCGCTCCTCAACTCATTCCAACTCCTTCCTTAAACTCTGTCGCTCCAGGATCCTTCCAGCAAGGACAAACATACATATTTTTAATGTCCTCATTCTGTATTGAATCATGTCCAATCCTCCTGCAATCATATACTTATTTTGTTATCTATCGGTCCTCTGTTTTTATGGACTTTCCATGTCAAATGTTGTATTGTTTGGGGACTACGGATGAAATTTAGCAGCAGTGCTAAGTCCGGTGTATTTACAGTGAGAACTCATGTACTCAGTGTCGATTAATATGCACTGTCCCGTCTAAATAAATAAATAGTGTATGTATATTAATTGTGTTGTGCTAAACTGTGTTTTTACCTTGTGTTTATTTTATTCTATGCACATCTGTGAGCACGTCAAATAAGAATTTCCCCTGTTTTTTGCAAATGATTTCTGATTCTGATAATGTCCTGTTTTTTTTCTTTTTATGCTGCTGTGAGAAATTAATTTCCCCTCAGGGATGAATAAAGTTTACCCTTACCCTTACTCATTATCCTCTCCGAGCCACACACTGTTGTCCTGACATTAACTAGTTGTGTGGAAAGTATCTCCAGTCTGCAGCCATACTGTGTAACCCTGTCTTGAATGGCCTGTTTGTGTAATAACCAGATTTATGATGACAGTACAGAACAAAACTCCTTCCTGGATGGAATGTCTGTGTTTCCACTACACTTAATGTCTTACAAAGGCCATGAATGAAAGCTTGTTAAACCATTACCACTTTCGTGAGTGATGCATTTCTCGAGTTCCTGTGTTTATGACTTACACATTAGAGTCTAAACCCCAGCGGAGCTGCAACGGCAGTGGTGATCAACTTTCACAGACACCCCCCTCCGAGTTAATACAGACTTTAGTAACAAAAGCAGATTTTGGGCATCTCTCCAGTGTTTTGGCATTGTCCTGTGGTTTACACAGAGCTGTTATCAGCAACTAATTAATATGTAATGAATGGGCTTTTTAAATGCAGAGCAGGATAACAAATGTGTTGGGGGGATGCTATGCTGCACTAATAAATCAAGCGAGTGACTGTAAACATGCAGGGCTCACACGCACGCTCTGACTTTATGAATGAGCTGTCAGCGCGCCTCGGTCCAGCTACGGCAGCTAAAGTTCAAAGCTCTAACCTTTGACGTGATGTTTCCATGCGTGTCCGAGGGAGACGCCGAAAGGAAGAAGAGGAAACGTTTGATCCCTCGACCTCTTCTTCAGCGAGGAAGTCGCAATTAAGATGGAAAATTCGCTCGAAAACTCGGGAAACATTTGAATGGGAAATGGTTAGCAAATGTTCTCTGGCGAAACAAAGTCACTATCAGTGAAGAAACTCAGCTCATGCAGGTTGTAGGCGGTTGCTAAAGCAGTTAGCCTATAGTTATTTATTGCTCTGGGCCTCTGTTCTGCCTCCAATTAGCCGGCTAATGTCGCAGTAGTTAATGCAGCTGCTTCAATTACAGCACACGTCAAACATCTCTCCGCCATTTCTCCTCCGTTTCGTATACAACCCAAAAGAAAAATGAAAATTTGTTACCATCTGGTCCAATTTAAAAAACCTGCACCCCCCTCCCCACCCTTTCTCCCTGGTCCCACCACCAGTGAGACAGAGAGAGAGGGAGAGGGAGACAAAGGCGGGAAATGGTGGAATCTGCAGTGGGAAGCCAATGGGAGCCATGAATCATATCCTCTCATCAAGTCTCATTTCACAGAGAGAAGCCTGTTCACCAAGATGAGGCTGTTCGCTAGTCTCTCAGCGGGCCTCATCAGCGGAGCTTGTAGCACGCTAATACATGTGAGACGCTCTGTCAGCCCCCCCTCTGCCACCGAGCAACCAACCTATTATTATAAGCCCCACACACTGGCACACCACTGTTGTGCTGAATGGACGCTAGATTGAAGGGGGGAATTACTGTGTGTGGCATTCAGTTCCTGTGAAACGGACATGTGTGTGGTGTGTGTGTGTGTGTTTGTGTGTAACTGGGGCAGGTAGTGACTGTTTAACTGTTCTGTGACTTTATGTGTATCTGCTCGGGGTGTACAGCCAGTGCACTATTTGTATTTAGATTCAGATTCAGGCTTTTTAAAAAAAACTTTGGATTCGGATTCGGGAAGAAACCGGAAGTGGGCGCACTGACTTCAGCCGAGCTAGTGCTACGCCGAGCTAGCCGGCTAACTTCCGCTTTAGCTCTCGGCTAACTAGAATGGGAATAAAATAATTTAATTGTGCGGCTCTTCTAGACTTTCCAAACGTAATCGGACTGAATGGATCAAATTCTGGTAGTGAAACCAGTCGTTTCGTGGGGGTTGTGACACTCAAAAAAAAAGATCCACCGTTTTAAAGCCGCTTCTTTTCCCATTATTGTCTATGAGAAAAATGCTGTTGAAGTTGTTGAACGGTGACCCTGGAAGTATCGGTGAGCACTTCCTGTCTACTGTAATGCAATGCATGCTGGGAGTTGCTGTTTCTTAGCAACCCTAACGTGAACTAGACACAGATGAAACAGGGTGACTCAGTGCTGCCTGCTGGTGTTTGGCGCTCTACTCGTGTTGTGCTTCTATGGCGGCGCACCAACGTTAAGGTGCATTAGCGCCACCTACTGTGTTGGAGTGTGAACCAGAATCACCTGGGGCCTCATGTATCAATGTTGCGTACGCACAAAAAAGTGGCGTACGTCATTTTCCACGCCAACGTTCAGATGTATCAAAAGTGAAATGACCGTGGAAAAGTGCGGTGGCCCACGCCAACTCCATAGCTGGCGTACGCACGTTTCTACTGCTATTGTTCCTTTGGCGACACTTAGAGGTGAAGCTGGGAAACTGTTAATAATGTGAAAACAATTAGTCCTCAGAGTAATGTGCACATCAGAGACACATTTATGAACAACTAACCCATCCACATGTTGCAATTAGATAGGTGGATAGAAAAGCATGCGCAAAGTGGTGCAGAAAATAGCATCAGCTTTAGTCTTAAGATATTGCAGATGCTGCAGTGCGAAGTGCACACGAGTCCCGGAGGTTTTTTTTTTTTTTTGCACATGATGACTCCGAGGGCAATTCTCTTGGAACTGAGCGCAGTGCGCTGCAACCGGCCTGAGAGCGCGACACGTCGGGGAGCCATCGCCTCCATTCAGGTGCTGACCACACTGTGAACAGGAAGCATTTTTATACTATAAATGTACAGATCATATGTGATGCGTAAATGCATCACATATTAACAAACATTGTGGCGAGGTGGCTGGTTCAGCGCATGGTTCATTCATTCAGCATAGCTGGGGACAGATTACAGCCTGGGACTGTATGCGCGCAAAGTAAATGTATTTGTTTAATTGTCCTATGTAACCCCCTGCCCCGATGCACATTGAGCATGTCTGCCGAAATATCACGCCGTCAGTGACTTTCTTTTTGCTGGTTAAACTACACAGACTGTGTGAAGTACTTAATGTCAATAAACACATGCGTAAAGTTGGACATGTGTCTTTATCAGCCTCCCTGGCGCACTTCTGCATTTATTTACTACGCGATCTGTGTATAAAAGAAGGCAAATAAAATTGTAAATCCATTTCACATAATTTAATTAGACTACAGTGTCTGCTTTCATTTGGGATGACAGCGGTCCTCCGCCTCACATTCACCTTTATATAACACATACACTCTCCCACCCCCTTTGTGATGGTGCCGGAGGACGGCAAAAAAAAACAAAAAAAAAGATGTTTACACGGCTCAACTTTATCGAGGAGCACCTTCAACTCAAATTTGGTTAAATTGCTGTTCCTCACAGTTTTTCATGGTGTTATCTGACCGTAAAGAGAAGGAAATCTTTGGTGCAGGCCTTATTTACATTGATTTGCATATTTAAATGGGGGCGTGGGCAGGGAGGAGATTACCACTTCGGCATGTGCGCTCAATTCCACGTTGATTGGGATGTACAAAGGAAACGTGCTTGGATCCATGCGTACGCACACTTTGATACATCATATTTTCTTTGTGCGTACGACAGTTTCTGGATTTTGGCGTACGCCATGTTTCAGTATGAAATCTACGCAAGTATTGATACATGAGGCCCCTGGTTATGTGCTGTTGCTGGTCCAAACGTTTCTTTTTCTTCAGAAAAAAAGCTCCCGAATAATGAGGAGACAGCAAAACTATTCGGGATCAAAGCATTATTTGTGTACTTCTGAATATGTATTTGGGTTCGGGTATCTGCTTTTCTGCTTTATCTAGAAAATCGACACCTGCAGCAAGATGTACATTATTCTTGTTGATGAGAATGAAAAATCACAGCAGTGTATACGAAAAAAAAGATGGATTGGACACTTTTTTTTTCATTATTGTTTTTTACTTCAATATTCATGCCTTTATGCCAGAGACAGGACCACAATCCAGAAATGGTCAAAGGTCACATTGGACTTTTTGATGAGGTATATCAAGACCACCTCAAGGGAATTTACCTCAGATTTTGGCACAATGACTTTGACTCAAGGGTAAAGTGATTAGATTTTGGAGGTCAAAGGTCAAAGGGCACAGTTTAATTCAAATGTCGATCTCATTTTAAATAAATAAAAAACAGTGAACCGGGGTTGGAGTGTTTTAATGTGTGTGTGTGTTTGTGTTCATTTGGTGTGACAAGGTAGCAACTGCCAAAATTGGTAGTGTGTGTATCCTGTTTGTGTGTTATCTCAGACAGCACTGAACAGCCAGTGTAAGGTGAGACACTACAGACAGACTTGGGCTATTTTTCTTCCTCAACGTGTCTTCTATCAGAAAAGTGGAAATAAATGGTAGAACATCCACATTACGTTGTTTTTTATTTTACTTCATTTTGTCTCTTTCATCAGTAGATTTCTCCTAAATTCATCAAAAGTTAACAGCTACTGTGACATACTGTGCTGTGTCTGTTGTCTGACCCATGTCATGTCAGGTATCATTGTAAAGCTCTCTCTCTCCTGAACAAAGATGTAGGCTCCAAAAATTATAATTTCCCTCGTATCCACAACCAATTGTACAAGTATGATTTACATTAACAATCTATGGAATTTTACGGCCGTTTTCTCAAAATGAGTTTTTCCTCAGACTCTGAGCCACTTCAGCGGCACTTAGACACATCAAACCTTCCAGTTTTATTCCTGTCTATATTCTGAAGGTTTTTACAGAGGGATTTGTTGATATTTCATTCACAGCCTGATTTATACAATATTTTATTCCTAAAGACATGGCAAAATTAGATGATTTTAGGGCTGGTGACAGTATTTTCTCATTTACAGAGTGATAAAAAGAGATATCCAAAATCCCCTCTGTAAAAACTTCTGACTCTAACATGTCAACAAAATAAAACAAGAATATGGAAAGTGGCTTTATCCATTTTTCAGATTTCGGTTCTGGAGATGTACACAAACATAAAATTTGACAAGACTTGTAATACAAAAAATATTTGTCTTAATGTAAGTGATAAACTTGGGAGGTTTCGTGGTGATATCTGTTATTTAAAATGTTTACCCTAATCTCCTGCCCTAAGCTGCACACTGGACGGCTACTGAGTTCATGATTCTCTTTTATTCAATATATCTCAAGCTCAGTGAAGAACCACATTCCTGTCATTTGCTGTACTGTAATGTAGCTGTAAGAGACATCCATTTATGTGTTTATTTTTCAATAGATGTACAATAAGACATTACTATCAAACTTTTACGTGATCTGTCATTCAAGCGTTGTATTTTTCACAAATATGAAATATAACACTTCCAGTTTTACACAAGAATAACCCAGTATATGAGGATGTGTGATGACTTCTTCTTGCTCCTTTATTCTATTAATTATTCAACTTTTTCTTTTTTTAATCCAGAGATGAGCATGTAAAATAACTGAAGGCTGCACACAACAACACACACAAACACCACGTGCACTGACTGACAGCATCACAATTAGTGAATAAAGTCATTAGATTCCATAAATGACAGAATCTTGTAACTGACACCAAAGGACGTGTCATCACAATTACTGAGAAGTTGCAAGAATCCCCTGATCACACAAAGCTGTTTAGTTGTGAGCTGGAGAAAAAAAAGGAATGAATTCAGTCTCCTTCTTTGTTTCACTCGGGTCTTTTGTTGTTGTCATAAACCATCTCTTGTTCTGTGTTTGCCTTGTGCTTTGATTTGGTTTCATTTGTCTTCAGAATATTTTCTCCTCTGTAGTATTTAGATTTTTTTTCCTCTGAGAATATCCTATTTATTTAGCACTTGATTGAAGTTGGAAATCTTTATTCACCTATGTATTACCGCTGCAAGAAGAAGTGCAGGAATGAGAAGTTCACACTGGGGTCGCCCCACTTTTCTTTGTCACTCAACACTTTTGAAATATTCAGCAGTGCCAAATTTGTTAAAACCAATTTAACAGACACCGACACTACAGAAACAAAGCTCGTCTTCTAGCACTTTACAAACTCTAATTTTAACTGTAGGAATTTGTGATATGGTCTTATTTTACGTCATAGAGTGCCGAAGCAGAAGCAGGAAGTAACAATCGCCATGGGACCTCAATTCGGAAAAAATCTCCATGTAAGTGAAAGGGAGTCAAAATTGTATTGCGTGATCCGATTGAATTGAGAAAAAAATATGACCTCTACCTGTTAAAAACAACATGTTTAATGTTGAGAAAACTACTGTAAAATAAAATCCGTAACCAGAAAGACTACAGGTGGCGTAGGTGACGTCACACACCAAATGCCGCCCTTTACCGTGTCAGTTGGTGACGTATTTTTTGTGGGACACCAGATCTGTAGTCCGTAGAGCGTCTTCACACAAAATAAGAAAATACATTGTTCCGTTGCCGTTTTACGATAAACTGCTGATTTCTCGTCATGAAACGTGATGTTTTAAGTAGGTTAAGGTCATACATTTTTCTCATGACACAATTCAATTGGATCACGAAATAAAATGTTGAATCTGTTCACTTACATGGAGAACTTTTCCGAATTGAGGTTCCATGGCGACCGTTACTTCCTGCTTCCACTTTGGCACTCTATAAACTCTGCTGATTTTTAATTCTAAATGTGTCCTGTGCTGTAAGTCACTGAATGAGGCCACTGAGCATATGACCTATGGGTGAAAAGTCATTGCATTTACCTATAAAAGAACAGGGGTTGTGTTATATAACCACAAGGAACTACAATTAAGGTTACTGATGTCTTTCATTTAAAATGACTAGAGGACAAGTCAACTGGGTTAGCTTAATATTTACATTTTTTTTATGATTTCCTACAAATAAAACACAGAAAAAAGTGGTAGTAATACCCCACTAACAAATTAAAGTTGTCTTTTATTAGCCACCAGGGAAAGAAAAAGTCCAAATATCATACATCATCAACATGCATCTGATATCTGTTGGCAAACTACTGTTATCTTAGACAATTAGATACAGAGAATGATTAGGCAATATCAGGTTGATAGTTGGACCCGTTGGCAGGAAACAAAAAAGGGATGATTGGAATAAAAGAAAAGAAAATCTGGAAACATAGAAAGTTCACTGAGAAAGTGAACAACTGTATTTAACTGGAGAACAAGACAAAAAAAATCACACCAGGAAAAGGTGACAAATCAAACTTAATTCTGCTAACTGTAGCATATCTGACTGTAATGCTGTGAAGTTATCATGCAGTGAGTTTATCATAATTTACACATTTCCTTTTATTTCATTTATGTATTATTTTGCCAAAAATATCTGCTTGTTTGTCTTGTTGTAAATTCCTTAAAGCAGATATCAGCTTCACGGCCGTTTCGGCTAATGCTGCGTTCAAGGCAGGCTTTTGAAACCGTAAGTTACAGCTTCAAGTCACAACTACGACTTGGTAGCGTTCCAGGTAACCCGTAGCTCGTGTTTTTACCATCCTGTTGTCTGTGAAAGTTCCCTATAACGGCCACTCGTAACTTCCGACCCGTGAACTCGTACCAGATCGAACTGGTATGACTTCACAGGAAGGAAAAACACAAAGTACGAGTTTCTTTGAATGCACCATGAGTTAGCAGCCCCCGCCCTTGTCAGGCATCAATTGGTCCTCGTGCTACGTCACCACATTCACGCGCATCCCTTGGCTGCACACACAGCCCTTCATGCCGTTCTCTCTCCTCATTGGATAACACTTGTATCCCACAAGGAAAATTTTCTCCTCGGGTTACAGCAGAGCAGAGTGACGGAGAGACTCGTGTTTAGGCTGAAATACTTCATGTAAGTGATTGCTGACGGAAAATAGGACTATTTAGGACTTATATTAACAAAAACATTCCACTGATATCTGCTTTAAGCAATGGTATCAAGACTGAATAATAGAGACAATGTATTAATGTTAATGTAACTATAAACAAGTGCTAAAAAAAAAAGAAAGAAGAAGAACAATCACCTGGTTTCATTTTCTTGGCCCCACAAAATTGAAACTACACTCTATTTCTAAAACAACTATAATGAAGAATTATCACGTTGTTACAATTGCAGATCACACATAAAACCTGTGAGGTCTGTTTTGGTATGAGAATCTGGAATCTTGAATTCATCTTTAGTCCAGATACATCAGTGAAGGTTGTGTGCTGTGTTTCTCTACATGTCTATGTGGTGAGCAGCAATTTGACACTAATTTTATACACAAAAAATATATTGCAGATCATTCTGCAGTGTGCCAGCTGTAATAAAGTTCTCCCCTTCAATGGGTCACTGGTGCTTGATGAGAGAAGAAATGGCACTGTTCTTCATTGTGATGAATGGACAGATTCCTGTCATCATTACGTTCTGCCATATTAGCTACTTCCCTCAAGTGGATCAAGACTGATCCATGCATGTTCTCCATCATTTCTGTGTAAGAACCTACTTATTATTCCAACACATTGTGCAGCAAATGACATACTAGATGTCACAGGATGAGTTCAGAATGAGCCAACAAGCTCTGATGGCAGGGCAAATGTTATTTGAGCAGACGTTATTTTAGAATTTGTAAAGGCTAAATCCTGATCAGTTGTGAAGTTATTGTAGATGTTTTCATTTATTTAACAATTATTACATTTTTAATTGTTGTATTCTATTTATGTGTATTTATTGCTGTAACGCAGTGAGGAGGAATGGAGCGTTACACTGATGCTGCATTCACCTGCAGTCGGGCAGACGGCCGTCGGTAACAAACCAGATGTCATTTTAGTCACAGAAGTCGAGACAAAGCCGGTAAAACGTGGGTCAGGTAAACAATACGACATCGCCATGACAACATTGTCACGTGTATTGTTTGACGGACCACTTGTTTACATAGAGGCTTGTTTATGCTGTTACGTGCAGTGGCTGTCGTCCGTCTGCCGTCTGCCCAATTTCACATGAATGCAGCATGAAAAATACGATTGAGTTCCTTGCGATATACAACCGCAACCCTAGATGGGAGTAATTCCTACACAATGTACCTTTAAAGCTGACCACACAGGGCTGCTGTAGGCCTATATTGTGTTAAAAAACTGTTCTTTTTGGGAAAGAATGGAGTTTATATAAGGAGTACAAGGCTGAGGTTAATAGAGTGTTTGTGCCTAGAGCTCCAATTCATGGTCATGTTACTCATCAGTAGTCATTTCCATATCATCACATGATTAGTTAGTTATCATGATGCAGACCCCAGCTAGAATAATTCATTTGTTTTGATCACAACTGAACGCCTGTAGAGAGAGTGTCATCGACATATGTTGCTACTACAGAGCACTATGCTCCTTTTAGGGCTGTCACTTTTTATTCGACATTCGAATATTCGTTCGAATGTGGGGGGAAAAGTTCGTATTCGAGCGGTAATGACCTGCTCGATATGCAGGCTGCAGCAAAGATACTCTATTTACCGTCTTTGGCTGCAGTGCCCGGTGCCTGCATAGCGCCGCAGAACGTCCACCGGACGCGGAAGGGCCACGAACAGCCGAGAAGCGAAGCCAGTTTACTTTCTGTGCCCATATTAACCCCTGGTGTGGTGTCGCGGCGTGCACCTCCGCGGCCGGCTCGCGCCGTGCAGCGTCTGGTCTATTTTGTGTGAGAGCCGCGAGCAATCGCGTCAAGCTGGGCAGGAAGTTTAGTTTAGTTTAGTTTAATAAGTTTATTTGTATCAGGGACAATGTACAAAATAACATTAGTCTCGAAATGAGACGAGATGCCTTGTACCGGATTTAGCTTACTAGCTACTTTCCATCCGTAGTCCCTGGGCAGGTGAATAAGAACAATAGAAATATAAGAATTATCAATTTACATAGCATTCTAAACATCCATACACATATGCATATACACCCTCTCACACATCACAAACACTCAGGACATAGTCATATTTCATATCAGTTAACAAAACATACAGTTATTAAAATACTTCACACTTTGCCAAGTTTAAAAATAATTTAGGCTCATGATTAATGCTGACATGTCTGATTTCTTAGGATCCATTGTTTGACTTCCCGGGAGAAAACATTGAAGTCTGTACAGAGTTTCAGATTAGTTGTAAGATTGTTCCATGATTTGACAGATTTAAAAGAAAAGGCAGATTGAGCAAAGGCAGAGCTACGCTTAGGGATGTTACAATCTCCACTTGAGACAGATCTTAAAGCTCTGGTGGAGTGCTCAGAGCAGAGTTTAACAAAGGTTTTCAATGGGGGAGGGGCAACATTATGAATTATTTTGTACACTAGACGGACATTATAATACATCATTAGATTATCAAAGCTAAGCATTTTATATTTGTTTAGTATTTCACAGTGATGATACTGTCGTGACTTTCTGTCTAATATTTTCAGTGCTTGTTTGTGTAGTGACCTGATGGGTTTCAGGACAGATGGACTTGCCTGAGACCAACAGGACATACAGTAATTATAATGTGACAAAATCATGGCATTGAAATAAGTTTTCGCGGCTTCAACTGTTAATGAGTTCCTGATGTTTCTAAAATTTAACAAGTTATATTTCAGCGTGTGGCTCATTTTCTTAACATGGCCCTTAAATGTAAGAGTGGAATCTAGTATCACACCCAGGTATTTGAACTCATTGACATTTTTTATTATTTCTCCATTAACATATATATTTGGGAAAATAGTATTTCGTTGTTTATTTGAGAAATACATGGTTACCGTTTTATTAGTATTAAGTGTAAGACGAGAGTACTGAAGCCACCGTGTAACTTTTTCCATTGCCATTGAGTCAAGTCAAACATGAAACAACGAGAGTATCCGGTCAATTTTCAAAATAAAACACCGCGACTGTGTGTGCTGCGGCTGCGGCGGCGCGGCAGCGGGGGGTAATATTCGAATATATCCGAACGAATTAAGGGTCATTCAATAATCGTTCAAACCTCATTTTTCTAAAAACTGACAGCCCTAGCTCCTTTCAAGGTAACATACATTTAATGTGCATTTTATTGGAATAATCAGGCACTGCCATGAAGCATCAAGGCTGCTCCACAGAAACCTTGAGTGATTACTTTTTTGTCATTATGTATTACTGTGGTGGATTTAGTTGCAGCACCGTCACAGAAAAACACAAATCACTATGAAGGAAAAACAATGGAGACTCAGAATTACAGCTGCGCTGCAGGTCGAGAAATGAATCAAGAAGTCTAATCAAAGACGACGTTGGAAATGTCACAAGTAAAAAATGAATATTGACTGAGGCAAATTAAGGCTTTTGTTGGGAGAAACTGTCTGTATCAGACGGTGGAGATTGAAAACGCACCGAGAACTCATTCAATTTCCCTCGGCCTCTCCGAGTTCCTCCGTTCAATACATTTCGGTTTCAGTTGAAGGTGTTTCACCGGCACGACTCTGGTAGACGGAGCCAGAGCAAAAAAGTGTTAAAAACATTTACCACAGGCTGTCATCAGGGGGTGATGACTAATACAGTGTGTTTGTATTGTAGCCAGACATTGCCGATAGTTAACAGATTATCTACACATCATGTCTGTGCTTGTACAAGAGCTACTACATCGTCGTATTCTGCTTTTCCTCTTCGTCTCTTTGTCTCAGCTTGTTCATATTCCCCCATTTCACACATCATCCAATTACTAACACAAGCTAATCAAATCTGCATCCTGGTCATCTGCTGAACTATAGGGCAGCATCACTGCTGATCTCTAGGCTCCAAGTTTCAATTACATTACACATGGCCTGACCGGGGCCAGGTCAATTCAATTTGTTCTTAGGCGCAGCTGCTCGATAATGGCTTTGAAAGCATGTTTGTATGTTATGGTGTGTTCGCTCTATGATTGAGGCTGGGATGAAACTTCCATGTCCGAGCGTGGGCCACTGTCAATTCATCTTTGACTCTCCATTTAACATCCCATGCTTCTGCAGGTCCTCTTTTATTTCACATGAGGGCCGAGGCCAAAGGTCGGCCAGATAAATGGAACCAAACAGGAAGCAACATCTGTTGTCTAAAGACTGACAAGGATGGATTGCATGGACTGATACACATGGAAGCGCATCCAAGGTTTCCAGGTCAGGAGGCACTTGCCTGAAGGTCGGCCGGGGTCGGGGCCCCTCTAGAACTTTCTCTCCCTGTAGACTCCCGGAAGCCAATCAACTCAAAATACCGGCTGATCATCAGGAGGAGGGTTTTTTTTGGTGGGCCAGTCAAACTGACCCCCAAATTTTGATTGGTGCAGCCCTAAATAAGAGCTGCGGCTCTCATTCATCTCTTTGTAATCTGTCTTTTTGCCTGCATTCATCCTGTAATTGTGATTGAGGATATTTCCTGTTTACTGGTGGAGAAACCGAAAAAAAAAAATGCAGCAGTGCAGGATGACAGGAGCAAATAGGACAACATTATACGCATATACATCACATATGTGCGACTGTGCACATATGGTAGGTTTGAGTGCCAGCTGACAAACACAATCACAGACAGAGCCAGCTGCCTTCAGAGTACAGTGGCAGCCTTTGTAGAAACTGTGAAAGCCCGAGCCCGCTTGCATTTATTCTGCATCGGCGTGGCAGCGTTTTTTTTTTTTTTTTTCCAAATCATTCCCTTTGCCTGTAAAGACCCAGACTGGCAGCAGCGTCCTGATGCACATAGTCTCAGTTAGAGTTTCACATTTTAAGTGGGACCTTGTGTGTTTGTCAGTTGGTCCTCAGAATGACATGCAGCCACTTAAAGCCAGCTGCCTCCAGAGTGGTGGACTATATGGCGATCTGGGTGAGCTTGTTAAAGGACAGCCTCAAGGCTGGCTTTCTCAAATTACTCCTGTGTGGCAGGGGGAAAGGAGAGCCAGCCTCTCTCCTGTGTGGCTTTACTTAATTGCAAAAGGCGACGACGGAAGCATTCCCTCCTAAATCTCACCACTTATTGGGCGCAATTTCATGGATGAGAAATACAAAGAAGCATCGCCCAGTATTGTGTATATAATGTTCTACATGTCAGGGGAGCATTGATGGAACAGCGCCGACGGAGTAGCTATAGTTTTTTTTTTTTTTTTTTCCTGGAACAAACCATGCAGGATGTCCTTACATCCTTCTATCAAGGCGTCTCTCAGGGGCATCAGTGTAAAAAATGAATATCCTATAATTTCTCATCTTCGCTCCCGGCACTCTTTCAATTACAACCTTTCAATTTAAAATACTAAAGATCATTCTCCTCCATATCTCTGGCTGGGAAATGGGTGTGAATTTATGGAAAGGTCAAAATTAAATTAGAAAGGATGGGAGCTGCAGAGAGCTGGCATCCAAATGACCGTCACTTCATAAAAAGTTATAGAGATATGCGGCGTACACCGGGGTGGCTCTCTGGTTTTGGCCTATCAATTTCCATTAACAATAGTGTTATGGAGAGCATTACATGCATTTTCACAGGGCATGAGTAAGTGATACGCTATTTCCCTTATCCCTTAAGTCCTCCAAGTGTTAGAGCATGTTGAAGAAAGTGCATGTTGATAATAAAAAAGCAATTGATAGGACTGCAGTCTTTTTTGGAGCAGCTGTCAAATATAAAGGCTTGACGACAGATTGCTTTTCAGCACGAGTACAGCTGTGAATCTGAATGGTGTCGGCATTTAACACAGCTGATCTCGCTCATGTGTGTGCGTGTGGTTGTGTGTGAATGCGTTTGTGTATGCTTTAATACATGTGCACTACTGTAGGTGATTGGTATGCATGTGTGTACAGTGTGTGTATGTGTTTATGGATGGATGAATGCACTGAGCAATCAATCAAACATTTTACATGTTGCTGCCTTGTTCCTGTAGAACTCTGTTCAGACTTAATGTGTTAATTCATCAGCTTCACTTTACCACACTTTGTTTTCTGCCAATGAATTTACTGATATCTGAGTAGCCATGAGCTCGAGACATTGTCATCTAAAAATATGTGTTTTTGTCACTTGTGAGCTTTTTATTATTATTATTTCCTCACATCCACTTTTACAATAGTAATTCAACAACCATTAGAACAATTCATTTTACAAGTGGTCTGAGTAGGCAAACAGTCACCTTTTGTTTTGTTTTTTTAATATGTGTGTGTAAAAAAATAAATCAGAAAAACTAAATTTTAGAATATTTAAGAAATAAAGTAAAAAAAAATGAAACCAAAAACAACAGCAACAATAAAAAAAAACACACCAAACAAACAAAGAAAATGAAAGAAAGAAAAAAGAAAAAATTGACAAAACAATATCAAAGATAATACCAATCATGGCTTATAAATTCCCTTCACATAAAGACCCTCAATCAATTCATCAGCACGTACATATCTTTATCAATCACCTCTGGGTATCACTTATGATCCTGCTCAGTACCAAAAACAAACTAAGAAGAAAAGCTCTTTCAGTTGTCATTCCATTTGTTCTCCCACCACCTCCATTATGGCTGCCATATTTCTATAAACACTTCCTTCTGTAATCTCAACATAATATGTGATTTTTTCCATTGTGTAAATATTTCTTAGGATTGTTACCCATTCAGTGTAACAATTAATTACATTAAGCCATCGTAATTGCTTTCTTTGCTGCTATTTGTACTATCTGTAGGATATACATCCTTTTCCTATTGAGAATGACATCTGCTTTCATCCCAAGAATTGCTGTCAAAGGGTCTGTAGCCAGTTTGACTTTATTCGCAGTAGTAAAAATGGATTTCCAAAAATTGTCCAACAAAGGGCATTGCCAAAATAGGTGAGTTGCTATGTTCTCACCGCATCCTCTCCAATTGAGCTCATCTTTGCCATAATTTCTGGTGTTCTAAAAAAGAATCTATTTACTATCTTCCACTGAAACTTGAAGCTGAGCTTTTGAATATTTTTAGCGCTTCATCTGTCATCCAACAGCTCTTTCATTTGGAACTATTTTCTCAACCATATCTCTACGCACAGGCGCACCTACACATAGCTGATCTACAGTGTGCGTGCTGTAGGAGAGCTTTTACAGTATGTGGGGGGGGGGGGGGGTATTTTTGAGGGTGACCTCTTCAGCAGCAGCTCATCGCTCAGCTTGCCAGAGCTCCTGCTGCTTCTCCAAACTGGGAGCTGATCTGAATCTTCTGCAGATGATAACTATACTAACTATAGATGCAGTAAGTACTTCACACGACCCCACGTCAAATAACCCCAAACTATAGCGATATCAAATAGCAATAAGGCATCCAAGGCTATTTCAAGAGGCCCGCAGTGCAATAAAAAAAGTAGCTCAGCCAGACTGGGAACATCCTGATCCAGCAACACTAGAGTCCTGGTTCCTTCATAAAATACAAGTGCAGCTGAAGCTGATATACGCTGGTAAGAAAACGAAATGAAAACTGAGTAACAGTCGTTACAGTACAACATTGATGTATGGGGTTTATTAAGCATGATATCATCAGTAATGTATCTACACATGGAGATTTACAGAAGATCCAGCCTACATACTGTCAGCCCAGTCATGGCCTGACCCAACAGGTGGTGGGAAATTAAAAAAAAAAAAAAAAAAGAAGCATCTTGTGTGATAATTATTTGTTGTAGCCTTTGTGGTGTCAAAGTGCAAAACAACTACGCAGCATCCAGACATCTCGTGTCAAACGGAGCAAACGTCTCTGAATAGTTTTGCCTTTAATTCTCTGACCTTGATCCACAGAAACAAAGTCTTCTCCTTCATACAGCTGGAAACATAAAGCAAAAACAGAAAAGATGTTTTTAACGTGGGTCAGATGTAACACTTATATCTTCCCAACCCACTCAACATAATACATTTACTTTAGTGTCAAATAACTCTGGTCCATGTTAAAGTTCACCTATAGTTGTTTATTTAAATGTATTGTATGCAACACATAATTTATTGCTCTTGTGCGTTTGTTTCATGCTTGTCTAGCTTTTGCTGTTTTTTCTTTGTGTTATGTTTTTGTTTTGTTTATTTTTCTCTCATTTTTACTTTATATGAACCGAAAAATGTATTGGTAATTACGATTAATTTGATTGTGTTTTATTATTTTTTTACACTGTGGTTGCCAATAAAGACTTTACTGTAAAAGACAAATAAAAATGTATAAAAATATATAGACCGGCACGTCAATTTACAAGTTATGCCATCCCTGGTCTCACTACGCCTCATGATTTCTACCAGATTTCGGCTCGACAGATATAGAGTGACACAATCACACCTCACCACCACCACACAAAAAGTTTCTGGCATGTCAGACTTTTTTTCTACAGCCATGATTGACGACCGCTTTGCTCCGCCCCCTACGATGAACTCTGAACTCCACACAATGACCGGTCGGGGTGTGATCACTCAACTGACCAAGACACGGCAAGAATTCACCGCACTGGGATCGTCTAATCTGAAAAACGACTTTCATGAACAACAAGAAAAGAATTGTGTGGTGTAAACCTGGCATCGTCGTGAAAAGATGTTACATAAACCAGGACCAGTCAGGGTTGATGTGTAGCACACTGCTGACAAACAGCCAGACAATACAATCACCTAAGGTGAAACAGTGGTGACACAAACAGACATTCAAAAAAGACAAAAAACTTCTTTGTGTATGATGCAGACTGACACTTTGTCACCTTCTCTTGCACAGTCATCACTTTTGCAAAGCCCGTGTAGAAATGAGGGAAGATTACAGTTACAGAGGGAGCATGACATCCACACCTCACCTATGTTACCATGACGTCTCATCCACATCGCACCATATAGTATCTGTGTGCTGTGTGAGTGTTAGGTGTCTTAAAGTGGAATGGAAGTCTCTGCTCTGCTCTCTCTGTCTCTCACCGATGCGAACAACACTAGGGAGCACACTTACTCCAGAAATGAGAGGAAGTCGGAGAAAGAAAGAGAGAGAGAGAGAGAGAGAGAGCAGTGGAGGGGGTCAGAGAGGGGGAGGTAGCTTAAGGGCTGCAGGGTGAGCGAATGAAAGGAGACCGAGACAGAAAAAAAAGCGAGTGTGAGAGAAAGAGAGAAAGAGAGAAAGAGAGAGAGAGGAGCTGTGTGTGCAGCTTGGTATCGGGCTTTTGTAGGCTCGATGGCGAGCTCAGGGAAGTGAGATCAGAGGCACAGCGTACTGTGTGCAGTGCATATAAGTGTGTGTGTGTGTGTGTGTGTAAAAGGGGAACCGTGGTGTCAAGCTTGATTTCATTACTGGGGCTAATCAGGTCCATATACTTTAAGTGCTGCTTTAATTTGTCTAATCTCTGCAGGATATGGCCACTGCCCTGCAGCTACATGGCTGCTTTGCCTGGAAAAGCTATTAAAGAGCACATGGACACGCACCTACTCTGACCTGGAAACACAAGATTACCATCCCTCTCGCATTAGCAGATACACTTTTTTTTTTTGGTTGTTGTTGTTGTTGCTGTTAACATGTACATTGACACCTCGGGCTGTGTTTTCCATATTCACTATTCAACTCTGGTGGACAAAAACAAAACATGTCACAGTAGTTTTAGCCCTCACACCTCTCCCACTTCTTCAGAGCACACTTTGGTTACAGTACACGCCTCTGGAGGTTTGGCTCAACTCAGATGTTTCTCCGAATACCAATGAAGCTAACAATAGGGTGACCAAACGGCCGCTTTTACCCGGACATGTCCACTTTTTACGTCCTGTCCGGGGCGTCCGGTTGGGTGAAAATATCCGGTTTTCAATGTTTTTCATGGGACCATTAAATATACTTGACTGGAACTTTGCACAGAATACTCCGGTGTTTAGTTGCGTCTCTGACGTAATTCCCGACAGGCTGCCTCTGTATGTGTGGCTCTGTGACGCGCTCATACAGATGGAGCAGACGTCGGAGCAGCGTTGATCTGCTCACAAAATGCCAAAGCGCATGTGTAGCTTTACCAGGGGCGGAGTGGACATCTGTGTGTTCTGGAGAAGAACGGCCGGTAGCCCAGGACACATAGGACACTGTTTTCCCTTTCTTTTTTTCCTAAATACCCAACAGCCGTGTTAATCTGTGATCAGGGCCGGCCCAAGCCTCCATGGGGCCCTAAGGGGCCCTCTATCATTGTCATTGCCAATAATACTGATTATTGATCATTTACACACCTAGCTACTGCAAACTAATCTGTCGTTACGGATCATCATCCTAGCCTGGAATGTTTTTAGCCATCTATGGTTTTTAATCTGAAATGATATCAAATTCAGCCAAAAGTGCAGCCTGAGGTTGATTTACACCCATGTCATATGGGGCTACTAAAAGTAACAAAATAAACCAATAGCCAATGCATTTGATGTAAACATGTCATCGTTTCTTTTTGGTTTTAAACAAACTGCAACATCAATGTGAAACAACTTAAATTAATGCACTGATCTTGATCTCGAACGGTGGATGTGTGAAACATAATTTCGTTTTTATGATACGGTATTTCGAAGTAGTCTAATTCTTTACCTCTGGAAGGCATGGTCGGGTCGGACCACTGACCAAACCATACGAATAGATACATTACCTCATCCATACACGCTGCAGATAGCTGCTAAAAAAGAAAAGTTTTAAAGCAAGTCCCGTCTTCTTTCCGACGTTTCCAAATCAAATCTACATGCACCAGCCAGACAAACGTCTTCATGACAGTGTGAAATGCACCACCGCTTTCGTCCACAGGGGCCGCCAAAATCAACACTAAATGAAAAGTCTGTACAGGGGCTTTAAAGTGCAACCACAACAATTAAGGATTTTTGTAAATACCTACACAGGATTTCTCAAGGGATTGACAGAAGTTTTTTGTTTAGTTTAATACATTTATTTGTATCAGGGACAATGTACAAAATAACATTAGTCTCGAAATGAGAGAGAGAGTTACACAGACAGTTTAGGCTATTGCTCTCTGAATATATGAATATGGTCACCCTAGCTAACACTCTGACACTATAGAAGAGAGAGAGAGGTTTTTATTTTTTGCTTATTTAGAAGAATGCTGGCTAAGCAGAAATATCTTGGCACCTGTCTCATCTAAATGGCATTATACGCATTCTTGCCTCGGTTCAATATGAGGCATGTCACATGTGAGGGGGAAATATAATTGAGATGCTAGCACATTAAAATGTCAAGCTTTCCAGGGCTCACAGAATGAAGGCATTATCACAGTAAGGCCAGATTTAAATGTGTTTGACAAGTTCGCTAAAGCAGCCCAGAGTCTGTATATGTACATATGTACTGCTGAAACAATTAGCCAGGAAATGCCAGAGGTTCACGGAGCCAGCTCCACATCCACAGAGCTGTGAACTTGCACATCACTGTCATTTTTCATTTTCAGTGGGAACAATGTGCTGGTGTTTTATTGAGCGGGACCTTCACGTGAGTCAGAGGAGCTGAGGGGGAAGTGGATTAAACCAGGTGACAGAGCTGTGAAAAGGTCAAGACTGAAGTCAACAACATTTAGCTCACAAATATAGGCTCACACATAAAGCGCAGGTTCAGTCAGTTGCTAGCTGCAATGCAGATTGTATCATACTGGACAAGTTCTGCTTGGAAGTACTGGAGCAAATCATGTGAGACACTTCAGTCAGTGATGGAGTGTTTTTAAACTTATCCTGAGGCTGCGCTCATTTCTTCATTCCGAGTGCATCACACTGTCAAAGAGAGAAATTAGCCCAGGTGTTGTATCTACATGCTTATCAGAGTTGGAACTGATAAATACCCACAACTGCTGTTGAGTCATGTGACCTGGCAGTGAGTGTTACTTTTAAACTAACAAAAGCCATATGTTAATCAATGTTAGCGGGGCTACCAGGGAGACTTGTGAGGACTTCAGTTCAGAACCTTGTCGAGATCCACGTGTAACTCTGTGGCAAAAAGTTCAGTTCTTTATTTCAGATTTACCCTCAGAATACAACTTTTCTTCACCATCTGAAAGGGCCTTTGAGAATAGAAAATGTATACTGTATATTTATTTATACAGGTAATCTAAAATAGATTTCTAAAAGAGACCTGTGTCAGACCGACCTCCCAGCCAGCAATGCTATGTGGGATCCATATGGGCCCCACTTGGGCTGCAATTGTGGGCCCATATAGCCCATATGGGCTACCACAGTAGGGTCCTATATGGATCCTGGGTGCAAGCCACATATGGGGCCCACAATTGCAGCCCAAGTGGGGCCCCGTATGGACCCCACGTAGCAAGGCTGGGGTAACACAGCAACAGACATACAATACAATGCATAGCCTATGACATTTCCATTAAAATACCAGGTGGGAGCGGATTTAAAAGAAAAAAACAGGAACAAGTTTCCAATGAACAGTTTTTCATGGTACTAGCTGGGTAGGTTGTTTCACTTTGGAGACCCAGCCACAGGTCTGTGGACCAGCTCCATGGTGTTAGATGTAAAATGGTGCAAGCTATCATAATGTTGTGCTGTTGTTTGATCCTTGGTTAGGCTGCGTAGAAAAAAAAAATCAAACAATAAAATAAAATTGAATTAAATGTGAGATGACTGGCTGTAAAACCACACTTGACCCTCAGCTATTGGCTCACTACCAGAGCAATATGTGTTAGTGTGTGATTAGATTTCTGCTGGTACAACCTTTGCTTACACTTATAAAGACTGTAGATTACATCTAATTACCTCTGCCATAGAGGTTTGTTTAACAGCGTCTGTTTATTTGTCAGCAGGAATTACTGAACCAATCTGCATCAACTGTGGTGCAGGGATGGAGCCTGGTCTAGGAAGGGTTTTGGTTCAGACACAGAGAAGAAGTGGACTGTTTCTCCACACAGGAGAACTAATGTGGAGGTGGATCAGCCTACCGCAGCAGCAGTTAGAAGGTCCCTCAGACCAACACAGGCCTCGGCTCCCGAGAGCGGCGAGCTCCATCTTGGGTCCTCACACAGTTCAGGTTGTGGGTTGATGGTGGATGGATCTTCATAATAAAACGACAGGCTGGTTCTCAGAAGTGTAAGGTGTGGAGCTGTGGTCCTCCCAGGTCGGCGTCTCCAGTGTAGCACTCAATCAAGCTGCTGCCACATGCCCACGCCTCTCACATACCCCGTTTACACCTGGCATTAAAGGGGAAATATTATGGAAATATCATAACATATATTTAGGTGTTTGTTTTGACTTCCGGCCTTGAAATTGTGAGAATTGACAAAAAAATCTGTTCAGGCTCCATAGGTTGAAATCCATGTGGTTTTACGAGCTGTTCCCTCAGTTGTCTTCCAGTGATGTAACTAGTTTTTGTATTTGCATAACTCCACCCCTAACTGGTACCAGTATAAGGGGCGGGGCAAGCAGTGGTTAATTAGCATTTAAAGGGACAGGCACTGAAACCAGCCGTTCTGAACAGGGCTGTTTTGAGAGGATGAAAAGAGCTGTGATGTTTGATCCTTGGGGTAATTGGACTAAAGCATGTCACAGACATGTCTTTAAGACACCTGGGAACTATTTTAATTTGTGGAAAAGGGGCAGAATATGTCTCCTTTAAGATGTGTTTTCAGTGATCAGATGACCACATGAAAGTACAGGCGTAAACGCACCCAAGACACATTGAGGACAGTTTGTGATCCGATCGGCGGTCAGTTGGTCAATTGTGACCACATTGAACACAGGTAAAAAACGGTAATGCGTCCTGTGTCCGCATACAACTAAAGGGTCGGAAATACATTGTTGCTGCGTGCTAGTGCAACTTCACTGATGGCTACTATTTTTTTTTTCCTTCTTTTCCTTTTACGTTACCTACATAAATATGTCACCAGATCTCAAACAGATCTCAATGTGGACACACGAGACACATATTAATGCCAGGTGTAAACTGGGTGACAGTGACATAATCTCATTAACACAGTTTAGCCACTCTGGAAACTCTTTATTGTATCTCGATGAAAACCAGTCCAAAGTGTTGAGGAAAAGAGACAGAAAGAAAAAAAGAAGTTATAACCCCTGCACTCCTAATAATATATGTCATCTGCAAAAAATAGAGCCCAATATGCAAGGCCAGGTGTGTGTGTGTGTGTGTGTCTTTGCACGACCATAACCCCTTCACTTACCAGCATGTCGCTGTGTCGTTACCTTCTCCCTGCCTCCTCCTGTCTTGTCAGAGTTGTCAGCAGCACTTCAGGTTAAAGCTAATCCTCATGTTCTCACTTGCACATATCATAAAGCATTTATGGCCACTGCTGTCAGAGGATGTGACAGTGTGATGTGAGTGTGTGTGTGTTGAGTACACATTGTGCAGCACACATTTAACGCTTCTGTCCTTTTTTTTTTTTGTTTCCCTGCATTTGTGGGAAGACAAAAAACATCGCTGCAAAGGCACGTTTGTGTGTCTTTGCAGCGGCTCCCTCAACATCCATTTCATTTTCGAGGAATGATGCACTGAGAAACCGAAGCTCTTTATCTTTAAGTCAAAGATTTGACATCAGTCTGAGTTCGTATACATGTCACCACACCAGCCGTTTTCGGAAATCTCACGGCCCCGAGCTTCCAGGTCCCTCGCTTTGGATCAAAATGGATTTCCACTGTAGGGAGCAAACAAAAAAATAAAAAAATAAAGGCTTGCATCTCCAGTCTCCTAGAAACCACAGCTGACACTATCATCATCGTGTAATTCGGTAGGCGACTGGCTCTGCACAAATCAGACTAAATATATAACAGCCAAGCTTCAGTCTGGGTCATGTTGTACATGAACATGGTTACAAGCTGCAACCGGCTCGAAACATGAGCCACACCAACAACACAATGCAGTCGTGAAGTTAATTGACAATTTATTTGAATGTTGCTGGTTATATTTAAAATATATCTCTGTCTTTTGCATTCTTTCAGTTTTGTTTTCCATTGGAAATGTTCTGTTCTCCCTGTGATCCATATGTCCCAGAGGAAAACCATAACTACAGTCACTGGCTGTGACCACAGGACATGCTCAGCTCAGGGTTGGGAGCTGAAACACCATTTGTGGAACTGGCAAACGTTAAAGTTGAAACCGTGGTGCACTCCCAAATATGGTTATATAGGGACAGAACAGCAGAGATGTTCCCGGATCAGTGCTGAGCTGAACACTCAACTCAGTCATCAGTGGTACAAGCTGCACTGTTAAAAGCCGCTGGTTTCCTTGACAGTGTGACAGTTGTGGTGCAGAAGAGCAGTCTGTGGTCCATGTTGGTCAGCGTCACCCAGCATGTTGTCCATGCAGGCTGTTATATTTGGTAAAAGAAGCCATTAAAACCCTGACAGACTGGTCTTTGTAGTTTATAGAAAAGGCACTGGTTGTTTTCCACTATAATGATGCGACGTGTAGCCTATGAGATGAAATGTGGCTGCACCCACTTTTGTCCTGCTGTCTGTTATTAGGTTTATATTGAGTAGTATAGACGATAACATCCAAGAAAGGCCCAGTCTGGTCCTAACCTGTCTCTTGCATTTCCTTCATTTGTGCAAAGAGTCTGTCTGCACTGACTGAATTACTTCCTGATAGATGTTTAAAGGGATAGTCCAACATTTTGGCAAATTGGCCCATTGCCATAATCCCTATTGTCATACCCGTAGGTTTGTTACCTTTAATTGTCGGTGTAAGCTATTTTCAGAATGGCGGAGCAGAGCCGTGAGCTGTTCACAGCTATGCTATGAGAAATTTCTTATGAGATAATAACGGAACGTTACGAGACAAAGTTGTTTTCAAGGTAAATCCATGCAAAACTGCTGATGCCCGTTCCCGTCTGGGGCAGTTTTTCAGCAAGCGGTCTCTGCATTTACCTCTAAAACAACTCTGTCTCGTAACGTTCCGTTATTATCTCATAGCGTGGTGAATGTGCAGGTCACAACTTGTCCACCAGAGCGTTTAGGAGTTGTTGGATTGTGTATTTGATGAGTTTGATGAGGGAAACCAAGAAATCCCATTAGCCTCGGTAGCGTAGTTCAGAACAGCTCGCGGCTCTGCTCCACCGTTCTAAAAATAGCTTGCACCGACAATTAAAGGTAACAAACCTACTGCTAGGGATTATGGCAATGGGCCAATTTGCCAAGATGTTGAACTATCCCTTTAAAACCATTGGATCTGCCTTTACTCAATCACTAATGTTTGGTCGTGACGTATACGTCATATTCTGGAACACTGTGAAGCTGCTGCACGCTGTAAACAACGACCATCATCCACTGCATTGAACGGAGCAAAGCCAGTGTGTGGTTGATGTCTGTCAACGACAGAAGTGCTGCCACAACAGAACGAATGACTTTACAAACATCCCTCTCTACCGCCATTATGTACAAACCACAACTTCAAACTGAGCGCATAACTTCAACATCACTGTTTTCAACCACTCCCTCTGTTCACTGATTGGCCAGTAGAAATTTACCGGTCAATCAGGACATGAAAATTGAGCAGAAGTACAGAAGCAAGCAGAACCAGGCTAAGAAAGGCCCTCATGCATCATAAACCTCTGCTCAGGTCAAAGTACAGTCAACTTCAGACAGGAGAAGTCATTTAATGTTTCTCTCTTTAAACACAGACCTGTATGCAGGGTTATCGTCCAAATGATACACCAGGACAGCTACCTGAGGCTAAATATGATAAATGATACATTTTAATTGTGCCAACAAGCTCTAAGAAGCAACAACATATTGATCAGCATAAACACCATCTCTGTGTTCATCATGCACACAACCCTTCAGCTACTGGCTGTCCTCAATTTCAACAGCTCAGCAATGTCCTCCTACATACAAGTAGCACTTCTACTACTACTACTGACAAATCCTCTCCCACAAAGACATACAGAGTTGACTAATGAACAACTTGGCCCTCAGCTGCACTCTCAGCAGTGAAATGATAATGAACTGAGTGAAAGTGTGTGTTGTGTTTATTCTTTATCCTTGTAAAAACAAAGATGATGATAGATCAATGGAGCTGTTATTATTATTTATCCATTTTGTGTTTAATTTTTCTTTCTCAAGAATTTCAACACATTCAAATATCCTGTAGGCTATATATACGTATATAAGAGAGAGGGAATCACAATTCATGTTCCAGCCGACCATTTGGTGGGAAATACTCAAAAGTCTAGGAACACATCAACTATAAGAGGTCAGCCGTGAGACCTTTAATACTCTCAGTGGACCTAAATTAAAGAGGATGTAGGCTATTATTAATGAAAACACTCAAAACCCCTACTATAGGCAAACAAATTGATTTACTTCTCAACACATCAACACTTGCATCCATTATCCAGTAATGATGTCTATCATTTGCTTGTATTCGATTGCAGAAAATGATAGCAATGTTGGTACTTGCTGCCGTAGAGGACATGGTTATTTACAGAAACATTAAATGTTGCAGATAAATGGAGGCATTTGCGAAGGCGAGCCGAACGCTCCCTGAAGGCACACGATTATGGGAGTTTATTTGTTTGGCTTCGCTCATGATGTAAAGCCAGTGACACTCTCTGGCACATTGCAGGACAGACTGAGAATAATTCAAATCAAAATAATGTATTCCAGTGTTAACCTCATAAACCAGTGGAGAACATTTATTTTCTGGTTTGTTGTTACTGAATGACTTAGAATTTCAACAGATGTGCTATGGACAAATGAGTGAACAAGAAAACATTCCACCTCGAATGTTATCAGTAGCTAACAAAAGTATAGAAAGGCAGTGACACCTTCGAATCCATTATCTACTCCTCTGACTCTCATTATCTGTGATCAGGCATTATAAAGTCACCATTTAAAAGCTTAAACCCTGGATAGCTTGGGACTGCTGGGGATGAAAGCTAGCTCAGCTATGTTCTCTTAGCCTAGCTTCTTAGTGTACCTTCACCTCTACTGCACTGTAACGTTTACAGAATGGATGTTTCCCATACAGAATCATTTGCTATGGTATTGTCTAATGCTACCTACGTAGATATGGCAAGGTCGGACAGTGGTTAACACTTTGCTTCTGTTGTCCGTATGAGTTCTCTCCAGGTTTTCTTCCTCCCACAGTCCAAACACATGCACACTAGGCTGATTGGAGACTGTAAATTGCCATCATAAAGTGACAACAATATGAGCCATGACTGCACGGCTGGTAAATCACTTGTCTTCTCAATGATACATGGCTCATTGACTGAGGCGTCCACCCCAAACTCTTCCCTGTGATTTTGTGCGGCTAATAACCATGAAATGCTAACAACCAAATGCATTTCTTCTTGTTAGAAATGCACTGCTTTAGGCATTATAAAAATGAAATGCTGTCATCTATCTTGAGGACAGAGCTACTGTTGTCTTGAAATGAACATGCAGATTAGCAGGGTGAAGTGTGGTCACTCCCAACACCAGACACTTCACTCCTGGATCTAACACCAAATGCAGCAAGCACACAGAGGGCCGGATTTACTAAGATCTCAGATAGCGGGCGCTATATTGTTTGCGCCCGCTATAATATTGCGAGTTTGGTTAGTGCACGCAAAACAGGTGATCTACTAAGAGTAACCCGCTAAATGAAAACACGTGCAAACCGCAATATGTAAATGAGGGTTTTGCGCGTAGTAATCATTTCCGCCATGGATAGACTGGACAGAGAGCTGGACGGACGAAGGGACAGAATGACATTTGATCCGATGCATACAATGACAGCATGTGTTCATCTCTCTCGCGCTCTGTTTAGATAAATAAACACAAATCGCTACAGGGCCCAACTCGTCATATAGTGACGAACAGGCAGCAGCTGCAGCCACAATCACGCACCTATAATATGTGTGTGCCGCCCATGATCCAGTGGATTAATAGATAGCTCAGGAGGGACACACGGATCTAAACGCTCTGACCACTGACCAGAGGGATCAAAGACGGGTGAAGGCAGCGGTGACGTGTCTCAGTCCGGGGCCGGGACTGAGCGACAGAGCTGAGCAGCCAGGTGAGAGGAGGGGAGAGGAGAGGAGAGGAGAGGAGCGCACTGCAGGACAGACGTGCCCCGTGCGTAACGGCGCGTGAATGACTTTTAACACGGCTGAAAAACTGTTACAGAATTACCAAGACGTGAGGAAATGCAGAGATGTAAGATCACGGGGCTCTGGCAGGTATCAAATCAATAAACACATACGTTTTGGCAAAGTTGTATCAGTTAGTACATGGTTTTCAGACGTGGTGAATAAAGACGCAAAAACAGCCACCGCAATCTCTTCCTGGTTTGGTAAATCACATTGCACACGCTAAATAAATCGATTTGCATCTACTCCTCCCAGTATTCTGCACGTTCTGGCTGAAACGCCCATATTTACATATTCATCAAGGCAAACACGCTAAATGGATTGCACGTGCTATTCTGCCCGTGTGAGGGACGCAATCCTCGGTGCACCCGGTTAGTAGATCAGGTTCCACATGTGTTTGCGCGTGCAATCACGTTTGCACACGTTTTAATACACGCAAATCTTTAGTAAATCCGGCCCATAGTGTCCATCTGTCTTTACACTACATGGCTCAAGTGACCCAATTCCGATTTTTTCCTCTCAAGTGACACAGACTGGATCTGTAACATGAACGTATAAATGAAAAAAAAAAAAAGCATGAAAACAGATATTATCAGATTGGATTCAGGCCTCCTTCATGAGTGGAAATAAATCAGATATGAATCTGCTAAAACATCTGTAATCTGTACAGACAGATCAGAAATTTCCTGGTATTGCTAGTCGTAGCGTCATCAATAATGTGACGATGAGGGAATAAACAGCAGCCCTGGAAAATTCAAAAATGGAGGGCGGGGGGTCAAACCAGTGGTTGAATTCAGAACTTTCCTGTTTTTTGAAGCTTATTATCAGTCGATAATAACTGTCATACAGAAACAAGCACGTTTGCGAGGACATTTCAGCCGCAATTCTTCCGTGTTGGTAGCCAAGCCAAACTAAGACTGTGCATACAAATTGTTTCACACAAGCCGAGAGTATAAATGCAGATATCAGATACAAGTCACTTTTAACACAATATGTAAACAGACAATGAAGAAAAATCGGATAAAGGCAACAAATTGGTTCTTGGTATAGATGAGAGTAGCAAGTGAGGCCACGCCCCCATTCCGGTGAAAACAAACTGCTGGCTTTGACTGGTGGTAAATACAACAAACTTGATTTTGCCTATCTAAAGTTAACCGGCCTGGAAACCTCCTGCTGGCTAACGTTTGTCAGGCAGACAGCTGTATCATGTCGTTTTACCGAAAAAAATAAAGATTTAGGGAATATATGTCCATAAATCCTACCGGAGAATGAGCCCACTTGAGAAGTGCGGTATATAACGCTGAGTGATACATGTCAATCAACAGCCACCGTAGTGCAGTGGTTAGAGCAGTTACCACGGGTGCGGGCGGCCAGGGATCAAACTCGTAACATTTACATTTTTTTTCCCCTTGTATATTAGCCCACACATTATGTACAATTTTAGAACGGGCCTTCGGAAAATTTCGGAATAACGTTAGCGGACCTTCGGAATGGCCATCGCCCCCCCCCCCCCCCCCCCCCCCCCCTGAAATGGTTTACCACACAAGCACATGTGGACTAACAGTTAGCCAGGTCCCACAGCTTGCCATTTTTGTCCATTCTTCATAAGGCCTGAGGCCATAAATCTCTTCCTTTCCTGTCCCACTCTCTTAAGGGGAGTAGGGAAAATCATATGTTAGGTTTTTTAAAGTTGTTCAACAAACAATATACCACACAACAACTCTTTGGCATTGTGTTTTTTTGTATTAGCGCCTATGGAACACACAAAGGACTTCTCCTTCGTTTTCACGAAGGCCACGGCATGGCCTTTTACGTGACGTAGGGTTACTGTCTTCTATCAGTGTAAAGACAGCCATGGAGACTTCCCTTCCCTATCATGATGTGCTATCCTGTGTGGACCACACTGCTGCTGGTGTAAAGCTGCACCTCCTCCTCCTCCGTTACCCTGTGCAGCGGCTGCTGAGGTGGGACATCCCCCCGATGTACGACTCATGACAAACGATTGTGCTTGCAACTCGGTAAACAATTACAAACAGCAAGCGGCTATATGGTGCTCACCTGACGTGACATCACTCACATCTTACCTAATGGCTTGTTCAGCTCTTTGCTGCAGAGATTCATGATTCACTGGGGCCCATCTTTCCTTCAGATTCAGAGGAGAGATCGATGGATGAATAAGAAGAAACGGGGGGGACTAGTCGCACATTTTCACACGGTGAAGCCGGGCAAACAACTCTGAGCAGGTTATTTACTCCTCTCAAATGTCACTGATAAATAACATCAGACGTATCAAGTCCTGTAATGTTGTCAACAGAAGCGTCGAGCTCGCGGCTCTTTGTCTCCTTTTCTGCGGTGCTCCACGTGTGGGTCGATTCATTGCACAAGTGTCATTCTGTCCTTTTTCCTCCTCTCGGTGAGAAGCCTCTTGGGGTGAGTTGCAACCTTGAGCCACTTTGGAGAGTTGAAGACTTTGTCTGTCACCTTCAAACTCCACCTCCCACCACAAATATATATATATGGGGCTACGGCTGCCCTTAGCCCTCGTTACTGCATGGAGGCCCGGGGGAGGGAATAACAAGCCGCGGAGTTGTTAGTGGGTTGGCTGATGTATTTCTAAGTGGTCTGCGAGGGTGCAAGGGTCACTCTGCTAGCACGACTGTTATTGATCACTATCTGTACAGGCTCACACCCATACAAGATGGCACACCATTACAGGTATAGGAAGTTTCCTTTGATGCTATATCCTCTTGTGACACTGTGATGCACATGATGATTGCCAGGGAGATTGACAGTTGTCTGCCCTTCTCCTGCTCCTGCACTAATCTCTTCACGTTGCTTTAATATTACTTACATTCATTCACTCGCCCACATGCCATTTTCCTTGAAGTCTTCAAGGTAATCTCCCTGCGTCCTCCCCTTGTATTGTTTCTCCAGGGAAACTCAATTTGCATGGCCTTCAACCTTTTAATTTAAACCCATCTGTTATCACAACTGGGTTCAAGTGGTGTGCAAAAGTGCTCTCTGCAGCTCTCTGCACACACAGGCAGGACATTTTACCGTGGACTTGATTAATTGTTGTTAATTTGACAAATTTAACAAATCCTGTTATTTTCATGCTCATGTCTGCCTGGTCTGCAATCTGGTTTCTGATCCTCATTGCCTCATAACAAGTTCTGTTGGCCTGTCTGTCTCCCCCACCTCCTCTAGGAGGGGGCAACAACATCAACACCACTGTCAATGCCAATGTCAAATTAGCATAATTAGCTGCTGCATACAGTCTACTTGAGTCTGGACCTTCAGATTTCATGACGGTGCCATCACATAGACAGCACTAGTTCTGGTGTAGCAGTCTAAGCATATGAAATAAAACCAAGCCAACTTAAAGGAGATATATTATGCTCCTTTTCCACAAATTTAAAAAGTCCCCAGTCGCTTAAAGATGTGTCTGTGACATGCTTTGGTCAAAATACCCCAAGGATCAAACATCACAGTTTTATTCATCTGCTCAAAACAGCCCGGTTCAGAACGGCTGGTTTCAGTGCCTGTCCCTTTAAATGCAAATGAGCCACTTGTCATCCCACCCCCTCTACCGGTACCTGTACTCACTGGTAGGTTATGCAAATTCAAAAACTAATGACATCATTGGATGACAACTGAGGGAATAGCTCATAAAACGTGTTATTATGCAAAATGCACGTTATTTTCAACGACAACAAACATTTAGCCGGGGGCTGTGTCCACCAGACGTGTTTTTTTTTCAGCGGAGAAAACACTCTAGGCGCTTCCTCAGAGCGCTCAGAGTTTAAATCCGTTCAACTTTTGGAACAGCGCAATGCTCGTCAAGCGGCTCAGAAGTGAGACGACTCGTTTTGTAACCTGGTTACAGCAGCATTCTGAGAGCGAGAGCGCTCCAAAAGCGCGTTCGACAGTGCTAGCGGCAGATGCTATCCGCCACAGCTAACACCTGCTAGCTTGACGCTAACTTCCACTAGCGGTGGCGGCTAGCATTTGCCGCTAGCACCCTCTTCCCAGCTTACCACAGCGACCCTCCTACTCCTTACAGCATAACACTGGAGACTCCCGTTGTAGGTCATGTGGATAGGCCACCAGGGCAATGATAGAGGGTTTACCCAGTCCAAGTTATATTCATATCTTATTTACATTTTTGGGAACTATTGCAAAGAGAACTATGCAGGATTTTTACCTTAACTATGCTACATTTTTACATTGATTAAACAGCTTTGGAGTAATTGTGATGGTTTAATAATATATTTTAACTTGTAACAGGGAGAATGGAGGCTCTCTGTTTCGGCGTAGCTTCCCTTGGCTGAAAAGACACTTTGTAAGATCAGAGCCTCCGACCCGGTGTCCCAACTCTCATCTCTGCAGCACTGCAACACAAACGCCTGTAACCTGTAATCTCTTGTTTATGACAGATTAGACTACACAAATATAGCCTACACATCATAATGTGTATATGATACATAACGTTATGTATCGCTCTATTGATTGATTTCTCACCAGCTTGTTGTAAACAAACGCACATGGCCGGGAGGAGCAACCAGACTTGCATAGTTCCCCTTTAAATCTCTGTAACCAGAGATTAACACAAATTGCAACAAACTGATTGATTCAAAGGACATGTATCATCGGGGGTGAAAAAAAAGTCAAATAGGTATAATCAGCATAGGTGCTGCCATGCTGTCACACAACAGAGGTGATATATTGTAAAGATACTGTTGTCATAGAAACTGAACCCATGTGCGAAGCTTTTCTGATGAAGACCTGGGCTGAAGCATCCTTGTGCCCTGATACCGCTCGACAGAAAATAAAACTACACACACAAAGCCAGCCTATAACGATGTCACTGACATCAGACTGACTCCGGTGAGCCCTTTAAATCCACACTGAAGATCCACCTTATTTTCCACTCTTGCTCTCAGTTAGAGACTTATTCTTTGATTGCTTCAGCCCTTGTAGCTGTGACCATTCCCTGGTGGTGGCTCTGGTGAATCTATTGAACTTCCAATTTAGACCATGTCAGCTTGTCTTCTCTAACTCTTGGTTTGTTCATTGTGCATCCAACCACTCCCCGTCCCCTCAACCCCGCCTCTCCCCTGGCTGCTGATTCCTCGCTCCAGATGTTTTCAATCTGGATCTTCATCACATTAGTTGCTGTGTCTCCTCTTATCCCCCTCTCACTCTCTCTCTCTTAAGATCCGGGATTCAAATAGCTTTATTGGCATGAACAAAAAGCATGTTGTTGCCAAAGCAGTTATACTCCACTCTAACTGTCTCTATGCTGTGGAGAGAGTGTGTGCCAGACAGTCTAAATGGAAATGGCTGCTACCTCAGCTTTCCTACAGGGACAGGGTTTTGATCATCAATAACTTGTTTGCCTCGACCCCTTTGGCCAAGACTGAACTCCACCAAGTGGCCTGATGCGAACCCAGAGGGGAGTTGGGGGTATTTTGTCCATGGCCCTTTGCAGTGTTCGGAGTAACATTTTACAAAAGTAACGCAATTACTGTAATGTATTACTATTTGCTGTAATGCGGTAATATAACGCATTACAAATAACATTTCAGTAATATTTTACCCATTACAATCTAAGTAACGCGCATTACAACACATTTTCATAAAAACGTGCGAAAACTTATCAGTTGCGGGGACTGTGTCTGTCTGAATTTAATACGTTTGAAAAGGAGGTGCAGTCATTACAGACACTAGCAGAGTACATGATAGAAAGTTTCTCACATTTACAATGAAACAAAAGGAAAACATATCTACCAGACAGGTCGATTTGGAGCCACTGACACGAATGAGTTAGTTAATGCCGTGGCAAAAGTTCCTCATCTCTGCTTTTCCTGGCGTCTGGGTCACTCCAGCTGCTGCAGCAGTGTGTTTGAAGCGCCGTTATGCAGCCGTGCTTCACCCTCAGTGCGCTCCTTTCCTCCCTCTCCAGTACCTGGCTGCTCAGCTCCGGGTCCGGGTCCGGGACCGAGAGACCTTACCTCTACTCTCACCTCGTCTTTGACCCCCCCCTCGCCTGGGCTTTTAAACCAGAGTGTGGCCCGAGCTCTGTGCCATAGCGCTGTGCCATAGCGCGCACCTCCGGCCCAATGATTGACAGCTGCCGCATTACTTTCTCTCAGATATTCTCCCACGTTTCTTCTTTACCGTAGATCAACAATATGTTTATTTGCTCCTTTGTATTAATTAATCGGATCAAATTTAATTCTGCGTTTGCGGCCATCCAGCTCTCCTTCCACACTCTCCATGGTGGACACGATTAGAACGCATAAAACTGTCATTCAATCCTGCGGTTTGCACGTGCTGTTATTTAATGAAGGCAGTTCCTCTTAGTAGATTACCCGCAAAACTTAGCTTTAGTAGCTGCAGAGGCCTACACAGTCATTATGCTACATCACCCTCCACTGAATGTATTATCAGCTGCAATAAACCAGACTTTATAGTCATATTTATGCGTTTTTTTTTGGCGAAAGTAACTCAAAAGTAATGCAAAAGTAGTGTAGCACATTACAATTATGAGACAGTAATATTGTAATGTAACTAATTACTTTCAAATGACAGTAACTAATAATGTATTATATTTTGGATGTAACTTGCCCAACACTGGCCCTTTGAGAGGAACCCGTCTGTAAAAAGCTCTGTGGCCTTGTAGTTTCATTCTTCTGTCACCCTGACTTTCAGAGACTCAGAGAGGCTGCAGGATGTCATGATGACCTCCATCCCTCACTACACCAGATCCAAGAGATGATGCTCTCCCTACCTGGTAAGAGGTAAAAGGTGGACAGAGTGTTGAGGGTTTGTAGCAGTCCTCTTACAAAGCTCCTGTTGACCAACGGATGGACAACCTCCAGTGGAGGATTACACAGCTACAAACAGGTATCTGATGCAGCTCAGCCCCGGCACAGAGGATTGCTGTGCATCTCCTCCACGGACAGAATGATGCACCATCTGCTTGTTCCATGTTCCAGACTGGTTCAGCTGATCAGATGACTGGAGTCACATTTTCAGAGCTCAGAACAGTTTTATTCTCTCTATTTTATTTATCTACACTTCATACCGCTCTGTAAGGAGAAAATATGTAGGCACACTAATGACTTTAATTCAAGATCAGGCCAAAAAATAAATGAAATAAAAATGTGGTGGGTTAAGAGAATGTGATTCTCAAACTGACTTCGCTCCTAAATGTTCAGCTCAGGCTGCAGATTTGAGGTTTACTATTTTGTGAACATGTGGGGAGAATTGGATGTAACTTATTTAGTCTATTAGACTCTTGTAGCTTTAGCTCTGTTTTTGTCTGGAATCTATTATACTAAGTTTCTGTATATATTATTTATAATTTTGTCCATAAACCCGATGTATGTTTTATTGTGTTAGACAAAGCAATTGCAAATCAGCCTGACCTGCAGGAGGGATGCCTCCTCATTTGTTCTCACTGCGGTCTCTTCAGTCTTTTCCCTGAGTGTGTCCAATGCAAAAAGTGTCAGGATCGACACACTTACGCCAAGATGCCTGCATTCTAGGGTTTATGTTTTTCAAAATAATACCTCTATTCCATAAAAGTTATTGTATTTCTATGTTCAAAATATTTTGCCATGCAAATTAATAGCCCGATAGAAGGAACACTTGGAGGCAGCTCGCCTGGTGCTGGGGGAGGAGCAGAAAGTGTTCAGAGCGTCAGGGAGAGACCTGTCCCTAAGACAGGTGGCATGTCTTCTGTTGTACTGTGTGAAGGCCTTCATGCCTCATATTAGTAGAAAGAAAGACCTTGTATTTTGTAGACATAGTGAGCTTTTGCTTTCTGAATTCCAGCATCCAGTTTCCCCCTCACTGCTCTCAGTGCAGGTGTGTCTGTAAGACTGAATTCTATTCAATCCCACCACTCTGTCCTTAAAGCGATATGTCAACATTTTGGCAAATGTGCCTATTGCCAGAATCCCTATAGTTTTAGGAGTGGGTTCATTACCTTTAATTGTCAGTGCAAGCTGTTTTGAGATCGGCAGGAAATATGATGTGTCCACATTTCCCTTATCAAACTAAATACAAAATCCAACAACTCCAACACACTCTCATGGACAAGTTGTGACCTGCATTCACCACACTATGAAATAATAATGGAACATTACGAGACAGAGTTGTTTTCAAGGCAAATGCGTAGCCAGAACTACATTTCAGACACGGCTGCTGGGTGGAGTGATTTCAAAAGCAAGTATTCGCTTCATGTGTCATAATGTTATATAATTATACATTATTATTTCATAGCGTGGTGAATGTGCAGGTCACAACTTGTCCATGAGAGTGTTTTGGAGTTGTTGGATTATGTAGGCTATTTAGTTTGATGAGGGAAACGTGGAAATACTGTGCACCTTGCGTCTATTCCCTGCCAAACTCAAAACAGCTTTTACAATTAAAGGTAATGAACCTACTCCTAAAACTATGGGGATTATGGCAATAGGTGAATTTGCCAAAATGTTATGTTACGGCCGACAGGTTAAAATGTCCTTTTAAAGTCATTCATGATCTCCACCACACCTGGCCTTTCACTGTGTTACTGTGCATTCACACTGAAAACTATGCAGAGTGCTAACCTCTGCTCATTCAATTCCCTGCTTTCAAAATATCACAGGCCGTTGTAGACAAACAGAAACAGGCTACTCTTGGGAACAGATGTTTGATGGGGATTACACATTCTGATTGGTTGCTGCTAAACCACATCATAACTCTTAGCATAAAACTACCAACATTTTCTGACATATTCAGGACGCCCTGTCGATCAGCATGCCGCTGTTTGACGCAAAGAGACGCTGGCTTATGCACATGATGATTGACATCGGGGTGATCTGGTAGCTGATTGATTAGAGAGCATATCATGGCACAGATGCCCCTGAACAGTGATATGAGTCCCCAGTCTGATTCCTGGCTGGCCAATCTCAGCTACATGGCATATACCACCACACACAGTTTAAATAATTCAGACCTCCTTGATGCAAAATGCTTTTCCCCCCCCCAAATATAATTTTCATATATTTATCTTGTTTTTTCAGCAGTTTAGAATAAAGGGTTTTAATGTGCTGGAGAGCTTTGACTTTGTGCAGTCAGCTCCTTTGTATGTTTTGACACTGGTCATGACAAATTAAAAGTCTAGCTGGAAAGAAAATAAATGTGATAGGAAAGACATCTTCATTCTCAGACCAGCTTGATTTTTTTTTTCTTTTTGAGTTGAAAATATTACATTTAAATGAATCTCTTCAGCAAGTCTACTGACCTTTACAGAAACTCTGTCTGCATTATTTACCAAGTCAAACTCCTTACACCAAACGGCAGCCAGTAACCCTGAAAACATTTTATTTTTCTTGATAACAGACGTGACTTAGGAATGTAGAAGTAAGTAATTGCGTTTGATGAAATTTTAATGATCACCACCAAGAAATTGGGCCATCGCAGCAGCAAACCCAACAACACAGGGAAGAAAAATAACATGTACACATCTCACACAGTCGTTTATACATGCTTAAACACACACACACGCACACTATCACTTTTCTGCACACACAGATCAATATTCAGGACAGCCCAGAGCTAGATTGTGAAGTCAGTGCATGCTCATATTAACATGTATGAACTCTAACACCCCTCAGCGACGTCTTACTCTGTAATCACAGTGTTGTGGTGCATCAGGAGGCCTGTTCACACTCACTGCTGATGGAATTCACTGTTAGCTGTAATAACGTGTCATCCCAGGAGAGCCTGCGCTCCTGACTTTATCTAAACACCACGCTGATATCACAGCCCTTGATCATCTCTTTCCTTGATTCAGTGCATTCATTACTTTCTTACTTTTTTTTTCTTTTTAGCTCGATGTTCCATTGGGATTTAAACATAATTATATAAGCTAGTGATGGTTTATGGATCACATATAAAGTACATGTTTTTTTTTAAATTCTATTCAATTCTGCTGCCAACCTAGAAAAACAAAAGGCAAACATGGAGCAGCATGTCGGGCTGTTTTGGGGATTGGGTTTGGCTAACTTCTTGTCAACCAATGGAGTTAGCAGTCCCTCGTCCCTACGTCACCACATTCACGTGCATCCCTTGGCTGCAAACACAGAGAGGACCGCCCCTTTATGCCGTTCTCTCTCCTCATTGGATAAAGGTTGTAGGATACAGCAGAGCAGAGTGACTGACAGACCTGTGTTTCGGACCAAACACTCTATATAAGTGATTGCTGTCAGAAGATATAACTATTTAAATATTAAAGCAGAAGTAAGTGATATATTTGTGTTAAAGCAGAAGTAAGTGATATATTTGTGTTAATATAAGTCTTAAATAGTTATATCTTCCGACAGCAATCACTTACATAGAGTGTTTGGACTGAAACACGGGTCTGTCAGTCCCTCTGCTCTGCTCTGAGCCGAAGAGAAAACATTTATCGTATCCTACAGTTTTTATCCAATGAGGAGAGAGAACGGCATGCAGGGCTGTGTGTGCAGCCAAGGAACGCCGTGAATGTGGTGACGTAGCGACGAGGACTGTTATGGTGCGTTCAAGGAAACTCGTATTTTTCCGACCGTGAAGTGGTACCAGTTCGATCTGGTACGAGTTCACCGGTCGGAAGTTACGAGTGGCCGTTATAGTGACTTTCACCGGTAAAACAGGTCGGAAAAACACGAGTGGGTTGTCTGGAACGCTACAAAGTCGTAAGTTGTGACTTGAAGCTGTAATTTACGATTTCAAAAGCCTGCCTGGAACGCAGCATTAGCCAAAACGACCGGATCGCTTACTTCTGCTTTAACACAAACATTCCGCTTACTTCTGCTTTAATTAACGTTAGTTAGTATATTATTAAGCATAAATATAAACTAATGTGTTAATTAATGCTGAGTAATGCATACATAATGATTATTCAACTTTTATTATTACTTTTATTCATTTTTTTAACTAACTTTGAGTAGTAAACATTAATTAACTGCTTACTAATAGGCTACATTAATTAATGTGTTTCCTAATCCTAAGTAATACATAATAATGATTGTTAATATATCTGCAAACAGTTAATTAATGCTTAAAAATGTACTAACTAACGTTAATTAAGGGACCCTTATTGTAAAGGGGATTGTGTACCTTTTTTTTATTTATCAAATGCATATGGCTCAGCAAGTCGTTCAAAAACATCAGCTTGGCAGCGAGATGGAGAGCATTTCACACTGCATATGAACTGCACCAGGGTTCACTTGAAAGGGAATCAAAACCCACGTCGACTTGTTTGGTCTGCAACAGAGTTCAGATGAGCTTCCACACCTGCCCGAACGAAGCGGACGATCTGAGTAAACAAACTGTGGTCTGATTAAAGCGAACCAAACAGCTCAGGTGTGAAAACAACCTGAGGGCGTATTCACACCAGCAAAGTCCGATAGTTCACTTGCTTTGGTGCAGAGCTGTTTTTTTTTCTAACTTGGTGCGGTTCATATTCACGTTACATTTTTTTTTGTTTTACAAGTGGACCAACTTTGTAAACAAAAGCATGTATGTCCCACAGTCGCTCAATCATTGGTAAATTTATCGGCGGGATCATGCATTGAAAGTACACAATGGGTGTCATGCATTCATCTCCCGCTGCCCTTTTAATTCTGTATTTCCTATCAGGGTTTTTGTTTCAGACTTTGGTGCGGACCAAACAAGTTAACTGAGCCCCAGCTGAAGAGGTGGTCTCGGTTTACTTGTTTGGTCCACACAAGAGTTTGGTGGTTTGTATTCACACCTACCCGATAGGTGTGCACCAAGGAAAACGTCAGATTCAGGTGAACTGTGAATACGCCCTAAAACAGTGTTTGCTCCACGTTACATGATGAATCAAGCCTGTATTGGACTCACCTTAACTACCTCATGGTAAGGCAAGATCCACTGTATTATGACATTACTTTCTGTAGCTAATCAACTGGTTCAGGAAACAGTTTGCAAAAGAAACTCCTGAACCATCAACAGCTTTCAAATTGAAAGAGTAGATGTCCAGTATCCCTGGGTTGATGGGCTAAGGAAAAAGGAATAGGTTACTCAAAATGCATAATACGTTTTGTCTCTTTTAAATCAATCAATCAAACTTTTAGTTGAGTACATTTCATACAAAAAAAGCAGCCCAACAGGCCTTACATGATAAAGTTAACAAAAAAAATATTTATGCACATACATTCACACCTGCATTTACACACACGCTGTCAAGTTGGAATTAGATCCCAGGACTTGGCCTCTTATAACAGCATGGACTCATGAAATCAATATAATCATTGTAAGAATGCAGAGGTTTTATTATATGAAATAAGTGGTGTTTGCTTTAGAAGTAATGATTGTTATAATCAACAATAATAATACAAGTAACGAGACTAAATTAAGAAATGTATGACCTGATGTCTGATACACTGGTGTATAAGAGAGGAATGCAGTTGGAGGCAGTTGGAGGTGTGGAATGGAAAAGTACAGTACCTAGCCCTCTGTATGCAGAAGGACAAGATTACCATATAAAGTCATGCATTAGTTAAGAATAATGTGAAGGAATCAACCTGTAACTGGGGGAAAGGGAGCTATCGATCTGGGATAGACTGAAATTAAAACATTGTGGAATTTAAAACAATGAGGAAACGCTCTGTGACACTCAACTATTACATTTCAGTAAAGCTCTATTAGGGAAATGTATAGAACCCGCTGCTTTCAAAAGACAAAGACGGCGTATAACCACTTCTCCTATGCTTTCCCTTGGCTCCTCCCCTCCCACCCCAGCCTGAAACGTTTGGAAAATGTTAATACTTAAATTACTCGAAAGATTTTATCACAGTAACTGTTTCATTGTGAAATGTTTCCTGTTCTTATCTTGCACTGTGTCTTGCTGCTTCTTGTGTATACGAAGTCAAGAGGTTGTCTTTGTGTAATGACAGAATGAGGAGCTTTCCATCTACAAGTTATTAGCTACTTGGCAGCTGTTGGGCCAGCTAGACACAGACGTCTGCTTTACACACAGTTCCAAGATGGTTCTGTCATTAAGTAATAGGACTTCTGGCAGGTAAAGAATTGATTTGGACAATAGCATCAACCCTGGAGGTAAAGGTACGCCTTTCAGGAAAGGGACGTGTACTCTGTGTATGAATTTTAGATGAATAGCTTGATGGTTTGGGTTCCTGGAAGATAGTTTCATTGTCTGCCAGATTAGTTTCACATTTGAGTTATTTGAGCAGAAGTCTGCCCTCCACAGCCTGGCAGTAGATACGAACTTATACTATAGGTGAACAGTCCACAGTGGCCGGTCAGATTTGAATCAAGTGGATATGTGGAGGGACACCTTAAGTGTTAAGAGTCTGAGATTGAGACAAAAGATGTAACAGATACATTATGTTTCAGGATGCTTTGGAATGGACCATCAATGTCAGTGTGGGTGTGCAGCTCCTTTACAAAAAATTAAACTGGTTCGTTTCCCAATTAGAGTGAAGGTAGCCTACCACTTAGATTAAATTGTGCTGTACTTTTTTTTTTTGGCAAATGCTGGTGGATTTAATTATTTTATTGTTTAACTGAAGTGTTGGAGTCGGTCAAATCTTCTAATATTTTGAATTCTCCTCCCAGGCCTACAGGACACACAGAGAAGAGGTTGTCACCAGTTGGAGACGGCATCATGATTTCAGTTAACGTTCCTGCATAAAAATGTTCAGTGTGAAGGATCTCTATCTGCTTGACCTGCCCATCCACCATAACAACATGGACTTTTACTCTTTGTACTAAATTCCTACTCTTCTCACTCTGTTCCAGTCATTATTATAGCAGTCACTAGTTATCACCTTAAAGGTACATTGTGTAGGAATTACTCCCATCTAGCGTTGCGGTTGTATATCACAAGCAACTCAATTGTATTTTTCATGCTGCATTCACGTGGAATTGGGCAGACGGCAGACGGATGACAGCCGCTGCACGTAACGGCATAAACAAGCCTCCATGTAAACAAGTGGTCCGTCAGCACGAGGCAAAACAATACACGTGACAATATGTTGTCATGGCGATGTCGTATTGTTTACCTGACCCACGTTTTACCGGCTTTTTCTGGACTTCTGTGACTAAAATGACATCTGGTTTGTAACTGACGGCCGTCTGCCCGACTGCAGGTGAATGCAGCATCAGTGTAACGCTCCATTCCTCCTCACTGCGTTACCGCGGTGACTTTTCACAGACGCCACCTCGACCTGAGCCGACAGCTCCGGTGTCTCCGCTGAGTTTCCGTGGTTTCCTACCGTCACGCTGCCACTGAACGTAAAAACATGGAGACACCACATGGCAGCAGCACCGAGCTTACCCGCTCCATGGAGATATGAATGATATGAACGGCTCATTCAGAGCTGAAAGGAACACTTCACTTTGTTGATGGGGGGATTACTGAGTAATGAAAAACAGACTTTTGAACAAAATAATCAATTTCCGTACTTCACGCACCTTAAAATATACACACACAGTACATCATGATATCATAATAAGTTGTTGAACAAATGGCCTACAGGCTCGTTTTCAGGACAGTTGAAGATATAGGTGATGGAGGTAGATTGTCTTCCTGATGCATTCATGGTGCATTAAAAAAACACCCTATCTTATTGTAATAATGTTATTTTACCTGTCATATTTCTCAGACTATAAAAACCACCACAGTTTCATATCAGACATCAATCATATCTGACATAAAGAGGTTGACAATTTGAGTACAACAGGGGACCTATAGGCCTACCCCTTTTTTTCAAAGTGGAGAGATAAATGCTTTGTTGCTGTTTATGGGAGATGTATTATTTGAAACTGCAGAGAGAATCACATCCAGGCAGAGAGCAGGCCGCACGATACAATGCTATAGGTAAACTGTCTGAGCCCGGGCGGCGAGTTGCTTTTATTCATTGACAGAGGAGCTTTGTGGAAGTCAGATAAAGATAAGGGAGCATCAGGATCAGTGTGATCCTCCTGGGCGAGCAGCCGATGCTGAGGCAGGGCTGCTTGTCATAACTTGTGTCTCTAGTGTGCAGTACAGAGAGCAGTGGGAAGCTCTGAAATGATCACTGAGTTCTTATATTATTGGTTTCTGTTGCACAGTTTATAAGTGATGGATTTAACACAGATTACATTTGTTATTTTCTTCCCCAGGTGTTCAGTGTGCTGTTTAGATCTGCACAACTTGACAGTGTTTTTTTCTGTCTTTTTCTGTGTGGGAGTAAATAACTGAAGTGTTCACTGAGTAAGCTCCTCTTAATCACTGACAAGAACATATTTTCCACTTCTGAGATTTCTTCTTCGACGATAACATTGTGCAGTCTGGATCTGTTTAGACTGGACATAAAACGATGATGATTTTAAAATCCACGACAATGCCAAAAAAATCTCTCAATTGTCCCTTCTCTTCGTTTAGGAAGGTGTGTGTTGTGCAGTACATGATGTCTTGCAGAGAAGTGTCTCAGTGGGTGTGCAATCTGCTAAGTATCTACAACAGAACCCAGAGCCCATTTCCTTAATGCACTGGATGCCAGACGTCGTTCCCTTCACTCACTGATCCCAGTTCAGTCCAAAGAGTGGAGCCAGACTGCATTAGAGTCATTATGTATTAATGGAGCTAATTCAGACGCCGTAGCAGTTAAGTAGTTACAGAATACACCATCATACACAATACATTAAGTGCATGTACACAGAGAAAATGTTATTTTTATCCCATTTATTACTTTGTCTAACTCTTCCTACAATATCATTAAGATCCCATAGCTGTAGCTATATTGCAGGGAGAAGCACACTTGCATATCAGTATTTCCTAGATAGATAAAAACGTTGTTGATCCCTTGGGGGTAATCCCTTCAGGAAATGTTGGTTTCAGTTGCAGTGCCATATTAGCCTGGCTAACACCAGACCTCATCTAAATGTAGATTGAGATTTGGTTTGGGAACCACCCGTTCATTTTTTCATATTTGAGGCGTGGTTTACGAAAGCCCAGAGCTGTTTATTGGGCGCTATGAATGTCTATACGTCTGTATGCAGCTTATAGCCAACCGTTATCAATCATACCTGATGACGTATGTAGAGCAACAGAAATCCGATGAGGAAAAAAACGCTAAACGTTGCTCTTTTTTCAAAATAAATTTGCAGTCTAAACTACTTAAAACACTTTCTAACGCTGCATCAAAAGGTAAAGCGTCTGCCGCCATGTTGGATCGACAAGCTATCAACAAAGTCACTTCGGTGTGTCGTCATCGTCTCGCTGCCCCCTCCCCCGTTCTGTGATTGGCTCCCTCGTTGAGGGAAAAATTGGGTCCATGGTTTCAAGGCTGACTTGCACAGCGAATAAATTTGCACGCAAGGCAGCATGGGTATACGCAGGCTAGCGCCATATGATGAAAGAGAAAAAGGGAAAGAGTACGCACACACAAAAAAAAAAACAATTTCAACAAAATGAAAGTGCCAAATATATGGTGTAGCTACAAAAACGTAAGTGTGCAAATAACAGATAAAAAGGTTAAGTTACCAGTAGTTGCATTGTCCTACTGTATGGCTTATTAGCCTAATTAAATGGCCAGAAAATAAATGAACTATAGAATCATTCTGACAACTTCCTTTTCTAGGAATATGATGAGTGTCATTTCTACAGGAAGTCCATAGCCGAGGTCCTCCAACTTGAGGACCACATAGGTAGTTTCATGTTATTTGTTCAACCCTTTGAAATGACTCATAGGAGTGTCTCCTTAAATAGCACCCCTTTGGCAACAGCTGTACAAGACCTTGGTTGTCATGGTTACAAAAATAAACACATGGACTGAACTCATCTCTTTTCATCATGATTACAAGAATAATGATCATGATTTGGTTTGGACTATACTTACTTAAATAAGTACTTCCTCAACACAAGACAATCTTTGTTGCCATGGCTACTATAATAATAAAGTCGGTTTTGGTCGGAGGTCATGGTAGAGCTATCCAAGATCCTCGGCCTCAGCATCCCAATCCACCCCACCATAGCCTTCTACTTGGTGACCTTTCTCATTTACCAATCCCAAAACATCCTCAAACAATACTACTCAATTGGAAAGACAGAACAAAACTTTCACTACAACATTGGTACAATCTGCTAACTGAACATTCAAATTTGGAAAAACCTACATTCACCATGAAAGACAATGTCACCCACTAGCCTACAATAAAATCTGTTCACTATTCATACAATTTGTCCTGTGATTCCTCGAAACACTAGCCAGGCTAGCGCCGCCTACTGGTTCCGGCAAATTTAATTTGCCTCAACCATATAGTCAGGGAACTAGCAATGCGTTTTGAGGGAGGGCTTGTAAGTGTGTAAATGTGAGTAGCGGACGGACCAATCAGCGAACAGACGGGTAAGTGAAGGCGATGACGTTGAACTCAAGCGCTCAAGATTAACCTATGAGCTTAACCGGTGTATAGCACACGTGACCACCAAGCAGCAGCGATTAGTTGAAGCAAATGTAAGCAACCGCCTCCCGGAAGCAAACGAATCCCTATGGCTCGTGTTCAGACGCTATATGAAATGTAATGAAGTAAGCGGCTGATGCATCAGGCTATCGAAACACTACCTCACATCATTCTTTTATCATTTCATCTCACTGGTCTCGAGAAACACGTTTCATTCTCTGTTTTTTTAACATGTAGAATAACAGATGAAAATCTGAATCTGAATCTAAATATATGGATTTTTTAGGATGGACAAGTAAACTGAATTACTGTAAGCAACTGGATAATGTAACTCAAATATCCGTCTTTTTATGGGTACTGTACCTGAAATGTCACATTCAGGTACATTCAGACATGTTTTTAACAGTGTAAAAATCCACTGCTATCATTCATATTGTGTTTAACATGTTTCTCACACATAATAGTTTATGGAAATTTGTGAAACAAAGAAAAACTAAATTAGTAGAGGTTGTACTAATGCAAACACACTGTCTGTATTGACAAAGTTTCTGCTTTTATTTTTGCCTCACCCACCCACCACACACAAGTTGACAGGGTTGGTGCCTTATGTTTGTGACAAATGAAACTCTGACTGTCTGAATCTGAATTCAAGGTGGGAATAATTTCACTTGTGCATATTATGTACATACTGTATATATGTCAAATTATGTACATATATATGCATATCATGGTGTAAGACCTCATTTCCATCACAAGGGGTTAAGACTCTTTGCATCGTTCTAATTTTAACTTTGTCTAATTTATGCGTCACATGCAACATATTCAGATTCTCCCAGAGAGGGCTCATCATGGAACAACAGTTAAATTAATGGTTTCTAGTTTGTCTCTCATCAGGTACGCTCTCCTGTCTACGATGGCCTAAATAAGTGCTTACACGTTTCCCTGTTTCCTCGGCGGCTGGATGCGTGGTGCCCCTGGGATGCGTTGTAGGCTCTCACACAGAGTGATTTTACACGCTGGAACAGATGGCGATTGGAGGACTTGTGCATGACAACTAGTGTATCCTGTTCCACTCATGCCTCAGTGATCATGGGCGCCTGCAGTAGCTCATGAGCTAATCATCAGAGCAAAAACAGTGGACAGTGATCTAATTTAAGCTGTTGTTGGGCAACAAAAGCCTGGAGGAGACAAAGGGAGAGAGAATAGAGAGAGACTGGGAGCTGAATTCGTGGACGGCGCACATCTTGGCAGAATATAATGGCAACATCTGCTCACTTCCTCACTATCATGGTGCATTGACTTCATATACCGTCGCTGAATACCGAAAGAATCGCTACTTGAAGTTGTTCAGGGTAATGCAACACTTCACGGCAGCCTCACACAAAGACCTGTTCTTACAATAGACTTCTTGCAGAAAACATCAGAGCAGACAACAGACAGAATTCATCAACCCTGTGAAAATCAACACGAGATTTGAGCAGATTTCTCCTGAGAGTTTCTGATTGATTATTCATCCCACCACCACCTTCCCTTCCTTCACCGCTGGTCAGTACTTTTAAAAAGGCAGAGAGAATAACCAATAGAGGTTCGTGGAACAGAGACAAAGTTAATAAGCCCTCAGAGGCCGCTGTATAAGATATGCACCCCCCCACCACCCCTTTAGTAAGGAGTCATTCATCTCACCCCCCTCCCTTCTGTGTGATCTCTTAATGACAATGAAACAGGCCTGAAAGAATTCAAGCAATTTTCTAAATTGATTTTTTTTTCTCCCTGGACAATTTACTTTGCCATTAGAACATCATTCATAACTTGCAGGGGATTACACACAGGAATTTCTGAGGGAGTCAGCTGGACTGTGAACTGCAGGAGTTTTATGCAGGCTTCACTTTGGCTACGTTCACACTGCAGGTCTTAATGCACAATTCTGATTCATTGTTCAAATCTGACTTTTTATTTGGCTGTTCACATTACGTCATTACATGTGGCCTGTCGATGGATTGCTGTGAACAGCTCACGTTTCTGAAATGACCCGCATTGATGACATTGATGTCATTGATGACATCATGCCACAACGGTGTTTAGGGAAGCAAACGGCAACCGGTATTGTAGGACTTTATGGCTTAAAGGGACAATGAGGAGTTTTTATTTGGTTATAAAAAAAAGTCTCACGTTAATGTGGATAAATCTACGCTACCCACACTTGTTAATGGGCCCATTTTCGATAAATATATTGTTTTGTCTCTATCGTTATTTCGTTATAATTAGTGGTGGCGGAAATGCTGGTCGAGCCGACCAGCGTTTCTTTACTTTCGGTTTCGCGGCGAGTTATGAGAATAACGCCGCCGAATCGCCGTTTCAATGTTGAGCTTGGAGCACACGGCATGTGGTTAGTGGCCAATTACTTTCTCCATCCCTAACAATTATGATGCATGTGCATTCCTTCAAATGTCCCCCCCCCCCATTTCTATTCAACACGACATATGGGGATGTACATGAATGTGTGTGTGAGAATATGTCTGGATATGAACAGTGTGTGTGTGCGTGCAAGTTTTTTAACAGCACAAGAGGGGCTGTCCAACGTGCATTCAGAAACTATAGCTGCCCAAACATGAAGACAAATGGGGTGCAGTAGGAGCAGGCTGGCAGGCTCGCTGACGGCCCGGCCGCTCAATAAAAAGAAAGATGAGGAGACGCTGTTCAATAAAGCAGCCGGGCTCTGCCAGGCTACAGTCCCCCCACAGGGATTGCCAGAGATGAGAGAGGGAGAGAGAGAAAGCTCAGACACCAGCAGGGAGGTATGGAGGCGTGAGGTGGCAAAAGAGAGAGAGAGGAAAGAGAGTGATTGCATGGAGAAAAAAGGCCAAGAGAGAGGTAGTGGAGAGGTTTGCGAGTAGAGAAAAAAAGAGTAGAGAAAAGAGGCAGACAAATACATGTCAGATTCTGTATCATCACTCTCTCTACAATAACAGCAGGAGCTAGTGACAGAAATATACTCCACTGATTTCATTTTACATCTATGTGACCACTGAGGGATAGGTAGGTAGGTCCACGGGGTGTTTGGATGTGGTCATCAGTAGCTCAATTAGAACCCCACCCCCCCCAACACACAGCACCAGGTCAATATATGTCCCCTGAGCTGCCACTATAGCTCCACAGGGTTCTGTCCTTGTTCTGCCCCCGTGAGTTCAAGTTAAAGGGATAGTTCACCCAAAATTCAAATTGCACTCATTACTCACCCATGTCGACAAAGGGCTGGGAGAAGTTTCAGAGTTATCCGTGGCTTCTCTGAGTTACAGCGGGTCTCGGCGTAGCAGTGCATGTCCATATAACGGTTGCAAATGGATACCACTTTTCTTCGTAACAAAAAGACACACCAAAAAACATCCAAATACCTCCATGCTGCTCGTATGTAATGTCCGTCTTGTATTGAAGCCCCGAAATGCGAAATTGTTCTGAAAAAAAAAAAAGTCTATATTTCAAGCTTGTTTGCAGCGGAAGCTCCTCTTCCTGGTTCGTCAAATTTGGACGGACCAGGGAGTCCAACGGAGAGTAATGAGTGCAATTTGAATTTTGAGTGAACTATCCCTTTAACCCTCCTGCTGTCCTCCTGGGTCAAGTAAGGAAGGAAGGAAAGAAGGAAGGATGAAGGGAAAGAAGGAAGATAGGAAGGACAAAGGGAAAGATGGGAGAAAAAGGGTAAGGGGAAAAGGAAGGAAATATATGGAGGGAGGGAACAGATTGGGTCAAAAAGGAAGGAAAGAAGGGAGGGAAAAAGGATTGTGGAGGGAAACGGGAAGGAAAGAAAGATGGAGGGAGGGAACAGATTCATTCAAGGAAGGAAGAAAGGAAGGGAGGGAAAAGGGATTGTGGAAAGCAGGAAGGAAAGACAGATGGATAGGTAGCACCAGGTCAATATCTGTCCCCTGAGCTGCCACTACAGCTCCACAGGGTTTTGTCCCTGTTCTGCCCCCGTGAGACCATTTATCGGAATTTGATGTTAGACATAAAGTTTTTTTTTCTTCTTCCTCTAGGATGCTCGTCAAACTCCAGTGACAGGAGAAGCCTCCAAAGACTGTGCAGAGCTCTCAGACTCCATTGGCTGAAGGGCTTCCCTTATAAAATGCTTTTTTTGGCTCTGGTTAGCTCCGGTGTAATTAGGGTTAAATCCCAGGCTGTCAGTCAGCTTGTCATTTATGGCCACTAAACGGGCCATCTCCGGTGCTGAGGAGCTCAGGTCCGCCGTTGCAATCAGCTTTATGATGCTGTCTGATAAGCAGGGGCCATGCCAGAGCCACGGAGAGTGTGGAGGAGGAGAAGGAGGATGATCTGTTCTTTCAATGAGCCAATCAATGGACAATAGCCTACTCTGGAGGAACTGGACTGTTTGAGTAAGAAGTTCAATGTGATCATATTGCGACATACAAAAAAATACTGTGACATAGCCACATAGGCCTACAGTATAACTTTACTTTTTTTTTATTTATGCATGAAAGGGACAGTTAGTCTGATCTTTTCATTTGCTGTAAATAAAGATGGATGTAGCCTCTGTCAAATCAGCTATCTGTCCTGGATGCTAGAGAGTGCTAGCGGCGGATGTTATCCACCACCTCTAACACCCACTAGCTCGATACTAACTACCGCTAGCGGTGGCGGCTAGCATCTGCTGCTAGCACCAGCTTCCCAGCTCACCACAACGGTCCTCCTACTCGTTACATCATAACACTCAAGGCTCCCGTTGTGATATTATTCATTCATTCAGCAGCCAAACTCCCATTATTAGTGTTTCATTACCTTTGAATTAGAGGGTAGATTTTCTGCCCCAGCCTACCAACCCGATTGGCCAGGCCAACTACCAACCATTCAGGCCCATTGCAAAATTGTGTACACAGAATAAACACACGGTCTTACATGACCCATCCAACCATGTTCATCTGAACAGATTTCTGTCATTCAAACAGCTCAGAATTGTAATTAAAACTTAAATAAATAAACAGAACACATACAAAAGGAAATAAAGGGTTTTAATTGGGCTCAGGGCCAAAAATACACTTAATGGGTCTGGCAGGTATTTTGGGCCTTGATCTACAGTAAGATATTTTGAATAAGCTTTTAATGAGGGACCAATTCAGTGTGTATCATAGCTGCTCCAAGCTACCGGTAAGCAGCTCCACACTCTAAATTATATTGATTCAGTCAGAAACAGTGGTGAATCAGGGAGTTGCTTCATTGTTAAAGATGTGTTTATACATGTACTGAACACCTCGGCTTTGAATGACTGTTGATTCGACCCGGTTGTTTAAGAGAAGGCTACACGGTGCTGGTTCAAATTAAGGTGAAGGAGGAATTCATTCAAACTTGATTTTACACTCTATTCGCAGATATATTTAATTCAAGGAGCATGTCAGTGACATTCCTCTTCCACATTTTGATGTGCGGTGTATTTTATTATGAAAACCCAAGTCTTTGCTGAGATCTCACCTCTGTTCACCACACAGAGAAATGTCACGGCTCCATCCGCACACCTCAATGGGGATAAACTCCTTTAGCAAATCTGATAATCTTCTGTTGCCCTCACCCAAAACCTTGTCAGATGTTCTGTCACAAGATCCACCGCTATAATAACAGCAAAAACCAATAACATGAAATCTATCTTAAAATGACAGGTTAGAGGGATAAAGTAGCCAATGGCTTTCGTCCCAGCTCAAGTGGCCGACATCAGCAGGTCCATACACTGATGGAAAGGCTTGGACTCATCACCAGAGGCGCAAGTTAATTAGACGAATGTCATGTGTTCCTCTCATTGGGCCGAAAACCCTGCTGGAAAATAATACTGTTAGCTGATCAAAAAAAAAAACAGCTGACCACATTAATTTCTCCAGGCGGCTCTTATTATCAGCTCCAGGACCACAGCATGCTGTCTGGATGTTTTCCCCATCATAAGTTGCAGGATGTGTGATGATGCACAACCTCAGGTGTCACATCCAAAGTGGTCCCCACCTCCTCCGTCTCCTTTTCTCCTCTCATGACTAACTGTCTGCACATGTGAAGAGCTGTTGCTATTCTTTACTGTAACTGACACATTGTCCTTGGGCTGTAATGAAACTATGATATGAGTAAAGTGACCCTTTCCATTAACCCACAGTGATTTGAACTTTTGACTGCTGGAGTTTGCTTTGATTGTTTGGCCTTAGCAGATTTCTTTTTCTTTTTCTAAATGAATAAAAGTAGGAATGAAACAATAACGTAAATTTTGCACAAATATTGAAATGAACTAGCTCCATCAATCCGTATAAGGATTATTAATCTTGATCTCTAATGAACTGGTAAATCTTATTCTGGGCCATAGACAACATGTTTCCAACATTAATAAACAAATACATTGCAAAAACTGTCTCATCTCTTTTCACTTAAAATAAGAATCATCACCTAAAAATGAACTTGTTTTTAGATAAGTTTTACTTGTTTCAATTATTTTCACTTGAAATAAGTAGAAAAATCTGCCAGTGAAAGCAAGTTTTTTGTGCTTGTAATAAGGAAGAAAAACTTGATCCACTATCAGATTTTTCTACTTATTTCAATTGAAAATATGCTTGAAAGAAGTAAAGAGTGTCTAAAAACAAGTTACTTTTTATGTGATGAGTCTTATTTGATAATGACATTTATTTTAACTAGAAATGACATTTTGACGAGAAACAAGACAAATATTATCGGTAAGATTTTGAGTTTTTGCAGTGTAGTGAGCTATATCTCACCCTCTACATTTTTCCTTTATGGCCATGAACACACAATTCATCTCAAGTCAAGTTGAGGGATGTGTTCAGGGTCACAGTTAAGGTTCCTTCATTATACCATTTAGACAGTCAGGCAATAGGTTAACTGTGTCTATGGATGGACAACAGTGGGAATAATACAAGCATCTGTTTTCACACCATAAGGTTTATTATTGAGGGGAACAGTGCAGACTGCAGCAGGATCTTGGAAATGTGAGCAGTTTGCTCACTGATGGAGAGCTTAAGGAGTCAGTGAGGTGTGTAAAACTCACCTTACATAGCATCTGGTCTCCATGTACAGCACAGAGCCTATAAAGTGGATCTTTTGTCCAGCGGCCCTGGCCCAGCCCAATGAAAAGGGATCCCAGGCGCTGCAAGTGAGTAATGTAATTCAATCTGGACACCACAACAGCTTTTATGTCTGGAAGCTGACAGTGAACACATCTGCAGGTTCCATCTCCACATAGCACGGCCTAATTTGTTTGTCATTACGGGCTTGGCTTTCATCTGTGGGTTCTGGGTGAGTGTTTCTGGCAGCCTCAGCCTTTGCGTTAATTGACTGTTCACAGCCACTTCTCCAGATGCCGCCCTGATCCTGTGACCCCCGTCCAGTGGGTAACTGTCCTCTCTGATGTTACCCCTCGATAATTATGGAGAAAAAAAATAAAATAAACACAACGTCCTTCATTCTCTCTGAAACCAGAAAAGATGTTTGTCTGAGTCAGGAATTTTTTCTCTCTTCTTTTTTTTCCGGGCAGCAGGGAAAGGGAGGGGGGGAAATGTGGTGTGTCTGAGGTTTTAATGATGTGGACATAGTGTCAGCAGTTGTTAAACTGATCAGATATTGGACAGAGCAGGGAACACTTGTTCCCTTGTATAGGTAATTTCCCCTATGTAAGTTATTAAACTGTGCTGCTGCACTGTCTACTTATATATAGTCAGAATTTATTGCAATTTAACTTTGGTTTCATTTCAAATGACATCACTTTCTCAAAGTGAAGGAAACACATTACTTTTTTTTTTTTTTTCCTAATTTCCTTATGAACTGGAATTCTTCATCTTTGAGATGGAAACCAGTTATGCTTGACCCCTGTGATGTTCACCTATTATTTACTGAGAGTGAAAATAGAGAGATAAAAAACAAAAAAACACATGTTTGGTATTGTGTATTGTGATTTTGTGAATTCAGATCAGGACCAACGTTCCCAAGAATTAAATAAATATTATTTGAGAGATGAGACATCTTCATTCAGACAAACAAAGATCAGTTAAAGGGGAACTATGCAAGTCTGGTCTCTTTTCCTCTTGTTGCTAACCCTCCTCCCGGCCATGTGCATTAAGCTTTCAATGAATCCTGCAGAGAAAGCAATCCATGGAACGGTGGATAAAGTTATATATCATATAAGTGTTATGATGTGTATATTTGTGTAGACTTATCTGCCATAAACAGGAGATTAGGGGTTACAGGCCACAGAGACGAGAGCTGGGACACCGGGTCGGAGGCTCTGATCTTACAAAGTTGGTTTTCAGCCAAGAGGTGAAAGGCAGAGAGCCTCCATTCTCCCTGGAACAAGTTACAAGTCATTAATTTAACCATTACAATTATTCCAACGCTGTTTAATGAAGGTAAAATGTAGAATAGTTGAGGTAAAAAATCTTGCAATGTTCCTCTTTAAATGTTTGTCTACTGGGAATAATTCACAGATCAAGATTACGTCTCAAAAGCAGGAAAAACTATTCAAGTTAAAGACAATTAAGGCAACGTTTCAAGAAATACAGTGTAGAGAAATGTAGACTCCTTCTCTCTCTCAAACACACACATTCTCACACACACACACACACACACACACACCTGTCTAACTCCCTGCTAATCCAGAAATAGAAAAGAGGAGGAGCGTGTGTGGCGCTGAGACTTGGGTGGGTGAGTATATGTGCAAACCAGCACAAACCAGTCAGTCAAAATGGTCACACCCTGAATTCTGCACAACCTTAAAACCTTTATAAGATTTGAGCAGGCGAGTTAAAAAAGAGTTTGCCCCGTCCCATACGTGACCAGAACTGTTTATTGCAGCAGCCAGTCTCAGGTGGCCATCAGAAGAAGTGCACCTCTTAGCTTCAGCTTCTGCCCCAGAGGTTGATTCTTGAATAAATCAGCCTACAAGCACACACACACACACACACACACACACACACACACACACACACACACACACACACACACACACACACACACACACACACACACTGATATTTGTGTGGCACTTCAAAGGGTAAGAAAGGTGAATAATGATGTGCAGAAAAGTCTAAATTGGAAACAGCAAAGGTCACCTTCCACTTATTCCAGCAGTAGATTTATTGTATATCAGCACTCAGACTGCAACAGAAAAGTCATTGAAGAAACACATATAGTGACTTACTAGTGTTTACATAATTCCTATGAGAGTAGTTTGTGAAGTGGAAACTCTAAATTACTCATAATTCTTTTCTGATGGGCCACTATGTAAATTGGGTCAGTGGCTCAATGTAAAAAAAAAAAAAAAAAAGAGAGAGAGAGAGAAAGAGAAAAAAAAGCATCAGAGAGAGGGAGAGAGAGTATGTTGTGGTGACAGTCCACTCTGGCTCAGGCCGTCATCTCCCTCATGTATGACTGGCCCATATTAAATAATAGGACTGTTTAACTGTGGCATGGCGTGCTGGCATTTTGATAGTCTCCATCTCCAACTCTCTACACCCCCACTGTGTGTGTGTGGTCCCACATATGTATATTTGTGTGGGTCGACTGTTGCTATGAGTCCAGTACAGACACCGGTCAAACTGTGCAAACACAAGACAAAAGCTAATAAGCTGATTAAAAATCCTCACAGCCTGTGTGATTTAGTCAGATCTGCGGAATTTCATTTACACAAAGAGAACATGAGGGAGGAAGAACACACAAAATGCAGATATGTCTAATCACATAATGTATCATTATATGAATTCAATTTATGTGCACCTGTACCTGTGCCCTGCATTGTTCTACACATTATCATTGTTCATTTAGACAGATACTGGCACGAGATCAGATATAGTCAGTGATATCAGTTACACAGGGACATCTATGATAATGTTAAAGCTATGAGTTAAATTATAATGCTGTAACTGCACTAGGCAGAAGAAGAAAAAAACTAAAGTGTATTAGGCAGCACAAGATGATTTATAATGAGTTAAAGGCTACTTTCAATCTTTTAGAGGAGGAATCTCTTCATTATACTTTAAAATAATGCATGACATCACTTTAAGGGGTTAAATCAGCCTTCCTAAATGTCATACTGGTTATTACCCCATGTAGGATGAAATCTGGACTGGACAATGTTCTGATCAGGGCATCAAGATATCATCTCATGTAAATTGAATCAATATTTAGGCATCAGATAATTTCATGCAAAAAGATTATGTTCATATTGAGGTTACAGTGTTGGCAATATGTGTGTAGACTTGGATTACTTAACATAGGATATTTTCAAGAAATGTGCATATGGTCAAAAAGTCTGACATACCAGACGTATTTCACATTATAAACTAATCTCAATATCACAATTCATCTAAAAAAACAAATCTTAGGCAGTAAAGTGATAATATTGTGCATTTTGTTTAATGACAAGTGACTAAAACATCATACTATATTAGAAGAAATAAAGAAAGAAAAATACGCAACGTAAAATCTCCACTTGCAACTTCTAGTGAGTTCAAAAGATCAATTTGCAGGGGAAGTGCTCTACTTAGGCTCATGAGAAATAAATTAGACTTCAATCAAAACAGTAAAAGCAATATGGAAACAACCGCCGTCACGGTGCCAGGACCTCTAATTGTCATCCACTCTGCGAGCAGTTTAAAGAACACAGACCATGAACGCCTCAAAGCAGCACTTCCAAGAGCCAGGCAAGCATGATGGACGTCTAGAATGAGCTGCGCCTGTGATTCAAAGTATTGTAAAGGTTTTAAAAAACATTGTTAGACAACAGGGGAGACTTTTGTAGGGAGACTTCACATAGAAAACTGAGCTGATGACATAACTTTCCATTATGCAGCAAACTATCATGAAATTTGGTCGAAGTTACAGCCACGGGTCATAAATCTGTCACCACTAATGAAACACTGGAGGTGCATTGACTTGCTTTAAGGGGTCTTGTGGAAAAAGTGGAAACAGGCATATTTGTGTTCCCCTATATGAGAAAAAAACAGCCAAGAAAAGGTAAAGGAATTTAATGACTGTATATTATAATATTAAAATAATTATACATTAAACAAATGTGTACTATAAAAATACTATGGAGTTGTAATAATGATGTGTGTGGTGATGTATGAGAAGAGTGGATAATAGGATACATTGGGTGTGTATGGGGTGTATGTGTCTATCTTTTGTAGCAATAGAATAATAATAAAATTAATGATAATGACTAAATAATACCATGGTAATATAATGAAAATATTAACCATAATTTAAATATGATATAATAAATGAGTGACAACCCTAGTAATTGATCTTTTTTTCCTCAGTGAGCAGGGCAGAACAGGCCACCAAGCAACAGGCCCAGTGCTCTGGACCAGCCCAAGACCTGAGAGTTCATCCATGGAGGACTGACCCTCTCTTTGGTCTCTAATGTCAGAATCAGACTACACAAATTCAGGCCAGGTTTCACATGGTTTTGTCATGGCCAACACATTTCCAGCATCAGGCCCGATCATGAACATCGGGATCAACGGACGGAAGTGAAGAACAGCAATTTTACATGTAAAAAAGTCTAGCAAAGTCTAGCATGTTAGGATTTCTTACATTTCACCGCCTAGTTTGAATCTCCTACATGAACCTTGACATTAACCATCAGGATGACAGACAGGACAGTCTGACGTATTGGTTACGAGATACGTTAGCTCGCTTCATGTACACAATGGCTGCTTTCCACTGTGGGAGTTCCTGGTAAAGAGAGAGGGGGGTAGGAACTGCTGTTTCAATTGTCGCGTAATTGCATTATCGCATGATTGTGTAGTTACCTGTCCACTTATTATAGGCTACATCTTTTACTTCTTCTACTGTACTATTTTACTGTCTTTTTCTCTGTTTCCTGGTCGTGTAGTGGGTTTTATGCCGCTTATACCGGGCCTTACTATATTTTGGGGGCTTTTTTGATAGTATAGTTGATAAGTGTAAAACACTCAAAAATCTGAAGAAGGCCTCAGGGCCAAAAAGTCATTTTTAATGATTTTTTGAATATGGAGCCAGGAGTGTGCTACACTTATTTATTTTTCAGGCAGAGAGAGGGGGAAAGACATGCAGTAAAGGGCTGCCCGATGCAGGATTCAAACCTGGGCCGACTACAGCGAAGACTGTATCCTCTGCATATGGGGCGCCAGCTCAACCCACTGCACCACACGGCACCCCTTCGGGCCTTTCTCTTGGCGTCACTTCGAGGCAGGGACTCTTTGGGCTTGCCTGTCCTGTAATAAAGAATCGTCAAAGAGATATTGAGAATGTGCTGGCTGTTTCTCCCCTTCTGGGACTCTTTGGGCCCCAGAAAAGTTCTAGCAGATGGCCCTTTGAGGGCAGTTCCTGCATTGGGCAGCGGCTCTGGCGCAGTGGAAACGCCCCTGTTGGTCTATGCTCTCTGGTTCCAGGGTGCCATTCCGAAAGGCCGCCATTCCGAATGTTTACTTTCATGTGTCGGAATGCCGACCCTTAATTATTTATGGAAAAGGGGTGCCATTCCGAACCTGAAAAAAGTTTACCATTAAAAGGATTAAGGCACTGGGTACATGAATTGCAGTGAATGCTTTGGTAGTTCAGTGGTTAGAGGGTCCGCCTCCGGCGCGTGAGATCAGGGTTCAACTCCTGGAAGAGTTGCTTTCTTTCAGAGACTTTCTTGGCCTCTACCTGATCTTTTTACTAAACTTAACCAACTCCTTTCTACATTGCCTAAACCCAAACAAAGCACAGAGCAAGGACATTTATTTTTCAGCAGGAGCACCGTGGCTGCATCAGACTCGCACCTGGGTGAAATTTCGGAGGGGGGAAGGGGGGGGGCTGTCCCTGTGGCGCGATCGTGTCAAGCCGGGCAGGAAATCAAACACAGAAACACGAGAGAATCCGGTCGGCCCCTCGGGAGTTCGGAATGACGGACCTTCGGGAATTTTCGGAACGGCAGACCGTCGGAATGGTGTTAAAAGGATGTGTGCAATAAACCCAGGTCTACTGAATCTGTTGATTGGCAAACACAACTTGAACCGTGTGGTCGCTTTTCTTTTCCTCCGTCTCCCCGGACACAGCGCTTTGTTAGCCATGATTGACAGTTTCTTGTCACACCTCCCTGATGACCTATGAACTGGCACAGGGTTGTGATTGGAGATCGGTCTGGGCCATAAGACACAATCAAGACACGGGAAGAGTTTATGCCACGGTGATTGTTTAATCTGACGTGGTGACCATCATGAAAGACAAAAAAGTCATGAAGTCTGATCCCGGCGTTAGGTGACCAGATTCCTCCAAATCACAGAATGATCTGTATAGGACAGTTCAGCCTTGATCAGTCATAGCGTAGTAATGATTTAGGCAGGAACTCAGTGAGCGTGTAACCACGAGGGCAGAGACAGGGAAGTATGATGGATGTTTCCCCTCAGTTTAACACCAGCCATTTTCAGAGTGGCAGTTTGCAGGAAATCACCATGAAACTGTACGTGAAGAGATTGACAACAAAATAGAAATAGTTGTTTTGAATTAAATGGAGTTGAGCTGCTTTAAAATGCACTTCAAACCTTCTGTGGATGATTTTTTTTTTTCATCCACAGTTCAACCAAGCATATCTTAACAACAACACATTTTCACCCAGCAGACACTGCTCTGTCCGTGCGTATTGAAGAACACACTGGTGTTACATTATAGAGTGGTGCAGTGTTTTGGTTGCTGAGTATATTGGAGCTTCAAGGTAAATCGACCAGTTGAAACAGTAAAATCCTGCTTACACGTTAATGTAATAGTGATAATAAAACAACAATGCAGTATTTATATTGAATAGTCGCAGAGTGCATTTGTCTTAATTATGAGTATCCTTGTAATGTGATTTTTATGTTGTTATGCGACTATGAAGATCTACATAATTCCTCCTGTGTTGTGGGTGTAATGTTGTTATCTAACATAATGCTCATCTCGTTGTCTCCTCCTGGAGATGCGTCTCTTTCCAGCTCCTAACTGTCCTCAGTGTAACTGATTGATGGCTTTTACTTGTTAGCTTCATATTGTTGTAAGTGTGTGAGCTGTAAAGTAGGTGATTCATTTGTTCCCGGTGTTTGTCCTTCAAGTGCCCCTCCCCAGGCTTGGTGCAGATTTAACAAGGTACTTATGTTGCCTGTGGGGAGGCGCCGGCCTGACCACTAAAGTCAGGGAGCAGAAGTCTCCTGCTCAGAGTAAATGACACTGATTATTGGACATGAAGGACAACATGTAACATGATTACCTGTAGTATATGTATGCATGTAGTAGAAATGAAAGAATATAACTATGAGTGTGTTCCTTTGTCTGGTTTGACCTTTCTGAAGATCATCCTGAAGGTTCATTTTAAGTTGAGATTTATAGGTTTTTTTTGTTTATTTTTTCTATTGCAACATAGCCATGTTAGTATAACTAGCATTGTGTTACAATAGAGGGGACCAGGGTAAGTTGAGCCACTTTTATTCAGGATCACTACATCAAAGCAATTGTAGTTATGTCTGCATAAAGGAGCAGGGTAAGTTGAACTACCCCACTCTTTTCCTTCAACCCATCCCCCCCCTTTACTCCATACTCCACCTGTCCAGGTTGCAGGAACACAAACTGCTGGGACTTCCTGCTGAGTCACCAACTCACTGAGGTTCGGAGAGTTTTGCAACTGCATTGCATCTTGGGAAGAACCCCTCATCTTTCTCTTTAAAAGTAAAACTTGGCTTAACATAACCAGCTTTTGCCTCTTCTCAACATACTTACTGTAATCATGAAGATCCAGAATCTTGATTTAATAATTAAAGGATAATTACCATTTTTTTTTACAATCTGGACCTTATTTCTAGCATAAAATACGATAATTTACTCACCCAGATAACTTTGGTGTCATTACAAGTCGTTCCGACGAAATTAGATCCAGCCGAGAGCCTCGTATATGCGAGAACACGGGGCAGCGCAATGCAGCCTCTAAATAACACATTATCCGCCACGAAATTCGTTCATTTCACCAATATTTTGTTATGATACACTAGTGCTATTCCCCTCGGAGCCCGTGGTGGCATGTTATCAGCATCCGGGGCTTGTAGGTTGACCTACTGACCTCTGACCTGGATGATGTCATCTTCTGATAATAATCATTCTGCTTTGGCATTCAGGTCCATTTTTATCTCAACTAGCCAGAGCTTTAGTGAGTCCAGGTTGAGGAGAGGAAGCCTGTGGAAGCTGAACTTCATCCAGCTGCTCATTTTGTTCTGACAAGTCAGAAACACGCAGAAACGAACCGTAGCATTAGCGGTAGCAACAAGCCGCGCCGCGTGGCTATCGAAGATGTCATCATCCAGGTCAGAGGTCAGTAGGTCAACCTACAGACCACAGATGTTGATAACAGCTAACCCCGGACTCAGAGGGGAATAGCATTAGCATATTATAACAAAATATTGGTGAAATGAACGAATTTGGCGGCGGATGTTATTTAGAGGCTGCATTGCATGCCCCGTGTTCTCGCATATGGATATACGAGGCTCTCGGCTGGATCTAATTTCATCGGAACGACTTGTAATGACACCAACGTTATCTGGGTGAGTAAATGATCGTATTTTATGCTAGAAATAAGGTCAAGATTGTAAAAAAAAAAAAAAAAAGAAAAAAAAGAACGATAATTATCCTTTAAGACATATGCAGCCAAAATACACTCATTAAGTGTATGGGGCAGGTGGCTCAACTTACCCCTTGCAAAATGGCTCAACTTATCTCAGAGCTACCATATATTGACTTTATTGCTCCCCACAGCTAAAATGGTGCACTTTCCATGCTAGGTTTACTCATGTTGTAGCTCATAGATACCAAAACTGATGTATAGAACAAATGTATAATGATCTATTTTGGTCTAAACACAATTGTAGTGAGAACAAAAACACGCACATCCCAAAAAAACGTGAGGCTAGGTGCAGGTCCACAAAAGTAGACACAAGTAGAAAAAGAACACCGCACACCAGCAATTGCTCCCGTGACAATTTATTGTCACACACAAGAAGTAACGTTCCGGGCTCAGCCCTTCATCAGACATGAAAGTAGTAATTAACACACCTGCTTAAGTAGATGTACAGGTCACCTGACAGGTCATGTGATGAAAAAAAAAAATAGAAGATAGGAGCTATTATACATACTAGGACTGAACAAACAGTCTACAAGATCACCAAATAACATATGTTCACTAGGAAAATCACATGGCAGAAGCATCAGGCATCACCGTCATAATGCAATGTAATTTAAAGTAGAAAACAAAGATCAAGGAGGTGCCTAAACCGTCCTGAAAGTGGTGACAAAAAGAATATATATATATATATATATATATATATATATATATATATATATATATATATATATATATATATATATATATATATATATATATATATATATATATAGTGTATAGTACATCAGTTATCCACAGCAGTAAACAATAAAAAATTGAAATTTTTTTTTGAAAAAAATAGATGAGAAGCGACAGACATCAAAACTGGAGCAATGGAGCTATGTAATGTCAGCATAGAGGAATCATTATCAAAGTACATTGTAGCAACCAGGCATAATGAAGAATAGTCACAAAAAGTGCATAACAACAGTTATAAAGTACAACAGAGCAACACTGTAGCAACACTACAGGAAAGGTCTTAGGTCAAACTCCACGTTAAACCCTTTAGGGGCCAAGGTGCCAAGCGTGTATATCCAGAAGGCTTCTCTCCTCAGCAATAAAGAGTTCACGTCGCCACCACGGCTAGGTGGTTTGACAAGTTCGATACCAATGTATCTGAGAGCACAAACATTGTGGGATGCCTGTGTGAAGTGTACGGCCACTGGATTACTGATGACATGATTGCGTATGTTGGACCTGTGTTCAGAGATCCTCACCTTTAGTGGTCTGGTTGTCTTGCCCACATATGCTAGGCCGCACGGGCACCTCAGCATGTATATGACGTTTTTGGTACTGCAAGTAATAACTCCACTGATGTTGAAAGGTCTGCCGGAGCTGGGGTGATTGAAGGTGTGTGTTTTCTGTGTGAAATTACACTGAGTGCACCGGCCACATCTGTAGTTACCATGAGGGACAGGCTGGAAAAACTGGGGCTTCTCAGGTGTTGGGAGGTGGGCTCTCACCAGCATGTTTCTTAAATTAGGTGGTCTCTTATAGACCATCCGAGGAGGTGAGGACAGGCACTTTAACATGGAGTCCGATTCAACAATGTGCCAATGTTTGCTGATAATGTGTTTGATTTCTTGAGCAACAGGTGAGTACTGCATGATACAGCTCACTCTGGAGTCCAGTGTTTTAGCTCTAGTGTGTTGAAGACATTCAGTTTGTGATACATTTTCAAATTTGGTGCGTGCATTTGTGACCCACTCACGTTTGTATTGTCTTTGGAGGAAACGTCTCTCCAGGTCATCGGCCTGGGCTTGAAAGTCAGCTTCAGAACTGCAGATGCGCCGGATGCGGCTAAACTGTGAGAGGGGCAGGCTCTTGATCAGCGGTACAGGATGGAATGATGTGCCGTGAAGGATGGAGTTTTTATCAGTGCTCTTACGATATAGGTTGGAGCTGAGTTTATTATGGTCTCTGCACACAAGGACATCAAGGAAGTTCATTGTGTCCATATCATAACTCATAGTGAATTTCAAGTGGCTATTGTTGGTGTTGATAAACTCATGAAACTCCTTGGGCTGACCTTCTGAGCCACTCCAAACAAAAAATATATCGTCTATATACCTCCTCCAATTGGAGATTAATTGTAAATGGGGGTTGCGTGGTTGGTTGAAGACGATATCTTGTTCGAAGAATCCGCAGTAGAGCGAAGCAAAGCTGGGTGCCATCTTGGCTCCCATGCTGGTCCCTGACACCTGGAGATAGAATTCAGAGCCAAAGAGGAAAAAAATTGGAGGTGAGTACAATCTCAATGAGCTCAACAATGCAGCTACTGCTGGGGGTACAGTGAGTGCGTTGATGCAGGAAAAATTCTGCAGCCCGTAACCCTCCTTCAAAAGGTACATTGGTGTACAGAGCCTCAATGTCCATAGTCACTAGGAAAGATTCAGCTGGCATCTGGATAGACTGAATCATTTTGACAAATTCCATAGAGTATTTTACATATGATGGAAGTGCAGTGACTAGAGGCTGAAGAAAATGATCGATGAAGGCTGAAATGTTCTCTGTGAGTGAGCCAATGGCCGCAACAATGGGCCGACCAGGGGGGACATCTGTGTAGTTTTTATGTATTTTTGGTAAAATGTAGAGTACTGGTGTCACAGGAGAATCTACAACCATGAAGTTGTGCTCAGATTTGGTAATTTCTCCATTCTCCAAGAAAAAGTCCAATTTGCTCCTGATGCGCTGCTGGAACTCAGGTGTGGGATTGTGTTTTAGTAGTCTATAGAAGGAGGTGTTACTGAGTTGTCTTTGCACTTCACCATCATATGCTGTTCGATCCAAAATGACAATAGCTCCGCCCTTGTCTGCACTCTGAATGACTAATGTCTTGTCATTTTTAAGAGACTTTAATTCAGACAGCTGTTCTTTAGCGAGATTATGGGACACTCTGTAGTCCTTCTTTTTCTTAAGGAGGAGGGAGATATCGTTCTCAACGAGCCTACAGTATGTGTCAATGGAGGCGTTTCTCTTATAAGGGGGAATGAAAGTACTTTTACCTCTGAAGCGAGTTCCTGATCCAGGAGAGGGTCTCTGAGGGTTATGTGTGGCATCCACGAGATCAATTCCCTCTTCAGTGCCTGAGGGTCCAGTAACAAGAGCAGAGCGAGAGGAGTTAGGAGCGGGCCTGTCATTACCGCTGAAAAATTATTTAAGTCTCACAGTTCGAAAGAATTTGTGAAGATCTACAATAGTCTCAAAGTCATTGCAATATGTCGTGGGGACAAATGACAGGCCTCTACTTAAAGCAGTCAAGCAGGTATCAGATATAACTTTACTGGATAAATTAATCACGTTATGTACATGTTGTATCTCCGGCGGGTCGGGTATGGATCTCTTGCGGGAGCTGCCATTCCCCCGCCGGCATTTCTTCCTCTTTGTGTGCGTTGTGGTCTCCGGGATTCGCCGCCTCTCCCGTTGCCTAAAAAATGGGGACCGGTATGGGAGTGGGCACTCGATTCAGAGTCTTCATCCAGGTCTGTGGTAGACTGATACTGTGTGTACTGCCGGTGAGAAGGTGAGAAGTTACCTCTCCGCTGTTGACCATTCTCATCTCTGGGTCCCCGTTGCCTCCACAGAGTCGGGTTTTTCCACTGCACAACTTCTCGAGAAATGTGAGCAGCACAAAAACGAGCTGGTCAAGGAAATTACTGCTTCGAAAAAGAAGAAGTTTGAAAGAGATGCTGCCGACTATGAGAGCGGCAGGATTTATCATGAGTTTATCAACACCAACAATAGCCACTTGAAATTCACTATGAGTTATGATATGGACACAATGAACTTCCTTGATGTCCTTGTGTGCAGAGACCATAATAAACTCAGCTCCAACCTATATCGTAAGAGCACTGATAAAAACTCCATCCTTCACGGCACATCATTCCATCCTGTACCGCTGATCAAGAGCCTGCCCCTCTCACAGTTTAGCCGCATCCGGCGCATCTGCAGTTCTGAAGCTGACTTTCAAGCCCAGGCCGATGACCTGGAGAGACGTTTCCTCCAAAGACAATACAAACGTGAGTGGGTCACAAATGCACGCACCAAATTTGAAAATGTATCACAAACTGAATGTCTTCAACACACTAGAGCTAAAACACTGGACTCCAGAGTGAGCTGTATCATGCAGTACTCACCTGTTGCTCAAGAAATCAAACACATTATCAGCAAACATTGGCACATTGTTGAATCGGACTCCATGTTAAAGTGCCTGTCCTCACCTCCTCGGATGGTCTATAAGAGACCACCTAATTTAAGAAACATGCTGGTGAGAGCCCACCTCCCAACACCTGAGAAGCCCCAGTTCTTCCAGCCTGTCCCTCATGGTAACTACAGATGTGGCCGGTGCACTCAGTGTAATTTCACACAGAAAACACACACCTTCAATCACCCCAGCTCCGGCAGACCTTTCAACATCAATGGAGTTATTACTTGCAGTACCAAAAACGTCATATACATGCTGAGATGCCCGTGCGGCCTAGCATATGTGGGCAAGACGACCAGACCACTAAAGGTGAGGATCTCTGAACACAGGTCCAACATACGCAATCATGTCATCAGTAATCCAGTGGCCGTACACTTCACACAGGCATCCCACAATGTTTGTGCTCTCAGATACATTGGTATCGAACTTGTCAAACCACCTAGCCGTGGTGGCGACGTGAACTCTTTATTGCTGAGGAGAGAAGCCTTCTGGATATACACGCTTGGCACCTTGGCCCCTAAAGGGTTTAACGTGGAGTTTGACCTAAGACCTTTCCTGTAGTGTTGCTACAGTGTTGCTCTGTTGTACTTTATAACTGTTGTTATGCACTTTTTGTGACTATTCTTCATTATGCCTGGTTGCTACAATGTACTTTGATAATGATTCCTCTATGCTGACATTACTGCTCGAGCCTGTGGTTGTTATTGTTTTTGTGCTCTGATTACATAGCTCCATTGCTCCAGTTTTGATGTCTGTCGCTTCTCATCTATTTTTTTCATTTTTTTCAAAAAAAATTTCAATTTTTTATTGTTTACTGCTGTGGATAACTGATGTACTATATATATATATATATATATATATATATATATATATATATATATATATATATATATATATACATATACATATATATATTCTTTTTGTCACCACTTTCAGGACGGTTTAGGCACCTCCTTGATCTTTGTTTTCTACTTTAAATTACATTGCATTATGACGGTGGTGCCTGATGCCTCTGCCATGTGATTTTCCTAGTGAACATATGTTATTTGGTGATCTTGTAGACTGTTTGTTCAGTCCTAGTATGTATAATAGCTCCTATCTTCTATATTTTTTTTTCATCACATGACATGTCAGGTGACCTGTACATCTACTTAAGCAGGTGTGTTAATTACTACTTTCATGTCTGATGAAGGGTTGAGCCCGAAACGTTACTTCTTGTGTGTGACAATAAATTGTCACGGGAGCAATTGCTGGTGTACGGTCTTCTTCTTTTTCTACTTGTGTCTAAACACAATTCTCATGGAACTTATGACCTACTAAATTCACTTTTGAGAGTGAAAAATGTTTATTCGGACATAACAACTACTTTACCTTCACAGACTCCATGAAATGATGCCTTCCTAGATAGTTAGCAGAGCTAGTGGCTAGCATGCTGACTTCAGAAGGCTACAGGGAAAGAAAGACAAGAAAAGAGTGTTGCTCTTCAGCGCTGGAGACAGTTGTAGGTGTCTAAAGGAAGGTAGTTACTGTAGAGGCTGAACTGACAATGCTTCCTCTAGACTGGTAAATAAACAGCTGTTAATGTTAACACACTGGCACTGGCCATGTAGCAATAGCAACACTTACAAATAGCTCCTCCAGAGCTGGGAAAGATAAATTGCAGTGTGAGCAATAGTCTAATTTACTAGAAACACTGGCTTGTACAATAGGTGGCATGCCACTTTAATAGAAAAAGAAAAAAAAAACTTGTTAAAATGAATTGCATTGAGAGAGGGAGGGAAACAGAGTGGAATCATGTGAGGTGAGACCCTGTTGAGCCCAGGAGGCTCATCTATAAACATTATGGTGCACCTGGTCCTCTTTATCCCTAAACCCGGGTTCTGTCAATTCATTACCATCTCATATGTGCAAAAGCTAATACAGAAAATTGCATCAATTACCCAGGTGAATAGAATACCGTATGTGTGTCTTGCACACCCACTCACTAAACTCAGTTAACGCCATACTGCACCACCTGAGGTAAGCGCGAATGGGCTCACAAAGGTATCTGAGGTAAGTAGGCCTCTCTCAACCTCTGCTTGGAATGAGAAAATATATCATAAAACATGCAAACTGTTTAAAACAGTCACATACACACACACACAGTCTGTGCTCTGTCTATATGGCAGGGAACATAGTCATCCTGCTCACCCATTAAACAAGGTCATAATTAGATCAATTAATCACGGATACAAATAAAAGAGGGGAATCTCATCAGGGCTATCGACCACCCAGATGGCTACTGCTGTCCTCCAATTAACAAAGGCTCACAGGCCACTCTTGGAAATTAAACCAAGTATAGATCATCTGTGCACTATAGAATAACATTGCATATTGGAGATATACTATGCTTTGCTCTTTGTCTCCTATGGTTTCATGGAGTTGAGCCCAGTTTTAATCGTGAAATCTATTGGGCCTATTGGAGAATGTTTATGTTATTCCATTCCAAATCTGATTGAACAAGTTGCAGTCAATCACATAACCAGTGATTTTCATAGATAAAGTCAGTAATCATAAATAAATGATGATATAGGACGAACAGCTTTTGTTAGACTTCATGACCTTCATCACTTCTTGGATGTAATTAGTTGCAGCTTTAGATGTGTTAATGGATTTTCTACACATAAATCATTCCGTGGATGTAAAAAATCCAACTGTCCAACAGTAAAAAAGACACTAGGGTGGAGACACAGGTAACATGACAACACAGGCTCTCAAAACTTAGGTTGCATATCATTTAAGGTGGGATTTCCATGTTTTCTTCAACTTATGAAGACTTCTGCGACTCTGTGATGTCACAAAAAAGCACTCACCACCCTGAGCCATGCAGCAGTGTCCTTAGAAGAGAAGCTAAGGATGTCCATTCTAATTTGCTTACCAACCTGTACCAATCTTGTAACAAGAGCCCCAGAGAGGAGAAATAAAACTAGCCTAAGATGTGTTTCGGTTCTTAAAACCATAAATGCATCTTATTATTGAATAATACTTAAAAATACACAAATTAAGTTTAAATATGGACATTTAAATATGTTATAGGTAAAAACAATAAAAATCAACACACTTGCAATTATTAAAATTGTATTAATTGTTCTAGGAGGAGCGTGCCAACAGTGGATATCCAGGTTTTACACATTATTCAGAATTCATGGAAGTGTTGTTACAAGCATAATTCTGAGGGGAATTTAAAACGAAGCAGGGAGATATGAGGTATGTTACTGATGCTGTTTGAATCCGTCAGGAGCTGTAGCTCCCCAACACTGTTTACAGGAGGAAAAGTCCCCATCCCAGAGAAACGGAGCCCAGCTGGAGTCGTGATTTAAAGAAATGTTTGTGTGACCAAAATCAAGATGTGAGAGAAGTGGCCTTAGGGCCACGGACTAGACGCTACAGCCTCCCCAAAGTAATGCTATTTCTCCCTTTTTGCAGAATGTTGACAGGCCACAATGACAAAGCAACAAAAATGAAATATTCTGTAGATGTTTACATTGGCTGGCCAACAATATAAATGGATTTCATTTTTTTTTTTTTTTGTGGAAACTCAAATGCACCACACAAGGTTGTTAGGATTATTTTTCGTCTTATTGTGGGTTTGTTTGTTTGCTTGCGTGGCCTCACTGGGTTGTGTCTGTAAATAGAGACAGAAGGACCAGGAGCAGATAAAGTGGACTGGCCTCATGAGAGTCTTGAGCAAATTGCTATCTGCTGCTCCAGTGAAGCTGCTCATTTCTGAACAGAATAATGCTGCTGTTAGACTGGCTGACCTCAACATTTCATTCAACGTGTACAGTTGGACATTTGTATCGCCCGGCCTTACCATCCAAATGAGGATGTCACCATAAATAAGGATTTAAGTCTTGACTTTCCAAAAACTAGGAGACCCTGTTGTAGATTTACATTCATTTGGAAAAGAAGAGTGGTTGGGAGAAATAAGACAGATAAAAAAAAGTAGGCACTATTAAATTAAAATTACACACTATTCACACTATGGTAGCATGTTAGACATTTCATCAACTTGCTGTGAATTCTCGGCACAACGACCCACTCTATTCACACATGGGCTCAACTGGACATGTGAAATTTAGTACAATGGAGCTGACAGAGTATTTCAGCCTGATTAACAACCTGTCTGCTCGTTCGTCAGACTATAGTGAAGCAACGGCAGCATCAGAGCCCCGCTGCTGCTAAAGCCTCTTGACAAACACTGATAAAACACCAGTTTTCTCCCTGCCACCAGGGATCTCAAAGACATTTATGTTTTCACTCCTGTGTCATGTTATCTCTGCTTATCACTGCTATCTTCAGAAATTAGAGGCACAGATAAGAGAGAGTTTCTTTTTTTCCCCCTTCTTTTTATTAAGGGGGTGAGATTTATATCTGACATCTTTAAACTGTAATCATGCTGCTTCGCATCAGTCAAGGCAGAAATCAGTTGTTTGCTTTCACTCTGTATTCAGCCCAGCGAGCCCTGCCAACAAGAGCTTTCAGCAATTTCAGCGAAGTCTCTGTTGAAGAGGAGCACAGAAGAATCCAATGTTTAGAATGCCATCACCCTGGTTTAGAAGAGTCAGGCTGGTAGTAGGCTACTTGTGAAAACAAACTTTCATTCTTACATCCTGCCCTGTGATGTCGCACTGCGCGGGGCAAATTAACTAATCATTTATGAGAAACCTGTGAATTACTGATATACTGCATGTAAGGCATTTAAGGGTTTCTGTAAATGTGGATGTATGCTAATTAGCTATTAATTTTCATTGATAGATGCATTCAAACAGTCCTCCCAGAAAAAAAAGCAAACAAAAACCCAACCCTGAGTTTTCTTGTGATTGTTGCGGGCAAAAATCCTTGATTATGCAACAGGTTTTCCTAAAATATGAAATGAAATATCTGAGGTATTTGCAATTTTATGCCATGAAATTGCAGGAACTTGGAAAAACTGCGGGACCTGGAAAATAATGTGATTTTATGAAAAAGAAAATAATTGACTTTTGAATCTTTTGGGTTGTCTATTAGGCCTTGTCCACACAAGCCCGGGTATTTCTGCAACCGTGAACATGTTCCTGGTTTACTGTTCGTCCACAAGCAACCATGCTTTTGGAACACTGAAACTGTGGTCTTTTGAAACCGGGGTCCAGGGTGAAGTTTTCGGCTTGGTTGGGTTTCAGCGGTTGCGTGTGGATATGACAAACGCGATAATTTCCATTGTTTACGTCAGAGCTGAGCGCATGCTGATGTACGCACCTCTACGTAGAGGTTGTTAGCTGAAGTTAACGTTAGCTAACAACTTGGAGTGAGGCCAGTCCATCCAGCCGCCCATATACAGTACTCCAAAACAAAATTTGGAGCTGGAGGTGCCTCTTTCTTTCAGCTCAAGAGTATTTCCTAGATCGACTATTGAAACACCAAAAACATACCAACATGTTCAGGAAGGACTCAGTCCACTCATGGTCTGCTTCCTGTTCTGATAGGAGCTACTGCTAATTCATAAAATGGACAAATGTGAGACCATAGCTGAGGCAGAAAACCACCCTCTTTCTCCACTTATAGCCTACCTGCCTCTGCCTTGGGGTCTGTTGACGTGGTAACCCTCTAGTTACTGTGGCAACCTCTGAGCTTCAGGACAGAACCACAGCTGAGGCCAATTCATTAATTATAGCCACCTCTGATATCAGTTTATCAACTAGTTCACTGATATTTTTGAGCCATTAATCCCATACATTTATATGAAGTCAATGTGTAACACACACAGACACACACCTCTCTTCTATTTTTTATCTAACTTTATCATTTATTTTTTCATATTTTCATAATATTAAAAATGGTTGTCCAGTGTCAATTTCAGCCTGTGTTCCAACACATAGTTGCATGAAATGAAAAATAATTTTCCTCCACTTTCATATAAGTCACCGGGAAACTGCTTTGCACAAACTTTTGCACTTATATCCGCACTTATATTCATTGGTAAATGAGACTGATCTGCTTTTATTCATGATGGGGTTTGCTTATTTAAGCTTTCTCAGTTTTGTTTCTCTTCTCATGTGAGGCGATAACTAATTACGTAATCACGTCACTTAATAAAGTTCCCAGGGCAACACAGGGGGAATGGCTGTTCCTGTGTAAAGTAAACATGCAAGATTCTTCAACTTTCTACTAAGACATAGGCCCTATGTGACTTTTTTGCTATACAGGGATTATGAAATAATGCAAAAAATAAAATAAAATAAAAAATAAAAACAAAAGAGAGAGAGATAAAGACTTTCTGTACAGTTATGTGCAATAATATTCCAAGAGTATTTACAGTTATTTACGGAATAGAATAAAAAAATATATATTTACAACGTGTTGATTGTAAAGCAGAAAAGAAACTGGTGATTTGTTGCAACAAAAGTGAAAGACGGCTGAGGCTGATTATGTTTTGAATTATGCAAGCACATAATCACGTTTTCTGGAGGGACTATTCAAAACAATCACTTTTCTTGTGATTCACGGTGAACTTCCCAGTGATTATTTGAAAATGTACTGTCTTTCCCACATTCAGTTTATGTCTACTCAAAATATTATTGTTGAAATAAATGTTAAAGAAAACAGAAAGTCGTGACAAAATCATCTGAACACAATGTAAGCCACAGACTAACAAAAATATTTGATGCATCAATTCCTAAATCCCTCAACTGAGACTGAATTTATTTCTTCATGCAGCTTTTCTGTCTGGGTCTCTTAAAGCTTCTTTTTCTAGCTACGTCCTCTTAAAAAAGGAAACCACAGTGCACATTTTTTTTGCACTACGGCACAACAACCTATCATTATACATGGCCAGCCATTCCACAACAATTGCTTCACATAATGCTGGCAAGTTTACTGTAAGAGTGGAGGCAATGAAGGGATTGTTTGCCTGTTAACTTGGTTGAAACAAAAATCTTTATGTAACGATCATATTTCAATGCAATCCTAGAGCTCTTTCACAATATGGAACCCTTTTCATTATTTCATGAAACCCCTCAATAACTATGCGATTATATAGTTTCCTCCAATTGGAAACATATGGACAAATAAAATGTCATCTTCTTAGACATATAAGTTAAAATTTGTGACTGATGGTCAAAAATATATCTCATCCGTTCTTCATTTAAATCCAATTAAATCCCCTTCCATTGCATTCAGAAGAACATGAAATCACCATGAGCTTCAATTTTCAACCTCTGAAATGTAACCAGTTCATTTTTGAGTTTTAAGAAGTTCCCCCAGGGTATTACTGAGATATGATGGTCATGACAAAGGGACAGATGGACAGTTGTTTATCCATCTGGCCTCCTCAAAAGCTGAAAGCAGTGTTTAAAAGTATCAGGAGGCAGAGTCAGAAAAGTCTTCAAACCTCCTGATAGTTTCACATCTCACTAAGTTGTAAAAGAGAACCTTTAAGCTTGGCAGAAATAGTGATATTACAGATAGATACACACAATCTTGGTAATCAGAGCCACATACTCCTGGAAGAGTTTACCTATTGATTTACAGTAAGAGAGAGCAGTAAATACCTAACTTTTAATGGCTTAAAGCAAACCAGACTTGTAATCATACTACCTCATCACTGGCACTGCCTTTACACTCATTGTTTTGATATATCATTGTATGCTATTTTTTTATACAGTATGCATTCATGTACTGTGCTGAATTGTATTAGCTGTTGTTGCAGCAGTGCATTGATGACACTCGATCTTTATTTTGTAACAACCTGCAGGGACAACAGATGAAAATGAGCTATTTAACTAAGCAAATGTATTTGATGCATTTTCATTGATGTGATAACTATTGATCATGTTGATGCACTGTCCATGGTTAACAAATAGATTAAATGAAGAAAATAATAGATATTTAAATTGCCATATACATCTATATTTTTTCATATCAACCATCCCTACATATGAACATTTTGTAGACACTTTTATCTTACAAAGCTTTTATTGTACATTAAATGTAGTGGACAGACGTATAACGGTGAATAAACATGGCAGGACGATATAAGGATGGACAGGCAATACTGAGAAGCCAGCAGTCATTAGTCCTCTGTGTGCTTTGTTGTCCACAATGTGTCAGCCTGATTAGAGGAGGTGTCTGCTCGGTCGCCCCCACTGATGCAGCACTACCTGTCCATCCTCTCTGACCAGTCAGGAAAGTTTCACAGCATGCTTGAAACCATAAATACTTCCCTGAGCCCTGTGACAGTGCAGTATGAGCCTAGAGGAGAGCACGTCTTCGACTAGCAGTGACTTATTTAAGCACAGAGTGTGGTGGGCCTCACTCTTGCCTCTTCTGTTGTTAGGCAATGTTGAATGATGGAACATTTCAGAATTTAAACTGTCTCTGGAGGCCAAGGACAAATCTAGCGCTGTATGAGAAAGCTACAACATGGGTTTATCGCACCAAATCACTCAAGTCTATTGATAGGACACATTCAGGAACCTTACTGGCACACCACTGGATCAACCCTGGGCAGTTTCATTCAAAGTGTTGGATGGTGTGGAGGGTCAGGTTAGGTGACTGCTCTGACAAGGACAGTCTAAACTATGGGTGTACCTGAACCCAAATACGTATTCAGAAGGACACAAATAATGCTTTGATCAGGAATAGTTTTGCTGTGCTAAGTTTCTCCTCATTATTCGGGAGCTTTTTTCTAAAGAAAAAGAAACGTTTGGATCAGCGACATCACATTCACACTCCAACACAGTAGGTGGCGCTAATGCACCTTAACGTTGGTGCACCGCCATAGAAGCACAACACGAGTAGAGCGCCAAACATGAGCAGGCAACAGTCTAGATCACGTTAGGATTGTTAAGAAACAGCAACTCCCTGCATGCATTGCATTACAGTAGACAGGAAGTGCTCACCGATACTTCCAGGGTCACCGTTCAACAACTTAGCATTTTTCTCATAGACAATAATGGGAAAAGAAGCGGCTATAAAACGGTGGATCTTTTTTTTTGAGTGTCACAACCCCCACGAAACGACTCGTTTCACTACCAGAATTTGATCCATTCAGTCCGATTACGTTTGGAAAGTCTAGAAGAGCCGCACAATTAAATTATTTTATTCCCGTTCTAGTTAGCCGAGAGCTAAAGTAGAAGTTAGCCAGCTAGCTCCGCGTAGCAATAGCTCAGCTGAAGTCAGTGCACCCACTTCCGTTTTTTTCCCGAAACCGAATCTGAAGTTTTTTTTTAAGCCAGAATCTGAATCCGAATACAAATAGTGCACTGGCTGTACACCCCTAGTCTAAACACTGTAAGTGCCCTGTGATATTACACAAAAATCTATTAACCTAAAGGTTAGATATATAATGTAGAAATCAATACTAGCTCAATAGCTCAATCTCTATTACATGTACTGTAGATTATCATCTCAGCTGCACTATTATTATTGTACAGACTTTGAGAAAGTTTCTATCCTTGACCTGTGTGCCATATCAGTATATATCATAGTGAATACTGGACATATCCTTGATGCTCGTCGTTTTTGTATATGCACTCATGAAATAATGAATTAACCAGATGGTTACACTACATATCGCTCACAACAGCCCTTTCTGTCCACACAAAGAGAGAAGGAGCAGGTCTCAGCTACAACCTGTCTTTATCCGTCCACTCCAAGAAAACTATTCTGCAGATGTTTTCATGACAGCCGTTCGATGAAGCCTTCAGACCACCGAGATGTTAGTCTGAACACTTGTATTTGTTGCATTATCTCAATTGCACAGAGAGCTACTTGACAGTCAATCTGTCATTCATTGTCACTGAAGTAGAGCTCCACACCAACACATCAGACATCCTGCCTCTTTGCTTTCAATCCTCTGTAGACATTGTTAACCTTTATAAAATGCACGCCGAGGTCTCCCGTGGAAGGACAGCTCATTTGTCTTTGAAGCTGCAGTGGAAGCTGTTGTATGAGGGATTCAATACAATGGGATTCAATGATATAATACAAATGTTTTGCGTAATTTCCTAATTGGAAGGTACCTGCTGGAACTTGTGATCTTGAATTTGTTGCTGCTTAGCTTCCATTTGCGGGTGTTCCTTGACATGTTCCTTTAATCCTTTGTAATTCATGTAGCGTTTCCTAGATCTGTGTTTTGCAAGTCTTACCCTCCCCACTCAGAAACACTGCGGTGCTGCGCCACCATTGGGTCAGCTGTCATTCAAAGTTCACATAAACTTCAAACCACAGAGACACACTCTGACAAAGAAAGAACTGTGTTACTCTAATTTGAGAAGAAACATGCAATTTAAAAACAATCAAACCTCCAAGCATTTTCTTTTTTGTATTACTGATTTAATCACCTTGATATAGAGGAATCAATAAAAGAAAGAGCTGGAGGGGGCTTTTGGAAAAGCGGGCGGGTCAAATCTAACACCAGTTTTGTTTGTATAGTGTTTAATCTTATTACATATTTGACTTTAGGTGGTTTAGATTAGGGGTATAGAAGGATATTATGTGGATGAAAAACACCCCTAAATGAAACACATTAAAACTAATGAAGAGTTTGAAGTAATAACATAGTGCGTCACTGAGGCATTTTGCAATATCACTGTTAGAGAGCAGTGGGGGATTTCAGGCTGAACTGTTAAACTGTCCATAAACCATAAACAGAGTGCTGCTCGAAATATGGGGCATTTTCCTGGATCGCTCTCACCAGCCGAGCCTGGAAACTGTGATGTTTGTGGCTGGAAATTCAGAGGCTGCGGTGTATCACTTCCAACAGTGGGACTTTAGACCGATTCAGTGTCTGATTGGGACTCCTGTGACCCCCAAACCTTAACTCCTCTCCCATCCATCCACTTTTTTAACCAATGGACAATGGAACTGAACACATTTAAAGCTGCACTCTATAACATGTTGCCTCTTCACTGGATCATTTTATAGGGACACTCCAGGAATTTATATGTAAGTCGAGAGATTCAGCCACAGCCGAGGCCAGAACGACCCGATTTTTTAGTTTGGTGTTGGTCAAGCTGCAAAAGCATCAGATCCTATAACTCTTTAAACCCTCACAGTCTCCTGTTTCTTTCAGACCACATCGCTCCAGTTTGTAATTCCAATAAGCCCCTTGCCTAAAGAGCTAGCAGACACTGTCACTGTCACATCATTAGGGTTTATTGTGGATCTCAGACAAAGCAGTCAACAAGACAATCTCACTGATGATGATCATGCCTCATTGACTTTTTTCCAAACATCTAATCCAACACAGATAAGCAATCCTCCATGCTGGTCATTTACAGGCTGTTCATTATGTCTTTACTTAAACTAGAAACTCAGTGAGCCTAACACCCTTATTTGCAATAATGAGTTTGAAAATTGATAGCTATTAATATTAATTATTATCAGAACAGGTTTAAATAGAATCTGACCAAGAAATCAATTAAGCTACACAGATTGTATCCGGATGTCTCACCAGTAAATAAACCCAGCAGATCCCTTCAGCTCATGTAGTAAAATACATTCATATTGAAAAGTATTTTTCAGTGTTTTTCTGAGGCTTTTGGCAAAAGCTTGGTACATAAGCCTCTTCTTCTGCTAATAAATATGAAAGAAGGCCTCTTTAATTTGGGATGGTGATGGCAAAAAAGGCTGATTGGAAAATGGACTCTGTGCCTACATCCAGTATAATTTGTGGTTGGGAGAAAAAATTAACACGTTACATGTAGAGAAACTGAGATTGTATTAATGGAGATGTTTTTGACCTTAAAAGTGAGTTGTCGCTGGCTGTTGTATAAGGCTTCACTGTGCATAATGTATTATGCCTGTTTGTTTTTGTTGTTTTTTCTTTGCGGCCAATCTTCATTTGACCATTACTGCTGTAATCAAATATGTGCTATGTTCTGTATGTTATGTGATTGTTCTCTTTTGTGTTTTTTTTCCTCCTTCCATTTGAAAATCAATACATTTCTAAAAAAAAAAGAAAAAAAAGGAAGAAAAAACTTAGGAGTCTGTTCCTGGTGTAAAGTGCAAATGAGCCAAAAGCAGATAATTGGTCAAAGATGGACATTGGAGCATCAGGTCATTAGACCAATATGTTATTTGTTTTTATATATTATTTTTGAAGTCTCCCCATTAGCTGAAGCCATTACAGTCAGCTAGGCTTCTTGGAATTACGCATACTATCACCATGTATCCAATCCAATCCATTTTATTTATAAAGCACAATTTTAAATAAACACAAAGGTTTGCAAAGTGCTGTACAGTAAAATAAAAACCATTAAGACAACATTCTAAAGACAAAAGACACAATAAAACATAATAAATAAACAGACTGTCCACCCCAGGTAACATATCTGTGCACAAAAAATCAACAACCTACATGAAAACCCAAAGAGTATGCAGTTTGCAATGTGACTTACACAAACATTGCATTATGTTATTGAGCATCTATTTCCAAAGGAGAAAAAAAAAAGTGTGAAATAAATGAATAAGTGGTGCAGATGGCAGGTCAGCAGGGGAGTGTCAATGAGCTCATGCACCCAAAAAAAGCTTTTTTTCTCAGGCTAATTCAGAGGACGTGTTCAGCTGGATGGAGCGAGCTGCTGCGTCCACTTCAGCTCCTCAGATCCTTTATCAACAGACTGAGACTCAAGTGTCAGCTGGAGCTCTGCAGACTCCCTGTCCCTGATGGTCTTATTTGACCTAAAACAGGTTCACAGCCCTCCCACTCCTAAAGCTGTTCAACAACTTGATCTCATTCTCACCTGAAACTGTGTCACAGACTTCCTGACAGTCACCTCTCAGGCCTCATGCGTCTCCCAGAGCTGCAATACATTTCACCACTGCAGGAACCTGCCTCCCACCCACGTTGGCCAACTGGTGGCTTCTTCTCTATACACTCTCCTGACGGGAGGTCGGTGATGCCACAGAGTCTGTTCTGCAGCGCAACCCTCTGAGAGTTGTGTACTGATCTCAGAGAGGGTTATTATCAGTTACTCTTATCTCCCTTCTCTTCCCAACATTAGTGCTGCAAAAGCTGTATTTCACAATGTTATCTGATGACCACCACCATAGGCGCCGATTTATGTTTTTGCCCGTGGGTGCTCAATTATTATTATTATATATTTTTTTTTTTTGGTGCTCAAATTAAATGAATACCACCAAGGTAATGATTGTCTCAAACTGACTTTTATTGCATAGATATAGTCACCAACCACAACTAAATACGACACAGTCTATTGACAGCGAGGCTGGATGTGCGTACTGTATGGAAACAGTGGATTTTTTAGGTGCTGTAGCTACAAGCAAATCTCATATTGTCTCTGTACAAAGACAACAAAGACCTTTGTAAATGTGAAAACAGTGTAGACCTATACAAGATTTGCATTTGGGCAACACTGATATAACAGGCGAAACATCGAAATTAATTTATTCATGGCCACAGAAATGATTAACTTTACCGATTATCCATCTGATTATCTCTCCTGCTGCGAGCGCACAACTTCTTTCAGTGTGACACTGACTGTATATAAAAGTAAAATATATAGATTAATATATAATGAGCTCCTGACGCTCAGCTCAACGGGTGAGCAGAACAATGTAGGCGGAGACAACTCTCGGCGGAGATGCTCAAAGTAAACAGCGCAATCTCTCCCTCCGTACAAACGCTCAGTTCTGATCCAGCTCCACTGGACTTTCAAAGTAAAGGTGACGCCAGCTGAAAAATCCGATCATCCAATTGGTTACGTGACTACGCTAACGTGTACACGCACAGAGCTGTAATGATTGTAATTGGGTAATACGATTCAAGTAAATGCAGTTCATTTTAAAGATACAGTTTCACCACAAGTTTCATTTATTCACTCTTTTTATTTTATTTTAATTTTTTTTGATCGGCCATCCCAATTGGCCAGTGAGTGCTCAGCGTTGCCAGTGGGAGCACCCACGGGATCAGGGCCTATGACCACCACCAGCCAGCCGTCGTCTGAACCGCTCACAGACCGCAGCCTCTCCCAGGTAACGGCACATCTCTGTCAGTGGTCAGTTGTCAGTGGACGGCACCCAGCTGAGCTATAACACATGTAACAATCCTTCTGTCTGATGTCCTTCTCCGGCTCATTCAGTCACTAAGCACCACCTCCCTCCCTCATGTAGTTGATATGAGATGTTGTAGTCCTACCACATGTTCATGAAGCTGTCCCTCGGCCAAGGTCACGTCTTTTCTCTCACTGGTAGCAGCAGAGTGAGGCATGGCAAGATAACAATGGCAGAAAAAAATGTTCATGTAGCATATTACATAATATGTAATATTATTCTACATTGTAGGCTACCCTCTCTGAATTGCAGAATGATGTAGTGGGTATCTATCTATCTATCTATCTATCTATCTATCTATCTATCTATCTATCTATCTATCTATCTATCTATCTATCTATCTATCTATCTATCTATCTATCTATCTATCTATCTATCTATCTATCTATCTATCTATCTATCTCTCTATCTATCTATCTACCTATCTATCTATCTATCTCTCTCTCTCTATGCATATATTACCTATTTCATTTATATCTATCTATATCTATCTATATACATATAGACTGCATATTACCTATTTATTTTAGTTCTATTACATTTCTATCTATCTATCTATCTATCTATCTATCTATCTATCTATCTATCTATCTATCTATCTATCTATCTATCTCTCTCTCTCTCTCTCTCTCTCTCTCTCTCTCTCTCTCTCTCTCTCTCTCTCTCTCTCTCTCTCTCTCTCTCTCTCTCTCTCTCTATCTATCTATCTATCTATCTATCTATCTATCTATCTATCTATCTATCTATCTATTTATCTATCTATCCATCTATCTATCTCAGTGAGTACAGGTTTTACGCCTGCTTCAAAGAGAAATAATCCAATATTCCTGTGAAAGCAGAATATTCATGTAAGTATATAAGCAAATGAAATCTGAGAGTGAAGCTGGAATATTTCTCCACTGGAACCATTTCAGCGAGGTAGCTCCCATCGCCTCGGGCCCTCCAGCAGCCATCCACAAGATACAAGCAGCAGAAGCTCCCAGTGCTAAATGAAAAGTGAAAAGTAAAAAAAGAAGAAAGTTTCAGCCTTTATGTCAAAAGAGTGGTGTGGTCTGTAGAGTGAACAGCTGTTGGGAAAATCTCCATAAATGTCTGAGTGAGTCTCTAGTGTAGGGAGGTCAAGATTTTAGCTCCGCTGTCATCCCCCCATGTTACCTCCCGCTGCTTACTGTTCAACATCCCAGCTTCTACATTTCATGTGACCTACTGCTTTTGTGTGTGTTTGTGTATTGTGTATTTTGTGTACACAGTGTGCTCACATATTTCCATTCACTGCAAGTATACAGTACCTCTGCGCTGGTGTTTATGCCGGGGGAGTCCAGCATATTGTGTTTGTGCCCGGGTCGCCACAAAGTCACATCGCTTCCACATCAACACCTGCAGGTCTGAAAGGTCAGCGTGCAGCGATTGGACGCGGGCGGATCACGTGACCGCTCTCCAGCCCAAACTTTGCCCCACCTCTCTTCTCCTTGGCCGTCTTTGTGGAGCTCTCCCCCTCTCCTACTGTTATGGCTGGGTGGAAGTGAGCTGATGGATGGAGAGAGACAGCATGTGACCCACAACTCAACTCTGTAATGTGTAGCAAATTCACCCATGGGGGCTTCTTATCAGGCCCGCACTGAGCCAAAACTCCATCACACACACACACACACACACGGCTACACAATCACAGCAGCCTGCTTTCTTTTTTTTTATCAGACATGGCAACTTTGTGCTGGAACACTGTCAGTCTGTGAATATGCAGCCCCACCATGCTTTTAAAGGGATAGTTCAACATTTTGGTAAATTGGCCCAATACCATAATCGCTATAGTCATAGCAGTAGGTTTGTTACCTTTATTTGTCATGTAATATTTTTAGAATGGCAGAGTGCAGCCGTGAGCTGCTCAGAGCTACGCTATGGAGGCTCATGGGATTTCTTGGTTTCCCTCATCAAACTCATCCAATACACAATCCAACAACTCCACAACGCTCTGGTGGACAAGTTGTGACCTGCACATTCACCACACTATGTGATAATAACAGAACGTTACCAGACAGAGTTGTTTTAGAGGGAAATACAGAGACTGCTTGCTGAAAAACTGTCCCTGAAGGCAACACGCATCAGCGGTTTTGCATGAATTTACCTCTAAAACAACTCTGTCTGGTAACGTTCTGTTATTATCCCATAGCGTGGTGAATGTGCAGGTCACAACTTGTCTAGTGATTATGGCAATGGGCCAGTTTGCCAAAATGTTGAACTATCCCTTTACTGTAAATAAATAGCACAAAAGAGGATTTCCACCTGCACTTCCTTATTTTACAATTATCTCATTACCTACTACATTGTTAACCCTCTAAACAGATTCCCAGATTCTATTTTCATTAGCTGATATTTTGGCAGTCGAAAAACTGGAAGCAGCGAGTAGAGTTGATAGTGAACATGAAAGCAGCTCTGGGGAAGAAAGTGAGTCATGTAGTGTCAGGCTGACAAATACATGAGGGAGGCCAGGGTGGTTGGGGACGGGGAAGATAATTTCAGAATAAAATGTGTTGAGTTATTAACTGTATATAACAATAATACCAAGAATGATATTCTGGAATGAATGAAAAAGGAAAAGAATGAACCAGGGACATGAGAAATCATCTCAAATTAATAATATTTCAATTTCAAGTCAATTCCCTTGAGTGTATGTATGATTTATTTGTATATTGGTAATTTTGCATTACAGTAATGACACTGTCTTTGGAAATAAGGATGGAAATAAATAAAACCACATACACTTTGTCCCTTGTTTTTTAAAAATTCACCTAAGCAGCACGTTGAGATCTGATCAGATAAGAAACAACACTGTAATTCAACATAATTGTAACACAGGTTTATCTTTCACTCATACTGCACTCCAGGTGGGTGTGTGTTTCTTTTTACTGTTGACAAGCTGCTGGGTCCCCCCCTATTTGATACGTATTTTGTACTATTGGTACACTAAACAAACCATGTTTTTTATTTTTTTATTTAACCTTTATTTAACCAGGCAGAATCAATTAAGAACAAGTTCTTATTTAGATGGGGCAGATGGTCAGATGGGGCAAGGCGCTGTCATCCAGCTTTCCTGTTACCAATGGAGTTAGATGGGGGGGGGGGGTATTGTCACCGGTCCGTTTTAATCTGTATATGGATGGTCTGTCACAGATTACAAAAATGCAAGACTGGATGTATGGTGGGGAATAGGCTCATCATGTATGCAGACGACTTAGTTGTTTTGTCACCCTATAGTGCTGTTCTACAGCAACTACTGATAGTGTGTACTGAATATGGAGTGCAAATTTAATCCCAAAAAGAGTGTGGTTATGATAGCCAGAAGGAGGACCAAAAGTGAAAGTTTCCCTCTTTTTGTCTGTCTGAGCAATCACTCAATGTTGTCACTAAGGTTAAAAACCTGGGGCATATTAGTCGAGATGATGCTGTAAACTGTATGCGCAAGCAAACATGATTGCTCGCAAATTTCACATGTGCTCAAAGGACGTTAAACTTGCTCTCTTTAGAGCCTACTGTACACCACTATAGCACACCTCTGGTGCAATTATAGTAAGGGTAAGATGAATGAGATCAAGGTTGCGTATAATGACGCCCTTCGTATCTTGCTTGGAAAGTGCGAGCCATTTGTTTGTGTCCTGTAATGTACCTACATTCAAGGCCTTGCTAAGGAATTTTATTAATAAGTTTATGTGCAGAATGTGTCGATCCAAAAATAGAATTATAAAGTCTCTGACTGACCCAACAAAATACAGCTCCATGTTTTGGAAATACCTTTGAACAACTGCACTGTTTTTAGCTTGTGTGTGGACAGTGTGCTGTCTATATTGTTTGTTTATCTGTCTGTCTGTCTGTTAGTAATCTGTTGCCTGTTTCTTTTTTTTTTTTATTATTATTGGACTTGGAGTCTGTAAATAAAGCTATCTATCTATCTATAGGAAACTTTCTCAAGGGCCGTCCCTGAAGGAGACATCACAGAGGCTGAAGGAATGGACTGTTCTATCAAGGATGGACGTTTCATTTCACTGTTGGTGGCGGCAGCGAGACATGTTGTTGTATAAGGCTGAATAAGAGAAGGCTCTTTCCTCAAAGCACCGATAAACACAAGCTGAACACACTGACCGTCCCTGTCAGGATAAAACACACTGACACGACACCATGATGAAACATTCTCATGAACACTTTTCTTTTTTTTTCTTCTCAAGGTTTATCGTGCTGCTCCTGACATCACTGTCGTGTCTCACCTTAACATGGCATGTCTGTTTATCTGCTCACTACTATTTTAACCAACCTGGCTGACAGACAAACACACGCACACACACACATAAACACACAGTGTGCAAGTTATTAAGACGGAGCAGCAGCCATTTACTGACCTGGAGTTAATTTATAGCTAATAATAAGGCCAGCCTGCTCTGAAGCCAGAAACACTTTTAACATCTTATTCCTTTATGTATTAGCTCTGCACAATTACAAACTAATTTATATCATGGCAGTAATTTTGCATAGAAAGAGGGAGAGGGAGGAGAATATACATGTTAAATATTATATTATAGAAATAGAAACAACATATAAAGTACTTTATAAAAACTAAGTTTCCTGTATCATTAATACACAGCATCTGACATTTACCGTATACCACTTGAAAGTATGATAATTTATACTGTGGTTAGATCTGTTCTGTACCAAAATGGCAGTTGCGCTGACACTCAACATCCACCCTTACACTCACACATAAAGTAACATGACTGAACATGTGGTCATTTGTATGCATGTTTGGATAAACACATATAATAGAGTGGATGACTTGACATGCTTCTCCACAAAGTGTCAGCCACTGCCTTGAAAAAATACTGGACCAGATGTTTTATGTTATTTACCTATGACTGAGATTATCATCCATATATCCTGTGCATTAGGAGAATAGAGTTTATCAAACCCTTGTTGGTGGGTTTACTTTACTACTTTCTTCTTCTTCCTAGGAAATCCTACTTCCCATAGATGAAAAATCACCAAACTTTGCACAAAGCTCCAGTCCCATGCCAGATTTACTCAACTCTAGGGACATGGCAATACACGTTTAAATTTAAAAACTTTGAAAATTCCTACAACATGCCACAGTTATGCAAATGTCACGAAAATCTTGCCCCAATACTTTATAAACGTCTGTACAATTAGTATAAATGATGAAGTCCATCACTCTGTTTTTTCTTTTTCTTTTTTCAAAAACTATAAAATTGATTAAACCTTTCTTGTCCCACAATTTATGCTCAAGTGACACTGAATTTGGTGCACTGCATCTTCCACAAAGTTAACACCCAGTGTTTTGATATTTGAAAAAATTAGCCTACAGTGCCACATTCTATTTCTCTGGTTGGTGTTCTGTCCTCCTCCAGACCAAACACCTCATTAATATAGTCAGAAAACGTTGTTACAGCCTTTGCACCTTCAGCCACATCAGCTGGCTGGGTGCAGTCTCTCGGATTCCTCCTCTGTGTTGCATGAGGCCGGAAATTGGGGCTGAACCAGCGCACAGATTTTCTAGGGTGCAATTATGGACAGCACATCTGGTACCCTGTCTGACCCCTGTGCTGGCAGACAGGACCATGCTGTCCTGGGGGTGTCCATGCAGGACAGTGTGTGTGACACTTAGAGCCAGTTCTCTGAGCAGCCTGAAGGCCATGGTTCTTGGAGAAGGCACCCGAAAGCCCTGCAGGAGTCTGGGAACCACCTGGGTCACCACATCCTGCGGGTCAAGCAGCTTGTGTCTGTTTGTATGGGTTTACATACAGATATACACTGCAAAAACTCAAGTATCTTACCAAGAATATTTCTCTTATTTCTAGTCAAAATGTAATTCATAGTCAAAACAAATCTCATTATAATCTCATTATACTTAAAATAAGACTCATCACATAAAACGTAGCTTGTTTTTAGACACTTTTTACTCCTTTCAAGCATTTTTTCACTTGAAATAAGTAGAAAAATCTGATAGTGGAACATGTTTTTCTTTCTTATTACAAGCACAAAAATCTTGCTTTCACTGGCAGATTTTTCTACTTATTTTAAGTGAACATTTGTTTGAAATAAGTGAAAATGATCTAAAAACAAGTTCATTTTTAGGTGATGAGTCTTATTTTAAGTGGAAAGAGATTTGTTTTGACTAGAAATGAGACATTTTGACAAGAAATAAGTAGCATGAGAACGTTTCATACCTAGAAATGTACTAGGATGATGAATAGATGGCCGGGCTGCAGCCGTTACTTCAGCTTATTTTATGCCACTTTTTGTTGTAGACGTTGTTTCTTCCTCTACTTCTATTTCTTCTTTGCTTGGATGTATATTATCTCATTTGTGAATTAATTCTTTGTAACAAGAGGTAGACAATATAAGTTTGCTTCTTTCTGCCCCCCTTTATTCAAGAGTTACAGTATTGCCATTTTTTTTTGTTTTTATGCTTGATAAATGAATGAAATAAATACATAAACTAAACTAAACTAAACTTGTTGCTGGAGATCTCCTGCTGCTGCTCTGTCAGAGGTCCTGAAATAATCCTGAGCCTCTTTACGGAGCTTTTGGATGCTGGGAACATGGAGCTGTGAAGAACTTGCTGGCTTCAAGTCCATTGTCTGTTATCTTCATGTTGGTGTTCACCTCCCACACCGGGTCCATGCCTATGTTCCCACAGCCTTATGTTCCCACAGCCCTATAATAAAATAATAATAATAATACATTTTATTTATAAGCGCTTTCCCAGAAGCTCAAAGACACTTTACATACAATAAATTCAGTTTAGAACACAAGACATATAAATTCAGTTAAAAGCTATGTCCCCACTGGACTCTCTCTACCTATCTGGACTCTATCTATCTGGCCTGTCTAGCCTCTACCGGTTCTTTTTACTAAACTTAACCAACTCTTTTCTTCATTGCCTAAACCCAACCAATGGTGGGACCAAAGGGCTGTGGGAACATAGGGCCTAATTTTCAGTGACAACAAAAGTTAGAAATGTGGGAACATAGGGCTGTGGGAACATAGGAATAACCCCCCCACACACACCAGTGAGAGAAGAAGCTTCATCATCATCTTCATTAAAGTCTTCCAACTCAAACTCCCAGAGCTGCCCCTCTCAGTGGTTTTCCTCCGGTGGGATTCCTCCCGAAGAGTTCGGGCACCAGTTCCAGTCTGATGCCTGGAAGAGCTGATGGTCCTGCAGAACCCGCTGATACAGAACCCTGAGGGGTCTGTACCTCCCCTCCATGAACTCCATGAGTAAGATGCTGCTGTGTTTCTCAACACACAACAAGCTGAAGAGACAGGGCGGCAACAGAGCACTGGAAACCATGGTGACCAGATGAAGTAGAGAGAACTCAACACAGATTGATGTGACTCAACACTTTAGAACTCACGACACACCCGCTCATTTACATATTCTGACATTATTATATCAAGTATTTATTGACTTTCAATATTTAATTTATTTAATCACAAATAATTATCCCTATTGGCTTCATGCATGTATCGGTATCCAAATTATGTGTCAATATCAAATATCAAAGAAAGGTTAGACATTCCCCAAACCATCCCATTTTAAAATAGTAGAATCGCCCCCTGGAATATGTGAAAACAACATTAATGAGAAAAGAAAAAGACTAAAATGTTAAATGTGTGATTTTCATGATCCAAACACACATTGAAAAACAAGCTCCGACATTAGAGCTGTCACTTTTCATTACTGTTATAGAAAAGTTGTGGTAGTCAGCAGACACACTGCCAACAAGAACATGATCGTTGGTTGAAAATAACCAGGCTCTTTAGTACCATTTTCACTTTCTGCTACTTTTCACATTCCACCACAGCTCAGAGGGAAACGTTTTACTTTCTACTCCGCTACAACAATTTTGGTTACAAGTTAGTCTGCAGATTCAGATCGGTGATTAAAAATACAAAAAAATATATAAATAAAAAAAATAAAACAACAGACAATAGGTCATTTTCAATGGTTAAGAAAGTTATTTATTGATCCCCAGGGAAAAGTCATCAGCAGCCTCCCAGCTCTATATGAAGAGATTAGCCTACATCACCTGCATACAAGCTAATGGATAAATAAGAGTTATCTTATTGTCATATAAATAGTGTGACTGCATGAAAAAAACATAGATCCATTTAAAATCATTTGAAAAAAAAAAATCAAAATTATTTATTCCAAAACATAAATTGCATTTTGTTTTTTGCTTGCTACTAATCTACTTGTGATGTAGCCTCCAATATATAAAAGCTAGTTATTTTATTTCCCCTTAGCTGTTTTTGTTATTATCATTCTGCTGAATGCGTGAACTGCCTTCACTCATTTGTGAGTAAACCGTAAAATGCAGCAACGTTTTCATGTAAGGTAAATGTTGGCATTTATGTGAGGTGTTTGAAATAATAAAACAATGATCTGAAAAAAGGGGCTGAATTGGACATGGAATGCACTTTTCACTTTTGTTTGAATATTCGATTTGTCTGCCACACTCTCAAAATAAATCTTAATGTGATTCCTATTTAAACAAGCTGATTCAGGATCCTCTTGGTAATTCTGACCGTCCACTCCAGGGCTCTGTGCAGAAACTCTGGTCATTAGTTTGCTGCTTTGGGGCAAATTGCTCAAATCTGTGTATATAAGTATCTGACAACTCCGGAGGAATTTCCCACATTTCTCACAACAAAATCCTGTCATTGGAAAAAAAGTCTTTGATGCTGCGTGGGGCTGAGCTGACTCTGAAAACTTCAACAGAAGCCCCAGAAATTGTCCTTTTTGCCCGTATTTAAAAAAATAAAATCGATTGGCTTTAGAAGGAACAGATATACTGTCTCCTCCGCTCTTACTGAACTATAAACACAGTTTCTATGTTTCATGGCCTGAGTTTTATTAGAAAATCCATCACCCCCCTCCACTTTCACATATCTCATTTGATAAATTACAAGCAAAGCCTCAGAAAAAGTCAAATCAATAAGACGTAGCACCAAAGTCGAGCATGTTGCGATTGGCACGTCTTTCTCCCCTTTCTGCATTTTTTCTTTCTTTTTTTCTCTTTCTCTGCTCCCGAATTTATCAAATACATGTTTACAGTATGCAGTATAAATAAAATTCACCCTAAGTGGTTGTGCCAGGTCATGGATGCCGGCGCACTCGCTTGGCTCTGGACGGCCTTAATTCCTTCTGTCAGGCAGTAATCAGGTCTGTTTCACATAACGGGCCATTAGTTTAAAGAGCAAATCTGCTTTGGGCGCTGCTGACAATGGACAATGTGTGTATGAGTGTGTGTGTGCAGGAAAGGAGGAGGGATGGAGGGGGGGGGGGGGGGTGTCTCTGTATGCCAAACCTGACCTGGCAGGGCGAGGATAGAGGGAAGCAGAGGAGGAGGAGGAGGAGTGGCACAGAGATGTGGATTCAGAGGAGAGACGACGAGGGACGGAGGCTGTGAGGACGGCGCAGCCGCACTCGTGGGACGGACCGGAGGAGAACGAGGCTGACAGGTCAGAGTGTGCCCCGAAGATGTTTCCATTTTAGCTCCATTCAAAACTGTAATCACTGCCCTCTGCATGACCCCCCCACCCCCCCCCCCTCTCTACCACACTGAGACAAACTCACAGATATGAACCTTAAGGGGAGACACTACAGGTGAATAGGGTAAAACATTTAAATAACACATATCACCATGAAACTTCCCAAGTTTATCAGTGACATTAAGACAAATATTTTTTGTAACACAAGTTTTGTCAAATTTTATGTTTAAATATGTAAATGAGGCAAAATCTAATGAAATATGCGCTAATTTGCATACATTTCCAGAACCGAAATCTGAACAATGGATAAAGCCCCTTTCAAAATTCTTGTTTTATTTTGTTGACATATTAGAGTCAAAAGTTTTTACAGAGGGGATTTTGGATATCTCTTTGTATCACTTTGTAAATGAGAAAATACTGTCAACAGCCCTAGAAAATCCAATGTTTTTAGGAATAAAATGTTGTATAAATCAGGCTTTAAGTGATATATCAACAATCCCCTCTGTAAAAACCTTCAGAATATAGACAGGAATAAAACTGGATGGTTTGGTGTCTGTAAGTGCTGCTGAAGTGGAGATTTAGGGTCTCAGAGTCTGAGAAAACGGCCTTTGAAGACTTGCACTGTAAAATTCCATAGATTGTTAATGTAAATCATACTTTTACGATTGATCGCAGATATGGAGGAAATAACAACTTTTGGAGCCTACATCATTGTTGAGGAGAGAGAGAGCTTTACAATGATACCTGATATGACATGGGTCAGACAACAGACACAACACAGTATGTCACAGTAGCTGTTAACTTTTGGTGAATTTAGGAGAAATCTACTGATGAAAGAGACACAATGAAGTAAAATTGAACAGCGGTTGAAAAAAAAAGTGGAAGTGTCTTGTTTTCTCATGGCCCCGGGTGGCCACAGACTTCAGACCGTCTCCTGCATGTCATCGTCTGCATCTGCTCCGTCTCCGACCTGCTCTGCTCCAACTTGGGCTGTTTTTTTTTTGTCTTTTCAAAATAAAGTGTATATGCAGGAGACAAGCGATGACAAGAAGATGACATCTCTTACAAGTGTCACCTATACCGGCCCCGGCGGAGCCCGTGGAGATGCCACTGTTCTCGTTAGAGCCGCCCACCGGCCTCCTCCTCTTCTCTTTCGCCACCGCGGTCCAACGGGTACGTAATTGGAAACACAGCGGAGCAAAAGTCACACAAAAAAATAATAAAAAATAGCTAACATTGCAGTTTCACAGAGGCAAGAGAGTGAAAGCTAACTCTCTCAAGTGAGAAGGGGGCATGGAGAGGAGGGAGGGCGGGGGGCGGCGGGTATTTTCTGTCCGTCCATGTCTGGCACGGAGCGGAGGGGCGAGGCCAAACACCACTTCTTACCCTAATAGCTTAAGACACAGCCAGCATTTGCTTTCATCTCTCAGGGGGAGCACTGACACAAACAATTTTCGTTCTTCTCCGGCCTCACCCCCCCCTCCCCCACGCACAACCATCCACACATGTACGCTTCATTTTTTTGATTCACTTGATCCAAAACGGAGCCAGAAAACAAGTGAGAAGAAAAAAGATAAATGCATTAAAATAAATGAGTCATGCTGTTAAGAGGTGCGGGTTTTACATCACAGCTCAGTCTGAGGCATGAGGTGATAAATGATGGTGGAGAGGGGGCGCGGGGGGCTTCTTTTAATAAGGCACCTCATTAATGCTACAAGCAGATTGTTTAGTTTGAACATGTAATTGGAAACATAATATTTATCAAAGGGCTGATTTAGTGAGCAAAGCCGGGGAAACTGAGGGTGAAATTGTTTCAAATAGGTGATTATTGTCACATTACGTTGAAATAAGTCAAGTTTTTTTTTTTTTTTTTTGTTCCGTCTTCTACGGGCCCTTGAACGTCAGCAGCATGTGTTCCACCCGGCACGCTGGGATGTCATGTTTTTCCTGGGATGTGGCCCCCCCACTGCACTTTCCGGAAGCTCCTTTTCCTCATCCTGTCCTCCTCCTCTTTTCCACTCCTCCACCCCATCAGGCTCAGTCACATAGCAATGTTACCCCCCCCCCCCCCTCCACAATCACCCACCCCTCTCCCTCTCTCCCTCCCTCTGCCTGCCCCTCCTTCTCCTGAACGCAGCGACATGGCATTTGCACTGCTGAGGAGAATGTGAGCTAATGAAAGTGTAAAGCCTGTGTTCACTAGAGTATAAAATTCACATTTGGCCAAGACCGGCTGTGCAATCTGATATTATGAGCCTCGCCGCAGAGAGAGAGACAGAGACAGAGAGAGAAGGAGAGAGAGAGAGAGAGAAGGCTTGAAATAGCACTCCAAAAAGGAGAAAAGCGAGGCAAACACAGGAGAGGGACACACATGCAAAAGTGCGTTTTCTTTTTTTTCCGTTTTTTTTGGTTATATGATTTCCATGCCTTCGACAGCAGGACTAGATTTTGTTTATTTGTCACATTCACCTTCTGATGGCGGAGTATATTATAGTTTAAAGACTCACTCAGACGGAGAAACGGCCGCCGTCCCTGTAACGATGTGGAGTCACAGTCACAGTCCTGACAGACACAGACCTCATCAAGATGGCTCAGTGGGGTTTTTTTTAAAAGAAAGAAGAGAAGCCAAGAGATGAGTGAGACGCAAGGTACCGTACGCCGCCATCTTGTTTCTTGTGTAGCAGCCGCTCGCCCTTATTAAATGGAGGTTTGCTGCAGAGAGAAATGAGGTCAAAGTTGGCGTAAAGACGTGACGCAAATGGCCATGAAAAAAAAAAAAAAAGGTGGAATGGGGGGGGGAGTATAAGCCTCTTTCTGTCCAGACTGCAGCGTATATAGATGGAGAGATTCCAGTGGAATGGAAAAATAACAAAAAAGAAGAAACGTATACAGCTCCTCCCGCGGTAAAGACGTGTCGTCGTGCTCTGGTCTCGTATCGCGGCGCTTCCAAGTAGGTTTTTCCAAAAACTGAAATAAAAAAAGTGTAAAGTAAAAGCAGCAACACAAACAAGGCAGGACTCCAGATGAAATCAGAGTGGGAGAAGTTATTGGCAGAGCGTGGGTCTTTTGTTGAAACAGTAGTTCCACTTCATCCAGGTCAAAAGTTCAGCCGCATTACGAGCGGTTGACCTATTTTCTCTACTGAAACTTAGGAATCCATGCTTTCTTCAGTTTGTCCTCTAGCTTCTGTCCATTCACATTAATCACTCATGGGCTTTTTTTATTTTTTTTATTTTTTTATTATTTTTTTGGTTGTTTTTTTTTTTTTCCCCCAATACAGAAAAAGCTTCTATCTACTGATGTAAGAAGCTGATATCAACATCCACTGCACATGATTGATTGTAGACTTGTGCATTTTACCCTAAATGCCACTGATACAGAATATATAATAGTAACATGATATTAGAGGTTCAATATAACTAACTACTGACTCCCACCACTGTCAGTGCTGCCTCTGCATCCTTAACCATAGCTAGTTAGTAGTAGTAGTAGTAGTAGTAGTGTGAATTATAAGGTTCTATCTCCATTTTTTTCAAAATTGAGTTTTTTGCATAATATCAGCCATTAGTGGTCTGTTAATGCCTGTGTGGTGTTATTTTTAAATTTTCAATTTTTTTTTAAATTAGTTATTCATAAAATAAAAAGGTTCTATCAACCAAAACACAAGCCGAGTTGGAACTTTGATGCTCAGTATCTCGGAACCACCCAAAACGGAGTTAAAACCCTATAAATCTAAGCTCACGTAATGCCACTGTTACTATCTACACAGCCGGAAGTGGAGTGCAGCGCGTACAATGGAGTGTAGTGTACGTAAGTGCATACAAAGTGTAATGTAACAAAGCGGTATTATGCAAGAGAAGAATTAGAAGATACAAAACAATACAATGCGTTACGATGTAACTATCTACTGTCAGTGGTAGATGAGCTGACAGACAAATTAATTTCTATTTGGGAATAAATGAAGGAATTCTTATTATTATCTTAACCATCACTACAGTACTACTACTCTCATCACCATCTCACCATAGTCTCCCCTATCTTTTCCGTTCCGTTGTTGCTGCCAGTGTTTCTTTCTATATGTCTGCATTACTTACACTAGGAATTGTGACATTTTCTTTTTTGTTTAAATTAATACAACAAGAACAACAATATACTGTGTTGTTTGGCTCATATTTGATTATCATCAACACTAAAATATTTGTATGTCTTAGAATGTATTATTTGTCCCATTGGTGCATTTTCATGATGTCATGCAGACGTATACTGTCATTAATGTTTTTTTGCTATTCATCCACATTCAACTATAATATGACAGTGAAACATCTGGAAACGTTACAGATGTTAAACAGAGTGGCCATCTTTTCAGTGATAACTAACTACTTCTTCTCTAGATGATCGTTTTGTTCCATTATTATGTATTCTCACTGCACTTACGTACACTTTTACATGATCATTTACAAAACTTTACAAAGTAAATGTATGGTGACTTTACAAAACACGACACATTGTTCAAGTAATAATAATTATATCAATAATAATAAATGCAGTAGCCTATAAAACTGATTTTAGGAAATTACCCCACAGTAACTTTAATACATTTTATGTTATTTGCGAATAATATAGATGAGATTCAACTGTTCACTTCTCATTCCCGTGTTGTGGTGGTGTGAGGGACTGCTACTAAATTGTGGTGTTGCTATTTGTAACTAAAATAGAGGGTGTCAGTTCTTCCTTGTCTGCTGCTGAGCTCATGTAATATTATCATGTTTAATGATTAAAACCTGGCCTATAAAACCTTATTATACCAACTCTGAACAGTACCAAGGCCTTCTCCTATACAATAGAGCCCAGACGATGACTCAGTAATATGGAGCTGATGGTGGGAGAAGCTTTAACCATCAGCTGCCCGTGCTGCTTCATCATTAGTCACCGTCATCAGCACTCTGTGTAAACGGTTTGCTCGGAGGGATGAGAGGATGATAAAAGACGGGGTCAAAAGTCGCCGAGGCACAACAACAGTTGTTTTATTTTTTTTCTACAGCAGAGTGGAATCTGTGTGTGCACAGGGTGAACCGGTGAAGCATCCTGAAGAGCCAAAGCTGGCAATTATCATCAGGCAGGAGCAGAAATTACAGCCATACCTATATGATTGCACACTATCGCGTTTCAGCCAGGGCCGGGTTCACACACACACACACACACACACACACAGCCCTGGAAAATACCGCTCGCCCTTGGTCTGGAGCCTGTCTTTATTGTACAAAGTGTATTATATTCTACTTACACACACACTCGACTGTGCATATACGATATACAGACGACAGGAGGATCTGAAAGGCAGCACTATTTTACCATGTTCAGGCCGTATGTAGGCCAACATGTGCCAGAAAGTGCAGTGGTCCTTCAGCTTTGAGTCATGTTATTATAGGAACATGCCTCTCACTCTCTCTCTCACACACACACACACACACACACACACTGTGTCTCTGATGTTTTCTGTATAACCAGTTGGAGTTGTGTTGGAGTGCTCTTTTCATGTCTCAGGTGAGCACTCACTCCAGACATTTGGCCTCATTCATTCAGTGCTCAGCTCGTATTAGCATAAAGTGAACTAAATTACATAGCATGATTGAGACAAATGATATAATGTGACGGTGGATTGTGGGAAAAGAGGCTGATGAAAAACATGTGTTGCAAAAAAACATAAAGAATGACTTAAGTGTTTAACATTACCACCAACATATGCATACATGGATACGTATGTATGTGTGTGTGTGTATGTCTATGTCAAAATTGTTCTTTCTGATTAAAATGTTAATTACTAATTACTTGAGTTACCTGCATATGGATTACATTGCATTGCATGGTATATTAGAATCATGAAAACATTGCAGTTAAACAACATAACCCAACAAAGTCAAGATTTACCGTTTTCGCTGCTTGTGCATCAGTTTGACAAATCAAATGAGAAACAATAAATAAGAATATTAAAAGACATCTGCAGTTTACAATATATATAGATATACTTTTTTTTCACTATGTATTTGCTGTTTAATATGAGTAGAATAATTTGGCTTTTAATGTGTCCATCAGAATAGTGTCTGCACCAAATTTGAACTAGTTTAATTTATATTATCTGACTGTCAATTCATCATAGTATTTTCTAATTTAGTTTCATATCATTGTATTTTCTCTATATTATAATGTTAAAATGTTTTATCATTATTATGTTACTGTTAATTGTTTGCTTAATTTATTTTTTTTATTTTTTTCCAGTTATAATATATTATAATATTTTCACTCAGTATATTAACTCTTCCTGTCCCAAGGTATGTAGGAAATCAACATTCAAGAAGCTAACATGACATTGATTTTTCTTTCCCTCTGTGAATATGACTCATGTAGCCGACATGCTTTGCACTTAAATGTCACCTTGCATTAAACATTTATCTTTATGATGAAAGTAAAACATTTTCAAATGGAAAAAAAGAGACCATATTCCTCCTTTCTCCCTTTTGAGTGGAGATGTTCTCAGTGTGTTCTGTGCCTCCATGTTTGAGTGGGTGAGAGCGGCTGGTCGCCGAGAGGTCAGTCAAAGAGAGAGGTGGGGTGGGGGGGGATAAAGGCTCAGAGAAAGAGAGAAGTTGTGTTCAACAGAAATACTGAGAAACCGAGGGGACATTGGAAATCACACTCAAATGCACACAAATCAAGCTCACCTTCTGGATGTATTTTTGTAACACTGCAGCAGCGGTGAGGCTTTGGGAAGAGTTGAAAGGGCCGTGTGGAAAGAGGTAATGCACTTTCACAGTGCCATGTGTATATGGCATTTCAGACGGCAATTGCCAGAGAGCAGCTCTGCCCATTTCCATCACAACTTTAAGTCCACACTTCAATCACAGGGGCTGGAGTAGTATTTTCTCTGACACGGTGCCCCCCGGTGCTTTTCCATGTCCCGGCCTCTCACGAAGAAAAGTTCACACTTTATACCAATGACTGCCTCGGGCTCTTAACCTTGTTCAGAGGAGAGATTCAACAGGTGAACACCTTGGACTCCTTTAATTTGCCTTTGGTATTCAGCTTTTTTTTCTTCCTCTGTGTGAAGAGGGAGTGAAGTTCTTAGAGAAGTATATTGACCTGAAATTGTGTGGAATGTGGTGTGGAATGAAGCCGCACAGCCACAGATTCCATCCGGTACATCAGTGTAGCGACACGTGTTCAGGTTTGTTCTTCATCGACGACAACTTTAACAGCGACTTTAAGACTTTAAAAACTTTAAAGAAAAATACAAACCTGCGACATGTAGTTAATTTGAATAATTTAATCTACAAACTATTTCACATGAGAGACAGTTTAAGTTTAATAAAGAAAAAAAAAAGATTTGATGACACGTTTGTCTATTATTCAGTTCTTTGAAACCAATGAATTATCTACGGTTAACAGTCATTTACATCAAATCCAAATGTCTGCATATGTGGAATTTAACTAAAATTTTAATGATTAAACAGACTTTTACAAAACAATTGTATTGTATTTTACTGCTAACAGGGTAATAATTTAAATTTTAAAACAATGAACCTCATGTAACGTGATGAGCACACATCCATATTTGAAAACAAAATGTCACATCCATATTTCATATTTTGTTTACTTTTATATTTAAATGTGGCTTATATATTTTTTTTTATATTGTGAGTAGTTATTTTTATTTAGATGGAAATGTGGATGGAGAACAACGCAATTCCAATCCACTGTATGTTGTGTATACACTGTTGGCCATAAAGTTGGAATGAAATATTGTTTTACCTGTTTTCATGACAATGTCATTTATTCTTGATAGATAAAGTGTACAGTAGCTATATCTTCTCAAAACTGGTAACTGGGACTTGAAGGGGATAAAAACAGAAATGTGTCTGAAAACTAAATTATTCCAACTTTATGACCAAAGGTTTATGGCAGTGTTGACAATAAAGTTGACTTTGAAATTAAAATTATGATTTACATTTAAGTTGCTCTGTTGTAGAGAGCAATCATAAATATTATCACTTGTGTAAAAGTTTATGTAATATAACAATATTTGCAATGTATTTTTACAAATGTATTTTTTATTTTTATTTCCCATATAATGTATGAATTTCAATTTTGTAAAATGTTGTGTAAGAACAAATAATGTTTAAAATAAAGTTTCAGTGAAATAATTCAAATTCAATTTGAATTTGAATTCAATTAAATTTTTCAATACAAATTCATTTGATCAAAAAATAAAATAAAATCTATAATAGACTTGACATCATTTGTGATCATTTTGTAATTTCTAATAATTGTAATTTAAAGTGTAGGGTAATTCCAATGTATATAAAACTCCTGTATTAGTTCAAATTTCAACATGGACTGTTAAATAATCTAAAGTGCATTGCCAAACATATGTAATTCTATTTCATTTCAGATCCATAATATATGAAATTTAACATATGACAATATGTCTGTAACATATAAAAGAGAGATAACTTCCGTTATGAATTTGATCTGCTTGTTTTGAACAGATAAACTCTTCCTGTACATCAAACCATGACCTACATCCAAACGCACTTTATTCTGCACATTTTCATCACAATAAATATGTTAAAATTTCTGGTATTTCACATTAAAAAAAAACAAACAAACAGAAAAAAAAAACATGAACCATAGACACCCCATGTCAGGGCCTAACGATGACAGGGTCAATTAGTGTGAGTGATAGTACAACTGGATGCATGCGTGGCCTCTGCATGGCTGGAGGTAGCTATATACGCAGCAGCGATGGGGCGGGTTCAGCTAGCGGTCTCCCCATCGCTGCCCGCTTCGTACGGTAGACGGCACACTCGCTCCACATTAGATCAGCGGCCGCTCCTAATGGCTAGCTCTCTGGATGTGACACAACTGTGGCGGTGTGTGTGTGTGGGCTTGTGCAGACGCGCTGACCGAGCACTCACCTCTCTCTCTCTCTAAACACTTTATTTATTTATTTCCGCCCCCTTTTGGATTAAAGCGCTTTTGTTGGGGAGCTAACCTACATAACAGCTTGGTGCTTCATGTGGCAAAGCTCCGGCGACCATGCAGCGCTCCTTGATACAGATATGATGAGGGTTGTACTTCGGGAATGAAGACAATAGAAGCTCAATCAAGTCCCATTGGCCCAGATCATTACTGAAATATCACACAGACCCCTTGATTGAGCTGTATTGAGTTTAGCCACTGAAGCACATTATGCTATATTGAATAACTTGGCGGCTTAATCAAAACTGAATTCTTTTCCATATCATGAGCTTGGACTAGCCAGAGACAGGAATAATCATTCCCCTGGTTTGTTTATATTAAGCGGTCGGCCAGGTTGTTGTTCCATTACATTTTAACCCTTTCTTAGGAACATGGGAATATCCGCTGGCCATTTTAATAGAGCACATTTTTTCAAAGGGCGAATGTTTTTGGCTAATCGTGAGCTTAGAATTATAAGGTTCTAGCTCCATTTTTTTCAAAATTTAGTTTTTTTGCATCCATTAGTGGTCTGTTAATGCCTGTGTGGTGTTATTTTTTTAATTTTCAACATTTTTTAATTAGTTATTCATAAAATAAAACGGTTCTATCAACCAAAACACAAGCCGAGTTGGAACTTTAAAGGGGACATATTATGCAAAACTCACTTTTTCATTGTTTTAGTATGTGTATTTGCGTATCCGGAGTGCCTCCTCACCCCTTAAAGGTCAGTTTTGACAACTACATCAATATTTTGTAAACTGCCATAGTAAGAAAATGTGTCTCTTAACAAGTCGTTTTAATTTCACCCGGCTTATTACATCACAAGTACCTATAATGCATCGACAGAATGTCTAGAGGTGTGCAGAATAAAAGTATTAATTTTACTGAATTTAAAAAAAAAAAGTAAATAAATAATTGTTTAATAAATTTTGGCGGGTCCGAAATATATAAATATTTACACGTGGTTACATTGGCAACGTCGGCATGGAACGATCTCTGTGGCAACAGCGTTAGAACTTTAGCTACTGCTGTAACTGGCAACCAGTAAAACGGAAGGTTGGAGCGAGAGCAGTGTGAGTTCTACACCTACTGGCCAGGAGGAATTCAGCTTGTACAGTAGCTATCACCTTTAATGCTCAATATCTAACGGATACCCAAAACGGAGATAGAACCTTATAATTCTAAGCTCACGTAATGTTGTACTGATAACAAATTGTTCATACTTGGAAGACAAATCATTTTCCCAACCACCACACCACCTCTAACAAAGAAAGAAAGAATAAATAATCATTCTGGACGACTGTCACGTATCCAACATGGAGGGCAGGTCAGAGGATGAGCCTGTTGGCTGCAGAAACTCTTGGAGCCGTGCCGGACTCATCGGGTTGTGTGGGCCTCTGGTGGGTCGCCTCTCTGGCACCAAGTAGCTGACTCAGAACTGGTGCAAAGCAGAGGGACTGGGGCAGTTTCATTAAAACCTCCAGCTGTCTGTGATCCTATCACACAGCGTATACAGCAATTCATTTGGATGGAGGGCTGACGAGGGCGACTGGAGGAATTTCTACTGAAAAATAATATCTGATATAACATCATTCTTATAGCTCAAAATACAAGATAGTGAATATCACCTAGCTCATTTCAAGCTGAGTGAACTTAACCTTCAGCAACTCCCACACAACCTAAACTCGCACAGCACTGTGGACATTAGCAATTCATGAGGTGGTGTAATGTCTGCAGATGTGTAATCGCTGGTAGCAATGAGCTTTGACACTTGTGAGAACTTGCTATACAGGTATATACTGTATCATGGGCATTATTCACAGATGTATATGATTAATTTATGAATTTATATCTGTACGTGTTTCTTCTAAAAACTGTAAAATTGTAACATTTTAGTTTGTAAATTTTGTGAATTTATTTTTCATTTTCGGTCATTTTCAGCCGGATAATGAATAGTTTTGCCTCAGAATGCTGCAGATTGATTTTCTGCTTAATTGTATTGGCACTGTGTAAATATCTAATGAAAGCAGATTTACAGTATGTCATCTGCACAACAGTAGAAACTACATGCCCTTGTATATTGTATAAATGTTCTTATATTGTCTAAATGTTTAAACCTTTTCTTGTTTTTGTTTCCTTTAATTGCTTAATTTATTTCACTGTTCTATCAGCATTTTTTTTTTTAAATTTGCTCTTATCTCGCTGAAACTTGCTTTTTTGGTTTCTATCGTATTTAATTCATCTTACTGTGGTTACTCTTGGTCTCAATTTATGTTGTCACGTTCTGGTATTCTGTGTTATTGGTCGATTTATGGGTTTTATGTCACTGTTGTTGGTTTTTCCACCATTTTTTTGTGTTGTTCTAATTTTGTGCATCTTTCTGTGTTTGCGTCAAAGCACTTTATAAAGCCTTGTTTTAAAAGGTGCTATATGAATAAAGGAATCACTATCAATAATTGTTTATTATCATTATTGTTCGTAGTATTATGTAAGATTATGTGCTCACTAATCTTTTATTTTAATATTTATCCTTTGCATACGTATTCTACAGTCGTGCTCAAGCAAGATGACATTATATTTATCTGACTGATTATATTTATATGACGTAGACTGACATATACTTTAAACAAAAATGAGCTGCCTGGCAACACTGAACCATTACGTTATGACGGGTCAATTTGTAAAATTGACACAAAACATACAGTATAATCAGATAAAACGTTGCCAGTATACGGTATGATGCGGTAAAGTTTACCTCAAAAAGCCTTTTGAATTATAATCCATCAGTAATATTTATCTCATAATATATTGTGAGACAAGTTGTTGTTATAATTTCCCTGAACAATTTTCACCCAACATTTTATTAGACAAGTATTTCTCAAATTATGGCACTGTTATTTTTATTAATATATATATATTTTATTATATATTATATATACATATTTTGCCTCCACTGTTGTCATAACTCTTACTACTACTGCTCTACTTGAATAAACAGTATGACTTGGACTTGTCATGTGGTATTATTCACAAGTGTGGTGTGACTACTATTACACACACAAATGCATGTATGCATACACATACATAATGTATATCCACATGTTGCTCATTGAACTCTGCATGGAGGAACACTGTAGGTTAATGGTGCACAAGACCGCTGTAAACAATCCAGCTGATGGACAAATATCTCTCTAGATTCAATCAGACAGCTTTAAGTGAGAGAAAATCGGCCCATAATGATATCATGAGAACACACTGTGGCCTGGTTTAGTTATTGCTCGGCAATCCTTGCTTGACAACATGAAGGGGTGAAGGGTTCACAGCCTGTTTCTGAGGTATTACGCCTATAATGCTCTCAGGGGAGATGAGGGACGTGCAAGGGGAAGCAGGACGATTTTCACACGAGACAGACACGGCACACGTCCTCTGTCCTGCCACCACTTCACATGGCTCAGGAGGGTTGGGGTTGGGGGGGAAATATTGTGGAAAGAAATAGTCCCTTTGTGGGTAATCAGTAGGATCTAATATAGGAATGTGTGTCCCAGCTGATGGGCCCGATTTGAAGCGCGGGGCTCACAACCCTGCTGATGGCAGCAGTGTCCCAGTCAAACAGCACGGGGAAAAAAAAAAAAAAAAAAAAGCAGGGCAAACACAGATTACACTATTGGGGATTTCAGTAACTGGGTTTGTGTTTGCTGTGGCGGTGGCATGGAAAAAAGTATTTTTTCATGAGATCAGGATTGGAGGAGTGTCGTGCCTGTGTGTGTGTGTCATACACTGCAAAAACTCAAAATCTTACCAAGAATATTTGTCTTAATTCTAGTCAAAATATCATTTGTAGTCAAAACAAATCTCATTATACATAAAATCACATAAAAAGTAGCTTGTTTTTAGACACTTTTTACTTCTTTCAAGGATATTTTTACTTGAAATAAGTAGAAAAATCTAATAGTGGAGCAAGTCTTTCTTTCTTATTACAAGCACAAAAAACCTGCTTTCACTGGCAGATTTTTCTACTTATTTCACGTGAAAATTTGTTTGAAACCAGTGCAGGTGATGAGTCTTATTTTAAGTGGAAAGAGATTAGTTTTGACTAGAAATGGGACATTTTGACAAGAAAGATGACAAATATTCTTGAGTTTTTGCAGTGTAAAGATCATGTGGCAAAGTAAATAGTAATTCTTATTACAAGCACAATCCTTGACTTGCAGTGTCCCTCCGCGGCTGGAAGCAGGACGGGTTCACCGACGAAACCAAGCCCGGGCGCAGCTGACACGGCGCCGTCACATTGAGTCGATCCTCTGCCGCGGCCGCCATTGTGAACTCCAGATGAACCCGCCTTGTATCTGTGGGAGCTGGGCAGATCGGGGCATGTGATTGGACAGGGCTGGCGTTCCATATTTGGGAGATTACTGGAGCCAGGTTTGAGTTGCCATCGCTGCTCCCCCCCCCCTCCCTCCCCACCTGTGAGAATAACCTAATCGCTCCATGGGCTTTTTAATTATCTGGTAATATCTGTTGTGTCTCGCTGCCAGGGTCTGGGAGATGAAAGGCCCAGAGACCAAGAGGCTTCTGGGTGGATACACGTGTTCTCAGTTCCTCCATTACTGTAAATTGTTTGTAAGCATGGAATAATACATGACTTCTGAACTTCTTTAAAAATAATGAGAAAAAAAAAATCAGTGTCACTATATCTAATGCATCCAAGGTAAAATAAATGATCTAAATCCCAAACAAAAAAGAACAAAAAAATACATGAATAATAAATACATTAGAAAATAAAATGTTTTATAATAATAATTTGAAAAAAGAGAAGACATGATTGGTAGTTGATATTTTAAATATAAATTTACTCATATTGAAAGCTGTTGACTACTGAACATATTACAACATGATATATAATTGAAATAAATGTAACTGATTATTATTATGTGCCAATCAGTTTTGCAAGTTTGAATAAACTACTAAAGAATATCTATATCATGTATTTATTATTGGATTTTTCCCCCTTACAATTCTTTGTAATTTTTCTTATTATTATAATTATTATAAAATAATTGTTATACACTTTAAAAAAAAGTACATGTAAGCATTTCAAAAATGTTTATTTAATTCAAATGCAGTTTTTAGTTGATGTGTTTTTCTACAGATTAACATTTCGAAATTATGCAGAACAATTAACAACACTTTTAAAACATAAATGTAGAATACCAATATTTCTATATCAAAATTTCAATATAATTGAAATAATTAAATACACGTGTTTGGTGTTACTTCATCATCAAAGCCTTATAATAATAATGATAATTATTTTCATTATTATTATCATTATTTAAATTGTTGTTATTCCCACTAATATAATACATATTTCATGATGTTATAATACATTTATTATTGTATGTAGCCTATATGTGATGAGTGGTATTGTTGGGTTCGTCTGTCGGCTTCCTCTCCAAAAACACAGACGAGTCATTCCAGGTCAGCGTGGCCTTTGGTTCACCCTGTGTTTTATGGATTAAAACAAACAACTTATCCCAAAAAACCTCCTGACCCTTCATCCAAATTAACAGACTTGTCAGGGTTCACGGGGAGTTCAGAGATGCTGATGCAGATTTCCGTGTTAACGCCTGCGATGATGATGATGGTGGTGATGTGGGTGACGGTGGTGGTGGCGGCGGCGGCGGTGATGATGATGATGCTGTGGAGGCGGAACAGTCGGGGTGGAAGCAACAGCTCCCTCCTCATGCCACACTAACCCCTGCCTGAACTCGTGATGCCTCTTGTCCCATGGGCCTTTTCCTCACCCCCAAACTGTCACATGCTTTTCGGTCGTCAGTCCCACCGAGCTCTCGTCCCCCGCAGCTGTCCACCCTCGCCGAGCACTACGTTATAGCATTTACAATGGATGGAGATGGAGAGATTCCCTTTCTTTTTGTCCTTTCACCCTTTTCTCTATTTGTCCATTTCCCCTGGAGTCAAAATTGACATTAGATGAATTTAATAGTGGATTACAAAATACGTTTCTTTATGTTTTATGATTTGTTATATCATTACGAATGCACAATTGCACAGCTCGTGATTAAACAATTGTATATTTCTATTTATTTGGGGTATGCAAAATATACTATACATATTACTTAATGGATGTCATCCTCTGCTTCTCCTTTCATACAGAATCTTTGTGTAAATCTGTGGATTTTCCCTCCAGCCTGTGTGTGTAGTGTAGTGGTGTGTAGCCTGTTCGCTGTACGTCAGAGCAATTTGATGCACTGGATCCACACTGACCCTTTCTCCCTGCTTACATTTGAAATTAAACTTGCGCCCGTGTGTGTACAGTTGAGTTAGTGTCTGTGCTGACGGCTGCAGTGCCGGCCTCGGCCACAGTCAGTGGTGGCGCACTGACCTCACGGTGGAGCCGCTCTCTTGATTGGGCCTTTTAGCTCTGTTTCTCTTAAGCAGGGTTTAGCGCCAGGCAACAGCTGGCACAAGTTTATGGATGGAGGCCGTTGGTTAGGGAGGGAGACAAGGGGTGGGGGTCAGTCCCCTTTTTTTTTCTTTTTTTTTCTCAGATAATCCCAACACCCTGACCGTTGAATGAAGCCTGCATGCGGGCACAGTGGTGGCCGACGGTGGGGATTGAGCACAAGAAATTACAGCAGTGTTGTGAGGTAAAGCTTCCTAAAGCTTCTACAACTGGTCACTTGGATACACCAATCCTTGTGTTTGGTCCTGAACGGATCTCCTTAGAAACTCAGACACCCCCACATGTTCTGCCTCCATGGATTCACAATGGTGTTTCAACATATGTAGGCTACATAGTAGGTTATGCACAAGTGGGGTTTACACTTGTGACATAAAAGCTCATCTGTTTATCATTAAATCCTTACATTAATTATCAAATGAAATGAAATGGAATATAATCCTGTTGCTGCGTTGGATTATCTATACATTTGTTATATATACAGTATATAGGTGACCAACAAAAACACTCAAGTGTAAATAAGTCAATTGAACTTTTTTTTTTATTACTTTAATTGGTCCCAAATTACACAGCTCTTTCTAGGAGATGAGTGGTAAATCACAGCTCCAGATGTTCAAACACATTGATCCCTGTACAATATATTTTATTCTTTTTTTTTAATCAGACACAATGGAACATTCTTGAATTAGGATAGGTCTGTTTAAGTCTGTTCTGTTTTGTCTTCTGTTAGTTTATTCAGTTGACTTTTGCACAGTTCTGTTAATTTGACCTCTTTTATGGGCCCAGACCTATAGTAATTTTGTTTTCTGTATACTTTGGGTAAAAAAAAAACCCTTTTTTTGAAGTTACTATCTGTTGTCCTCATTGCAACTGACTCTGACTGACATATGGACACTAATATATATATATATATATATATATATATATATATATATATATATATATGCACACATATATAAACCAGAATGAATTATTTATATCATTCGATTTTGAATTCATAATTCATCAGGAACTCAAATTGTGAAATAACAGAACGGTGTCAGTTTGGTAATGGCTCTTCTTCTCTTATCTGCCAGAGACAAATTTCACAGGAATGCAACACTTTTGGCGTGGGAGGGAACTGTGGACTTGGCATGTGAAACATGATAGAACAGTAGACTGCATGTGTAGAAATCTACATAAACATCCACCAGTCAGGCACCATGTGCCCTGCAGGCTTCACTACCGACTCAGAACTGCACAGGAGGCGCAATTAGGAGAGGTAGGAACCTCAGAGCGTCCGTGAGCTGGGAAAAGGAAAATAGTAAACGGAGCAAAAAAAAAAAACATACGGCAGAAGTGATTTGAAACTGTAGTTGTGTTTGAAAATGTGAAGAGGTTTCCATCATAAGTCATTGACTGTTAAACTTCACATTTAGAAGTTACTTTGAATGGTACATAGATCTCATTGCAAGCTTTATTTGGATTTTAACAAAGTATTTTTCTTGCTCTTTATGTTGCACAAGCTCTTAAAAAACCTTGTTTTTTTGTCCCAGTTCCCAAGTGAAGAACCTCTGACATCTGTGCCAGTGGAAAGATGTTTTCAAAGACTAAAAAAAAAAACATACAAGTGCTCTGATGTGAGATTAACAGTCCAAATATGTCCCTGCTGCATCCACTACTACTCCCTCTCTTACAGTCGTCCCTGGTATCAATAATAAATCAGTGCAATCGGACAAATGGAACGATTCTTTTAGGGCATTTCTACGACTGTATTTTTAGCCGGCTTTTATTTCCACACATTATTTACTGCATGGGAATGGGGCACTGTCGGCAGCTATTAGAGGAACTCATATAGCACAAAATGCTCCGCAATCGCATCTATATCCCTTCCATTTCCAATACACGTGCTTCTCACCGCACCGGCCAGAAGCCTCTCTCCTGCCAATGTTGTGTATTTTTTTTCCATCTGTTTCCATCTTTTATTTCAGATCTTTGAGTGCAGCCAGTCAGAGAGCAGATGGAGGCATCACAACAGATCCCTGTGTTAATACTTAATACCATGAAACATCACTGGTGCATCCTTTTAAATGCTTCAAAAGACACTAAAATGGAATGATTTCATTTTGTTTAGTACTTCGAACCCAGTCAGGCCATGAATAGAATATCCCTCTACATGTGCTGAGATGCCCTCTCTACCTTTTTACACATGCTCTGCAGAAGGACCTTCCAGTCTTCACACACTTTCTGCTCAGCAACTTATTTATTTTATTCATTTTTTATTTCTCTTCAAGCATATTCAGGCATGAAAACTGATGAGTGCAAATCAAAGGAAAATCATTTGTACATAAACCACAGATGAAAAGAAAAACCACCAAAATAGTAAAGGAAAAAAAAAAGAAGAAGATCTATAACCCGAATCAGACGTGGCTCCAACAAATAACTTTGTGATGGAAAAATATCAAAGTGTCTCGGCGTCCTCATGGGTCCCGTGGAGTCTGGAAGTTGTCAATCAGTCTGTGAATAAACACCAGGGCAGTCTAACTGGAGTAACTGGGACACATCACTTTGTACCCAGTAGTATTTGCATCATGGGAACACAAGTGTGGAAACTGTGTGAGGGAAAAAAGAGCATCTTTGATCAGCTGCTGCAACGTTCAGTTCCCACAGCGACCAGTAGGGATGCTGCTGTCTGCAGGTTCAGCACACTCACACACAGATATACTGTATGAGGGCACACACACACATATACACACCCACCTTTAATCTTTTTTTTTTACTCTTATCCAGTTCTGTCCCATTAGGTAGGAGACAGAAAAAAAAAGAAAAAGCTCAGAGGGGGTGTGGGGGGCAAACTGCACTCCCGTGAACCCTAAGCACTCTGAAAAACTCATCTTTTTAGCCTCTCTTCCTCCTCCATCTACCTCCCCGTGCCTCTTCACCCCCCCGGTCCCCATAATGCCACATCAATACCACAGTAGGGAGGAGGCACCACACTAATGTAAACACACAGGTCACCCTCATTTTGCTTCCCACGGCTGACGCCAGAGAAGAGAGCGCGGCACAAAGGAGGGATGAAAAAAGGTGAGCCGTGTCATCCTGATTAGATTTAATAAAAAAAAGAGACCGAGCCGAAAAAAAAAAACAACGGCGGAGGAAAAAGTGATGGAAGGGCAGTTTAAAGAGGATTGCTGGGATGCTGTGCAGATGTCACTGAAATGGCAGCATGGGCATAAGTCAGGCATTAAGAATGACCACCCTCTGAATGGCTCCTGGATGTTGGGGTCCTGTGAGAGAGCTGAACACGGACCAGCAGGTAGCCGGCCGGGCTGCGCCTCTCTCTCTCTGGGGCCTTAATCCTCCACAGTCCGAGTGGGAAAGGCAGGGAGGAATTGAATTTTTCACACTTGTTACTATGGCGGTGGGCACCTGCTGCTCCTCTTTCTACTCTTCTTAAAGTATTTAGTCGATTCTCGTCCGCTGTTTGACACTTTGTTGTTTTTTTTCCCCCAACTCCTCTGTACTTTTAAACCGGCCTGAATACGGCACAGAGCTCCAGCTGTGACGGGCTGTCCCCCCTCCCTGTCCCAGTGTCCGTCCACAGCTACCAATGCTCACTGTCAAAACATGAAGGCCCGTGTTGTTAAGCCACCTGGTCAACAAAGCCTCACAAGCCGAGCTGACGCCGCTGCTTTCATTCACTGACCTTTGACCCTTTAATAGCACTTGATCAACTTTCTTAATTTGGTCAAAGCTGAATCGATGTACGGGCGCATGGGGGCAACAGAAGCATCTCAGAACACTAAACTAACACATTGTCACCATGAAGATGAATGGAGTCACAGCAGCTCAACTCCACCTGAAGAAACTACTCACAGCCTTACTGACAAGTCACATTTCCAGGGCCGTTAGGAATTCTGGGCCCCTTAAAGAATACTAAAGTGGGCCCCTCCCCCCTAACTTTTCCAGTTTGTTTTTTTTCGTATATGTATTATCATTTTTTATTTAGCCTACTTTGTTTTGATGCTAATGCAGCATTACTATTAGTCAGGGTCTTATGCAGAATAATTCAGTAAATTAGACTACTGGGTTTTTTGTGGGCCCTACTGGGCGCTGGGCCCCTAGAATTATCATCACCTTTCTCCCTATACAATGGCCCTGCACATTTCTAAATGATAAAAACATGATTATAAACTTTTATGTGTCTGATACTTTTTTGTAATTGATATGACAATCATGACTCAGCATGCTCAAGGCTTCTGCATGAGCCTGAAGTTAACATGTTGTTTGTAAGTGGCACATTATTTATTCCTGAATGGGTAAAGTGAATGTGTCATTATCATTATAAAAAATAATAATAAAGGGAATGAGGTTAGTTAAATATTTTGTTCTGTTTTGTTATTTTTGATGGACAGACAATGAAAGTACAAATCTGATATTTGACTCTCACACAGCTATTTTTTTTTTCATTTTTCTTTTTCTTTTCCACAAACAGGAAACACAACAATGTAGCCACATCCACCCAAACCACCACCACCACTCACACAGCAAAAATAATTGCAACCTCGGCTTCCATTTAGTACATATATATACAACATGTGTATAGCATGTTACAGGAGGAGCATAATTTTGTTGCATATTGTTTGTTTTACAATGACAATGAAGGGAATCTTGATCAGGATTCGGTAGGTTAGATTGTGCATGTACTTCTTTTACATTCCTACTGATTGATGCTAACTAATTAACTGTAGAGGGAAAAAAAGGTATGTCTTGATGTATTTCATCTTTTTTGCAGGGCTGGCAGTATCCATGGTTTTCAGAATAAGAGCTGTCCACAGTCATGCGATCACGTTGGCTGATAAATGGAGACAACAAAGATGTGAGAAAAACTGCAATTCCACTAATGACCACTAGAGAATGGCTCCAACAGTGAGTCACGACATGTGTTCCACTGTTTTCTCCTTTGTTCCTGCTGTGGGCTGATTTACAGGAAACACTGACCTGATCTCTTCACTCAGAGCTACACAACCCATAAGATGAACTATGAATAGTTACATTTGTTGTGACAGCATTATTTCAACTTGAGCTGCTGAAAAGGTCAAAATTGGGGGAAATCATGAACTAAATAATTAAAGATGAAGTGCCTTGCGCAAATTCTCTAAAGTCTAGTTATTAAAAAAATAGAAATTGTAATATTTTTCAAGGATGAAAATGCTCAAGGATTTATTAATTTGAGTGTTTTTTCCCCCCAAAGCAGATATTAAAGGGTCAAGTGATAATATCATTCACAATAATTACCAGTGCAATTAAACACATTTTTGCCTGTCTGAACGTGTTTTGTATGCAGTGAATCCCACCGGGGTTACCAAACCAAGACCTAGAGAGCACATGAAAACAAAGAAAAGAGAGCTGCTCACCCGCCGGCCTCGGTGTCTAGACACCACGTTGGGGGCTAATCGAAGAGATCAAACAGATTTAACACTTTGCTAACGCAGATCAAAGACTTACCAGCCCATATTAGGCATGGGGGAGATAGTGAAATTAATTGGGAACCCATTGTGAACAGGAACAGGAACAATGAGCTGATTATATTCATTCATGTGAAGAAATAAAAAAAAACAAAAAGAAAATTCAATGTGACAGAGTGATGGGGAAGCAGTCATTATTTATCATTTGTTTCTGGCCTACTCTGTGAAGTGCTTTGATTTTTTTTTTTTGAATGGCAGTGGAAGACGTGTTGAATAAGTTATCATGGCAACATATTTGAACTGTTCATCCAACACTTTATGCATCAAAAGCACCCTAACCCCTCCCTCCCCACACATCAGCATGTATATGTGTGTGTGTAGGTGTGTGTGTATGTGTGTGAGTGTTTGTGTTTGGACCCCATGGCTGTGATACCAATCACCATGTTGGAGCCCGAGCCCTTCATCAACCTCAACTGCTCCTGCAATCAACAGGTAAAGCAGACTGGAATGTACAAAGAGCTGCAGCCAATCAGAGCAGTCCAACTGATATTTGAACTCTGTCATCTACATGTGTGGAAATACACACACACACACACACAAAAACTTAATAATAATAAAACAAAACACAAACTATAATGATACTTCTTTTCAGAAGAGAATGAACGTTTTGGACATATTTGCAGAAATAGAGTCTTGATTCTCTGAGCAGGCATTTCCTGTGGAAACCCTTGGTGCAGAATATAGATACTTTTTTTATTTGTTTTGTTTTTGGTTATCTCGCCTAAAGCTTCACAGATTGCAACAACATCATAATATGCACTGGGATTGATGTTTTTGCTTTGATAACTTTGCATTTGACATATTGTAACCTGATAAGGTCTTCTGCTGTGTCTGAAATAACTTATTTCAGTCCAGTTTGTTATTGCTATAATAAATAGTAAGTCAACAAATCAGCATTTTTTGAATTATTATTATTTATTTATTTTATTATTATTATTTATTTATTTTTTCTTCCAAATTTAGAAGACTCCATCTACAACCACATTATATTATATAACTGTTTTCACAGGCTAGGTTAAACTGTATGCAAACACACCACAATGAGCACTTGAAATCCAAAATGAATAAATAAACAAAATTCATAAAGGTTGTGTTACTGTTTCTAGATTTTGCACCAACCAGTAATTTATGCAAACTTTTGTGTGAGAAGAGAGACACAGCACCTCTCCCCTCCTCACAGCTACACATGAGGCCTTTAATCTAGAGGCTATTAGAAAGTATAGTTAGTTCGTGCTTGCTGAGATCATCACTGACTATGTATCAACCAACTGCATCAGAGTGGATTTGCAGTTTCCATGTCAGTCGTGCCAGTCTCTTGCATCTCCCTCCTGATCTGTATATTTAAAGGATGAGACATGCTGACAGAGGGTGATTATGCAGGGCCAAGGCTACAAGAAGGGCTGCAGACCAGGAGGACATTCATTTGCATGAAGTGAATAGCACCAGAAAAAAAGAGAAAAGGAAAAATCATTTGGCAGTTATTAACACACACAATCTGTAATTACTGTTACTCAAAGGAAAAGTGGGAGAGGAAATGTGGTTTGTGTTCATTAAACCTGAATTACTCAGACTTCAGCCAAATGTTTGTTTCTTTGTTGTGTTGAAGATTTGAAGTGTGAGTTTGCCTCATTCACATCAACACTACCTCCACCAAACAGGAAATGGGGAGAGCGAGGCAGAATGACATGCAGCAGAGGACATTCTGAGTCTGTGTTGTGTTTGTGGGTGTAGTCTGCATTAGTTGTGGAGCTCTGATTCAAGTCATTCTTGTTTCCGTCTTTTACTCCATCTCTGTCAGTTTGGCTCGTCCGTCTTCCTGAGTCCTGCCTGTTGTTGGATTTATTTGAGTTTTGTCTTCCTGCTTATCGTTCAGCTTATCTTCATAGAGGTTTGTGAACATCTGAATGCCCTAGTCTTCAACAGGGCCGTTGTATAGGGGAGAAAGGTGATGATAATTCTAGGGGCCCAGTGGGGCCCACAAAAAACCCCAGTAGTCTAATCTTTGTATGACTAAATTATTCTGCATAAGACCCTGACTAATACTCATAGTAATGCTGCATTAGCATCAAAACAAAGTAGGCTAAATAAAAAATGATAATACATAGGCCTACGTAGTCTAAGAAAAAAGAAAGGAAAAGTCAGGGGCCCACTTTAGTTTTCTTTCAGGGGGCCCAGAATTCCTAGCAACGGCCCTGGTCTTGAATCCTTAACATGTCAGACACTGTTCTCAGTACTAGGAGGTAGTAATCGATGGGTTACAAGACACTGTGTCGAGGAGAACCGACCACTTCACTAATATTTTTTTTTACGTGAAAGGTGACATTTGTGAAAAAAGGCCAAAACTCCTTTCTGAAAAGTTCATGCTGCTGGTCTTCCTGCGTTTCTTTGCCCACATTAAATTCCTTATAGGTGCTATTCTGTAAAAAAAAAAAAAAAAAGAAAAAAAAAAAAGAAATGCTGAAGCTATAATCCAATGAGTGCACATCCACTGTTCAGTGAAAGCTGCATGTGTGGATTGGAACCATGATGGGAATCATTTATTCATCTAAGGACCCTGTTGAAACACATGAAAACTAAATGAAACTCAGTAACTCTGTACTATTAGAGGTTTTTCTTAATATTATTACATTGCTCCATTCATCCTCAGCAAAGTCTCTCACCACACTGTTTGTCTGTTGGGGCACATGTCTCTCACTGGGTCTTTAAATGATCCAATTACTGCGAGTCTGAAACATTTCCACTATTAAGACAAAAGTTAGTAGGTTTCCTCCCTACAACCTCACACCACCAACACTACCTCCCATCCACTCCCCCCCTCTACATCTGCTAAGACACAAAGGGGCCTGACGAGGCCCCGGCGCCCCGGAGAAAATTGGGCTGATGCTGGAATTTCACTCAGTCAGATAAAATAAACCAGGGAAGCCTTAGATGCTGGATAAATAAGCAGTACACTTTGGCTGGAGGGAAAACCAGTGCTCTCCATCTCAGTGATGTAACTGATTGTTCCTTTTCCCCACTGATTAAAAGGAGGTCAAAATATACGACGGTTATTACATTCTACTGGAAAAATACCCCTAATCCCTGGAAAATAATCAGCAAAATGATTTTGATTGGCAAAGACCCACGCAAACAGGGAGAATCGTAGGGCCTCTGCACTTTTTGGGTGGAGAAAAAACACTGAAGAGCTGAAATCTGAAGAAAAGACTTACTCTATGTCTAATAATTCATTACAAGTCCTATTCATATGGAACTATCATTACAGAGGAGCCTCACACTGTACTTAAGAGGCCCGTAACTGCCGGTCTCTGTGTAGCTTATTCTGTTAGAATTAATGAAAACATCAATCTGTCACGTCATGGAAACACACAAAGTCAGCAGTTACCAGTTCCTGACTTTCTCAAGTAGCTGGAAGAGGAGTTCTGCCTCATTGTAAAACATATACACTCATGGAGCACTTTATCTGGAACACCTGTACACCTGCAGTCATCCAAGCATGTGGTATCAGGACAGTGCATACAGATATACAGACACAACACTGCAAAAACTCAAAATCTTTCCAAGAATATTTGTCTTCTTTCTTGTCAAAATGTCTCATTTATAGTCAAACTAATCCCTTTCCACTTAAAATAAGAATAATCACCTAAACATGTTCTTGTTTTTAGATCATTTTCACTTGTTTCAAACACATTTTCACTTGAAATAAGTAGAAAAATCTGCCAGTGAAAGCAAGTTTTTTGTGCTTGTAATAAGGAAGAAAAACATGCTCCACTATCAGATTATTTTAAGTGAAAATAATATGCTTGAAAGAAGTAAAAAGTGTCTAAAAACAAGCTGCTTTTTAATGTGATGAGTCTTATTTTAAGTATAATAAATTTGTTTTGACTAGAAATGACATTTTGACTAAAAATAAGACAAATATTCATGGTACGATATTTTATTTTTTGCAGTGAAGTCAGGAACTTCAATTCATATCAGAGGCTGTGGCTCTGTTCGGTTCGATTCCCAGCTGTCCTGTCCTTGAGCAAGACACTGAACCGGCTCTTGCCCCCTGATGTGTCATTGGGTGTGTGAATAAGTGTGAATCATCAGCTTTCTAGTGCTGTGTGAATGGGTAAATGCGACTTTGAGTGGTAGAGGCTTAGAAAAGCGCTGTGTAAGTGCAAGTCCATTTACCATTTACCAAAAAATGTGATCAGAGTGAGTTTGGGTTGTTGGTGTCAGACAGCTGAGTGTTAAACCTGAGTGTTTACACCAAAAAGTGTGAAAAATAAAACCCACCCATTGAGCAGTGATGGACTGGCACCAAAAAGAGGCCCTGGCATTTCTGACAGAGAGGCCACACATTACACAAACACTATCAGTGATCATAATGATGAGAAAAGAAAATGCATTGATCACCAAAGTTGCACACTACAAGGAGGAATCAAACTCAGACTGGGACAGAGTTCCTGATTACAGGGAGAGCTGCCTGCAGGTGAGCTACACACTACTCTTGCACTGCAAAAACTCAAATAAATGTGTCTTATTTCTTATCAAAATGTCTCATTTATAGGCAAAACTAATCTTTATCCACTTAAAATAAGACTTAGAAAGACTTATAAGACCTAAAAATTAACTTGTTTATATATGATTTTCACTTGTTTCAAACAAATTTCCACTTGAAATAAGTAGAATAATCTGCCAGTGAAAGCAAGTTTGTGTGCTTGTAATATAGAAGAAAAATGTGTTCCACTTCAGATCTTTCTACTTATTTCAAGTGATAATCTGCTTGAAAGAATTAAAAAGTCTCTAAGAACAAGCTACTTTTCATGTGATGAGTCTTATTTTGAGTATAATGAGATTTGTTTTGACTAGAAATAAGACAAATATTCTTGGTAAGATAATTGAGTTTTTGCAGTGTGATTCCCTATGTTATTGTGTTTTTTGTTTTTTTAGGTTCGCAGGGATTTGATCAAATCAAATCAATCACTTTAGTGTCTTTTTGCAGTTTAGAAAAAACAGAAAGAGCATCCTCCAGACATATCTTATATTCAGTCTTCAGTCTTTCAGACCAACATTTTATTTTTTATTTTTTTGCGGCCACATCATTGCACAGCCGTTGTGGCATTTGCTCATATTGCCCTGTGGCCAGTGTGTCCCTGGCAGTAGCTCAGAGGACAGTTTGCAGACTGATCAGAGTCTACAGTCACTCAGATAACCAACAGGGCTGAATCCAGCAGAACATCTTCAGGACCAGGAGATGGGCGCCGTGAGTGCAGCTGGTGAATCTGCAGAACTGATGAGGCGTTTCCATGTCGACATTGACCAGCAGAACTGAGGCTGTGATTCCTAATGAAAAGCCCAGTGAGTGTCCAGAATAGAGGGAGTAGGAGAATAATGCTATATCACCACACTGTGACAATATCAAGAAGGAACATCCCTTTACTTCTCAGGATGGCTTTGTCTGTTACCATGGAGAACATTGGGATTGTGTTCATGTAGGACATAGAGATAGTGTCTCCTGACTCCTGTCAGGTTGTAAAGTCTGGTAACTACTTATTCTTAAGTAGGTTGAGAGAGAAGAGAGCCTGGGCCATTGAGCAGTCAGAGACATGCTTCTATAGACAACCACAAACCTGAAAACCCCTTGATGTTATTGACTCAGACACAGTTGAGCTCTCACTATTTGTGAGAAAGAATACTAGAGAGAAAGTTTTACAAGAGACACAGACAAACCAAACCAAACCAAAAACATTTAACAACACAACAGCCTACTGTGCTGCATGAAAAAAAACAAATTATTCATTCATAATGAAGCACAGATGCTGAAATCATAAATAAAGGGGAGCTGTTTCCCTCGCTAAGCTATGCTAACAGTAGCTGTAATGCACAAATATGCAGTTGGTCTTAATCAATTAATTTAGAGGAAGTGCATTATAAGTGCTATAAGTTCATTTTTTAAATAAATATGCTTATAATGGTATATAATCATATCTTAAAACGTAATGGCAACCATGTCCTTGTCAATCATAGTGAACTTTGTGATGGCTGCAGCAATCATTGCCCTGCACAACATTTACTCTTACTTTTTTAGTAACAACAATGATTTAAACAGTATTTGTTTGAATCAATAGTGAGAGAGACACACTCACATAGACACACAGACACACAAAGGACGGCTGGTGAGGTTCAGAGCCGGTGCTAGTGTCTGCTTTCATCTTCTCCACAGTGGGAAAGAAAGAGAAAGAGATGAGAAAGAGTAAAAGATGAAAAAGCTGCAAAGCTGGACTGAAAAGCCACTTAGAGGTGTTCCCTCATAGCTGCTCTGTTTCACAACAGAAAAAAAGAAAAGAAAGAAACTATGAGAATTCATGTGTGTGCGCTAATGACAGAGCTGACATCATGACATCAGCGTTTTCTCCTGTGATGAGGATGTCATCCTTTCAGCGTTAGCTTCTTACATACATGTTTTAGTAGATAGATATTCACAAGTTGTAATTATCATATATTCCCAATTCTGTCCTGTCCTGAAATCTGGGTCCTGCAACAAGAGTGTAGGTTTGGTCCCAACACAGCACGAGACAGTAGCTGTGTGTCCAACCGTCCCATTTCAGAGACCCCTTCAATTGTGGCCAGTGTTGGTCATGTTATTGGTAAAGTAACTAATTACCATGAAAAGTAACTAATGCATTACTTTTCTATACAATGCTCAAATATGTTACATTTCTTGGACTCGCCATCCTAACCAAAACCTCAACGTCCTGTTTATAACTCACTAACTATTCCTTCCCACAAGCAGACTTCACAACATGGTACGCTACGGAGGCTCATTTCTTGGGGATTTCTTGGTTTCCCTCATCAAATTCATCAAATACACAATCCAAAAACCCCAAAACGCTCTGGTGGACAAGTTGTGACCTGCACATTCACCACACTATGAGATAATAACAGAACGTTACCAGACAGAGTTGTTTTAGAGGTAAATTCATGCAAAACCGCTGATGTGCGTTGCCTTCAGGGACAGTTTTTCAGCAAGCAGACTCTGTATTTACCTCGAAAACAACTCAGTCTCGTAACGTTCTGTTATTATCTCATAGTGTGGTGAATGTGCAGGTCACAACTTGTCCACCAGAGCGTTGTGGAGTTGTTGGATTGTGTATTTGATGAGTTTGATGAGGGAAACCAAGAAATACCATTAGCCTCCGTAGCGTAGCTCTGAGCAGCTCGCCGCTCTGCTCCACTGTTCTAAAAATAGCTTGCACCGACAATTAAAGGTAACAAACCTACTGCTATGACTATAGCAATTATGGCAATGGGCCAATTTGCTAAAATATTGAACTATCCCTTTAAGAGTTAAGTTAAAGGAACAGTCTGCTTTGTTCGTTGCAGTTTTTAAACACAACATTTGATTTGGGCCCCTCCTCTCAGCACACGCTCCCTGGCAGCAGTTGTTAGGACGCGATGCGCCGGTGTTTCTCAGTCAGGGAGAGCATAGACCTGACTGAGAGTTTGAATTTGAGTTAATATAAGATAATGAATTGGTTAAAAAGGAAAACAACCAAGGCATTGATGATGGTTGTAATCCAGACTGTCCGGCCGGTCAGCGTCAGCTTTTTACTCGTCGGTTCATGACAAACAGAGATTTTGTTTTAGTTTTTGTTGTCAGTGCTTCTTAAATTTACATTCTCGTTACAAATTAGTCACAGAATAAAGGGTCGTCAATGAAAAGTTTTTGTTGACAAAATTAACACTGCTCCACAATGAAATAGATTTCCCCAGTTGCACAGAGCCTCCATGTCAGACCTTGGAGATGAGCTGGAATCTTGCCACCCAACATCACAGCTGGTTTGTACTAACACTTCTGTGGCTGAGTACTGTTCCCTGCAAACAGGTTACAAAAGCAGAGTTGACGGTGTATTCACAGCCTCCAAAATCACACAGAACAAACCACAACACAAAAACACTGTAGCTGAGGACACATTTGTCAGCTCCCAACAAAACCACATCCAGCTTTTCTTTTTTTTTCCTACAGTGTAATTGTCATTTTTGTCCCCATGCCACAGTGCTAGCCAATGTCACTTCCGATATTTGGCTGCCTCCACTGTCAGCAGGCTATGAAATTGTAATAATTACTTTGTAATGCTAAAATGAATTAAGTGAGGCTATTAGCATCAATAGCAAATCAGACATTCTCGGCGAGGACTGTGTGTACCGATTTGCAATCTGCCACCTACTGAGTCATTCTGCTTTTAGCTTTGACTGACACTGACAGTGATTTCAGTTGGACAGAAGACAGAGAGTCCATCTGTGGTGTGTCTAATAAACCTTCATTGGACACCCAAAGTAGTCTGAAGACACATTTTGCGTGTGTGTGTGTGGGGGGGGGACACACAAGTAGATATTTGATGTGTGTTCTACTCTGCACATATTTGACTGCACATTTAACCTCTTTGTCAATCTGTTCATGTATATTTATATTGTATCTATTTTATGATCCGTACACTGTTACATGTTAGAAAATAACAACTTCAGCTCTCGTTACCAGTTGCAAAGCCTCAGTGGGTCTCAGGCCTTACAGATGGACCTTGGTGTTCATCATAGCTGGTCTGGGGTCAGTCAAGTCTCTCCTCTTACCACGGCCCAGATCAGACAGAAACATCTTATTCCACTCGCCTTGAAGAGTCTCCGTCCTAACCTCCTGTGAGAGACGAGCCGTAGGTCATTTCTGCAGCGGGTCGTCATGACCCCTTGGTACGTTCTGTTGCTAAGCAACACGTAGAGGTCATACAGTACCAGAAGAGATGGAGAGGCACTGTGACGTATAGTGTATGTCCACTTTGGGGAAGTTGTGGTGGGTGGTTGGACGTGACAGAGGAGAGCGAGACACAGCTCATTCAGCAGGGTTAACCATATTGTTATTAGCGTTACCATGACAACGGCAATCTTCTCATTTCGAGAAAGCACTTTTTTTTTCCTTTTTTTTTTACTGTGGCGACACGGGGGTTATTACTATGTCAGGAGGAGGGACACGGCCTACAACCATTGGCTAATAAGCCAGAGAAGCAGAAGCTTGTGTTCAATGTGGCGCCTCATACCACTACATTACCAAATCACCATCTTTTTTACACCTAAATCTAACCAAGCCGAGGCAATTATTAGAGTAACCATGGCAACAGCCGGTATGCTGCTCTGGGAACAGTGGCATGTTTATTAATTGAGGTCTGGTCAGATGTAGGGATGCTGTTTCAGGAGGAACCGGTAATGCCGATACAGATACATGGACAAATGATTTAGGATTTTTTTCTCTCTTTTCTCATTTCATTTTATTATTATTTTTTTTTCCTTTCCTGTTTTGATTTACCATGTATATAATATTTTTCTTTTCTTTTCTCTGCTGATATGAATTTGTCGGTAACTTAGCCTACTTGTCTGTAAGGGTATTATTGGGTGGGGATGGGTGGTGGGAGGGGAGGGGGAGAAAAAACACTTATATACTATTGACTTGTAAACTAAAGACTCAAAGTGGATTAAAAATATACATATATAAAAAAATAAGCTAAAGAAGTCATGTCTTCACTCACATTCACATTCCACAAACACATTACCCACTGTCGCCTGTCTGCGTGCTGTTGTGTGGATCCTCTGATGGTAATTGAGGTGAGGCTGTGTTCGCCCTGCCTGCTGTACAGAACAGAATTAACGTCAATTCATTTGTCTGCTTATCACTTAAGCTGGAACCTGTGGCTTAACCCAGGTAATAAAGACATGTCTGTCATATCCATGAGAGCGAGGAGGGGGGATGATGGGAAACAGGGAACTGAACTAAATCAACTGTGATAGTTCTCATATATTTGAAACCTGATTTTGCTTTTATAGTTACATATCAGCCACTAGACTATATTAACTGCTGTTTGAGGGTCAGCATCTGCTTTTGTAGAAAACGTGATCACAGTCATTGTCTATAGAATCCGAAATGTGTGAGAGTTCTTTGTGGTCGGCCCTGCTGAGGAGTTTCTATCCACAGTCTCCAAGGAATTTCTAGAACAGAAACGTATTAATATTAAAAAAGGCCTCACATTTGGCACTTTTTCCTGTGTTTCACTTTTTATTAAGTGTTGATCCGTACGAGGAAATATTTGTGGTTTTAAGAACTAGAATATCTCCCAGTGTAGTTTCACATCTCTGTCTCTCAGGCTTCTCTACGGAGCGAAGAGGAGGGTCTGACCCTCGCTTCTGATTGGCTCACATCCAATTAAGATATAGCCCGCTTTAAGGAAACAATCAAAGAAACAGAATCCTCAAAGGTTGGATGCTGAGCAGGTGAGTGGAGGCTGGTTTGTGACATCACAAAGTTACAGAGGTCCTGACCGCTGATTGTAATGGTCAGTTTCTGGATCCAAGGCTGGACTTTAGTTAGAATTAGAAGACGCTTCACCTCTCATCCAAGAGGCTTCATCAGTTCATGTACGCATCTGACCAGGCTGGGACTGGTCAGTTCATTTGCAAAAGCAGATAAATGCCATTTTGAAAAAAATGAGCTGATGCTTTTGAATTATTCTTTGCATAGTGTTGTCTTCAATAAAGCTTTTTTTTTTTCCCAGCAACATCTTTTTGTTATGTATCATCTCTTTGGTCAAAGCCACTCAACCTTGGTTTGACTGATATCACCTGGTGTAAATAATAATTTTTAAAAAAGTAGTTAAAGCAGAAGTAAGCAATATTTTTGTGTTAATATAAGTCTTAAATAGTTATATCTTCCGACAGCAATCACTTACATAGAGTGTTTGGACCGAAATACGGGTCTGTCAGTCACTCTGCTCTGCTCTGAGCCGAGGAGAAAACTTTTCTTGTATCCTACAATTTTTATCCAATGAGGAGAGAGAACGGCATGAAGGGCTGTGTGTGCATCCAAGGGATGCGCGTGAATGTGGTGACGTAGGGACGAGGATCTATTGATCCATGACGAGGGCGGGGACTGCTAACTCCGTCGGCTGACAAGAAGTTATGGTGCGTTCAAGGCAGCCCGTTACTCGTGTTTTTCCGACCTGTGAAGTCGTACCAGTTTGATCTGGTACGAGTTCACGGGTCGGAAGTTACGAGTGGCCGTTATAGTGACTTTCACAGGTAAAACAGGTCGGAGACACGCGAGTTGCGGGTTGCCTGGAACGCTACAAAGTCGTAAGTCGTGACTTGAAGCTGTCTCTTACGGTTTCAACAGCCTGCCTGGAACGCAGCATTAGTCAAAACGACCGGATCGCTTACTTCTGCTTTAAAGGAGTTATCTGCTTTTGCAAATGAACTCTTCATGTGTTTCTCTGTGGACTTAATATTTTCAATGTTATGGAACCTTCATTGAAGTAGCTAGTCATCAAAGGAAGGGTTTATGTCTGAGTCCTTCTCAGTCACTTAGAATTATATAAATAGCCGAATGTGAAATTGAAATATCTTAAAATAAGAAATATAAAATTGAATCTATTGTACCATTCCTTGTTATGGGGCCAAGGTGTACATAATGCACCTTGCTTTGGTTAGACAATACAATATCCTGAAGAGAACCACAGGGTCATTGAGAGGAAGAAAGATGAACAAGATAAAATATGTTTTATCTAATTCCTTCTACAGTAGATACTTTTGGGAAACAGTTACACCTCGGGGTCAGTTGAGCTTAGTTTGTTATTTTATTCATGAGAACTTCTGTGTCTCTGCTCATTTTGTATTTCCACTCCACCGTCACCTGGAGACGGAGAGCTGTCCGGAGCCGGTGAGCATGTGGAGTTTGGGTGAGGGATGGATGTGATGGCACTCACCTCGACAGCTTGACAAATGACGGCCATGATGTTCCTCGGTACCTGCCTGCCAACCTATAAGCCTCATTGACTGTGTGTGTGTGTGTGTGTGTGTGTGTGAGAGAGTGTGTGTGTAGTACTGCTGATGAGTTGTTGGCACTAAAGACGGTCACATTCAACACACTTATGACCTGACAGTGACGTCTCCAACGAGGCTCAGTGGGCTTCACTAAGGAGACATGTAGAGATTTAGTTTTGGAAAGCACAGTGTACGTCATACATCAACGGTAAAGGTAGGGGGAAAAAATGATCCATCCTGTCCACACTAGCATTCATCAACAATTTTGACATTTTGGGCTCTTTTTCTTCCTTAACATGTATTATTTCAGAAAAGTCAAAAGAAATGGTAGATAATTGTGTCTCTTTCGTCAGTAGATTTCTCCTAAATTCACCAAAAGTTAACAGCTACTGTGACATACTGTGCTGTGTCTGTTGTCTGACCCATGTCCTGTCAGGTATCATTGTAAAGCTCTCTCTCTCCTAAAAAAAGATGATGTAGGCTCCAAAAATTGTCATTTCCTCCGTGTCCGCAACCAATCGTAAAAGTATGATTTACATTAACAATCTATGGAATTTTACAGTATAAGGGCCCTAGTTTCTTAGACCGAGCGAAGTCTAACCTCAGGGCAGCTTCGCCACGCCAACGGGGCGTGGACCAGGTCCATTTCGCAAGATTGGTGGGCCGCGCAGTCAGACTTAGACCAGCGCAAGCCCTCCCCTCGTCCCTCCCACCGGCGCAAACGGCGAAGAGGGAGGAGAGAGGGCGGGAGGGAGACAGGAGGAGGAGAGAAAGGCGTGGAGTGGGTTTGACACAGCCGAGTCAGATCTTCACCAATCAAATGAGCTCCTCTCCTCACCTTTAACTGCGCGGAGGGCGATGCGCTGCAAGTTTGTCATTTTATACTTGGACATGGACGGAGGAGACAGCGACGCCAGAGGCCGAACCTCTCCCCGGAGTAAACAGCTGTTTTGGTCCGGAGGTCCGAGTGACCAATAATGAGTTTACTAATAATAATACAAATATCCTTAATCAGGTTTGATCTGATACACTGAGAACCGCTGCCCAATGTAAGAAACAACAACTAATAAACGAAACTCACATTTATTCAAACCCTGTGTAAGCAAGATGAGAGGTGTAATCACAACATAAACAAACACCATGCGTAACGGATGAAATCAGCGTAAAGGACGCTCTCTCTCTCTCTCTCTCTCTCTCTGTGTCCGTCTCTTTTTTTCTCTGTGATAGAGATGCTGAGTATACTGTAGTAGGCTATATACTGACTATCTGATACAGAGGTTGTTGTGGTGGACTAAGAGAGATGAAGATTTGTGTTTTGTTTTTCATTACGGCTGCCTGATGCGGTCGCTCGCGCTAATGAATTAATAAGTAAATAAATAAATAAAGCGATCATCACAAGGGCAGAGTGGTATCTCAACACGGCAGCGACATGCAGTCATCCACCCTCAGTCCTGCTTTTGGGACATCCACAGCTGCTTTTCAGTGCCAGTTCGTCCCTGCTGTGTTCATTCAGGTGGAGTTTCCATTACGCGTGCCACAGCCTTTGATCTCTGCTTTGATCTGACGTCAGATGTGACGGGACAATCTATATAGATATAAATTCACTGTTGATTCCATTAGTTGCATTAAATAGTGGTTATTGTGGATATTTATTGCATTGAAATGTGTCTGGAACTGTGGAGATCTGCCTGTGAGGTCTTGGTGACGTGTGTGCACTGCAGGTCAGTCAGCCAAACTTCCACTGCACCTGCTGCGCTCCGCTCTGCGCTGAGACTAGACCAGGTTGGAGGTGGCGAGCTTTCAGCGCAACCTCGGCGAGACATTTTCGCACAAAACTTCCACTGCACCAAGCTGAATCTGTGACGCCTCCCCCTGCTGCGCGGCCACGCCTATCTCAGCGCAGCGCGATCTGCCAATCTTCCAATCTGACTTTGCGCTAGGCTGCACTGGTCGAAACTTGCATTAGACCGGCTGCACTACCTTGCGCCACCTGCGCTGCGCCAGCAAACTAGGGCCCTAAGTCTTTAAAGGCCGTTTTCTCAAAATTAGTTTTTCGTCAGAATCTGAGCCTGAAATCTCCACTTCAGCATCACTTAGAGAGACCAAACCTTCCAGTTTCATTCCTGTCTATACTGAAGGTTTATGCAGAGGGGTTTGTTGATATATCATTCAAAGAATGATTTATACAACATTTTATACCTAAAAACATGGCAAAATTTTAGTTTTTAGGGCTGGTTCTCATTTACAAAGTGATAAAAAGAGATATCCAAAATCTCCTCTGTAAAAACTTCTGACTCTAATACGTCAACAAAATAAAACAAGAATTTTGAAAGGGCCTTTATCCATTTTTCAGATTTTGGCTCTGGAAATGTATGCAGATTAGCACATATTTCATTAGATAGTGCCTCATTTAAACATACAATTTGACAAAACTTGTAATACAAAATATATTTGTCTTAATGCAAGTGATACAATTGGGAAGTTTCATGCTACAATGTTTACACTATCCCCCCCTAAATCAATACAGTAAGTTGTGATGTGTGCATGTGGAGGAGCTGGGGTTGTTGGAGGGCATCGTCAATGTGCTTTACTCATTAAGCAAATAATGTAACAGGAGTAATTCAACAGAAGTCTCATTTGATCCAGACTAATTAGTGGCACATTATTATTTAACTGCATATTACTGATTTCCCTGTGTTTGCATAAAGCAGCAACTCCACTCTTGTTTCTCCCTGCCTCATCTTTTTCTACACTAAGCGCACACGCTGGCTCCAGCTCTGCACTAATCACACTTTTACCCTCAGTTTGGTGTCGATCTTCTCATCTCTGTCTCAGTAAGAGATGAAATATGATTATTTGCCAAAATGCTTTTCTGTGCACGTTTTTTTTTTTTTTTCCCTCCGCAAGCTATCCAACAGTTGAAGTCTTCCTTCTGCCAGCTCCTGCTGACCAAGAATGCTTTCAGGCAATTTCAGAAAATGTCAACAACACTCTCTCTGCCCGCGCTTGTATCCCTGTTGCACTCAAGCAGGAGGTTCCATGTGAGGGTGTTGAGGTAGGTGGGTGGGTGGGTGTGGGTGTGGGGGGGGAGTTAGTGGGTGTCTTGAGAGTGTACAGAACCTGTTATAATGGACAAGCACTTGGCACCTTTTCCCCCCGGAGAGGCTACAATGGCCACAGCCCAATCACTGTCTGCTGAGGCACCGGAGCCTGCTGCTGGCTCCTTCCTCCGAATCCACAACCCCCCCCCTGCCTGCCCCCCCCCCCCCCCCCCTCTCTCTCTACCCCCGGTCAGCCCATAGAACGCTGCTGCCAAGCCAAACACTCACTGATGAAAAACAAATACAATGCTGTCAGCCTCGCCACACACACGGGCGGCAAATGACTCAGGGAATCTAAACTTGTGATGCAGGCCCCCCCATCTCAAACAGTTGTACATGTCACCGTATAGCAGGTTAAAGGGATAGTTCACCCAAAATTCAAATTTCACTCATCATCTACTCACCCTCATGTCGACTAAGAGCTGTGAGTATTTTCAGAGTCCTCCGTCCCTTCTCTGAGTTACGGGGGGGGGTCTGAGCAGCAGTATTTGTCCATATAATGGTTGTCAATGGATACCAACTTTCTTCGTCGAAAAAACACACCAAAAAACATCCAAATACCTCCATACTGCTCGTCTGTAATGTCCCTCTTGTATTGAAGCCCCGACATGAGAAATTGTTCCGCCGGTGCGTGATTTGCACTGACACAGGAAGAGCAGTGAACTGAGACACTGGGAGCTTCCGCTACAAACAAGCTTAAAATATAGACTTATTTAATTTTTTTCAGAACAATTTCTCATGTCGAGGCTTCAATACAAGAGGGACATTACAGACGAGCAGTATGGAGGTATTTAGATGTTTTTTGGTGTGTCTTTTTGGACGAAGAAAGTTGGTATCCACTGACAACCATTATATGGACAAATACTGCTGCGTGGACCCCCCGTAACTCAGAGAAGGAACGGAGGACTCTGAAAATTCTCACAGCTCTTAGTCGACATGAGAGTGAGTAGATAATGAGTGAAATTTGAATTTTGGGTGAACTATCCCTTTAACAATGTCATGGGCACATAACTATTGCGTATTCTATAAACATCTCCCAGGAGGGCTCCTGTTTAACTGCTCGACAAAAAAACTCCCCTGATCTGTTTGCATTACAATTAGCATCACATTAGCATGCCAGTCATGTAGGCTACAGTGGGGGCCACCATAGTCTTTCTGCAGGTCTCTCGGGTGCAGCTATTGTGCAACCTTTGCGGCTTATAGTAAAATAAAACAACCTGGTTCCTTTTTGAGTTTGCTCTCCACTTGTTCTCCGTTGTCTTTTATAATAGTCCACGCTGAGCCGATGAGCAGTCTTCATGGCGGCTTCACAGAGAAAAGGGATCAATGTGAGAGCCACTGGAGGGTGCATTAGTGGATTCACAACAACTGGGTCCCTCTCTCTGTTCATACTGTATCAAAGGCATCTAATTAGGCTTATGGGTAGGGAGAGAACAATGCGGTATAGGTTGAAGAAGTCGCTTCTGGATGAGAGTATACTGACAGAAGCAGGGAGGGGGGAGAAGTGCTTTGCTGCTTCTCGGTAGGTGGGAGTGAACGGAGACGGTGCATCTTCCAGTTCATGTGTTTTATATTCAATCAGAAAGATCATTTCATCCAAGGTTTGATGCACTGCAGATGATCGCGGGCCTCGGTGTTTGCTGAAAACAGGGAATGCATCTCTTTTAAAACGCTGAATAATAACCTATATTTTACCCAGAAGGCTGCACGGGAGAAAACAGAGAGGAGGTGACAGTCGAAAAAAGAAGCTTTTCCGGAGCGTTAGACTGTATCCCACAGCCTCCAACAGATGGGAGTCACTCAGCTGTCAAGAAAGTTTTTTTTTAACACTGAGGAATATCATTGAGGCAGGACATGTTCTACTAGTCTTTATATTAATACAATGAAAGTACCAAAGCTTCAATAAGAAATTCACACAACTTTTTTTCAGATACTGAGCCTTAAAAACACCTGTCACAACTTTGCGATGTCACAAGAAAGCCATCCCACCCTCAGCCTAGTGTAGACACCTTCCCACCTTGCAGGACAGGGTTTCTCTGAGTGTTTACCTTTACTGCATATTTGTACTGGATCGCTCAGGAAACAGTCAACCAGTCAGAACAATGGCTCAGAGCCTCCTCTCTTCTGATTGGCTCCCTGGGCCTTGTTACTAGAGCTCCAGAGCAGACACGTGCACACATAGGGCCCAAAGGGTGCTTGAGCCCCTGCCCTTTTTTGCCTCGTATTAAAAAGTGCCCTTTTTTATGTTTTTTTTTTTTTTTTAATAAATGCATTCCTGTTGTGCATGAGGATGTAAACAACCGCGCTGTAAAAATGCCACGGTTATCTACCGTACGCTTTTCCTTGTAATAGCTACACACGGTATTGTGTATGTACGTTGGTCTGTGTGTTGTCCGCTGCTGCTCCGCTCTGTCCCTCACTGAGGGGCGGGGCTGCCCCGCGGCGCGCGCCCCCTCACATGCACGTCCAGCACGTCCAGAGAGAGAGAGAGAGAGAGAAGCTGCTGCCTCATCGATAACCCGCACATATATGAGACGTGACAGTGGAGCGACTTGTGTCGAATCTCGTGAGTTATAAATCCACCAACATAACTTCCTTGTCGGTTCTGACAAGTCGCCGTCCACTTATTCAACGAGCTTAATATGAGTCATATTTAAGAAAAGCGCCCATTTGTGTTTGTTTAGCTAACTGCTTGTTAAGAGTTAAGCCCCACCCCGTCCTCTGTCTAACATCACCTGAATGTAGTGAACAGCAGCAGCAAAAGGAGGAATCACTCACTCAGCTTGATTTCACTGACTATTTGAATTTGTTTCCAGATATTGAGTTACTGGTAATTGTGACTTTGCTGTTGTAAATATTGCTGCTGTTGGTAAATATGCACAGTAGCAGTCACAGTAGTCATTTCTTGGTTTTGTGTGTGTAGCCTGTAGGCTTAGCCTACTTTTTTTTTTTTTTTTTTTTTTTTTTTCTGCAAGCCATGTTAAAGGGACAACGAGGAGTTTCTATTCGGTTATAAAAAAGTCTCACGTTAATGTGGATGAATCTCCGCTACCCACACTTGTTAATGGGCCCATTTTCGCTAAATATATCGATCTGTCTCTATCGTTATTTTGTTATTATTAGTGGTGGCGGAAACGCTGGTCGAGCCGACCAGCGTTTCCTTCGTGGCGAGTTATGAGAATAACGCCGCAGAATCGCCGTTTATGGTCGGAACTACGATGGTATGTGAACCTCTTTGAACCTCTGACTTTAATTTTTGATGAATGAAAACATGAGTCTGTCTTGCGCCGGTCAAAAAAATGTACGGTGCGCGCGGAGGCTCATAAATGTAGTGTGAAAACGCTTCGCTTTTCCAAAACTCCTCGTTGTCCCTTTAATGTGCACCCAATACCATATTAGCCTTAGCCACCAGTTCAGAAGTCATGACTGTTTCGGGAAGTTGGGAAATTGGTTCAGCATGTTGACTGCAGTCCTGAAGGCGTGCAGGCTTTCTCTACCGACTAAATAGTAACTGTAATTTATTTTAATTAATTTATTTTGATATTAAGGCCTGAAAAAATTGTACACTGCCCTTTTCTGATGTTGAGCCCCTGCCCCTCTATAGTCATGTGCACGTCCCTGCTCCAGAGAGAAGCCTGAGGGAGGAGATGGAAAACAATTTTGAGCTGGTTTTGGCTCTTAAAACCACAGAGATATTACAAGGAAATGAGAACATCAGTATATCCCATCCACTGAAATGAGTGGAATAATGGATCACTGATGTGATCAAGAATGTTTCAATGAGCCACAAATACCACACTGCTATCAGCGTGTCATCAGGCTTGTTGAACAGCATGTTCTCCTCCAATCAACAATAGTTAACATGTGCAAGTCACACAAATAACTGTTTAGCTGTGATCTGGTAAATCTGCATTCAACTTCATTCCCAGAGAGATCTTCAAAGGCAGAACGCAGCAATATTGGTTTACTGCTAATTATATCATTTTTAGCAGTGGGAAAACGTTTTTTTTTTCTTTCTATACATAATTTTCACCTTTGTTGTGTTTTTTTGTTGTTGTTATTGTTGTTGTTAATGTTGTTGTTGCTACTGTTTTTGTTTCGTTATTGTTGCTGTTGCTGTTGTTTTTTTGTGTCCTTCCTTTTTGGTTAAACTTTGCATGTATACCATTATATTTATTTGTTATAACTATGGATTTGTATCAATGATTTAGATTTTTACATAGAGCCTATAAATTATATCACTGTTTTCCTGCTGCTCCAGGGCTCTAAATTGTCTTTTTTTTTATCATCAGCCAATGTGGCTGGTAAGTTTCAGAAGTTACCAGCCATTCAGAATGTCCACTTTCTACCTCCTGGATAATAGATCCATGGTCTACCCAGGTAAACACACACACATGAGGTAAGTCTGCAGTAAATGAGCTTAGATATACTGTATCATAGCGTGGTGTTCATGGGAAATGAAGCGCACACAGAGACTGACCAGGAACCGAGCTACAGGGAGAACGGCTCTGAACGACAGGCCATACAGTTACCTCATTCATCACCGGGCCAAACTGACTGGAAAGTTTTTATTGATACCCACCAAAGTGAATTTTAACCCACATTTGGCAGGTTGGCAGGTGTTAATTTAGAGCGCTGATTCCTATATCCTGCTGTAGTGTAAACACAACAATAGTTGGTGCTTGTGTGACTGTTAATTAAAATAAATTAGCTATGTCGGAGTAAAAAAAATAAAAAAAATAAATGGACCCATATTTGTCATTGAAGATAAGTGTAAACACATTTTATTTAAACCAAACAATATAAAAAGTTCAATCTGATTTGCCTTTAAAAGACACGGGGGCATTGTATACCATGGCAGGTAGAGCAGGTGCACCATAAACGTAGGCTATAGTCCTCGCTGCAGCCAGCACTGATAGTTATGCACATAAAGAAAGCCCAGCATATCGATTAAACATGGAGAGTTAGTCAGTAATGTTGGAGAAGACGTGTGAGTGGCAGTGTTACCAGAAAAGTTAAGTACAACCAAATAAAACCCACCAGACAAAACAATGTGGTGGAAGTGGGAAGGGCACCAGAAACCCAGGTGCACCAGGACCGACTCTACCCTCCAGGACCCGGAGGGGAAAAAGAACAGAAGCGACAACCGAGGACAAAGCCCCAGAGGCCACAGCAGAGCCAGAGCTCCAACACAAGTGTGACACACGGTGAGAGACGCAGAGGTCAGTGTCGCTTGTTTTCCACCCTCCTCCCTCCCTTTCCTCCCCCCCCCTCTTTGCTCAGCTACCAACTCCTCCTCATCTTTTATGTTCCTGGCAGTAACACAGAAAGTCCTGTCCTGTGCACTTTGATTTAGACCCAGATGCGAGACGTATATAACCGACGGACCAAAGAGACGAACAGATTAATGCGGAAGGCAAACAGCATCCTGGTGACAAATATAAAAGGTCCTCCAACTTCCAGCTTTTCTCTGGGAGGGGGTGGGGTGGGGAGGCGTTTTAATGGATGTTCCAGCGTCACAGTGATTCCTGCTTGAAAACAGCCCCTCTCTTCTGTTTGGCTAAGGAGGCCAATGTCAGCAAAAGTCCCTGAAGCAACAGCTGGCTAAATAAGCCTTGTCAGGTTCCAGCTATCAAAGTCAAGGTCTATATAGGGAGATTTATACCCCCACGCCACTGTTGTTGTTTGAATACCCCCGAAGAGAGCCCCCCTCGAGATCTTATGTGGAGTTAAGACGCTGCGAAGATCCATGCGGGGACTGAACTAACCCAGCAGACAGCAGCTCTGTCAGTGCTGTGTTTGAGGAGGGCCCGCAATAAGTCCGTGTGTCACCGCAGAGCAAATGTTTTAATCGGAGAGAAAACAACACCTCGGAGATTTATCCACTGCTCTATTGACTCCCATGTAGACTCAACAGTAAGTGCTCATCAAGTGCTGTTTGAGTCTGTCACTTTGGGGGCGCACGGTGAGAGGACGGGTTAACCCCGTTCGACCTCCCCCCTCCATGTGTTGTTAATCCGGGGCGACACTGTTTCAGTCAATACGCGGCATCGTTCGGCGCCGCCTGCGTGAGTGATGGATTGACTGCGGTCGTCGTCGTCGGGCTGTTGCACGGTACTGATGGATGGAGGCAAAACCAAATAAGCCAGCGCTTGGAAAACATTTTTATCTTTAAACGGCTCATCATCAGTCTCTGTCTCTTTTTGTTCACACATGGACGAGACGATGGAGACAAACGTGCATGTTTCACAGTTTTTTAGACAGCAAGAAATGAGTGTTTCAAAAAGGCGAGTTCACCAGAATGATGGAAATAATTAATTGTTACCACGGAAACCACACAGGCCAGTTCTGAAAGAAAAATTGTGAAAGACGTGGCAGAGGTAGAATTTTGGATGAGGATCATGAACAGTTTCCTTGTGCTGAGTTTGGAGGAATAGTATGGAATAGTAGGAATAGGACGAGGATGAAACAAGTTTGTTTTTATCAGGTAACAGACAGGAAATAATTATGACTAAAGAAATATGGGAATGATTCTGCCTGAACAGCAGTGTCAGCTTTTAATAGCCTTGGATGTTGGGTCTAATTGATATTCGTGTTGCTGTTAGCTGTTAACAGGTTTGGAGGACAAAAAGGTAAAATGTTCCTCCACAGAGCCATATAAATTCATAGCAGTGCTTCATTGTTATTGCAGGAAGAGTTGGAGTCATAACACACTTTATAGAGTTAAAAGCCTCCTCCTGAAACCTGAAGAGTGCGAAGCAGAGCTAACAGAGATGAAATCTCAGCATATAGTGCTGTGGTTGTACCTTAAAACTCATGAGAACCTCCACCTCTGGAAACACAGTGTTCTCATTAGATAGGCGGGCTCTAAAAGCATTGGCTTACTTTTCTGTCTGATTAAAGGGACAACGAGGAGTTTCTATTCAGTTATAAAAAAGTCTCACGTTAATGTGGATGAATCTCCGCTACCCACACTTGTTAATGGGCCCATTTTCGATAAATATATCGTTCTGTCTCTATCGTTATTTTGTTATTATTAGTGGTGGTGGAAATGCTGGTCGAGCCAGCATTTCCTTCGTGGCGAGTCATGAGAATAACGCAGCCGAATCGCCATTTATGGTCGGAACTACGACGGTATGTGAACCTCTTTGAACCTCTGACTTTAATTCTTGATGAATGAAAACATGAGTCTGCCTTGCGGACAAAGTATTTTACGGTGCGCGCGGAGGCTCATAAATGTAGTGTGAAAACGCTTTGCTTTTCCAAAACTCCTCGTTGTCCCTTTAACGTGGTATTGTGTCTGGTATCTCGTTTTTTCTGTGCAGGATAAAATGTGAATAAATAGAAGAGCAGATATAAGCAAAATATATATATATTTTTTTAAATATTTGATCTAACACAGGCTACAAAGTGCATAGGCATCATTGACATACTGTTAGTAGTATTATTCATGTAGTAGTATGTTAGTAGTATTCATGTCATGTGAATATATGTGCCAAATATGAATAAGTTAAACTCAGGTATTACTAAGATACCATGTCCATGTGAATGTGATGGACACACCTGTGGACATTTAAGATGTCTTTAAGAGCTGTAGGACGTCCTGAAACAAGATGTGCTATTTTATTCTGAGTTTTTACGTGTTTTTCCTGGGAGCAACACGAGGCAAGGGAAGGACATGATGCTTGCAACCCTAACAACACAAATGTCATAATTTTAACCAGAGCATTTAAGAATTTTGTGGAAAAAAATGTTTTTTGTTTTATTTTGTGTAGATGCTCCTGATTAAGTCAAAAAGCAGCACAACAACAGCCACAACACTGATGCTTAACTAGCTCTTCTTCTGTGGCGGTGACTGCTGGCATTTTAATTATATTAAAGGGGCGGGATGTAAAAATGAATAAATTAAATATTTATACATGACAGCAACACACACAGATCCAAACCATGACAAATACAAACAATACAACAAACAAGCAAAACAAAAACTAATTATTAACATGTGTCACAACAACACAACAACGCCAGGTTTACATTTTCCTATATGCAGAGCTGGATCAGGTTTCTAAATAAAACAAAAACATAGATGATGATCTGATTTTGTAGTCAATCAAATTAATATGTGTTATGATTATAATATGCACCCACACACCGTTATATAAATTATGTTAATTGTATTGGGGATTTTTTAATTGTAGTGGGAGTGATAAAAGCTCTGTGAAGAATGTTCAACTGTAAACCTCTACCTTGGAATGACTTTGAGGTTTTCGAGGAAGCAGTTTTAATTACATAGAAAATTAGGAACCACTCTTGAGTGCAGGATGAGTCATCACACATTTAAAAAGAAAATGTTACAGGAAGAGAAAATACTTTGAGGTAAATTGTATCTTACAGCTTCTGTCACATACTAATGAGGAGATTTCCACCTTAACCCTGAGACCAGACACATTGCTGTGGTCCAGGCCTTTAAAACAAGTTGTACTTCTCAAGCTGACTGTATGGGAGGAGAGGATGGAGGAAGTCCATGAGAGGAAGCTGGGGAAGAACCAACCCCTCATCCGTGAGTGCCAGCAGTTGGGATGGCGGGCATGGAATTTGTCGGTGGATGTACAGTAGTCACATAGGAGTCACAATCACCCCTGGACTGGTTTAAATCTTATCTTTCTGGCCGCTCTCAGTTCATCCAGTTGAAAACTTTCACATCCCAACCATCTCCCCTCTCCTCTGGTGTCCCCCATGGCTCTGTACTTGGCCCCATCCTGTTCATCATCTATCTCCTCCCCCTTGGTCAGATCTTCCGTAAATTCAGCATCCACTTTCACTGTTATGCGGACGACACCCAGCTCTACCTTTCTTCCAAACCCACCTCCACCTTCCCGCCCTCCTCCCTCTGTGACTGTTTACAAGAAATCAAAACCTGGTTGTATGTGGTGCATCCGGACCCTCCGTTACACATCGTTGCCAATGAGGTGAGAGTGACGAACTCATTGTATTTCAGGCTAAGTTTATTAACCAGGTAGTTTTATCAAATCCACGAGTTTGTGGAGATGTCATTGGGTGGGTTTACATGGACAGTTTTAAACGGTTTCAAATAGGTTTGGTTTAAATAAATCTGTTTGAAGATTTCAGCTTGATCATATACATGTGTGCATGTGTGCATGCTCAAGTGTGCATGAGTACGTCAAGTCCTGAGCAATCAACCCGTTTCAAGGTATACATGACAGACAGAACGCTTTAGAAAAAGTTTAAACTACCCCCTTCATACCAATGGGAATTTCAATCAGTTTTTGAGTAATTGAGATTGTTTGAAGTGTTTATTTGGAGTATTTTCAATCGGTTTTGTCTCCCAAACCTACTGTATTTGACCGTTGAACCGTTTAAAACTGTCCATGTAAACCCACCTACTGATTCCTTCAAGTTTTATCCACCACCTTCTAGGAATGCTAAATTGCTCTCAAAGCTGTTTTTCATCCCTAAATGATTTTTGAATGAATACTGTCAGATCAGTGGCAGCAAAAGTTATTAATATGTGATTGATCAACTGATCAATCACAATATTCTGAACTATAAGCAGCACAGCTGAGAGAGAACAGAGAGCTGTTTGATCACATCACTGCTGAATACAAAGACCCTTCATATCAATGACCCGATCCAAGCAGGGGGGAGGCTACTCCTGACTCCCAGGACCAGATGCTCCCTGTTCTCCCAACCTGATGAGAGCCCCCACCCCAGATCCCCCCTTTGATGTACAGATGCCTCAGTGTCCCACAGCAACTAACCAGCCAACTCAAACACCTGAGTTCCCCCGTTCAGCGAGGGTGAGTACGGGCAATTGACGGTTTAACTCGGATTTGATTATAATCCTCAGGTCTGGATACGTCACAGTTACACACAAACACACACATGGTGTTAATTAGCGAGAACAACCTGCTGTGATGCAACACATGAAAGGAAACCACAGGGAAGTTGGATTAAGGTAGCTTTGTCATTTTAATAATGTAAGATAGACAGACAGATGGATTTATTCTACACATTCTATACATCCATCCCTCCTGGACAAACCCTACCAACTACAGTACCCACAATGCAACTCGACCACTGACATTTTAGTCTCTGGTGAGCCTTATGGATTACACAGCTTCCAAGAGCACATTTCTCTACATGAAATATGCTCTGGGGATAAAAAGATCATCAAGCAGTTACATATGTGACCCGCTCTGGCGAAATGAGTCGGAAGTCGCAACGTTCTATTTTTAGATAATCAGCTGATAACGTGGAAAATCAATAAAAACTCAAAAAAAAATTTTTTTGCTAATTTCAAAGAAATGACATTCAAAAACAATCTCTCAAAGTTTCATAGTCCAGATAATTGAGGAAAGGCACGTAAATGACTATTAAAGTTGACTTACAACTTTTAACCCTCTAGAGAGGAGCACAACATTAGGCTAAATAACTTCTGAACCTGATAGGGACGAGCTGTAAACTGCATCTGAATCGTCAGATTCTCCGGTTTCCGACGGTCCTTGAATGGTGCATTTATGACAACAAGGGTAGCCACGTGAAATTACGTAGTACGGGACCAGATGCTCAGCTGAGCTGTAGCAGCGTACTAAACCGAGCGTTAGCATCGATGCTAAACCGAACGTAGCATGCTAACGCTTGCAGATGTTTTACTAAACATGAAATATCTTCTGAACCGTTTATGATAGAGACGAGCTGTAAACAGCATCTGAATAGATACATTCTGCTTTCCGAGGGTCATTGAACGGTGCCTGCACAAGGTACGTGTAATCACATGGTACAGAACAGACGCCAGATTCACGGAAGGCTTTAAACCAGAGACGTTCTAAATTTTTTGAACACATTTTTCTCAGGTTTTCAATCGAAAGCAGTGAGTGGAAGACCATCATTAAAATCGCCATATCTTAAAAACTATCCAATGTATGACTTTGACTAGGGTATCATTTTAAAGCTTATTTTCTCCTCTTTCCATTGATACCAAAATCTCAATTTTGAAATTTGGGTCACTGCGACTCATTTTGCTGGATCAGGTCACATATAATACTGTTGATATGCTTTTTATGTTAGGATGCAGGTTTTGAACAGGACCCAAAATAGAGACGGAGACTCAGGAAACAGGTATGGTTTTATTTAGATGTATTTAATGTATGAGGAACACACAAGCAACACTGAAGGATGAAAGCAGATGAACTGGAAAACACAGAGGTAAAATACATGGGAGCGAAACGAGACACGTGAGGTCATCACAGGAGGGAGAGCACAGGAAGATCAGACTTCAAAATAAAACAGGACATAAACAGGGAACACGAGACAAACCATAACATTTTATTTCATCACTTGGAGAAAAAAAAGAGCATTGTTCCATTAAGTTCCTGTAGTGCATACATCACAGACAAGAAACTGAACAAGATGTTGAGTGTATGTTACCTGTTATTTTGTGTTAAACTGTGGCAGTTGAATGCCAGAATTTAGCAACTTATTTTTTTGTATGATTATTCATCATAATAACACAAAGAATATCACGGGAAATGAGTCAAATATCACCTTGACATTTACAAAGACATGAGCAGTTGTTCTAACAATCATCAATCACAACATCATTGTCCAGCAGCACAACCTTTCATAACCTGTGCAATCAAGATTGAAACTAATTATCAAAAGGTTGTTTTTTCTTTTCTTTTCTTTCTTTTTGGAATATTGATTCATGAGAATATCTCCTCTCTCAGGTTCAACTAACCCTGGCACTAGGCTCTGAGTCTCTCTCCTTATTGGCTAACTCTTTTTTGGGTGACATTAAAAAAATCCAGAGTATTATGTTACTTTCAATCAAAAAACACATCTATCTTCATACAATATGGGGACTTAAAACTACTTTGATACTCTCTATTGATATAGAACCTGGGCCTGCTTTGTAATCAAAGACAGCATGGCTCATCTACTTTTATGTCTGACCTTTACAACAACAACATGGTGACAAAAAGCATCTAAATATTTTTTTGTAAAGAGTAAGTGTCAGTTTAGTATTCAGTGTTTTTGTCATTGTCTGTGACCACGCTCAACTTGTGCATTTTTCTGTGTGTGTGTGTGTGTGTGTGTGTGTGTGTGTGTGTGTGTGTGTGTGTGTGTGTGTGTGTGTGTGTGTGTGTGTGTGTTAACATGCTGCGTCTTTGTTGCTGATTACCACTTCTGCTCTCCAATCTAATCTGATTAGAATTCAGTTGTCTGTCTTCTCCTCCTTTCTTCTCTTTGTCTCCCTCTGTTTTTTTCCTCCTCCCTTCACGAGCAGACAGTCAGAAGACATGGCTGCTGAGCTGATTGTATTTCAAGCCACCCTGGTTTTATCAGAGTGCAGACGTTGATAAGGCTGACATCTGTACAGTTCATCATGGATTCATGTTGCATACAGCTGGCCATGCATGCAAAATATGACTCTGCTGTGCACTGTGCTTTTTTGAATGTCACACGCTCTTTGCATAATTAACTACTCAGCCTTATTGTTGCATTTTCTAATAATCTAATCCTTATTATTTGTAACAGATTATTTGATTGTCTCTTCCTTCGCCTCCATTCTGTTAAATGACTACATCAAATAGGAGATCCAGACCCAAACGATGACTGTACTTTTTAAACACACAGACACACACATTACCATCTCCTCTTCAGAGAAATAACCCCGATAGACACAGTTTCCAATGGCAACCATTGCTAACAGCTACTTAATAGAGGAGAGAAAAAAAAACAGACAAAAATAATGGGATAAAAATAGTGAAACAGCTCAGACTAAATGTTGGATGTAAGCAGCCCATATCTCTAAATGGACTGTGAAGTGGCAGCAGGTGATGGAGCAGGCTCGTTGGTACATGTATCTAAAACGAGCCGGAGAAAGGGGTCGTGGATGGAGAGACAGCTGTGGAATGGTTTGTCAATCACGGTGCACAACATGTGCTCAGCACCACTGTGTCACCACTTTGTAAATGAAAAGTAGGAACACTTCACAGCTCACATGAAGGAGAAGGACTCGCATCACTGATAGTGCCACATTTGGTGAAGTTTCACTGTGTGTTCATGTGTAATATGGACTCAATTTAGTATGCTTAAAGGGGAATTTCAGTTTTTTAATTTTAAACTATTTTTTTATTATTTTTTTCACAAAGGAAAATACAGTAAAAAGAAAATACAATCAGTAGAGCAAAAAAGGAGAACAAAACAGCCAGTCACATCGACAGCAACAGAAAAAAAAACGAAAAAAAAAATACAAGACAGAACAAAACAAAACAAAAATAAATAGATAAACAAACAACCAAAAACAGGTATGTCCAAAGACATTATATCAAAATTGGCACCATAGTTCTATCACCAAATCAAAAAACAGGGACGATACTGCCACACCAAATTCTTTTTTTTTTCCTTTTTCCCCCACTCATTCCATAGCAGTTAGAAAACAAGACCACATTTTTTCATATTTATCCACCGAGTTTGTGTTACAATATATGACTCTTTCCAGTTTTGCTATTTTAATGGGTATATTGAACCAGACTTGGATAGGAGCTGATGTAGCTTTCCAATGGCAATATAGTAGCTTCTTAGCAACAGTAAAGGCTATTGCTAGCCATTTATTATTTGCCTGGTTCGCAAGCCTGGAAAAGATACCCAGAAGACAGACAGCAGGATCCGGCTCTATATGAATTCTAGTTATTTTGCTCACACATAGGCAGACCTCAGTCCAGAATTCTTTAATTAAAGAAAGGGGAATTTAGTTTTTCTTACAATCTGGACCTAGCATAAAATGTGATAATTTACTCACCCAGATAACTGTCATAACTGTCATTACAGTATATCTGTATAAGCAGTAGTCGAGTTGTAAAAAAAATTCAGGGGGGATGGTCAATTTTTTTCACCTTATTAAAAAAAGGGGGGGGGGGGGGGGGGGGGGCGGTAGTGTAATTCATGTAAATTATATTATATAATTTATTATTATTATGGAGCTTTTCCACTAGTACCAACTCAGCTGGGCTTTAATTGATTTGCCATCTTTATACAGCACTGTAGGGGGGTCTGGGGGCACTCCCCCAGAAAAAAAAATGTGATTTTTAACACATAAATAAGGCATTCTGGTGTACTCTGAGGAGAAAATAAAGGGAAAAGACAACATTGCTTCAGATAAAACATTTAAAAAAGCCCATTTAGTAGGCCTACTGACTAAGGTTCCTTTCATTGTAATGACAAGAATGGCTAAAGTGTATGAAAGTGAACTCAGAACTGGTCTAGTGTGGAGCTGTGGCTGGAGAGCAAAAACAAAACTCTGACCGAGAATAGTCACTCCTCGCGCTCATAGACGTTAGAAAAATGTAAACACACTAACGTCAGCGGGTCACTTGCAGCACCACGCCGGACCGGGCCGGTCCACTGACCCACCGGCGGTCTGCCCCTGCTGGCGCGAGTCACCACGATTGCAGAAACTTCTCCCCTTTTCCGTGATTCGGAACCGCTCGGAACGCTATCTATCGCTAGAGTTCAGATTGTCACCTTGGTTACCTGGCTGTTAACCAATAAAACACGGAGGAGGATTCTCGCTTCTACAACACTTCTCTCTGATTGGTCGTGGCGTCGTGCCTGTGTTGCATTCACTGTGACCGGGAAATTACAAAACTACCTTCTCAGTTAATGTGCGCTTCTGTTTAACTCCGTCTGAGAAAACATCCTGGACCTGGGCTACATAAGAAATGTTAATATAATACATCCATGGGCTAGAGCCGGGAATGCCCAGGCCAGGCGACAGCCTGAATATAATTATAGCCTAGTTATGTCCAACATTTAATGTAAAAAGGGGATGGAGAGGGGGGATGGCATTTTTACAGGGGGGATGATTTTGATCGTTTTTATTTCAGGGGGGATGCCATCCCCCCCCATCCCCCCCCATCCCCCCTCAACTCGACTACTGTGTATAAGTCTACAGGGCAGCAGAATGCAGCCTCTAAATGGCACCTTACATTCAGTGACGGTGCCATTCATCAGTATGTTCACTGAACTGTACTGTCAGTCTGTCACTCAGGGCTGAGGGCTCACATTCACTGTGTACAGCAATGCAAATACGTTTGCGAATGACACAATATATTTGCGAATGTGTAGTTTACTAAACGTAGTACTGAAAGCAGTGTTGTGCCGTTTGCGAACGTCTGTGCCCGCTACACAGTGAACCGGCTGGGAGTCAGACTATGCACCGTGCAGTCAGGGCTCCCGCCGAGCACTCAACGATTCGGTGAACAGATTTTTTGTACAAATCTTTTTAATGAACTGATTCTAGTGATTCAGTACTCTCAAAATAACTGCCGTTCCCATCACTAGTGTGCAGATCTTTTTGTTATTTTTTTACTTATAGCTTTCTTTAGATCTAGCACCCATTTTATTTTTTTTATGGAAGTGCGTGTTATCCATTTTTTTTACTGTTGCTATCTACATCAGCCTGTGTTCCTATATCTGCATTAAGTACCAGTTCAGACACTGTTCACTGTTCCCAAGCTTACCTGTCCCCTGCACCACCTGAGCCCTTTTCAATTGTTTTGTTCATTAAAAACCCATAAAACTCCGTAAATCTCCTGCATCTGACTCTGCCTCAGGTCCACAATATAACGCAACCTCAACATGTATGACATCATAATGTCACAGAAGTCCTGATGGTCCTATAGGCGTTGGTACTTCCACAGTATTAATATATAATTTACAAGAAATAAATTAATTTACAAAGCAGTATGGATATCTATCATTATAGAACATGGGTCATTTAAAAATGATTTGGATATTTCCTGTGTTGGCTTTCAAAGCTTTAGTAAATTGCCCAGTAATACAGGAGATGGATGATGGGACGGGTTGCTAACATGACAAAAGTTCTGTACATGTTGTGGTAGAATAAATCTAAAGAGAAATGCCAAGTAATGGATGGAAGTTTAGACAATGGAAGTGTTCAGACAATGATTTCCAGGGGTTGCATTTGTCTTCCCTTCAATCCTGGTTTTCACCACCTTAGCAACCATGTGTAACAACACTTTGGTGGTCAGTATGTATGAGACTAAAGAAATCAGATTCCCTATCTTTCATAATGAGAGATGTTTGATCCAACCAAAACAAAGATGGTGGCATGAAATGGTATCTGTGTTTGAAATCAGTTTCTTTTTGCACAGGAGATGATTTTTTTTTCATCTATAGAAGTTTATAAGAAAAATCAATGCAAGTGACTCCTGTGCAGTGGGAAGACATCAAAGGCACAAACTGGAGCTAGACGTAACCCAAGAGTTTGTTTACAACCTGTGGGTTTGTCTGTCTGCCAGTTCCTTGCCCTGTCTAACTTCTCTTTAGCAAAGATTATGTTCCCATGTCTTAGAAATCATGTGTTATGGTAACCCTGAAAAGAAGGGCAAAGCTACAGTAAGAATTTATGTCAAAGCCATAATAATCTCAACTGGAATTCCATGTACTGCCTTTAAAACAAAATGTACTACTGCATGTTCTAGTCTCTAGTGAAAGGATATGTGCGTATGGTGGTTTGGAAAATGTTTCCCATGTCTTGGTCAAAGATGGTCTTTGATGCTACATTGGGGTCACATGGTCAAGCTTTAGGTGGTTCCATATGCACTTTACTGACTTTCATCAGACACTAAAAACATAAACTGAAAGTGTTGAATGTTATAAATACTTATACTCTGGTTGGATACCACATTCCCGTTTAGTCCCACATGGAACAAGAGCAAACTCAAGGTAAAATGGATTTTTGTACAGAAAGAAGTCATGTTTTTGTACACCTTTGTACAGTCTGCTGCCCTGTCTGCTCTTTATTATGGTGATATTGTGTATTTATATGCTTCTCCAACCACACTGAGGCCTTTTGACTCCTTATATCACAGAGCACTGCGCTTCATCACACCTGACACTTCTGAAGGGGAAAGGTGGGTTGGCCCTGACGATGGAAGAGAGCAGGACTCCATGTTGTTTATTTATAAAGCTCTGTCTGATTACATCAAAAGAAAACTCACACTGGAAAAAAAATGTTTTAAATTTGACACTGCCTAAAGCAATATTGTATGTTAAACACTGTACTTGTGCATTTACAATCACACTTATTTATGTGAACATGTATAATCTATACCTGTATCCATTGTAATGCCTGTGGATTTAGGTGTGTCTTGAAAAATACATACAAATGTCATTGAAACTTCCTGTTTAAATTAGAGACTAAATAATAACTTTGTTACAGACTCAAGTCAAAAATGAACTTTCTGTAATGTCTGTCTCCTCAAGTTTCCATTATAAGTCTTTTTCTCCGTTGCCACCTGTGTCCCACCCCACATGTGTTCTACCTGTGTCTCATTGTCTTCTCTCCCCTATGGGCTCTTTGCACAGCTCCACTACTTCCTGAACTTAATGCTGCTCCTTTGTTTCCTGTCTCACATTATTGGACAAATTGATTAATCCAGGTGTGTTTGAGTAATCGCAATAGTCAGACACACCTGAATCAATCAGTTTGTCCAATAATGTAAGACAGGAAAGAACGGAGCAGCATTAAGTTCAGGAAGTAGTGGAGCTGTGCAAAGAGCCCATTGTATATACTACAGTATATAGCCTAGTATTATGTTTTTTATTGTTTTAACTGTGTTTTTATTTTATTTATTTTTTTATTAATTTTTAATTTTTGGTGGTATTGTTTTTATTGGATTAAAGCAGAAGTAAGCGATCCGGTCGTTTTGGCTAATGCTGCGTTCCAGGCAGGCTTTTGAAACCGTAAATTACAGCTTCAAGTCACAACTTACGACTTTGTAGCGTTCCAGGCAACCCACTCGTGTTTTTCCGACCTGTTTTACCGGTGAAAGTCACTATAACAGCCACTCGTAACTTCCGACCCGTGAACTCGTACCAGATCGAACTGGTACGACTTCACAGGTCGGAAAAACACGAGTTACGGGCTGCCTTGAACGCACCATAACAGTCCTCGTCGCTACGTCACCACATTCACGGCGTCCCTTGGCTGCACACAGCCCTGCATGCCGTTCTCTCTCCTCATTGGATAAAAACTGTAGGATACGAGAAAAGTTTTCTCCTCGGCTCAGAGCAGAGCAGAGTGACTGACAGACCCGTGTTTCAGTCCAAACACTCTATGTAAGTGATTGCCGTCGGAAGATATAACTATTTAAGACTTATATTAACTCAAATATATCACTTACTTCTGCTTTAACTGCTTTGTGGAATGCTCTGTAAAGCACATTGTGCTTCCACACGCAATGAAATGTGCTATATAAATAAAGTTTGCTTGCTTGCTATAATACAGCTCTGGGAAAAAAAATAACCCAGTGCTCTCTGCTAGTTTTGTCTTTGTCCTGTGTGTCAAGTGTTGCTGCATTTCTTTTTCCTTGTGTGTGTTCCTAGTTTACCTTAGACTCACCTTTTGCCTTTTTGAGCACGATTTATTCCTCTCATTTTGAAAACCTTTTGCCAAAGCTGTGCACATTGTACAATACACCTTGTGAATTTGACAACTGCGACAAGAGAGTTGTGTGTTCTTTGGCTCAAACGTTGTTATTCATCCTGATACCTCACGATGCAAGATATGTAAAGTCCTGTGCTATTATTTCAGCATAAAGGCCTACTATGGATTTTTTTCAGCTATACTTCTTGTAAAGAAACAGTGCATGGTTGCAAAATAATATATCACTTGTACTTTTTAGCTTTTAGATCGTACTTTCAGTTTCTGGTGATAGATTCTACAAAATTACAGGTTCCTTCTATAACTTCTAATTTTTTTTAATGAGACCTTTACAAATAGGATATGTCAAAACATTTTTTTTTTTTTTTTACTTTTAAAAGTGCCAGACCCTTCTTTCCACTGCTGTTAGAATTTCCAACACAACTATAATTGTCCCTATTTTCCTGTCACAAACACACTCAAGGTGCTTTTGTAGTTTCTGATCTTCACAGTTTCTACACACTTCAGCCTCTGATGATTGCCACTCCTTTATCAGACCGTTTCATCGTTGCAGTGGGGCTCCATTCTCGGCTAAACAACACCAATTTTTTTGGTGCTAAATAATGAAGCTGGAGACCACATGCCAAAGAGAATCTCAGAGATGCTGGTTTCCTGCAGGGATCTAATCAGAAGGCAGCATCGGCGGTGCGTCGCTCTACCTCCACTCGGCGCGTCAACAGATGCGCAGGAAGTTCACAGCAGAGTAATTATGCCTTCTTTGTGAGTAGTCAGCATGTCCATATGCTATTTGTGTAGAAACACGCATCTGCCCTGCTTCGCCCCCTCGGCACTGTGCAGTCGAGCTCCTGCCAAAACCAGTGAAGAAAAGCCGTCATGAAGAAGTGCAAGAATAGATGAGCAGTCACGCCTCCTTCTATGATGGTGGTAATTAAACTGAGAAAGTATGGACGGAGGTCACACCTGCACAGCAAGCCTGCCATGTATACTTTATCATTGCTGATGCAGTGATAATTAGAAATGAGGCATGATCAGCAGAATTAATTGAGTTCTTTCCTTTTATATTAGCGGGCCCTGTTTGACAAAGCCTCCCTGTCTCCTAATTGCTTTCATATACAACCAAAATGGTTTGCATATTAAGATTTAATAATAAGTGGAGTAATTTGAAGGACACTTGGGTGGTGTGTGTGTGTGTGAGAGAGAGAGAGAGAGAGAGAGAGAGAGAGAGAGAGAGAGAGAGAGAGAGAGAGAGAGAGAGAGAGAGAGAGAGAGAGAGAGAGAGACTGTTCTGCATTTGGAATAGTCATTAATGAAGATTGTAAGAGCACACTGCTGAACCGTATCAGCATCATAAACTGTTGTTTGTCACTGAGTTTATTTCTGTAATGATCCAAAAGACAATGGGGGGAAAAACTGTCTTTTTATAGAGGGATGCAACACGCTTCAGGCTACTAAAGCTCTCGGGTTCGCACAGTACTTTGGTTAAATATGCATCTCTACACACACAGCAGGTAGTGTGAAGATGATGACACGCGGTGGCTCGTCAGCAAATAGAAACTGGTGCTATATCGTATCAAGAACCAATGGATCTGCCTCCTATGTGTTAGAACAGTAGAGCTGGCTTCTTTAAAGGGACATTGTGTAATTTCTCCTGTTATCTGTTCACGAAAATCGATTATTTAGTTCAAAAGTATGTTTTTCATTAATCATTAACCCCCCCCCCCCCCCCCCCCCCCCCGCCCAACAACAAAGTGAAGTGTTCCTTTCAGCTCTGAATTAGCCGTTTATATCATTCATATCTACATGGAGCGGGTAAGCTCGGTGCTGGCTGCCATGTGGTGTCTCCATGTTTTTACGTTCAGTGGCAGCGTGACGGTAGGAAACCACGGAAACTCAGCGGAGACACCGGAGCTGTCGGCTCTGGTCGAGGTGGCGTCTGTGAAAAGTCACCGTGGTAACGCAGTGAGGAGGAATGGAGCGTTACACTGATGCTGCATTCACCTGCAGTCGGGCAGACGGCCGTCGCTAACAAACCAGATGTCATTTTAGTCACAGAAGTCCAGAGAAAGCCGGTAAAACGTGGGTCAGGTATACGACATCGCCATGACAACATATTGTCACGTGACGGACCACTTGTTTACATAGAGGCTTCTTTCAAATGAATGCAGCATGAAAAATACGATTGAGGGCCGGATTTACTAAAGGTTTGCGTGTATTAAAACGTGTGCAAACGCGTGCAAACACATGTGGAACCTGATCTACTAACCGGACGCACCGAGGATTGCGTCCCTCACACGGGCAGAATAGCACGTGCAATCCATTTAGCGTGTTTGCCTTGATGAATATGTAAATATGGGCGTTTCAGCCAGAACGTGCAAAATACTGGGAGGAGTAGATGCAAATCGATTTATTTAGCATGTGCAATGTGATTTACCAAACCAGGAAGAGATTGTGGTGGCTGTTTTTGCGTCTTTATTTACCACGTCTGAAAACCATGTACTAACTGATACAACTTCGCCAAAACGTATGCGTTTATTGATTTGATACCTGTCAGAGCACCATGATCTTACATCTCTGCATTTCCTCACGTCTGGGTAATTCTGTAATAGTTTTTCAGCCGTGTTCAAAGTCTTTTATGCGCCGTTACGCACGGGGCACGTCTGTCCTGCAGTGCGCTCCTCTCCTCTCCTTTCCTCTCCTCTCCTCTCCTCTCCTCTCCTCCTCTCCTCTCCTCTCCTCTCACCTGGCTGCTCGGCTCCGTCTCTCAGTCCTGGTCCCGGACTGAGACACGTCACCGCTGCCTTCACCCGTGTTTGATCCCTCTGGTCAGTGGTCAGAGCGTTTAGATCCGTGTGTCCCACCTGAGCTCTCTATTAATCCACTGGATCATGGGCGGCACACACACACACACACACACACATATTATAGATGTGTGATTGTCGCTGCAGCTGCTGCCTGTTCGTCACTACATGACGAGTTGGGCCCTGTAGCGATTTGTGTTTATTTATCTAAACAGAGCGCGAGAGAGATGAACACACATGCTGTCATTGTATGCATCGGATCAAATGTCATTCTGTCCCTTCGTCCATCCAGCTCTCTGTCCTCACTCTCCATGGCGGAAACAATTACCACGCGCAAAACCCTCATTTACATATTGCGGTTTGCACGTGTTTTCATTTAGCGGGTTACTCTTAGTAGATCAGCTGTTTTGCGTGCACTAACCAAACTCGCAATATTATAGCGGACGCAAACAATATAGCGCCCGCTATCTGGGATTTTAGTAAATCCGGCCCTGAGTTGCTTGCGATATACAACCACAACGCTAGATGGGAGTAATTCCTACACAATACTTTAAACTAACTAATAATAAGATGAATGCAATATGGCATAGTACAAAAACACATCAGGTTACATAGACCCTCTTCCTCTCCTTTCCTCATACACATTTCTTGTCTTGTCATCATCTGTTTGGCCTTGGTGTCTTATCTGTGTTTTCCATAGATCTCTCCACAGCTCCATCCCCTCTACACCTACCGCCGCCTTTCCTCTGCTCCTAAACCGGCCAACCCTCCACCAGCAGAACCAGTCTGCCAAACTGAACTGCTCTCCCTGCTTTCCCTGTATATGACCCAGACTGCCCACCGGAAGCTGCCTCCATCAGCTCCATTTGACCCAACTATCCCACCTTCCATATTATTCCACATCCCATGTTGTAAACTGTTTTCTTGTCTGTATACAACATCTATGTCACATCTGTCTGTCCTGGGAGAGGGATCCCTCCTCTGTCTCTCACCCTGAGGTTTCTCCTGGTTTTTTCTTGGTAGTTTTTCCTCAGTGGATGTGAGGGTCTAAGGTCAGAGGAGGTTGTTATGATGCTGTAAAGCCCTTTGAGACAAAAAAAGGGGGACTATACAAATAAACTTGCCTTGCTCCCATGCATCCAAGGGCAATGTTGATGATATATTTTAGAGACTTTTTTTGAAGAACCAGTACCAATAAATGAAGTTCAGCATCAATCTATTATGCAGAGTGCAGAGTTGTTCAATGAAATGCCATTTTGCTAACAAGTAGTGATAGTAAGTAGTTAAAAATCGAATGATTTGAGTTGTTGCTACTGTCAAATATGATATAAAATCATGGAGATGAGGTGTTATGATAAGAAAAGGAAGTTACCCAAGTTTAACTTGATGTTTGAGTGAGAGGGGAGACAGTTTGCTTGACAGAATATTAATGCTCAGGACTATGTAAAGTACAAAGAGCGAGAGATAGAGAGAGAAAAAAAACTCTGGTGTTCAGCTTGTCATCCAGCATTGTTTACCCCCTTTACATCTACTCTAGTCTCCCTGGTGTATGTAGATGGAAAGTTTTGTAGGAAGCGCTGAGATTACAATGTTTTGACATTGCATTTTTCCAGGTGACATCTCCTCCGAACCCCAGAGGCTGGAGATTTATGTCGACGGTGACTGTGGAGAGGGCAATGATAGGTTCTACAGGACTCCCAGGGCCTGAATATCCCACACCTCCTTATGTTCAATATGTCACAGAAAAACAGAGTCTCACTGCGCTCATTACCATGTCGAGAATGATGAGCAGGGGGCGTGTCGTCGGCACCAGTCTGCATGTACAGACTAAGGGCGTGCGCGTGTCACGTATATGTGGACGACACACTGATGTCGCACGAAGCCCTGCGTTGGACTAAACACACGATGACGGGCTCCTTCATCCGTCATGAAATTTCTTTTTGAGTCAATTTGTACTATGCAGATGTAGTTTCCCTCATTAGGTTTGATTTTTGTCACTTCAAACGCAGGAAGATGAATCGTTCCATCTGCCGGCGCGAAGAAGTGAATTTCATTTCACATCTCACCACGCTTTCATTTTTTCGCACGCAAAACAACACAACCCCCCCCCCCCCCCCACACACACACACACACACACACACACTCCTCAATCTGTAAAACTGTCAATACATGCTCGGCCCCCTCGTCCCATATGTTGCATTGTGATCTTTATGAAAACAAAACAGACCAAAAAAAGCAGTAGAATGATAATCCCTCTGAGGCAGCAGACTCAGCAGACGTGAGTGAGCAAGAGTGACGCCGCCTCAAGCTGTCTGCCATTCATCAGCGCCCCCCACCCCCCCCTTAGCGTGATGTTTTCCCTACAGCTGACGATGCGGCGGTGGTGGCGGCGGCGGGCATGAAATGCAGTAGACCTCATCCTCTATCGGGCAGACGGCAATCTGTCTCTGCGCCGAGGATGGGGGAGAAGAGAAGAGGGAGGAGAGTGAGCAGAGGTGAGAAGTGATATCATCCTCTCAGAGTTTTACAGATGACATGCTATTTCACTCCACCTGACAATGCGCCGCCTTCCTGTTAAATAGCCCCCCCCCCCCCCCCCCCCCGACCCCCCTCTTTCATTTAGCCTCCTCCTTACACTTTTCAAGTGGCTTTTTTCCCCTGCCTTCCCCTCTCTCCTTCCATTCCACGTGTGACAATGCATCCTCCATTAAGTCTTTATAGGTTGATGGAAATGTCATAAGGGCATTGAAATGGCCATACATCACCCTATTCACTCCCTCTTTCTGCTGAGCTTTCATTTTCCCTCGCTCACCTCCCTACCCCCCCCCCCCCCCCCCCGTCACAATGCAGAGCGAGACTATAATATGCCGTCTGCTCACAATCACCACATTACCCACATGCGCACAACAAACCCCATTGATTCCTACATCTTCAGATAGGAAACTGCCATAATGTAACACTCGTGACAAAAAAAAAAAGGCGCCGGCGCCCTGGGTCTGCATTTAAAGTGAAGGATTTCCACTCCGACGAGGCTCTGCTTTCTCCTCAGATCCCCCGCCGCCTTGAGGGAGATCCAGGCTGCCGTAGGTGTATCAGTCTGAAAAGCAGTGGTATAGCACACATCAGCTACAGGGATTTACAAGACATCTGCTTATTTTTGGAAGCGATTTCGATAAGCAGAAGAATAAGCCATTTCCCCCCGTTTCCTGTAACTGCGGTGTAGTCACCTTGGAGGCTTTGGAAGGTGTGGGCGTAATAGGAAAAAGGAACAGTGTCAGGTGATGAAATGAGCGCGTGTTAGTCTCGCCGAGCACCTGCTGGTTCCCTGTTCTCCACCCTGTCCCCTTATCACATTACAGCTCAGATAGATGGTACCCGAACCCCCAGAGGTAAGGGATTAATTTTTCTTAAAGCTCTGCAGACTGCTTTGACTGACCTTGGTTGAGCAGTAGTGAAAAAAAAAAAAAAAGAATGATTTTTTCTCACTGCTCTTCCTGCACTGCACATTTGCCTGGAGGGAGAGGGTAAAAAAAAAGATTAAGAGAAAGAGTGAAGCTATATCTGCTTCTTTCAGAAACTAAAATCACAAAGTGGGGAGACACTGGGCTGCTTCTTGTTTTGCATAACTACCATGCTAACCTTGTAATTTAACCGCCATCAAACCCCCTGCCAGACCCACAGTCTTTATATCTCGCTATTTAAATTGTTTCCTAAAGACAACGGTATCGTGTAGAGGGGGATTGTGTACGCAGTTTAGAGATGTATCCATCTCTGCCTGCATGAAGAGATGGACACAGTGTACACACACCGATGTGAGTGGGATTTTCTTGTATTTTATCAATCATGGGGAATGTGACAGAATTTGTAGAGTAGAGTAGAGAATACTTTATTCATCCCTAGGAGGGAAATTCAAATTAGTCCAGTAGCTCACACGACAATAACACAAAAAAGGAAGAAAGATGGAGCAGGGCCGCCGGATGGAGCAGGACCTCTGGATGGAGCAGGGCTGCCAGGTGGAGCAGGACGGCTGGATGGAGCAGGACCTCTGGATGGAGCAGGGCTGCCAGGTGGAGCAGGAACCGCCAGGTGAAGCAGGGCCACCGGATGGAGCAGGACTGCTGGATGGAGCAGGACCGATGGTGAAGGGGTAGCTGGGTGTATCAGGACCATTGCTGGAGGGGCCAAATCATTTTGCTTATCTGCCCCGCTGCAGATGTGACTTTGGAGTGTAAGTCAAAATAATTCACTCCAACTTTATTAAAGTAACATTGCGGAGTTTTTCGGCCTTAAAATAATGTTTCCAGACTCATTGCAATGGTAGAAAAATGGTTAATAGGATGAATGGTGCTGCCACTGCAGCCTGAGCGGGGTTGCGTCGGCTGAAACTGCACTATGTAACTTCCCTGCACGGGTACGAAACACTGCCCCCCCTCCCCTCTGCGTCGAGGGAGAGACGTGGTGGGTAAAAGCGAAACTTACGTTCCCCTCCGGTCGTCGTCGCCGCCGCCGCCCCCCGACCCTCCTCCCCTCCCCCGACCACCCGCCACACAGTCTCCTTGCACGTATGTGGGAAATACTGTCGTTTATTAATAGGAATAAACGCTTTTTCCCCCCAGACGATAGCGCTTCTCAACCAGATGGTGGAAGCACTGAGCTGAAACTCCGCAATGTTGCTTTAAGTGATGCAAATATCTTGTCACTGAGATGGTCATGTGATTGCAGGTAAGGGTATGATGATTTATATATTGTTTACTAACAATATAATATCATAACCACGAAATACATTAATTAAATTAAGTTACAGTAGGATGTATGGCAGGTTGATTCCCAGTCACACAAATTGGGCTACTACAGTAGGCTACTACATTGTAGTGTTCAGGGTTACATTATTTCATGATCCAACTGAGCCTCAAAACAAGCCGCCTGGACTTTTACAACTTTGTGATGTCACATCAAGGTGGTCGCCACTTATGCCCACCTGCACCCACCATCCAGCTTCACAGGGTTTAGTTTCTCTGACCGTGTACCTTAAAGGGGACATTATATCACTTTTTGAAGGCTCTTGAAGAATTGACAGAAGAAATCTATAATAGTAGTACAGGTGCCAGTAGAGGGGGTGGGGTAAGCAAGCAGTGATTCATTTGCATTTAAAGGGACAGGCACTGAAAGCAGCCGTTCTGAACAGGGCCGTTTTGAGAGGATGAAAAGAGCTGTGATGTTTGATCCTTGGGGGATTTTGACCGAAACATGTCACAGACTTGTCTTTAAGACACCTGGGGACTATTTTAATTTAAAAAAAATCATTAAAATGAAAAAATAAATAAAATAAAATAGTGCCTTTAAATTTTCATTTTTTTCCTGTTTGTATTGAATCGCTTAGAAACACCCAATCAGAAAAGAAGGTCAGAGCTTCCTTCCGTCTGATTGGATCATGATGAGAAGCCTGAGAGAGGAGACGTTCTTTGGTTCTGAGAAAACACACCCTATATCTTCTTATGGATCACCGATTGAAATGCAACACAGAACATGTGTCCTTTAATGGATAAATTGCCATCTTCAACACTATTCACTTGATAACCTGCTCCTAGAAATGTTTGCAAGGTAATTAAAAAATAAAGACAACATAATTCCCCTGCCTTCTCACCACTCCCAAGAACCACTGATTAATTCAAAGAAACCAAAAATGAATGGCATTTAAATAAAGGTTCATAAAGGTGCATTCAATGTTTTCAACCTTTTTACACACATGCAGACACATTCCCATACACATGCACACATACGTGCGTTAAATTGCCATCACTCTTCCATTTATTAGTCACATTACAGGCCCTTGCGATGAGCATGCTATTCAGAAGGTGTGGCTGTCAACATCAATAAGAGCCTTCCAGTGTGAGGGGCCATTAATACCAAAGTAGCCACTCCGCATGTTGTCAGATATGAATAATGGTTTGCATAACAAATCATTTCGCTGTCTGACAGATATCCCAGCATCTGCATGGGCCGAGGCTCTGGTTGCAGCACTTTGCTCCCATCAGCCGCCCCACCGCTTGATCAAAGCTGAAGTTGAGGACCGGAGGACAGGGAATGAGCAAAACAGATTTTTCCACACGGATGACACCTTGTTCTGCGGCTACAGAGAAGATAATACAGGAAAAGGTTACGCACCACGGTGATGGAATGAATCACCAGCAGTCATAAATAGTTAGTGTCCCACAGCTGGGATATAATGATGTTTTCTAATCATTCTGGGGGTCGCTGCACCTCATCTCTCACCAATGACATCTTTGTGGCAAATGCAATTTGACCAGAAAACAACAACCTGTATCCTCTGTCAGTGGGTAACTTTCCACATCAATCTCACCACAAACCACTGCCAGTTTATCTGATGGACAGGAAAAAACATCTGCACTATCTCTGACTATAGTGGCCTTTGGAAATGAAATGTTCTGATAAAGCCGCTGTGGTGCCCGGAATCTATTATTATTAATAAATGGAATCAACTCAAATATGTAATTGCACTGGATTGATGTCCCCGCTCTCATTTGAATGCTTTCCCTTATGTTTCTGTGGGCGGTAGAGAAAGGATCTAAGCATGTAGAGAACAGCATTGTGACACAGCAATGTGCCATGCAAGGACAGGACACTGCTGAATGAATTGAAACTGGCAGAGAAAAGAGGGTATACACTCCACTATTGGTCAGGATGCCAATAACATGGATCATTTATTCTCAAATCAGTTTTAATTGTGGATGTAGTTTTACATCTCACCCTTAAAGCCCCAGTGTGTAACTTATTTGGCTTTTTATTAGCAAAAATCAAATATTGCTTTCATAAATACGTATTTCACTGAAGTTGAATCACACCCGCATACAAATGAAAGCTTTCTCGTACCTTAGAATGAGTTGTTACAAGTCGTTACAAATACATAAGTGGGTGACGCACCGAACCGAGGCTGCCATGTTGCATCGCCATTTTTACGTTGAGTGGCAGCGTGACCGTAGGTAACCATAGAAACTCAGCGGAGCTGTCGGCTCGGGGAGAAAGTTTTCCAGGTAGCGCCTGTTAAAACTGTCACCACTGTGTAGTGTGAGGAAGGACGGAGGCACTGGTGTTGCATTCAGGTGCAGTCAGGCAGACGGCCGTCGGCAAACCAACCGGATGTCATTTTACTCGAGGAGAGAAAGACGGTAAAACGTGGGTCAGGTAAACAGTACGACATCACCATGACAACATATTGTCACGCCTGTATTGTTTTGCCTCGTGCTGGCGGACCACTTGTTTACATAGACGCTTGTTTATCCTGTTACATGCAGTGTCTGTTGTCTGTCTGACGTCTGCCCGATTTCACGTGAATGCAACATCAAGAATACGTTCTGATATGCAACCGCACCGCTAGATGGGGGGAATTCCTACACATTATACCTTTAAGGCTTCCCTCTGCCTTTTTCCTTCTTCCTTCTAGTAACAATAGGTCAGCGACCCCACCCCCGTCGCAGCTTCTGATTGGCTGAGTTTTGTCTAAGTGATCCAATACAAAAATGTTGGCGATATCAGGTAAAAACTCAGAGAAGCCAAATCCTGCAGGGTTGGATTTTAGGTCTAGGTGAGTACTGTATGGCTTAAAGCATTAATGAGATCTGTGACTGCTTTGTTGTGACATCACAAAGTTACAGAAGTCCTGATAGCTGGTTTTGAGGCCCAGTTTCTGAATACAGGCTGTGTGCAATTCTCTGTGGAGGTTTTGACACTTTCATAGTGTTAATATAAAAACTAGACCTGCTCTGTAATGAAATAAGACATGGACAGTATAATGTATGGGGAATGTAAGGTGTTTATTTGCTCTTTTACAGGTCAATTCTTAAATTATTCGATAGGACAGTGAAGAGAGACATGGAAGCAGGGAGAGAGACTGTAGGAAGCATCAACTCAGACGGGAGTCAAACCAGCGATTGGCTGCTTTGGGGCAGATAATGGTCATATGAGACGTGCTCTAACCACTCAACCACTGAGCACCCACAGGTATAATTATTAAAAGACGTGACATCAAGGGAACATTGCAGAGTCATTAAGCTGTAATGAATAAAAAAAAAAAAACCTATAAAGTTTTCAAAAATCACCAAAGCAATTATATGCAACATTCACTCCTGCTCTCTGATAGAGATGGCCTAATTAATGGCTTTATTAATGGTTGATAAATAACGGACTGATTCTTTTTCAATCAGTTCTATGGTCTTTATGAACAATTTTTGGTTTTACAGGTTGCTGAAAGTTCTTCTCCAGCATTAGCTTTTTAATTCATGAGGGAGATCCCTCCCCATCTCATGAAAAAAAGGGGCTGATGGATCTGGACCAAAATCCATTTGTACATTAATTATTAACAGTTGTAACTGCTGATTTAGTATATATTTTTATATTTTAGTTTTATAATACAACTTTTAAGTGCAGAAGCTTCCATTTCGTTCCTGGACCAAAGTTGAATTGGTCTCATGAGGTGGGAGAGACTGTGCAGGATGCAGCAGGACAAACTTAAAGGGACATTGTGTAACTTCTCCTGTTATCAATTCACGAAAATCAAGATTTTGTTCAAAAGTCTGTTTTTCATTAATCAGTTATCCCCCCCCATCAACAAACTGAAGTGTTCCTTTCAGCTCTGAATTAGCCGTTCATATCATTCATATCTACATGGAGCGGGTAAGCTCGGTGCTGGCTGCCATGTGGTGTCGCCATGTTTTTACGTTCAGTGGCAGCGTGACGGTAGGAAACCACGGAAACTCAGCGGAGACACCGGAGCTGTCGGCTCAGGTGGAGGTGGCGTCTGTGAAAAGTCACCGCGGTAACGCAGTGAGGAGGAATGGAGCGTTACACTGATGCTGCATTCACCTGCAGTCGGGCAGACGGCCGTCGGTAACAAACCAGATGTCATTTTAGTCACAGAAGTCGGGAGAAAGCCGGTAAAACGTGGGTCAGGTAAACAATACCACATCGCCATGACAACATATTGTCACGTGTATTGTTTTGCCTCGTGCTGACGAACCACTTGTTTACATAGAGGCTTGTTTATGCCGTTACCTGCAGCGGCTGTCGTCTGCCCAATTTCAGGTGAATGCAGCATGAAAAATATGATTGAGTTGCTTGTGATATACAACCGCAAAGCTAGATGGGAGTAATTCCTACACAATGTACCTTTAACACAGTTTCATTAACCCCATCAGTAAATGATTATAACAGAACACACATATTATTGTACTTTTACTCACTACTATTGATATTACATACATATGGTATTTTTTATGGCCACCAGAGTCCGGCTCCGACACTTAGTCAGTGTCCATAGAATCCCATGTTAGGGCAAGGCCACCAGGGCTGACTTAAGCCGCGTTTCCACTACATGGTACCGGCTCGACTCGACTCGACTCTGCCTTTTTGCGTTTCCATTACGTAAAGTACCTGGAATCTGGTACCCGGTACTATTTTTTTAGTACCTGCTCGGCCGTGGTTCCAAAACGGGTGACCGGACCGCTGATTGGTCAGAGAGTGCTCAGTACAGTCTATGGTCGTCACCGGTGGCCGCAGGTCATCAGATATCACCACATTTCAATAAATAAATGTTTTAAAATGAACAAACTATGTAAGTCTGGTCGCTTTTCCGCTGTCGCTGTCTTCCAGACCTGAACCCTGTTAAGAATCTATGGCAAGACTTGGAAACCGCTGTTCACAGAATCCAATCCAACTGAACCGGAGCTATTTTGCAAAGAAGAATGGACAAAAGTTTCAGTGTATAGTTGCAGCGAAGGGTGGTTCAATTAAGTGTTGACTCAGGGGGCTAAATACATAGAGATTTGTAAAAACTCTTTGACCCCTATGTGCCATTTTTCTTCCACTTCACAATTATGCCCTACTCCCTATCCCAATAAGTTTGTGGTTGTAACATGACAAAATGTGGAAAAGTTTTAGGGGTATGGATTCTTTTACAAGTAGACAACAGTACAGTATGTCAGCACTACAACATGACTAGACCATTTGCACATTTCTTAGTGCAGTGAGTTTGCAGAGTTTTTACTCTTTGCTACTGTGTCAGCAAATGTCACGGTCATGTTCTTCCTGCTCTCCCCCAGCCTTCAGCCATCCTCCCTTTGCTGCTGTGTATATGTCCTTACATTTACAAAAATTGACCCGCTGTCGGGTTAAACTCGGGCAACAAAAGTTTGAAAAGTGGAATGCACTCTGGAACATCACACTCATGTACCTGGATGAGAGAGGGATCAAAACTTCCCCAGTGTGGCTCTGACACCGTGTATCAATCAGGCCCAGATTTCCTCGTCTCCAGCGGCCAGTTGCTATGGCCTGAGACGATCGAATGAGAAGATTTTGTTTCTGTGTGGTTGCATCACTTTGACTTTAATGAGACAGGGAGAGAAATGCAGGTGCAGGAAGGGCCAGCGAGCCGATTCTGAAGTCCTCATCAGAGCTGGGAGTTAGGAGTCGCTGACTTAGAGGCTTTTTCCTTGGTCTATATTGCTGAAGCACCGTTATTGCATTTCCCTCTGTAAGCCATATGGATGGGCAGCAACATCCTCAACCCCAACCTCCCACCTCTCCCACTCCCATGGTGGCAGTACAGTCTAGCAGAGAGTAGAAGATTGCAAATTATGGTGTTTTGTATGTTCACTATAACTTTGCATAAAGTTTTGGGTTCCAGTCTGGTATGGTCTTGTTTGTTTTCTCAATAATTTAAGTCTACTTTGATTATACAGCACGTCTGGCTTCTATAATGATGCAGTGAAAGTATCAAAGCCTGTATATTCAGACACATAGCATTAAAACCAGTCAGGACGTCTGGAACTTTGTGATGTCACATGCCCTGCCCATCTGTATGTGCCATCCAGCCATGCATTATTTGGATTACCAGGGACCTTTAATGCAGGTTGTATAAATACTTAAACACCTGCTGATGAGATAAAATAATCCTTTATTCGTCCCACAGTGGGGAATTGTTCAAGGTTGCTGCAGCAGACAACAGCAAAGAAATGTATAGCACAGATAATATAGTACAGGGTGTGTAATAATAGCAGCAGAAATTGTAATAGAGTATGATTAATAAATAATAATAATAGAAACAAAATTATGCCATTTGAACTAAAATGTGCTGATGTGTTTTTTCTCCAATTTCTTTCTTTCTTTTTTATTTTATTTAAATTTGAACACATATGTACATATTTATTGTTATGTGTTAATTATAACTAACAGAAGATTTTTTGTGCAAATAGGGAAGTTGTACCCCAAAACCTTGCTGGCCCCATTCTTCCTTGTGCAAGGTGTTTACATAAGGATTATGCTCTTTATATAAGTGCATTTAATGTCATGCAGTGAGAATAAAGCAACTTTTGTTATGATGGAACATCATGTCACAGGGAGACTGGAGACATGCTGGCTAAAAAGGACTGTAGAGAGTGTACAACATGTCAGCAGAAGAAAGTGCCATGTGAATGGACATGATTACTGTCATTTTCAGAAAGGTGTTTTGAAATAATGTTAAACATGTAATAAAAATGCATTTGTGCACAAAGCTTGATAAAGGAAGGTGGCATATGAGGGTTTCATTTTACTCCTGACTTCTGGCAAGTGCAGCGATGTTGATCTTGGTTCGTGAGGAAAAAGACCGGGGCCGTGCGTGGGTAATTTTGTGGCAAGTGGTTTGGTGGAGAGCCACAGGCGCGTGTAATTACATCCAGTAAAGCCTTTTCCCTTAGCAACCACATGGTAAGATTTAGACACTGGCTCTTGTCGTGTTTGTAAGATCTGTATCTGCACAGAATTAGGGATGATCCCCCATTTTCAAGTTAAATTAACAGTAGCAACAAGGTGAAAAGAGCAGCTTGGATGTTCCTTTCGGCTTGTTTAACAGACTTCTCATGTTCATGTGACCTGCAGTCAAAGCCTTGATTCCTTTGATTTTTCCAGGAGGATTTGTAATAGCATGTCTGTCTTCGGTAGCTCCAGGATTCAAATCTTTAAAACATACCCGACCACCCGTGTCTGTCAGAATCTTGGAACACAATAGGTATGCAGTGTGCAAACCGCTGAATGTTTCATCTTTCATGTGCACATCTCAGTGTAATCGAAGAACAGGCAAAGAAAAATGAATCGGGAAAATTGGAAAAGATTAAATCCTGCTAAACTAAAGGGAAAAAAAAATAGATTGATAACCATAAGTGGGAATTAACAGTGGCCAGTGAAATAAATAGGATGGGGAGTGTCATGGCCGGTGTCAGGAAATAATAAGAGGGAGAAAGGAGTAATCTGATTGCAATAGGACATTACTCTCTGCCCGTGTCCTGGAGGAAGAGCAGAAAGCGGCTGTGTCCTCTCTTAAGTCCTCTTCCCATTAGGCCTTGCATCGTTTGGGAGATTAATAGATGCTCACGCGTGAACACTGCCACATTTGTCAGCTGCCTCATCCGATAATATGAGGCTGCAGGCGTGCCTTCCTCTGCCTCCACTTTAAAAAGACCTTATAAAGGTCACAGTGGGAGATGCTATAGGAAATGTAACAGTGGGAAAGAAAAACTGTCCATGTCACCTGTGAAAATAATCCAAAAGCAAAGTCGACGCCCTGGTTTCTGGGAGGAAATATGGCGATGCTTCTTCGCAAGCAATGACGAAAAAAGAGAAAAAGTAATTAAACTTTACTGCAATCATGCATTTGATGAGAGACACAGAACTGTAAAGTCAAACCTTATCTATCTCATCAACGCCCTAATCTGTATTCATGAAGAAGCACAAAGTTTGTTTTATCGTGACATTGTGTCTCAGCACCTGCTGCACTGCAACACCCCTAAGAGAGAAAGAAAAAAAAAACGATAAAGAGAGAGTGAGACATCCCAACATATGTCAAAGAAAAAAAAAAGACAGGGAGCAGATGAGCCCCTCTCTGGGATTGCACCATTATTCATGCCTGACTGGCCTCGCCGATAACTCATGCCAGTATTTATTTCTCTGTGCACTGTTGATTTTGGGAACTGCAATGGATGTGGTGGTATAAGCGAGCGACCTCAGGAAGTCGGCCATGTTTGTCCGGTCACGCCTGCAGAACGGACTGTTTGTTTGAAGTGTCTCCGCCAATTTTTTTTCATTTCGTTTTCCTCCTCCTTCCTCCAGTGACACCACCACACCACACACCTCTGAAAAACAACCACGTCTGCTGCAGATATATTTAGGGACACAGACTCGGAGTGGCACGAGGTCGGGACGGGACTGGTTGTTTACCTCCACCGACGCGGCCGCAGAGACACCCCCCGAGCCCACCACCCCTGACATCGGTCGGTGTCTGCCACGGCTCTGGGAAACATGACAAGACAGGAAGGAGAGATTTCCCATTAACTTAGGAAATTGGTACAAGCTGTGCTGCCACACAGTCCAATCACCGTTTTTTTTATTTTACTGACCGCCCTGCCTGACACATGCTCCCAACTAAGAAGTCTTTTGTTTTCTGATCCACCATTATACCCATCCTCAGGACAACTTCCAGTTATTTCCCTTTCACTTCCTCTGCAGGTTTGAGTAAAACAGCCTGCTGCGTTGTTACAAGATGTGTTGCTATTATATTTTTATTTCCACTTTCACTATAGTCTAAATGACAAAATGTATTTAGATAATGGAGGCATATATTTGTGTATGTCAAATCTAAGCAGGAGAAGCCATCCTTGCTTCACTTCTTCACTGTTTCTGTGAGGTACAGAATATCATTGTGTTGGCGATTTCCTGGTTACAAGTCAAATTCTTTTATTTTTTATTATCAATACAGTGTAATAATAAGTCTGATGCATCCAATTTGTAAATTAATCCAATTAATTACTGAAACAATACAAGAGTTTAATTATATTGGATTTATCCATCTATCCGGTAAGATGGTTTTCTTTGAGTAGACATGTCAAAATACGTTTTTCAGAGATAAGTCAACTCTGATAAATGATCAAAGGTTTGAAATTTCATCCAGTTACAACCCGCCACCTTCTTCCTTCCACCAATCAGTCGTTAGTGCTCATTTTCTATGTTGTCATCCAGCTGTCATTTAATAATAATAATAATAATAATAAATTTTATTTAGAAAGCGCCTTTCACGCCACTCAAGGACACTTTACAGCAGTTAAAATCATCAAAAACACAGAATAAATCATCAATAAACAATACCAAAACAAAACACACAGCACGGAATAATCAACATTAAAAAAGCACAGAATAAACAACAATAAACACATCAGTAAGAATGAATAATGAAAAGAACAAATAAATAAATAAATAGAACAGTGCAGAATAAAAGGGAAGTGTTAGGGTGAGGGGTGGTGGGGTGGATAGGCAATTTGAAACAGGTGGGTTTTGATTTTTGTTTTGAAAAGAGGGAGAGAGTCAATGTTACGGATGTGAGATGGTAAAGAGTTCCAGAGTCGGGGAGCAGAGCGACTGAAAGCTCTGCTCCCCATGGTGCTGAGGAGAGCAGGGGGGACAGTGAGGTGGAGAGAGGAGGAAGATCTGAGGGAGCGTGCTGGAGTGGCAATGTGGAGAAGATCAGACAAGTATGGAGGGGCGAGGTTGTGGATAGCTTTGAAAGTATACAGAAGGATTTTGAATTGGATTCGTAATGTGACCGGGAGCCAGTGAAGTTGCTTATCAGATTGAAAAGGGTCATAGAGGGAGTTTTGAGTTAAGTGGGTGTGTAATTGGGTGGCGACTATTTTTTCAAGGATTTTGGATATGAAAGGTAGGTTGGAGATGGGGCGGAGATTATTGTAGTTGTTGGGGTCTAAGCCAGGTTTTTTCAGAATAGGGGTGATAGCTGCAGTTTTGAGGGGTGAGGGAACAGTTCCAGTGGTGAGTGAAGAGTGAATGATGGCAGATATGAGGGGAAGCACAGAGGGGAGACAAGATTTGACAAGGGTGGTGGGAAGGGGGTCAAGCTGACAGGTAGAGGGTTTGGATTTACGGATGAGGTCGTAGATTTGAAGGTCAGTGGGAGGTTGGAAACTAGAGAAGTGCTGACAGTGTGGCAGAGGTGCTGGTGGGAGGAGAGGAAGTGCAGGTGGGAGAGAGGGAAGTGAGTCTGAATCTAAGTGTTGGTGAATGATGGAGATTTTGTCATTGAAAAACTGCATTAGGGAGTTACAGGTGTCAGTTGAATACAGGTGGGGAGGTAAGGAGTCAGGTGGCTGGAGAGTTCTGTTGAGCAGTGTGAACAGTGATCTGGTGTTTCCTTCATTGGAGATTATCTGAGCGGAGTAGTGATTTGTTTTGGCTTGGATGATTGAGTCCTTGTAATGGCGTATGTGGGTTATGTACATTTCTTTGTGAATGGTGAGTCCAGTTTTCTTATAGAGTCGTTCCAGTTGGCGGCCTTTAGTTTTCATGGAGCGGAGATGAGGGGTATACCAGGGGGCAGTTGTGGAGAAGGAGACAGAGCGTGTTTTGAGTGGAGCGAGGGAGTTGAGGATGTTGTTTAGACTTGTGTTGTAGAGGGTTATCATTTCGTCAGAGGTGGTAGAACAGTCCGGGATCAGAATAGTGTCAATGGTGGAGCAGAGAGTGTCAATGTTGATGTTCTTTAAGTTCCGGAATGAAATGAAGCGTGGTGACTTGATTCTTGAGAGGCAGAGTGCAGTGCTAAAAGAGATGAGGAAATGGTCACTCACATGGAGATCGTCAGCTGTGCAGTTGGAGGGGGTGAGGCCAGAGCAGCAGATTAGGTCCAGAGTGTGTCCTTTTGTGTGTGTTGGGAAGTTGATGAATTGATGGAGTCCAAAACTGTCCAGGCATGATGAAAAGTCTCTGGTGAGGGGTGAATTAATGTTGTCCATGTGTATATTGAAGTCCCCTAGTAATATGATGTTTGGTGATAGAGTGGATAGATGGGTGAGTAAGACGGCAAAATCATTTAAGAAGTCACTGTGGGGCTTGGGAGGGCGGTAGAAAGTGGCAATGATGGTGGGAGTGGGTCCAGGGAGTGTAAGTGCAAGATGTTCAAATGAGGAGAAGACAGGCAGTGACTGTGGTAGTACTTTCCATTTCTTATGGTGAATGACTGCAATACCTCCCCCACGGCCGTGGCTACGGGGGTGGGAGAGGTAAGTAAAGTTCGGAGGGGTGGAGTCGTTCAGTGAGGAGAAGTCATTTGGTTGTTGCCAGGTTTCAGTTAAACAGAGGAAGTCGAGCTTGCGGTCAGTGAGGAGATCATGGATGAGGTGTCCTTTGTTTGTAAGTGAGCGGATGTTGAGAAGTCCGAAGCTGACAGATGAGTTATCATATTTGGTGTGAGTGGAAGCCAGCATAGATGGGCTGGCTAGTACAGAGTGATTAACAGTCCGGGTGGTGTTTCTGCCAGAGTGGTGTCTGTTTGTAATATGGACAGGAATAGGGAGTGGTTGGGTGTTGCTGTGGTTATTAGACAGAGTAATGATGGAGAGGCCAGCAGCTGAGGGAGACGATGACAGGTGTGGCCAGCAGGGGGAGCTCTGGGGAGAAGCTGTCGGCAGTGAGTGCACCACAGAGGGAGAGGGGGGCGTGAGTGGGGGGGAAGTAAACAGTCAGTCATGTGGGAGGGAATGTACAGCGTGCTGCAGATTAGCCGCTAGCATGCGGCTACCTACGTAGCTAGGGTGTATTCCATCCGACTTAAAAAAGGATGAGCGGTTCCAGAAAAGATTAAAATTGTCCACAAAGGCAATGCTGTGAGCTTGGCACGCAGACTGGAGCCAGGTGTGCAGACTGAGGACTCGGCTGAAACGCCCACATCCACGGCCAGAAGTGGGGATGGGGCCGCTGATGAATGCAGAGAGTTCAGAGTTTTTCAGGAAATTTAAAAGTCGGATGAAGTGATTCTTCGTGAGCTCAGTCTGGCGGAGGGATGTGTCATTTGTACCGACATGGATTATAACTCTCTGGATGGAGGTTGGCAGAGTTTTCAACAGAGTGGGGAGATGTGTTAAAATGTCAAGGACCTTCGCACCGGGGAAACACCGTGTGACTGCGTTGAAAAAGCGGATGTTTTTTACGATGGAGTCGCCTACAATTAAAGTCGTCGGAGGGAAAAGAGGACGTGGAGACTGCGTGACCGGAGAGGGACAGGACGATGGAGGGGAGCTCAGCCTCTCCGGGGAGGACAGTGGGGACAGGGCAGGAGGGACACAGGCCCGCTGTGGTGCAGGTGTGAAGCACGGTATTGACAGCCGGCGGGACCCGGTGAGGGAGCGCTCCGGCGCGGCAGGTGGACAGGACGGGGGCGGAGGAGCAGGCTGGGATCCCGGGGGCAAGGGGGGGAAATCGTGCAGGTCGAGGATGCTGTACTTGTTCTCCAGGTGAAGGTGGAAGACTGGAGCCTGTGGTGGAAACTTTGTTTTCCCGGTGCGGGCACTGATCTGGGACCAGTGCTCCTGGTGAGATGGAGTGGAGCTAACCGGAGCCTTAGGTTTAGCTCCGAGCCTTGTCCAGGAGACGTCATGGATGAAGGGTGGAGGAGCAGCCGTGGGATCACGGTGAATGGAGACAGACTCAGGGGGTGAAGCAGGTTTCCCAGCAGCGGGCTCCGGAGGAGAGGTGGTCGCAGCGGTGGCGGCGGCGGCGGCGGCAGCGGCAGCGGCGGTCGCAGCAGCAGCGGGGTCCGGAGGAGAGGCGGCAGGAGCGGCAGCGGCGGCGGCGGGATCAGGCTCCGGTGTGCCAGTGGGGTCGGGGTGCGGTAGAGCGAAGATGATGGTGTCCAGCAGCTTCTCGTCTTCCTGGATCTGGTAGAGCCTGGAGATTCTCTTCTCCAGCTCCTGGATCTTTTCAGCCAGACAGGTGCAGTTGACACAGCCGGATGGAGAGAAGAGTGGAGCCATGGCTGAAACAGAGAGGACAGAGGCCAGCAGGCAGCCAACAACACCAGACGGGAGCGAACAGAGGGCAGTCTGAAATGAAGACTGGACTGTGCCGTGTAGGACACTTACACACCAGGGCTCCGTAGGAGCCCGCAGCGGTGGATTAGCAGAACAATAACAGATCAGATCAACAGCACGGAGAGGAGAGGAGACCTACCGGCGAGGGCCTGGGAAGAGGCCCGCTATTGGTGGAAAACTCAGGTAGGTCTTGGTTGCAAAGTTCCAGTCCGTAGCCGATGTAATCCCAGATGTTTGTTTAATCCATGGGGGCATTGATTGATGAATGTAGCCGGATACACACCGAATAAGAGACAGTTCTTGATAAAATCAGTGCCAGCGCAGTCGGGGCCTGTTTGCTAGTTGTGCAAACACTAGCCAGGTTTAAAACGCCGAAGGAGTGAAATCCACACGTCCGATTTAACCCCCTTCACTACCTCAATCAAGATACAGACGATCTCCATCTGAACCTTCAACCAGAGGCTTCCTGACACCACCACCACCAGTATCCAGGTCTTGGGGGGGAGGGGGGGGGGGGTCTTCTTTAGATACAGGCTTCACATTCATTATACAGTTTACTAAGCGATCTACTTTTCCCTGGGGTCTCAGCGTCAATGTTTATTTTGTGCACAATAAATGTCATCTCTTTTCACAACCTGTCTGTCTTTTATTCTTATTAGACTCGTCTGATTTTGTCCTGACTGATATTTGAAGTTTAGTTTCACTCTTTGAGCCAGCGATAATTAAACTTTGTGGACTGACAATGTTTTGCTCACAATTTTTCCCGGTATTATACTTAAAGATACATTGTGTAAGCATTACTCCCATCTAGCGTTGCTATTTTTAATTTCCATCATGGAGGAATCTAGTGGATGATGTTTGTGGGTTCATTTCATTCCAAGACAACGGGACACCTTTACCCTCAAGCCCTTTTGAACAAGTGAAATACAGTATAGAATGTGTGACATGAGAGTGAGAATATAGCATGTACAGTAAATCTGTTAAAAATGTCCTAGCTGCAGACAATCAGACCTTTACCAGACATAAGGGACACGTCTATGTGAAGTTTATGTGGATTTATAGCACTTTATATCAGTTCCTACACATGTGAAGTCCGTGACCTCTGCATAGCTTTGAAACACCTGCTCTGCTCACACACCCCACTGTAATCTTCATCTAGATTCATGCCGTTGTAATTAACTCACCAACTGCATTCTCACACAGTGGGAGGTGATGACTGGAACAAGAACGGGTCATAGGCCGCTGTTGTCACAACATAAGGAGCACTCCATTTGTATTTCCCCTTTAAATTACACTCTCTCAATTAAATCCTATTCCTCTTGCCCTTGTGTAGTGCCACTGATTGTGTGTGCGTGTGTGTGTGTGTGTGTGCATAATGTGTATGTACCTGTCTGGGTGCTTTAATTAAAAACCCATGAGAGTAGAGCCAAAGCCATTAATCAGGGGTTCATACCTCAGCTGTAGAGGTGAGGCAGGGGAGTGACGCTCTGCTCCTCCACATCAGCAACACCAGCTGAGAGCTTCTTTCTGCCTAACTGGCAGGCTGATGAGGGATGGAGGGAGGAAAAAGAGTGGTAGGGGAGATTAAAGAGGACATGGAGGTTGTGATGCACGATAGCCATTTGACTCATTTGACAGTGTTCATAGCAGGGCATGAAATTCACACTACTCATAGCCTACTTGTGCCCGGTGTTGCAGGCAGAAACAGTGGTAGGCTACAACATTTTTATATACAGTGGCATGCAGAGGTTTGGGCAGTCATGGTCAAAATGTCCATTAGTGTGAATAGACCGAATCGCCTTGTTGTTTGCAACTACTTCCGGGTAGAAAACCAGCACGAAATTTGAATTTGAGAAGAACACAAACAAACAAGAGTTTAGCTATAGCCTATCATATTTTTCACGCCCTATCACCGTTTAGACAAATCTGTGTGTGTGTGTGTTGCTATGTGTTGTATTTATTCAGTTTGGGGGAATCAGTGTCTAGAAAGCATCAGTGGTTCAGCTGACAGGGATAGCTGACGGCAGTAGCTAAGCTAACGGCGGTAGCTAAGCTAACATCAGGACGTCAGCTGTTAAAACCCTCCCGTTGTCAGACACAACATGAAACTACTCCAGTTAGCTCTGTCATGTTGTAACTAAGATATCCGCTGGAGAAAATATTTTTTCATGGACCGTTTATTGAGTCACTGAGTTATTTAAGTTAAACAGTAACCGTAGCCCGGCTAATCTATGATCATGACTAATTACAAAAATGTGCACAAATAGTAATGTTTGTCCAATCATTTATTGGTTTTATAAACTTTACAAACATCAGATTAGTCTAAATGGTGATATAGTGACATGAAAAATGAGATAGTGAAACAAGATATTGTCCGTCACTAATTGTTCTCATGCTGGTTTTCTACCTGGAAATTTGCTCTATAGTTCAGCAAGCGGAGGATGAAATTATCTACAAAAGGCCTGAAGTTACAGACGACACATTCCCTTTACATTTTAAACAATAGCCTACAGTATATAATTTTATTTATTTTATTTTGGAAACTTTCACAGTGTGTAAATAGTAAACAGCTTGATGATACCTTGGTCAAAGTTATCTGAGAGCTCAAGTCTCCCATTATTTTGCAGGCTGTTCCTTTGTTTCCCTTTTTAACTTTGAAACAGTAGAAAACTAAAGTAATACACTGATATTGATTAAAATGTTGCAAAAGAATGTTTCTTGTTTAATTTATGCCTTTTGGAGATCATTTCATCTTCCACTTGCTTAACTATTCACATTAACACAAATGTTTGCATGCCACTGTATGCATGCGTTGAAAATAATATGCTTAGTGTCAAACCTATATAAAAAACATCTAAAAAGTAAGAAATAGTATTGTCCTCTAACAGTGTACTTCACCTCCAGGCTGAGATACATTCCTGCGGCAATACCTGCAAATTACCACTGACCATACTGTGATGATGCCAGCTCTGACAGTGACTGCAGGACATAGTCTGTGGTTGTATCAGATAAATAGATCAAACACTGACTTCAGATCAGACAATGGTCTCTGAAGAAAAATGCCACTTTTATCTCAAATATTATCATTAGGGCACTGACAGGTTCAAACATGACTAACTGTGAAGCAGTTGGATGTGATTTATTTTCCTCCTCAAAATAAAAGTTGCATCAAAGAGTATAGAAATGTACTGGAGCCAATTTTTTCCCCCTTTTTTCTTTCTTTTTATTTTAACTTTTCACTATGTGTTATGAACCCAATATGGAGCACAATAATTCACACGATTCTTTCTGACAGCACTCCAAATTGCGGACTGATGTCATAGTGTACAATATAAAAGGAGTAGTGAGTGATTTTGGGCTCAGCCAACGTCCTCCTCCTCACTCTAGGAAGTGGGTGGGCGAGATTTCTGACAAGTGAATTAAAAGGTGGTAAACAAACCCCTAACTACAATAAACAGAGCAGAAGAATCCAAAGAAAGTTTCCCATTTGCGGTCTTTGTGCTGTTTGTTGTCATTTTACACATTTTAATCAACATATAATATATCCATATTTCGTGAAAGCAAATTTATCTTTTGAAGATTGAAATCCCTGTATAGCCCACACAGGTGTTTTCAATTAGACCTCCAGTCAGGTGGATGTTGGGTGGAGCTGCAGACATGATGTTACCAACCTTCATGTGCAGATAATAATGAGTTGTTATAATAAACCATCCAGTGTGATAGGTGCAACAAGCATAATAATAGAGTGAGGGAGCCCACGGTCTGTACCTGCCCACATGGTTCTGACAAGAGGTCTAATTAGCCGACATGAGTCAACACACCTGTGTGGGTGGACTGAGAGTGTGTGAGGCTTTAATTAAGGAATTTATTCAAAAGGAAAAACAGAAATATTACAGACAAATATTCAGACACCATGCTTGGGCTCTTTACACTTGAGCTCAGGTCCCTTCATTCTTTTGATCATCTCTGAGATTTTCTTTTTTTTTTTTTTTTTTTTACCATGATTGGGGTGAACAATCTGGCAAAAAAAAGAGGTAACACTTTACTTGAATAGGGATTCATAAGATTGACTTAACACTGTCATAACCATGACATAACAGCTGTCATAAACATCAATGAATACTTATGACAGCTGTCGTTAAGTGTCATTCGGTAAGTTATGTCACTTTTAATGCAAAGTTGACATTATTTGAGATGTCCTTGTTATGAGAACTTGACATAATTTTTAAAGTTTGGCACTTAGGTCTGATATGACAGTTTAAATTGTCTTTATGTCAAGTTGTCAGAACAAAAACATCTCAAACAATGTCAACTTTGCATTAAAAGTGACATAACTTACCGAATGACACTTAACGACAGCTGTCAGAAGTATTCATTGATGTTTATGACAGCTGTTATGTCATGGTTATGACAGTGTTATGTCAATCTTATGAATACGCATTCAAGTAAAGTGTTACCAAAAAAGATTATACCACAGTATTTTAAATGATCTTCATTTTGTTTCCACTCAAATTTTTTTTGAGAAAATCATCCTTGGACGTTGTGCTTTCATTCTGCCACCGTTTTTTTTTTGCCATTTGTCTGAACTCTGTTAGTCATCACCAACAACACTGTCTTTTGTTCACTTATTGTGTCACAAATTTCATATTGATTGTTCATATGAGCAGCTCTGTTATTCATTTCAAGTTTCATGTGCAAGTGTTCTGATTTGAAGGTTTGGTTGCTGCAGCTGCAGGTCAGTGTCCAGTGTCCCCACCAATTGGCTTACTGCAAAGTTACTGTCTTGGACTACTGTATATATGGTGAAACACTGGTCTGCTTTACATAATGTAAAATGTTGCTGCAGAGCAGAGCATCCAAAGCTATTGTTGCCTGCAGGGTGGGCTCCCTGCTAACATGCTGTTTAGCAGTGCTTCTGTTTTTGACATGAAATATCCAAATACAGCTGCTTTTAAAATGATCCATGATTCATCAGTAGATCATTTGCTGAAGTAAGCTTGTTGATGATATAACATTAGATTGCACATCCCAACCAATACCAGTGGTGAACTAGGAAGCTCACAGGAAGTTAATTGGAAACACTTATCTGTCTGTATAATCATGCAGTTCAGAGCATGACAGGATTCTGCTCAAACTTCTGCTGCACTGAAGGTTCCCAAAAGCACGGTCTCCTCCATCATTGTTAAACAGTCCGGTGGTGTGGTGTTTAGCTCAGTTGGTAGAGCACCTGCCCCATATGTTGAGGCTATAGTCCTCACTGCAGGCGACCCCGGTTCGAATCCCGCACCGAGCGGCCCTATTCTGCGTGTAATTCCTCCTCTCTCTGCCTCCCATTTTCTGTCTCTCTTTTTTTATTTTTTTATTTATTTATTTATTTATTTATTTATTTATTTATTTATTTATTTTGGGCATGACAATTAAATCATCATCATCACACTTCATCTTAGTTCAATATAATACAATACACAACTTAACTATCCTGTTGATTAAAGGCATAAAAGCCCCACAAATATATAGGCCTATATAAAAAAAATAGTTTGGACCAACCAGGACTCTTCTCTAGATTGACACCTAGAATAACCTAAACAAGCAGGAAGATGGTACCTGACAAGAGAGGTCACCAAGAACCTGATGGTCAAATATTCTGTGCTGGGATGGAGTGGGACCAGCCAATAGGCCCGACCAAAGTCCACAGCATATGACCAGAGCAGAGACTTGGCAAAGGTAGGGCTGACCCGATTATCGTATTTTCATAATCGAACATAAAACAGACGGACATAAAATCGATTTTAATCAAAGCTTCGACAGCCGGGGGGTGCGCGACCGTAACGTCCGATGGGGGGGATTGCTGCCTTTTACTGCCATTTAAAGGGACAATTTGGAGTTTTGGAAAGCACACTACATTTCCCATGAGCCTCCAGGCACACGGTGAAATTATTGGACTGGCGCAAGACGGACGAAAGGAAAACATTTGCCAAAAATGTTTTAATTAATTAAGAATGAAAGTCGGAGGTTAGAAGACGATCAGATACCGTCGTAGTTCCGACCATAAACGGCGATTAGGCGGCGTTATTCCCAAGACCCGCCAGGCAGCGTCTAAGAAACTGAAACTAGGAAACGCTGGGCAAGCCGACCACTAAATAATAATATCAAAATAACGATAAAGACAAAACAATGGGTTGGGTAACGTAGATTCATCTACATTAATATGACACATCTGTTTAAATACTGAATTAATCAGCTCTCAGTTTTTTTTTGTTAGACATTTGCACAAATTCTAAAGCTTTTACTTTGTGGTTATAAGTTATTTAAAGTATGTAAGTAAGTATTGACTTTTATCCACTCACAATAAGTTGATGGTTAAAAACCCAGTTCATAGGAGCCGACTTTCCTTGCCCTAAAACCCATGCCCTTACGAGTGTTGGTATCAAGCTAGCGTGTGACACAGGTTGGCCTCTACGTGTCGCGCTGCTCTCCCATTGATTTGCCAAGGCGAACAGTAATTACCACTAATCCCAGTCAGAAGACTTGGCAATTTGTGTCATGTCTCTTGAGGGCCCCCATGGGCCATTATCTGCCGGTTCATTAAAGAACAAGACTTGTCTTAGCCTGACCCCGTGGCTCGCTGAGTGTTGAGTGAAGTGGCATGACAGAGGGAGCTGAGCTAAGCATAAAACTGTCCGCTGACGTAAACCAGCTGTGACATGCGGTGCAAATGTTGCCATTGTTGGAGTCCCACTCTTTACTTTTCTCTCCGTCCCCCTGAACGAAGCCATGTGGAACAATCCGGGCACTAATCTAGAGCACAAGGATGAGTTTGTGAGTGAGAGTCACTTATCTTACAAAGTGTGAATTTGATGCTATGATACACCATGTAATTATGGAAGCTGAGCAGCATTGATGCAGGAGAGATTCAGGAGTAAACGCATGTAAAGGGATCTCTGCTAACAGCTCAAGCCGTACACTCAGCCTGGCTCCTTCTCCTGCAAAACTGCAAATATAATCACCGAATTGAATGTTGCAGTAAAGCTTTGATAGCAGAGCTTAGGCTAATTAACTGGCATGAAGGGTTCCCTTAGTGTTGAGCTAATGGAGCTTCAACCAGCTTGTGTGTGTCAAGGTGCCAAACATGGGTGAAGAACAAGTCCAAACCTTGCGTTTTCCAAAGAATAAAGAACAAGATCCTCCACCTGCTACAGTAAATAGCAAGACTCATCAATACGCAACTAATGTAAGAGTCAGGGTGGAATTGACCTTTTGTTCAAGAAGTATTGATTCGTGACGTTCCAGGTTATCTATGTGTGACTGCATACTGAAAGAACTGAAAGAAAAAAGAGCAGTGGAACACACGGAAGCTGTCTTGGCGGCGTTTGATTAAAACAGTATTATTTCCTGCTTGTAAAATTCTTTAGAAGTCTGTGCTGGGAAATGTGATGACAGGTGTTTTCTGATCATGAGATGTCACCACCAGCCCTGCCACCCTGCACTTTAAAAAACATAAAGCTTTAAAAAAAAAAAAAATACATATTTTGTCTCTTCTGAACATCAGTGCTATAACTGCTTTGAAGTTTTTTGCTTCCATGTCAGCTCAATTAAAGGGGATCTTCTCAGATTATACATGTTTAAGTGCGTTTACAGGTCTCTGGGAACACTCCGGCACATGTGAAGAGGTTGTTTAATGATGTGGGTGTGGAGCTGTCGGCCCCATGCTGGTTGCACTGCTGTGGGTGACACTGTCATAGGAAGCACAATGATATTCTGCTGAGCTGTATATTGTTTGGTTAGTCGAGGCTCAGGTTTGGATAATTAAAGGGTGATTGCCGTTTTTTTTTTTTTACAATCTGGGCCTTATTTCTAGCATAAAATATGATCATTTAATCACCCAGATAACTTTGGTGTCATTACAAGTCGTTCCGACGAAATTAGATCCAGCCCAGAGCGGCGTATAATGTGAGTCTACAGAGCACCGCAATGCAGCCTCTAAATAACACATTATCCACCGTAAAACTCGTTCATTTCACGAATATTTTGTTATGATATGCTAGTTCTATTCCCCTCTGAGTCCAGGGTTAGCTGTTATCAACATCCGGGGTCTGTAGGTTGACCTACTGACCTCTGACCTGGATGATGTCATCTCTGAGTGCATGAGTTCAAAGTAATTCAGGAAGAACAAAACTCAATTGTTGGCTGAGAGAAAGTGTTGTGGTGTTTAAAATATTTTCTTGCAGATTGTAAGACAGAAGTTTTCAATTGTGTTAATACAACAAATTGAAAAAAATGTCATGTTGAATGGAAATACTGTACACATGCATGAAAACACATGTGACACCTAGGGTTTGACCCCTGTCAGGATTACTTTGTGTCTGCCTCCTATGTCCGGATGTCATTCTCATTGGTCAGCCTATAATAGTCCAGTCATTTTATGAAAAAAGGTTGAACAAATTCCAACAGAAGCAAACTCGACTGATTTTGTATCCTCAACATGTCCTGAGTGAGGGAAAAAAAGCCCTGAAGAATCCCATTAGGGGAAAGTTTCAAAAAAGACCTAAATATAGCCCATTCATACGCCTAATAACTATTTCTCTCACGTGAATAGGGTCAAAGTTTTAACCTTTAGATATCTCCATGAAAACTACCCAGTTGATTACTTACATTAAGACAAACAAAAAATGTATTATACGTTTTTTGAAATGATTTGTTAACATGAGCAAATAGGGCATAATCTAATTACGTATGGCTAATTTGCATACACAACACCAGATCTAAACATTGGGTATAGCACGTGGAAATGTCTTGTTCAATCTTGTTGACATATTACAGTAAAAAGAGACAGGGAGGAAGATGGAACTTTAATCCAGTCTTTATTAATTATTATTGCAGAGATGGGGTTTGGTTATTCACGTGAGAAAAAAGAATAGGCCTATGAATGGGCTATATTTTGGTCTTTTTCAAAACTTTCCCCTCAGGGATTCTTCTGGGCTATTTTTCCCTCACTGAGGACATGTTGAGGATACAAAATCTGTTGTTGAGTTTGCTTCTGTTGCAATTTGTTCAAGGTTGACCCCCATTTTGGCTTAAAATTACTGGACTATAATGCCACCACTGTCTTTTAGCTCTGCTTTTGGTCTCCACCAGCTCATTAGTTGTATGTGGCAGCTGTGTCTGTCTATTGTTTGGTGTGTGCAGTGTACTGTGGGTTTATAGAGCTTGCTTGCTGAAAACAGCTGCCTGCTGTGTGCCGCAAATGACACTTTGAGAGTGGAGATGAAAGTAAAACAATAAAGCTGCTATCCAGACAATCATCAAAGAGCTGAAACTGAGGGCACCTACAGATAGGACCCAGGATTCTTTACTGCTCCAACACTCTGAGCAGCTCCTGTCAAGTTGTATCATTATCAGCTGATACACTGGTGGAACAAGTTGTGGATGGTGACGAGCCGACGTTTTAGCTTTAAGGAGATTTGGACAAACTTCCCATCCTCCATATTCCACTAGCTACCACACTGCACTGCAGATCAGCTGTTTGAGTTATAAAATATTAGCATTTACATTAGCTCCTGTGACAACACACAGCTTTACCAATTCTTCAGGTTGTCAGATGGTGCACATAGGACAACACACAGAGTTAGTACTACTCTAATGTGGACTTGTTAGGCTCATCTCATTACCCTACACCTTCAAGTAAATATCCATTTATGTTGTAAATACTGAAAAAATCCTATTGCCGTTCAAAAATTCAAAAATATGCAGTTACCTATTTTAGATGATACACACAGTCAGGAGATCTTTGGTGTTTTTACATTAAAACATGCATACATCATTTTAGCATAATTCATAGCTGAAGTAGTAGAGGCCTGTCAAAATTATACCTGAGACCATATACTGTGTTGCTAACACAAAATAATCAAATCTACAGTATTTATTTAATCACATATAAAATTGTTTTTGTTCATCCAGTATAAAAATTGATATTTTAATGAATTTAGGTCTTTTCACCCAGAGACGTCAATATTTATTTCAAACTGTGGTCTTCATCATGAGTCCTTTCACACAGACAGCAAATGTTACTTAGAGAAAATGCAACATAATTTTTGTTTTTTCCGAGTGAGGTCGATTTTTCGGAGCTTTTGCCCGGCAACGAAGCACATCAACCAATCATGTTGCATGGAGAAGAAGTACGTCACACCCTACACAACAGCATGATGTCAACAACTTGTGTCTCGCACCACCCTGTCTTATTTGACAGGGGACACAAACATTACAAAGAGAAGAAAATCAAGGACAATGTGTGGTGAAGCATCGCCGAACAATACAGCTGTCAGGACAGAGATCAGACGGTGAGTTGCTGTGTTGGATGTGGTGTAGTACGGCAGTGGCACAGCAGGTTTGGCTTAGAACAACGGTGTGTTATACGTGAGGGATAATCAACAAGTAGGTGTGTGTTATACAGGTTTAAAGGGGCATTGTGTAACTTCTGTTATCTATTCACAAAAATCGATTATTTCGATTAATCAGTAATCCCCCCCCCATCAACAAACTGAAGTGTTCCTTTCAGCTCTGAATGAGCCGTTCATATCATTCATATCTCCATGGAGCGGGTAAGCTCGGTGCTGGCTGCCATGTGGTGTCGCCATGTTTTTACGTTCAGTGGCAGCGTGACGGTAGGAAACCACGGAAACTCAGCGGAGACACCGGAGCTGTCGGCTCAGGTCGAGGTGGCGTCTGTGAAAAGTCACCGTGGTAACGCAGTGAGGAGGAATGGAGCGTTACACTGATGCTGCATTCACCTGCAGTCGGGCAGACGGCCGTCGGTAACAAACCAGATGTCATTTTAGTCACAGAAGTCCAGAGAAAGCCGGTAAAACGTGGGTCAGGTAAACAATACGACATCGCCATGACAACATATTGTCACGTGTATTGTTTTGCCTCGTGCTGACGGACCACTTGTTTACATAGACGCTTGTTTATGCCGTTACGTGCAGCGGCTGTCGTCCGTCTGCCGTCTGCCCAATTTCATGTGAATGCAGCATGAAAAATACGATTGAGGTGCTTGTGATATACAACCACAACGCTAGGAGATAGTCCTTAGTGATCTTTGTTTGATATGTCAGGTGGAGCTGCCCATCATACCGACGCAGGATTGCTGCACCGTGCGTGTGTGAAGTGTGGACGTGAGTGTGCATCTGCGCAGCCTACGCACGTGTACACACAGAGACACACGTACACACACACGCACGCACGCACGCACGCACGCACGCACGCACACACACAAACACACACACACACAGACACAGACACACAGAGAGAGAGAGAGGGAGAGAGAGAGAGAGAGCGCATAAGCCCAATAATGCCGGCGCAAATCGGTGAATTCTCTGGTTGTCCAATGAACGAACGTGGCGGTTATAGGTAAAAATGAGAAAACATGATCGATATTTTTTTGTGTGAGTAATATTTATTGTATTTAACAAAACGGGGTGCTGCCCAACATCATTTTAGGAAAAGTCACAGACTGGTGGACTTCAATGTCTTTTTTAAATAAAGTTATGCACAAATGAAAATCAAAGTCGTCCAATGAACGGCAGTTGGCGGTTCTAGTGTTAAGGGATGACGTATAGAGGCAAAGAACAACTCAACGTGAAACGTTGGTGTATAATTGTTGCATATTTACATCGCTGTTGGTCTGAATATTTCACATTTTCTTGTCTGGTACTCATCACATCCCCAGTGTGTAAAGGTCTTTAGGCTGAGATGAAGTTTTGACCAGAACACTGGAGCCCATGAGCAGCAGGATTTACTGTGTACTCTGTTCTAATCTCTGGGCTGACAGTGGCCAAAAGTCTCCATTGGTGGAAAAAAAAAAAATACCTTAAATTAATATTCCACATAACTCCTTCGTAAATTATTTTTTACGAATGATATTTATGCATTCATTTCAAACACACTTATAGCTATGATATATTTCACTTAAAATAAATAACATATATTAGACAATAACAATGAAAACATTTTTTTTAACTCAAATGTGCCATGACTGAATCATTACAAACACAAGTCAAACTGTAAGGGATTACAGTGGAAATAGAGGGTCCTTTATAAAACTTTATAGGTCTAAAAATATCTGTTAGACTAAACACTGTCCTAATTTGAGGACATTAATTCTTCATAAGGGACTTGTTAAGATGAACAGTTTTTTTATGCAGCGCCGTCGTGTGAACAAGGAGCCACAGATTCCACCTCTCACATTTTTACTGTCAGCTCCTTGTTATTTCCAGGCTTCAGTTCAAGGCGTTTGTTTATACGGCGTCCATCCCTTCCCTCTGACTCGTGTTTCTACGCCGACAGTCATTATGGAGGAGCCTTCTTGTAAACCTCTGTGGTGGGGCTGTGGACTGCTGCCGTGGAGATGTGTTGATGGGTGCGTGTGTGTGTGCACTGTCTGGCATGCAGCCTGTATCTTCTTAAAGGGATAGTTCAACATTTGGGCAAATTGGCCCATTACCATAATCCCTATAGTTTTAGGAGTAGGTTTGTTACCTTTAACACTAGAACCACTGGAGGACACTATATACCTTGAACCGCCATGATTCGTTCATTGGACAAACTGTGATGAAGCATTACTTTGTGCTGTATAGGTAATCCGTTTGTCCTAGTCTTTTAACACTGTAGCTAGTTGGCGGTTCTAGTGTTAATTGTCGGTGCAAGCTATTTTTAGAACAGCGGAGCAGAGCTGCAAGCTGCTCAGAGCTACGCTATGGAGGCTACGGAGGATTTCTTGGTTTCCCTCATCAAACTCATCAAATACACAATCCAACAACTCCAAAACTCTCTGGTGGACAAGTTGTGACCTGCACATTCACCACGCTAAGCTAATAATGTAATGTTATGAGACAGAGTTGTTTTCGAAGTAAATGCAGGGACCGCTTGCCGAAAAACTGCCCCAGACAGGAACACGCATCAACGGTTTTGCATGAATTTACCTGCTAACGTTCCATTATTATCTCATAGCGTGGTGAATGTGCAGGTCAAAACTTGTCCACCAGAGCGTTTTGGAGTTGTTGGATTGTGTATTTGATGAGTTTGATGAGGGAAACCAAGAAATCCCTCTGTAGCATAGCTCTGAGCTGCTCGCAGCTCTGCTCCGCCGTTCTAAAAATAGCTTGCACCGACAATTAAAGGTAACGAACCTACTGCTATGACCATAGAGGTTATGGCAATGGGCCAATTTGAACTATCCCTTTAAGTATCCATGAAAGTGATCAGTAGAATTCCTTCCCAAAGTTTTGAAATTGCAAGAAAGAGTTCATATGTATTTGTTTGAAGTGTTTGGGTAAACTCAGTTCTGCTTGAGAGCTGTGTTAGATGATGATGTGACATAGATGTGAAATAACAAGGAGCCTCTGGAGCAAGGCTAATATAGGAAAATTCAACTTCAACCAGCAGATGAGTGTAATAGAAACCTAAACTAAAGCACAAAGACCTTCCAGTGTACTCTTTTAAAACGCGTTTCCTGTAGTTTAACCTCACCATAGTTTTTGTTCTGGGATGTTCAAGTGCTTGCAAGACTATTAAGTGTTCATATGAGCAGAGGTTATTATTTTGTTATTGCACACTTGCAACATCATCACAGTCCAACCAGTGGGCCTCAGGTTGCTAACTACAGCACCATCATGTTATGTTGATATGGAATATTACACTCCAGGCTACACTAAGCTGATAAATTGTGAAAATGACAGTGATGAAAAAAGTTTTTTACTGCAGTAAATATGGTAATGTGATGCCACATGTGAATTTCTACAGTCAATGATCAAAAACTCAAACATATCGTGGCAGTAACAGAAATAATATACAACCTGGAGACAATGAAACCGTATAGCTGTGAATGCAAATGTAAATCAGAGCTACCATGGGTTGGATAACAGCAGAACACAGCGGTGCCTCAGCAGCAGGAATCAGGAATGATATCAATAACCCAAAATGCTAACAGGCAAAATAGCGTGCAGTGAGTGAGCTGTCTGAGCCCGGTGGTGAATCTGCACGGAAAGCCCCCGAGCTCCCAGTCTGTGTGTCTCTAGCTTTAACTTGGCCAACGGTTCAGGATGTATAGGAAGTGCCGAGGGCAGTGAGTATATGTACAGGAGCTGGTATCAGCAGCAGCCGGGCTGACTGGAGTGTACCAGGGTTTTTATGGCTTTATAGTACTGATGATTCTCAGGAGCGAGTGCGTGTAGTTACAGCAGCCCTGAGGGGAAAACACGTAGCAGTCAGTCACCAGCCCAACTGCTTAAAGCAAAAGTTACAATTTGTCACACTGCACTCAGATTAGCCTGTAATGCTGCTTAATACGGCTGACAGTTAGTGATGTGTTAATGTCAACTTGTAGTTTTTGTGTTTATTATTTTTAATTGTGGGTTTTATGTTGTTGCCATGTGCATTGTATATTGTTTTATAGTGTTACATGGTGTATTGGTTATGTATTTTGTTTAAGTTGTGCAGTATTCTTTAGTTTATTAATTATTCAATTAAGTGTGTCATAATTATTACTTGATGTGGGGCATTTAAGTGTCCTGTTGTAACTGTGTATTTTTCATTTTTATTGTAATGAACACCAAAACTTTGTAGCTCCCCACTCACAAAGCAGGTTTAATTAAAGCAATGATGAGTATGAGCAAGGTAGAGGCAGTGCATGTGAGAGGAAACTGATATAGTTCATACAAAACTCTCAAAAAGTATATATTTGGATAGCACTTTATGGTGTTACCGTTCAAACTTAAATCAAACTTTATTTAACAGTGGTTCACAGACGAGCTAAAAAGAAAAAAGGACAAATCAAGTAAGGAAAAAAATCAAAACTAATATAATAACGCTAGCGAGACAAAAAAAAAAGGAAATAAAAGAAAAGTAAAGCACAGATATGATGCCTCATACCTCCACAACTGACCTTCTCCACAAAGATAGCCATTCCAAACCACACCATTTATTAATTTATTATTTATTTTTCCCCCAGTGATATTATGTCTCCACATCACCAGTGTAGTAGTTCTTCTATTGAACAGTTTGTCCTGCACTGGTTGTGATTTCTAGCTCAATGTACAATTTAAATTTTCCCCTTGACAAAATCAAATGTTCTTCAGTTCAATCCAGTGTGCCTTGGTGCAGAAAAGCAAACAAAGCAGCTGTAGTGTTTGCTGGTCGGAGCATTTTGTTGTGTTCCAAAAAATATATTCACATTTGCTCGTTTTTACTCATAGTAATTAGTTCTTTGATACTTTGAGTTTATTAATCCGGTGTGTTACCTCAGTCAAAACATGACCTCAGACTTATTCCAAGAATGAAAATCTCCACTGACTCAAAACCAGACTTTAAAGTACATTTCACAGAAATTGAATTCAATTGAATAACATGCTTATGATAAAAAAAAAAAACATGAGCTCATATTTGTTTCCTTGCCTCTAACCTTTTAACTCCTGGAACTGCTTTATTCCCACTGCGACGGAGCTTCCAAACGAACGCTTAAGTTGGAGTGTTGGGAGGAAAATTGACGATTTTGGACGTACACTTCGAGCCTTTTACTGTAAATTATATAGCTGGGATATAAGCAGAGGAGTGTGAATATCTACGCCGGGGCCAGGATCCCAGAAATGATGCCACTTGACAGCTGAACCTCTGCATTTTTGTCTTGAAAATAGCCAGTTTCAGATATCCCTGGAAAAGCCATGATTCCCAAATATGCATGCGCCTGCCGCAAAGTAATTCCCGTGCAGGGTCAGTGCACTGAACGGCAGGGAAAATGATTATGATTTTATTTCAGTCTCATTAAGTGACATCATGTTTTGTAGATTTACTGTTTATAAGCATTGGCTAAATAGAAAATACCAAAAGGTTTGAGCTCATCCAGAGACTCCAGGTTTCTAATCCAATCATACAGATCCAGGCTAAACATTTATTCCTACCACAGTAACAAGCTGCAGGAGAACCTGGTGTATCCAGGCGATATTAGCCCTTAGCCTCCTCCTCGGCTGCTTCCTGTCCTGCCCCCCCCCCCCCCCCCCCCCCCCCCCCTCTCACCCTCACCCTGTCCTGCCACAGAGGAGAAAATAGATTCCAGTTTGGAGTGGGATCTGGCCAAAACCACGGTGCCACTCAAAGCCAGGGCTGCTTGTGTCATTTTTCCACTGGGTTTTCCGTGGTATATTTTGACAGGCCGCTCCAGCTGAGCTTCGATAAATACGTAGGGAAGGGGGGGCTGGGCTTTCTCTTGTCTTCCCTTCTTCTTTTTCATTTCCATTTAGACTGTGTACAACATTAAAGAGGGACCTGTGCTGATTTATTTGGCTGGTTAACGTCTTGTATGACAGATTTTTGGTCAAAGCCACTAAAATCAAAATGGATTTAATTATTTCTCCCCCTCTGACTGATTGTGCTGTGTTCCATTAAAGCCGCAATCTATAGCCTATACCTCTCACGGCATTAGAATTGATGGCCTGTGTTTGGATTATAGGTGTCTTTATTTTTTTCCTGCCGGCCACGGAATGAATGATGGGCAAACAAGTGGCGATCAAGATGGAGGCGCACGGTCTGACCTCAACCTTTTTTTGAATAGAAAATTAGATACCCCTTTTAAAATCAAAAATTTTATTTATTTTATTTGGTAGAAAGAAATTATTTATTATCAACCTTTTTATTCTATTAGCAAAATTCCATATACACACCAGCAAGTTTACAAAACAAAAACTTTTTTTCATCTTCATCTCTTACAGTACTGTAAATCATATCTGGACAGACTTAATTATTGCAAAAACTCCAAAACTTTAAAAACTTCAGCCTTATGTAGTGAATTTGACTTGTGATCTATTGTTTTTCATTATTATTTCTTTTCTTTTCATTTATTTCTTTTCTATCTATTGCTCTCTTTATTTGATCCCTGCACTATTATCATCATTATTATGTTTTTTGTCTTGTTATTTTCCCAACCTGCATTACCTCTAGCATTCCGTGTTTGTATTGCCAGTTGCCTTGTACACTACTTTGTGTAAATAAAGTTTCAAAAAAAAAAAAAGGTGAGCGGTCCGTCTCCCTGGGAGGTAAAAAAAATAAATAAAAAAACTTGAGTTGTGATTGGCTGCCGTACTTGTAAAACCTAACTATCTCTCTATGTTTCAAGGGTAAACAATCCTTCCCTCTGGCGCCTCTGGCACAAACTAAACAGTTTAGCGCGTTTTCTGCTTGATAAAACCTTGTTCAATTTCCTGTGCTTTGTACCACTTAGATAGGCTTGACATGCCTTGCCCCCCCCTCCATCCCACCCCTCCTCCATATTCACTTGGATGTGACTTACAAAGAGGAGCAGCGGCGCGACCAGTCGATCCGGCGTCCCCGTCTTCGTCTCCCTCCTGAATGAATTTACTTCAATTAGAGGCTGCAGTCGAGCACAAGGGGGACGAAGCGTGTCGTCTTTTATGAACATTTATTGTTACACGGTGTAATGACCATGCGCACTGTGACCTGGGCTAATGACACCATAGATTAACTCCAGTGGGCAGCCTGTAAGGAAAGTCCAAAACTATTCCAAAGGTATTGATTTCCGGGCTTGCTGCGAAATTGAACTGTCAGGTGTTCCACTGGGCCCTGATATGATATCGATCTCTGCTGCTTAGCGACCAACAAAGAGTCTGGTTACCTGGAGCAGCCCGGTCTGGGGCGACGACAGGGGATCCCCCCCCCCTCCCTCCCTTTATAAGTGCTCATTGGAATTTTAAATAGAAATTTGATAAACTCTGACTGTCTGGGGAATAGAAGTGAGAGCAGATCTGCCTCCAGTGAGTTTCTTTCTGTGCTTCCACTCAGAACATTAGCCCAGCCGCTTCCCCCATTAACTGGGGAAAAAAAAAAGCCTGGTGCCAAGTTGTAGAGTGCTGCCTCTGACACCGTGCTTACGGCTTTGCCAGTAAACACAGGTTAAAGGGAAGATTTGCAGCTTTAAACCAGCTCCTCCTTTAAACAAAGAGCCGCGATGCTCAACGCCAAGGTCACCCTGTGAAAGAGAGAGCGAGGAAAAAGAGATAGAAGTAACAAAGAAAGAAGGCTGGCGAGGAAATAACAGAGACCTGCTTCATTCATTCATTTCTTTCTTCCCATACTCTCCATTTTAATTAGAGTGTCTTCAGCCAAGTGGAGTGGTGTCAGTGAGTGCATGGAAGCAATCAGTTCCCCGTGTGGCAGGAGTCAAATGACTTTGATCAGCTCATGGAGAACCATGGGCGAGAGGCGTGGGCGATCCTGCTATAGGGTCTGCATTCCAGCCGGGTGGCAACCTGCAACCCCTCCACCCCCGTCCACCCCCACTTTCCTCCAGACTCCACTCACACTGGGGAAAATGCTAATGGCAAAAAAAAAGGACTGTCCTAACGCGGCGCTGTCAATTTGCCGTTTTATCTGACGCTGCGTGTTGTTTGAGGCGCTGCAGTTCGTTTGACTCCTCGTGAAGCCACTAATCAGTCACACTGGCAATGCTGTGATCATTGTTAGTTCAAGCACCTCCTCCCCGCGAGGAGCCGAAGGGTGAGAAGAGGAAATGAGGAAGCAGAGGAGAGAGAGAGAGAGAGAAAGAAAATACATGGTAGACTATTTTTTCTTGTGGTTTTTGTGCTTTTTTGTGTGATATTAGTGTTTTATTTAATGATGAAGGTACAATAATAGGTAGCAGGAGTCAAGTCAAAGAGAAGATAAGAGGTCTCTGGATTACTTTACCTGTAGGATTGATTATTGCAATGCTCTTCTTTCTGGTCTTCCTAAAAAAGAATATTGCACCATTACAACTATAAACTCAGCTGCACGTGTGCTAACGGAGACCAGAAACAGAGCTCACATTACACAGATTTTAATATTCTTTTATTGGTTTTTAAAGCTCTTAAGTGTCTTAGTCCTTCTGATCTGTCAGATTTGCTTTTAATTTATGAGCCATCCACAAGTCTCAGGTCTTCAGATAAAGGCCTTTTATCAATACCTAAAGTCAGAACTAAAACTCACAGCGAAGCAGCCTTTTGTTATTACGGCCCACACCTGTGGAACAGCCTGAAGACCTGTGGACATTTTTAAGAACAAACTTAAGACACACCTTTTAAGCGGCGTTCACACCGAACGCGATAGACGCGAATGGAGCGGCAACTCTACATTGAAAATCAATGTAATTGGCGCGATGACACGCGATGCAGGCGGAGGCGGCGCGAATGGAGCGTCTGGTGCGATGAGACGCGGCGCGAGTGAAGCGTCTGGAGCGGCGCGTCTGGAGCGGCGCGAATCAAAAGTTGAAAATATTGAACTTTTCAGGCGGCATCGCACCGTGACATCCAATCAGCGCAGAGTTCAAGCCGACGACGTCACTTCTCTGTACGGTTGTTTACACTCAGAACAACATGAAGGAGAAGCTAATTGTATATGAGCTGTGTGTGGGCACCGCTGCCTCTTCTACACAGAGTGAACAAAAAAAAAAAACACACACAGTGAACTCAGACACGACGGCGGGTGGTTTTCCAGTGTTTACAGCAGGTACAGTGCAGCAACGGTGGTGATATCAGCCACGATCGACATGGAAAGAGAGCAGGTTGAGATCACCGGTTTTCAAATGAACGGGCGGAGCGTCTAGCGCGAATGACGCGACGGACGCGAATGATCCAAAATGACCAAGCGGCGCAATGGAAGCGTCTGGCGCGATTATATTCGCGTCTATCGCGTTCGGTGTGAACGCCGCTTTAGCCTGGTTTTGGATTAGATTTTACTTATAGGTTTTACTATTTTTCCTATCATTTTAACAACTAAACAAAACACATCTCCGCCCACACCAGTACATCTTCCCCAGAATGAGGGAATAAATTAGCTCCATAAAATGCTTCTTTATAAAATAAAAATAGATATTTATTTTTTGATATATATGTTTATTTTTTAGTCATTTTAGTCTTAGTCTATTTTAGTTATTTTTATCATGTCCTTGCACTTATGTTAACTTTTAGTTATTTTAATTGATTTGGTTTTATCCAGTCTCTGGTGTTTCCTCACAGCAAATGGTTGAGAGTAAGATAGTGCTACACTTGCCTTCTTTCAAGCTCTATGAGTGTGTGGGTGTGTGTGTGTGTAGTTGCGTGACTTTGGGTTTTATTTTTGCTTTGTGCTACATTTCATTTATGAAAAGTGCTCTAGAAATAAAGTCTGATTGATTGATTGATTGATTGATTGATTGATTGATTGATTGATTGATTGATTGATTGATTGATTGATTGATTGATTGATTGATTGATTGATTATAACTTCGGATCAGCAGGTGAAGTAGTAAAATGAGGTCACCACACTAAAGGTCAGGCACCACAGCTGCAGTTCCTCTAATGACCACTAGTGTCCTGCTCCCACAGTGACTCAGTCCCCATTGACCCCAATGTCCAACTTTACAGCATCAATGTTTTGGTGTCTTCCTTCATGATGACTCTTCATAGAATTCACCCTGTTTGCATTTGATATACATAGGCTTGAGTTTCTACATAATTGTGGGCGGGACATCTTTGAGTGACAGGTGGGTGAACGTATGCTTCACACAAATGAACGTGGCCTGAAGTCTCAGCTCCACACCACTTTTGGATTATAGCTGTGAGTTAGGTGGAGTCACGCACCAACTGAGGAGTCCAAACCAGCGTTCAGAAACCTCAGAGGCTGCATCAATGTTGTTTACAGTCTATGATGAAGACCCTGGCTCAGGGAATTGAACAATGTACCTTGAAACCAGGTTCAGTCATCCACTAAAAATCCTAATCCACTAAAAAAGGATGTATATCATGAGAGAAAAAAGAGAAAAAAGCCTAACAATTCTCCCTTTATAAACCCACAAACAATGAGAGATGCTTTGCATTTCCTTTCTATACTCTATCTGCATGTATCTTTATAACTGGAACATACTGAAGTGCATATTTACAGAGCTTACTTTACATTTTTCTTGATTTTAACAGTTTCTTTTGTGACCCAAGACTCTGCTCGTCGTCCATTCGCACCAACATTATTCAGATTTACAACTCCCCACAACATCATTCTGCTGAGTTCTGTCCTGTTTCTCATTTAACCTTACAAAAATATATGCAAAGCCTCCACAGGTATTCGTTTCCATTTGACACCACCCTAAGGCAACACAGGCCTTAATCCTTAATGGAATACTGTCTTGGGAATGCTGCATGTGTGTGTCACTGCGTTGTGTGTGTGTGTGCGTGCTTGTGCGTTATTTCGTTGTTGCACACTGTGCCCCGGTGTCTGTGTTTCACTAATAGGGTTGCAAGTGGGCCAGAACACACTGGATCCAGATGTAAATGTTGGGACAGAAGAGCCTTGGAGCTGGGATCCACACTGAAGTTGTGCAAAATGTGCATAAATGTTTTTTTTTTTTTGGCTTTTTGCTTTTGGGAATGACACCATTTAATTTCCTATATTTAAACTGCTATAGTGTTTTTATTGTGTTACATAGTGTTGTAGCCTATTGTTTTGTTGCTCCTTTTACACAAACACAGAAAGATGAGGACTTTTTGTAACTTGCCTAAAATTGTGGAAATGGTGGTTTATCATCAACAGAGAGTGGTGTCTCCATGGAGATAGCCATTGGTCAGACCGGGACAGAAACTCAACACTGGACTGACGGGTGAGAGCGTCAGTAACCAAACGACTGAGCCTGTAAAAAACTAGATTTTTCCGCCAACACTGGAAAACCCCATTAGTCCCAATGCCCAGTCCAGCTGTGAAGAGAGCTCCAAAGTGAAATTAAGTTGCAATTATTTCTACTGGTTTTTTAACAACACAACCTGCTTCCTTAATGATACATCCAGATTCTTTACAGAGATCAGGGTCTTAAGTTTCCTGTGGTTATTTCCTGCCTAGACAAACATTTTAGATTCACTGTCTATTTAATCATCTAAACATCTAAAATCAGTATTGATGGAACCACTCAATTTAAAACACTGAAGGAAGGCAAACACAGTCTCCACCGTTTCTGTTCCCGATCACACTGTATCAGCAGAGTTCTGTTGTGTTATTTTGATCTCCATGTTCTTCTCTGCTCTGCTCTTCCCCTGGTGACTCTGTGTCATGCTGTGTCTGGAGACAGGAAGTTCTCACTAAGGTCCCTCCATCCAAAACACTACTCACCTCAATATGAACTCATCAACACAATAATAACAAGGCGAGACACTACAGGCAAAAACACTGTTTTATCATGCATTGATCAATTTTGAGATTTCGGGGCTATTTTTCTTCCTTAACATGTATTCTTTCAGAAAAGTCAAAAGAAATGGTAGAACATCCACATTAAGGAGGTTATTTTACTTCATTTTGTCTCTTTTGTCAGTAGATTTCTCCTAAATTCACCAAAAGTTAACAGCTACTGTGACATACTGTGATGTGCCTGTTATCTGACCCATGTCATGTCAGGTGTCATTATAAAGCTCTCTCTCTCCTGAACAATGATGTAGTAATTTCCTTTGTATCCACAACCAATCGTAAAAGTATGATTTACATTAACAATCTATGGAATTTTAAGTCTTTAAAGGCCGTTTTCTCAAAATTAGTTTTTCCTTAGACTCTGAGCCTGAAATCTCCACTTCAGCAGCACTTACAGACACCAAACCTTCCAGTTTTATTCCTGTCTATATTCTGAAGGTTTTTTACAGAGGGGTTTGTTGATATATCATTCACAGCCTGATTTATACAACATTTTAATCCTAAAAATATGGCGAAAATTGATTTTTTTTTTTTAGGGCTGGTGACAGTATTTTCTCATTTACAGAGTGATAAAAAGAGATATCCAAAATCCCCTCTGTAAAAACCTCTGACTCTAATATGTCAACAAAATAAAACAAGAATTTTGAAAGTGGCTTTATCCATTGCTCAGATTTTGGTTCTGGAAATGTATGCACATTAGCGCATATTTCAGATAGATATTGCCTCATATGCATATTTAAACATACAATTTGACAAAACTTGTAATACAAAAAATATTTGTCTTAATGTAAGTGATACACTTGGGAAGTTTCATGGTGATATCTTTTATTATTTAAATGTTTTACCCTATTCACCTGTAGTGTGTCTGTGGAAGCTGTAAAGGGCGGGACACACCCTGGACAGGTCAACTTCACACATTATGGGCTACATCTAGAGATGAGAATCCACCTAGTGTGCAGGTCTATGGACTGTGGGAGGAGCCGGAGATCCCAGAGGGAATTCCCCACTCAGGCACAGGGAGAACGTGCTAATTCCACCCACACAGGCCCTAGGCCCGGGAATTGAACCCAGAACCTTCTTGCTGAGAGGCGACAGCGCTAACCACAGTTCAGACAAATCTTATAATTTCAAGGTACCAGTGGAAAACAATCATGGACATCAGAATTAGACTCTTCACAAGTTAACGTGAGTGAACATTCCAAATATACACAGTGAATAATGCGTTTTATAGGAGGAAATTGATTCAGTTCATTGGCGAGGCCTCAATGATACAAAAAATGCATTTAGATAATATATTTCCTCTGTAAGCTCATGGGCCATAGGAGTCGGAGTTATGAATAGAATGAGCCATTCCCAACATAAATAGACAAGTCATATTAGAATCGGTCATGGGTATCATTTGGTAACAGCTCAAGTGAAAGCCAACTGGAGCCTTTGTTTGGGACATTCAGGTCACAGACTGCTGAGGTCACGCTCTTATAATTGCGCAGTATGATATACATATCCAGCCAATTTTTTTTGGGAGAAGGAAGCACGCTGCATGCACTCATAAATCAATGCCTGATCCACAGGCAGGTGAATGGAGAGGAAGAAAAAGAGTGTCTGAGAGGGGAGAGGAAGGAACAAAAGAGATGGAGGGAGATACGGAGAAGAGAAGAGAGATACAGAGCCAGAGAGAGATACAATGACAGGGAGGCTTCGCTCTCCAAGTCGCATCCGTCTCCTGCCAAAGCCCTTTTCTTTTTCTTTTCTTCCCTCTGTTCTCTCGTTTTGAAATCTATTTATTCTTGGACTATTTCCCCTCGGTGAACTCTTCACTCATAACATGATGGATGAAAAAGTGATTACACAGAGGTAGCGACGGACACAGAAATCATTTTTAACATCAGACACACAAGTCAAGCAGTGGCTGGTGTATGTAGGATGTCGTTCCTCTGTTCTTGGTTTCAGGCCGACTGGCTGACTGCTCCTCTGTGCATGTCACCAGCGCCAATAAGTGGCTTATTTTCCAGCGCTCGTTAACACCACAATAATCTCAGAATCACTCACTTACTATGTCATGACGGAAATGATCTAATTAAAAGAAAAAGAAAGACAGACAGAAAGAAAAATAATGAATTCTGTTAAACAGTTAATGGTGCCAAAATCTGTAAAGTGTGAATTGGATTATATTCATAATTTATTCCTCAGCAAAAATGTGAGAAAAACAGTGTCGGAAGATTTTCACTGCTGTCAGCTAAAATCTTTACAAGGAGAGAAAATTGTCATGAAAAGCTGCATATTCCATCAGCAGGCTGTTGTGGAGGTTCTGTCATTGCTCTGTCAGAGGAACACACTGAGTCTTCTACTTTCTGACTGCTCCCATTGGCTGTTGCTCTAAAAGTTGGAGCAAACACTTTATTTTCCATCATCAGGGAGCATTTATGGTGAGTACCATATATACAGTATATACATACACTGTTGCCCATGAAGTTAGAATAAAGGGTAACACTTTACTTGAAGGTCTCATCAGACACTGTCATAAAAGTGATATGTCACAGTCATGAACATGTCATAAACATTATATAACATTGTTATTAAAGGGAAACTTCGTTTTTTTTCAACCTGGGCCCTGTTTTCATATGTTTTTCTGTATATGTGAGTGATGGATAATACTTGTATTGAGGTGGCTGCAGTATTGAGCCGGGCAGGCAGCCTGCAGCCCAGCTAACGCTCTTCAACCGGGCAAGTGGCTCCCGTCAAAGTTCGCCCTATAAACCTGCATTTTTTTCACACTGACAGGCTCAGATAGTTACAATGAGTGTCCAGCAACATACTAGAAAGGATAAATGAATGTATGTCTCTAACCTTTAGCTGGAGGTCGCTGTTTGTTGTGATCTCTGCCCAAATCTCACCACGCCAGAAATCTCGCGATATACCTGTTACCTGACTGAGGTGAAGAGAGACGACCGGAGAATTTACAAATTGTAACAACAAAATGTTGGACTGCTCTTCGTGCAGCTTTCACAAGTTCTGGCTAACAGTTAGCTGTGCTACAAATGGATGCTAACACTCCTGTCGATGCACTGCGCCGTCGCCGTGCCGACCACAGGGTCTGCTGTGAGCACTTTGACCGGGGATGACTACTGCCAGTCAGAAGAAGAAGAGACGTGCTAAAGGTAGAGGCATGCATTCATTTCTCCTTTCTAGTATGTTGTCGGACACTAGTGTAACTATCTGAGCCTGTCAGTGTGAAAATAAATGCCCGTTTATAGGGCGAACTTTGACGAGAGCCACTTGCCCCGTGGAAGAGCGTTAGCTGGGCTGCAGGCTGCCTCCCCGGCTCAGTACTGCAGCCACCTCAATACAAGTATTATCCATCACTCACAAAAAAACATATGAAAACAGGGCCCAGGTTGAAAAAAAATGAAGTTACCCTTTAAGTGTCATTCAGTTAACCCTAACCCTACAAACCCAGGTGTTATGACATTGACATAGCCTAATGTTTATGACATGTTCATGACTGTGACATGTCACTCTTATGATGAAACCTTCAAGTAAAGTGTTACAGAAAAAAAAAAGTATTTATTACCTTTTCTCATGAAATGATTGTGACAATTTGAGTTATTCTTGATAGATATATCTTCTCAAAACTGGTACTTAGTTTGTTTCCACTATAGGGATGTAACGGTATCTGCAATATCCCGATAAGAAAAGTGTCTCAATATTATTGCGGACATGTACGGTATGAAATGATGGCGCTTCTGGCAAAAACTGTAGTTTTATTGCGAGGGACAATCGTCTGTGTCACCGTGTCAGCCGACTGTGTGTGTGTGTGAGAGAGAGAGTGTGTGGCTGCCTGCGTTGTTTCACTGCAGTTAAACTCACACAACTCTCCCTGTTTTTTTTTAAAGTATATTTTTGGGGCTTTTTGGCCTTTAATGTACAGTACAGTTGAAGCCTCAACACATGGGGTGGGTGCTCTACCAACTGAGCTAAACACCGCCTCACAACTCTCCCCTGTTAATAAACTGACCACAGATGTGGTGGCACTATTGCCCCTTTTCCACTAGACAGTTACAGCTCTACTCGGCTCGGCCTGGCTTAAGTCCTTTTCCATGACAGCTGAGTACTTAGCAGCCTAGACCTCCTCAACGTCATCTCGCTCTCTTTTTTCAATCCTCTCGTCAGCTCCAAACTCACTCGTCTGCACCTCGATCATAGGAATAATAAAATAATAAAGTTGTAATAATAAATTATTCCAACTTCATGTGCATCAGTGTATATAAACCGATCAGACATAACATTCTGACCACTTGTCTTTTGCTGCCAAATCCACAACAAACTGCGCTGCACTGTGTGTTGTGACAGCTTTCTATCAGAAGCAGCATGAACTTGTTCAGCAGTCTGAGCAACAGTAGCTGGTCTGTTGGATGGAGCACACGGGTCAGACTTCTCTCCCCATGTGGCCGCTTCACCACTCTTCCTTCCTTGGACCAACTTTGGATAGATCCTGACCACTGCAGACCTGGGAACAGCCCACAAGAGCTGCAGCTGTTCACATGAGACCCAGTCCTCCTTGGAGAACTGGACCAGAGCCGTATGCTGAACATTTTTCCTGCTACAACACATCAACTTTCAGGACAACATGTTCACCTGCTGCCTAATATATATCCCACACACTAACAGGTTCCATTTCATTTTGCATTCATTGTTTATCTGTCGAGGACAGTGCACATTAATGAACAGTTTAACGCCGTGGCGTCATGTAAGTGTGCCGGATTTAGCTCAAAGCTAGTTTCCGTCCGTAGTCCTCACATTAAAAAACAGACAGACATACCACAGATAATAGTAATAATAATAACAATGGAAAAAAAGAAAGCAGATAACGATGCCATGCAGCGCATTGCTACCTGCACAAACATAATATGATACAGAATGTTAGCAGCACTTGTAGCAGTAGAAAGACAGATAACAATCTGCATAAAAATGCAAGGATAGAGAATAATAACAGCAATTAGAACAGTTAGAAAGCAGGGAACAATCGATGATGAAGTGTTATTCACTGTTAGTCAGTTATTGCAATCAAATCTATGTATTTGCTTTTTACTAATTCATTATGAAAGTATTTATTTCATTCATTCATCGTCCATACTGCTTATGATTACTATTCCAGTTGATATTTGTCGAGGGCGGGGTACAACCTGCCCAGGTCTCAAGACAAACAACCGTTCACATTCAGGTTCACTCCTACGGAAAATCCAGAGTCACCAATTAACCAAACCTACACGTGTCTGAGTTGTAGGAGTAAAGTGTGCTCAGAGGAACCCCTGCTAACCGCTGCACCACCACACCGCCCTCCTCTATTTTTAATCCCCTCTCTTTAATATCTGCCGGCCACAGCTCGGGCCGGGCTGATGGGATCATCTGATCACATGTCAGCCCATTCCTGCAGCCACGCAGCGTGTTCACAGTGAATGAATGACAGGTGCAGAGAGAAGGGAAGGAGGTAAATTATGGACTTTTAGCCCGGCCCACCCTTCTGGATTTTTCCCGTTGCTCATGCACGACCGCCGTGGGACAATCTGTAGTGCAAATAATAAGATTGGGGACTTTCACTGTCGGTGTCCGTGCTCCTGCTGCAACAGACTGTTTATGTGTCTTGGCACATCTGGCTGTGTGGTGCAGTCCATGAAATCTGTGCAATTACTGAAAGGGGAAATTAACTTCTGCATTTAACCTTTTGTTTTGTTGTGCAGGAACACATCCCTCATGTCTGCATGAGCAGAGGACGATAAAGACGCTGCTGTGGACGATTCTGCCCCAGACACAACATCACACAACCCGCAGCCATTCAGCACCTACTGTATTGTTGTCTACTCATTTTATCCAATTATTCCTCTATTTTAACTCATTCTTGAAAAAAAAAAGAATCATCAATGTATAAATGTAAATTTTTTTTCTTCCCTTTATGAACACAAATCATTTCTCTTTCACATCCACATAAGGTGTTTCAGTAAGAGGGAATAAACAGCAGCTGTGCCGGCCCCCGCAGCCCCCTTCAAGTTACACAGAAACAATAAGAGAGACAGAGAGAGAAGAAAAGAGAAGGCTGCTATTATTACACTGCCTTGACTGAGTTTTTTCTCTTTCTTTTTTTTTTTTTGGGGACCCACAGCGGTGTAGAACGCAAATTGTGCGTGGCCTGAGTTGGAGAAACTACAAAACAAGCACTCTTGTGTGAAAGATGAATCTGGCCTGGGAGCCGGCGAGTTTATTTGCGTTGCTGAACTATAACAAGGGACACACTTTGCATCTGTGGCGAAATGAAGGAGAGGACGGGGAGAGGAGAGGAGAGGAGCTGCTGGCTGAGTTCACTTCACCATCGCTGCAGCTTCACATTTTTGATGATTTCACCGACACCACTCAAACAGACTCAAGAAGAGTGGTCAGTCCGCTACAGCTGTTGAACCACAGAGGTGAATCTTATTCTGGTCCTCACTGGGTTTGTACTGTGTCTTTTTTAGATGTTTTAGCTGTGAGAATATATATATATTTTTATATAAGTGCAGCCTTGATAACAACCAGTGTCACAGCATGGGATTTCTTGTCCCTTCTCTTTTCCTTCTTTTTTTTTTTTTTGTACATCGAGCATAACTGATAACAGTCAATATTCTGCCTATGTTGTCTTTGAAAGCTGCTTGAATTTATATGATCATTGTGATATGATGATGATGATGATGATGATGATGATGATGATGATGATGATGATGATGATGATGATGATGATATTATATTATATAAACAATTGTTTTTGTTTTTTTGTTATTTTGTTGTTCTATCTTATTGTTTACTCTTAAAGGGATAGTTCACCCAAAATTATAATTTCACTCAGTCCTCCGTGCCTTCTCGGAGTTACGGGGGGGTCCGCGCAGCATTATTTGTCCATATAATGGTTGTGAATGTATACCACTTTTCTTTGTCCAAAAAGACACACCAAAAAACATCCAAATACCTCCATAGTGCTTGTCTGTAATGTCCCTCTTGTATTGAAGCCCCGACATGAGAAATTGTTCTGCCGGAAGAGCAGTGAACCGAGACACTGGGAGCTTCCGCTACAAACAAGCTTAAAATATAGACTTATTTAATTTTTTCCGGAACAATTTCTCATGTCGGGGCTTCAATACAAGAGGGACATTACAGATGAGCAGTGGAGGTATTTGGATGTTTTTTGGTGTGTCTTTTTGGACGAAGAAAAGTGGTATCCATTCACAACCATTATATGGACAAATACTGCTGCGCGGACCCCCCCGTAACTCCGAGAAGGCACAGAGGACTCTGAAAATTCTCACAGCTCTTAGTTGACTTGAGGGTGAGTAGATAATGAAATTTGAATTTTGGGTGAACTATCCCTTTAACAAATCATTTTAAAACTGTTTGAATCTATAAGGAGATATTTTGAGAATTCATTTTATATAATACTTATTTTATTCATGTTATATTATATCTTAACGCATTATTAACACGTTAATTTTGACAGCCTTAATATATATATATACTGTCATTTCTATGTTAGCTGGTTTTCTGTCGAGGGGGAGCTTTAATTCACTCCAGCCAGGCAGTATATCGAGTGATGCATCTGTCTCAGCAAAGCCATTTTCTGACCATTAGCTTTTGGCGTTTCTTTCAAATTATTAGTAAATTATGTTTGATGAATGTTTAGACTGGGCAGGCATACAACAATCTGTACAGCAGTATGTCATCATTGTTCTGTTGTGTAAGTAGAACAATGATGACAATGACGCCTATGAAGCTCTGATTAATCGCATCTCTGTTGAACCATCAAGTGCAGCACTAGGACGGACGATGTTGGCAGAGTCACAGATCTGTGAGCAGGGTGCGCCGTCATTGTCCTACATTCATCCAAAATAGCTCCTATAGCAAAAATCTGCAACTAAACAACTTACCAGGGACATGCAGTAGTTCCTGTTACCTAAAACAGCTGAGAAATTAAAGGGCAGAACCGCCTCAGTGCTTCTTAACATTGATTTGTCAAATGTCTGGATTCTGCTGGAGGATGAAAGTCCAAATTGTCCCACAGGTGTCAGACTGTGAAGGTTATCACATTTGATTGACAGGATTTTCGTACTCATCAAACAATCAGTTGCCCTTGTGCTCTGTGGATGGGGACACCACTCTCATCATGACAGACGTGTTTGATCTTAAAATAAAACTGATCAATCAGACATCAGTCAGTAACACTCAGCGGGGGTCAAGCATTGAAGCTTACAACATTCTCTCTGTGTATGTCACACTGCTCGCTTGTTGGCGAGGAATGACTCATCACTTTTTCCCCTCCACATATTTATAGACCAGTGCATCTGGATTTTCCATCTCAAATGATCATTAGATTTGTCTTTGTAATCTGAGGAAGAGCTGTTCTCCTGTTTTCCTTTTCCTCCAAATAACACCATAATGCATGAGCATCGCCGTCTTCAAATGATCTGTGGTTTAATGTTCTAAATGCAAATGTCACTAGAGTTGCTGTTCTATTGAAACACCTGCTGTGTGATCATTGCTGAGACTGGAGCACCTGGTATCTCAGCGCCTACAAAGGCACAAACATCTTTACTTCTTATCATCTGGATACAAACTCTGAATCAATGAGACCTGCTCAGTCTTTTGAATCCCACGGAGCATGATTAGATGTTCATTTCTTAATTACACAATGCAACGCATCAGAGTGGAAACATCTGGGTTTGTTAGGTTTCTATGGTTATTCATTCAGTCATTTCATTTTAATTATTCACCTATCTATGATGCATCAGTGGACTTAGATTTTATCTTTATGTACCCAGGGCTGGGAAATATCTAGGAAAAAATCATAACACATTTTTTTTTTCATATGAGTCTATATTGATCACAATACAAATCAAATCACTATTTTTTCAAATGTAAATGTTCCCTCATAATCATTCGATTTGAATATATCTATTTTCTGTCAAAAGTTGAACATGGCAGATATTTTTTTTCTTTTCTGTACACCTTTAAAGCAAGACTAGGACACGGATGCTTCTTTTGGCATTTAATATATTGGCTAATATTCTTAATCGACACTGGCTATTCCTGGCCTAATGTGTCTAGACACAGAGATATTGGGTTAGGCCTATAGGTCAATATGATATTAAAACTGTGTCTATGTACCTACTTTCTGAACAGTTTCCATCCCTCTGGGGGTTTTTCACCAGATGTTTGGAACCTCTCTGCTCTGAGGTCTGGCTTATAGTCTGCATTCCAGTTCATCCCAAAGGTGTTGGATGAGGTGGAGGTCAGGGCTCCACACCAGACTGGGAAAGTCATTTCTTCATGGAGCTCTGGCCTTGTACACGTGGACATGTCAGTTTGAGAAAGAAAAGTGTCATCTGACCGTTTCCACCAAACTGTAAAAACACTACAGAGAGACCATAACCTATATGGACAGGGGACATTTGTCCTGATGGTGTTGTGTGGAGCTATTTTGTTTCATTAGACTCTTGCTATTCAACGAGCTCAGCAACTTGGCAGGTAGTGCATCTTAGTTTCTTCCTCAGCACATGGGTGATGTGGGATTTGAACTCATGACCTTCCAGTAACACAATAGTTTCTCCAGCCAGAAAAAAAAAGCCACAGTGCTTTCTCACCCAGACTACCACCAGACAAGTAAAAAAAAACCAAAAAAAAAAACAGAAAGCCTTGATTTATTACCTGATACTTCTGATCCTCCAGGCCATATCCTCTCTAATGGCCAGCAGACACATTTACGGACATTGTAGCTGTGTCTGAGGTGATCACTCTAGGTCATGGGCCAGCCAATAAACCAAGACATTGTATCTGTATCAGTCTGAGTTTGTGTGTATGTTTGTGTGTGTGTCTGTGTGTGTGTGTGTGTGTGTGTGTGTGTGTGTGTGTGTGTGTGTGTGAGGGACAGACATGAAAGAAATGAGAATCCAGGGTCTACCTCAGCGTGGCCCCGGCCCGCTTCCATGTCTTGTCTTGTCTCAGTGCCAGCCTGTGATTTCACCCGGACCTTATCTCCTAACAACAGACCGTCCAGTTCCACTGTCCCCGTCGTGGCTGTCGTTCCTGGAAAACATGGCCGACGCCCAGGCTCAGGCCTCTGCTGAAGGACTTTAAAAAATGTGGGGAAGTGCACACTGACTAAACATGTAGTTACTCAAGAGGAAAAAAAGAGATACATCATCAAATACACACACAACTTAGCCTGCAGGTACACATATTTATTTTCCTCATTTTTCTTAAAGGGATAGTTCACCCAAAATTGAAATTTCACTCATTATCTACTCACCCTCATGTCGACTAAGGGCTGGGAGAAGTTTCAGAGTTATCTGTGGCTCCCGGTTTGTCCAAATTGAACGAACCGGGAAGAGGAGCTTCGAGAAGCTTCCGCTAAAAAACAAGCTTGAAGCTTGAAACTTGACTTATTTAATTTTTTTCGGGACAATTTCTCATGTCGGGGCTTCAATACAAGACGGACATTACATACGAGCAGCATGGAGGTATTTGGATGTTTTTTGGTGTGTCTTTTTGTTACGAAGACAGTTGGTATCCATTTGCAACCGTTATATGGACATGCACTGCTACGCCGAGACCCCCTGTAACTCAGAGAAGCCACGGATAACTCTGAAACTTATCCCAGCCCTTAGTCGACATGAGGGTGGGTAGATAATGAGTGAGAGAAATTTCAATTTTGGGTGAACTATCCCTTTAACCTTGGGGTTTCTCAGTCTCTTTGCTCCCTGATTCCTGTCAACACTCCCACTTTACACTATTTGCAGCACTAAAGGCTGGTTTCCTTGGAGACGGCTAATCAGAACAAGTGGGGGAGAAAAATGAAATATCAGTGGTCTGTTACTGTAGCCCCGGTGTGAGTGCAGTTACGTCCACATTTGCGGCACCACACAACCAGAACAACCCCATGAGGTATGCGTGCTGTGGCCTGAGCAGGTCCAAAAGACCCCACGTGGCTCAAAACCAAACCAAAATTTATGAATGAGGCACTTACACACATGTCATTTATATATAAATATTAATATATTTATATTCCCTCAGAGCCTGAATGATTTATGACCACGAAAATTAAACTTCCTCTCATAGTTTCTTCTTACTGCTCTTCATCATAGAAAACATTTCTCAGGAGTCGTGCACTTGATGGCATCCAGAAAAAAAAAAAAAAAAAAAAAAATATATATATATATATATATATATATATATACAACTATAAATTTCTCTAACCTCTCAATCAATAGCAATTAGCACAGCTTACCTTCTCTTCAGCCACAGTGGTGTTGGAACATGTGGTTTTCAACTCCGGGCATGTGTATAAGTGAAGCTTGTGTTTGCGTATTTCCCTCCCCGACATCCAGATGAGGTGTATATCAAGGGAAGTCATGTAGAACCAAGAAAATAAGGAGGGAAAATGCATTCCTCCTCTGCAATGAGGTGAACTCGGCCAAGCCTGGCCTGGAACCGTCCGTACAATTTTCAAGCCTCGTGTTTTGATTAAAATGTTGTTTACTCAATGAAAGGCCGTGTTCAGTGACTTTAAGATGCCAAGTGCCAACATACAGCTCCCTGTTAATCAGTTTTTGTGAGAGCTTTTGGTAATTCTTTCCAAATGATAGACATTTACTTATTCACTTCAAGTTTGGTTTTCTTTCTTGTGTTCAGATTTTTTTTTTTTCCTTTTAACTTTCCTTTGGGAAATCACAGATTTTCTGTCTCCAGCAGTTTATTTTTCCCCCTGTTGGGTCGACGCTGAAGGGAACCAGGCAGGGAGTCGATCTGGACACGCTACTACGCCAACGACCGACCTACTGGTAATTACCATAGACTAAAGTACTGCACACATACGTAAATATATAGGCCGCAGTCACAGGCCTGTGTCTGTTTCTCTGTCTGATTGAAAGATTTTTTTTTAGCATTCTGTTTGAAAGTTGACAGTCTGCTGAGAGACAGGAAGAGAGATGTGTATGAAATGCAATAAAGTTCCTCTGGCTGGGATCTGAACTATGATCCTGTCAGTGTCTATATATAGTAGTAGTATATAGAGGTATAAAGGAGAACTACATGCTGCTATATTTTTCCAATATATATATTACTGTTTATTTTGTCACTTGCCTAACTTAATCCTGTTTGCTCATGATTTTGACAGTGTGACACAGTGATGCAGGAAGTGGAAAAGACACATATATATTTTATCCATCATTTCTAAAAAAAAAAAAAATGCATTGACTAGCACGATGAAATAAGTCAATAAGATAAGATTTAACACATTTAAAATGTAAATCTCAGCTTCATTCATTCTAGCACTCAGGGCTGCAGCCCTCTCAGCATCCCCATTTCCATGGCAACGGAAATTTTCAGTCTACATCAGATGAAAGATTTGAAGAGGAGGAAGCAAACCTCATCTTACAAGTACTAAATTGTGTTTTCTACAAATTGAGGTGGCTGTAGACCTCTAACAGCTAAAGCTAACTTTTATTTTTTAAAGGTCCCTATGGTATAAAACAAAGGAAGGTGATCTAATGTGTTGATTGGTGAAAGTGTCAAAACTTCAGTCCAAAGAGAAATGCACACAGCCTGTATTCAGAGACTGAGCTTTAAACCAACACTAAGGAACTTTTCAACCTTCATAATATTAATATACTTCATAACTCTTGTGATGGTACATCGACTTACAACAGGTTGAATGATATCTCTGTCATGGCCTGAGGGGGTCTGTATCATTATGGTCTGTATCGCCTTCACTGGAACTAAGTAGCTTTGAGGAGCATGGTAGGAACCCGGCTCTCACTTAAGTTTCACTTTCACTTTCGCGAGTCACGACGAGGAGGGAGCAGCAATGCGGCACCTTTCCGTCGGATTGTGCATGTGTGTTTACTGTGAAATGATCCGCTGGAAACAGAAACTTAGTTTGGACGTATTCTGTTCATTTCCATGCCCCAGCAGATCAGGATGTTTACGGCGCTACGCGCTAGTGCTAATGGGAAATGGAGTCTTTCTTCAGGCAAAACACTACCGCTTTGGGCCACTGGCGCCGCCAAACTCAACCAAAACTGAAAGTTCTTTAGTACTGCTTTAAAACCAGCCGTCAGGACTTCCTGTCACTTTGTGATGTCACAACAAAGCAGTCATTGGGCTGAGCAAAGCCCCAAACCCCGCCCACCTGGACCACCATCCAGGCTTGCATGATTAGGTTGTGTTTACCTGAAGTGTGTGTCTATGGCCAAGAGGAGAGGCCCAGAGCCTCCTCTCTGATTGGCTCACTGACCTGTAATTCCCCACCAATGGCTACATAATGCAACTGTTAGTGCACAATAATCATGGAGGTTTCCATTATTTTTTGTTGTAAATTCCTGATAGTTTCAGCCATTAATTCTTATTAAATTATGTCATTTCATTGTGCCATTCTTCTTCTGTAGTGGTTTAATGGCATTACAGAGTCTTTTTGTCCTCTTTTCTAACTCGAGCACTTTATGTGTAAGTAACAGTGGTGGGTGGGAACACACAATCCTTTGCGTTCTCTTTTGTCTATTTCGAGGAAATCCTGTTAAAACTCATACACTCAGATTATTCCCTCTAATGTTCCATCTCCTGTTCTCATCATTGTGTGTTTCCAGCAGGGGAAAGTTACATATGGTTACCACCATTAATAGCTCATACAGAGACCGGGCCCCATGTTTTCGTCTGTCATTCCCTCTTCATGACGACAGCCACATCCTATTATACTGCTCACATCCTCGCATGCTCATGCACGGCATCTGAGAGTTTAGAAAACAGCTTAAATAAAGAATAGTTCCAGCCTCTTGAAAAGATGGAGCAGAACACGGGCTCTTTTGCTGTGGCCTGGGAGGATGGTGGGTTGGGTGCTCGGCGGTAGAGTGGAAAAACAAGGGGAGGGGTCGGGTGGCGTAGGTGGCGGCGATAATGCAGAACGGATGCCCTTTTTGCCACGGTGGGAACTGTTTCTGCTCTCCGGGGCAAATGATGAGTCCCAGATGGATGACCAGCTGCTTCGGGTTTCTGAGCCCACAGAGGTATTGGCGTCACATCGGGGGGGTGGGGGGTGGCGGCGGTGTATGTTTAGAGGAATTGGTATGCAGGTCAAGGGGGTGCCGCTGCGTGAAGGTGTAGACTCAAGGCTATATTTTCACGTTCATGCTCCCTTTATCCCCGTAGCACCACTCGCTATTCTACTAGGAGAGGGGTTTCTATTGTTAGCCAGAAGGGCTCTCAAGGTGCTCCGGATCACTAGACCTTGATAAGCGGAGTCATAGTATCCATCTGTCATTTTCGTCCACTGCCTACCTTCCCCACCAGAGGAGTAATTAAAAGGCCACCTGATATCCTGCCTGTGCCTGGCTCTCAACCTAATAATACACCCCAGCGCACACATACACACACACACACACACACACAGGCCAGACTGTGGCTCCTCCTGATAGCCAGGCCTCATGATGAGCCACCCTTGCAAATAAACATATCATATAGAAATATATGGAAGCAGAAACCAGGATGATCCTCATGCCAAACCTCTTATATTAACCCTTTGATGCACAACATGGGTCTAAGTTGACCTGAGTGAGTTTTTTTGTGCTATGTCTTTGTGAAAAAATCATTCCATCATATTGTATTCCAGGTATTCCTCAATTAACTTGTTTTTCATCATAATACATCCTTGTTTTATTTTTTTACTTTTTGAATAAAAACACATTTTGTATCACTACCCTCTATTGCACAACATGGGTCTATAATGACCGACATTCATTTCCAATGTGATTTCATGCTGAGTGATAGTTTCTTTGCTGTAACTTTTGAAATCTTTCATTATTGAATGTTCCAAGTATTATTTAATACATTTTTTTTTATCTATCTTCTTATCTATCTATATTTTTTTTTATTAATGGGGTCATTATTTCCATTTTTCCTTTATTATTTTGTGGACAAAAATGTCTCTACCACACTATTTGAAAAAACAAGCATAGCAAGAATACTTTCATTGTAGCATTCTCTCAACGGCTTCATACCAAACCATTGTTTCCTTGATTACAATAATGACTAGTCATGACTTGGCCTTTCCCCCCCTATTAATAGCTCTGTTGAAATAATCTATTGTGGTCAACAGCTAGCCATCTAGTTTATTATGGCTGAGTATTTCAATGCACAAGTATTCAATGAACAGCTAGCTAGCTAGCTAGCTGTTGACATGTTCTACTGTAGTAGAGGGCTACATAGTCCATGAGCCAAGACCCCAAAATTGGCCTCCCGCAATCGAACGGGTGGGCAATTTCTAGTTTGTTTTTTTGACTTGGTAGACATCTCTAGTGAACAGTTTGGCATGATAACCATTGCAAACAGGTAGCTTAGTGGTGGTTATCATGTGTTGAATAGGTGGACCGGTAGAGTGGAAACTTGAAAACTGTGTATAGCGCTTGTTCGGTATTATGCTGTTTGTTGACCACTCAGTGCCTAAATCACTTCAAGGATGTTTTTCCCTTTTATCAAGACCCTACTGTAATAATAATAGACTCACCTCAGGAATATGTGAATGAAAATGTGATAAAAATTAGAACATACACATGAAATAGCCAACGTCTTTAGAGTGTTTTACTTTTCATGCAATAACAAGAACAAACAAATATTTTTTTACACAATTAAAATCAACTAAAGAGCTTGCTCCTTCTGTCACAAATAATGTGGAGCATACTGCCAGTACAGTATTTCAAGTGTCCCTCTGTCAACGACCTACGCCTGGCCAACAGCCTGAACGAGTTCTACTGCTGCTTTGAAAGACAATGGGACAGACCTGATATCCCCCACACCTCCAACCACCAGCCATCGATCAGCAACAGCTCCTCCACACCTGGATCACCTACACAGCCCCACACCCAAGTGCCACCCTCCCCCACACCTCTCACACCTCTCTCCATCATAGAAATCAAATCAAATCAAAGAAGGAGAGGTGAAGAGACTGTTTAAACGGCTGAACCCGTGCAAAGCTGCAGGCCCAAACTCTAGCCGTTTTCCTACTAACATCAGCGGGTCGACGCAGGTTTTTTAAATGCGGGTCGACCCGCTAACAATCGGCATTTGGCTCCTTTCCCATTGACCAAAATGAGCCGGGTCTGTCTAACCCCCGCATAAACCAGTCGCCCCGCTTTCATTCGCAGTGCGAGAAACACCGTGTCATGCCCCAGCCGCCCGCCACGGAGGACAGCGAGTCTGCCGCGGCCGCCTTATGATGGACGTCCGCGGCACAACATGTCAGTTAAACAGACTGTCGCTTCTTTTTTTTCAATTTTTTTGGTCAGTGTTCTTTGATCTTCAAATCCCAGTCTTGAATGCAAGCAGAGCTTTGTTTTGGTAGCCTACGTGAGACGCGACTTGATTTGATGATTTGGCATCACGTAAATTAGCGGGTTGAGGCGGGTCTGGTGGTCCCACTGCAAGCCGATCATAGCCGAGCCGATTGAAGGCGATTTTAACCCGCGTCGCTTGCCGAGTCATTTGACGCGGGTCGACGGGGGGGCATACATCAGTCCGACTGAAAAGTCCGACGGCTCATTTCTCCGACTACCCATTCTACAGTGTTAAGGTTAGGTTTAGGGTAAGGTTGAGGGTTAGGTTTACTTAAGTCGGAGAAATGGGAGGTCGGACTAATGGACGCAAAAATAAAGAAATGTATGGTCGGAGAAATGGGTAGTCAGACAGACGTCCCGGGTTGACGCGGGACGTTTGTGGGTTTAAACAGGTTTTTTGGCCAGTGGGAAAGGGGTATAAGTCTCCCCCTCCACCCTGAAGCACTGAGCCAATCAGCTGTCTCCGGTGTTCACACACATTTTTAACACCTCACTGGAGAACTGTCATGTGCCAGCTTGCTTCAAGGCCTCAGCCATTGTTCCAGTTCCCAAAAAGACAAGGCTCACAGGCCTTAATGACTACAGACCTGTTGCTCTGACTTCTGTGGTCATGAAGACTTTTGAGTGCCTCGTCTTGACCCACCTTAAGGACATTACAGTTCACCTACAGAGCCAACAGGTCTGTAGATGATGCTGTAAACATGGCCCTCCACTAGCACCTGGACTCCCCAGGATCCTACGCCAGGATACAGTTTGTGGACTTCAGCTCTGCCTTCAATACGATCATCCCAGCTCTGCTCCGTGACAAGCTCTCCCAGCTTAATGTGACTGACTCCATGTGCAGGTGGATTACGGACTTCCTGACTGACAGACGGTAGTTGGTGAGGCTGGGGAAGCATGTCCCTGACACCCGGACCATCAGCACTGGATCCCCCCCAAGGTTGCGTCCTTTCTCCTCTGCTGTTCTCCCTGTACACCAACAGCTGCACATCTGGACACCAGTCTGTCAAGCTCCTGAAATTTGCTGACACCACCCTCATCGGCCTCATTTCTGATGGGGACGAGTCGGCCTACAGCAGCGAGACGGACCCTCTGGTGTCATGGTGCAGCATGAACAATCTGGAGCTGAACACTCTGAAGACAGTGGAGATGATGGTGGACTTCAGAAAGGACCAAGCTGCCCTCCCCCCTGTCATCCTCTGTGACTCTACAGCGACCCTGGTTGAGTCCTTCTTCTTCCTGGGCACCACCATCTCCCAGGAGCTCCAATGGGAGCAGAACATCAGCTCCCTCACCAAGAAGCCTCAGCAGAGGATAGGCTATACTTCCTGCTGCAGCTGAAGACGTTTCACGTCCCTGTGAAGATGCTGGTGAACTTCTACACTGCCACCACTGAATCCATCCTCACATCCTCCATGTCAGTCTGGTGTGCTGCAGCTACAGCCAGAGACAAGGCCAAACTGCAGCGTGTCATTCACTCCGCCCAGAGGGTGATCGGCTGCAGCCTCCCATCTCTTCAAGAGCTGTACATCTCCAGGACCCGGAGACCAGAGCCAGAATAGCTGCTGACCCCTCTTACCCTGGACACAAACTCTTCCAGCCCCTCCCCTCTGGCAAAAGGCTCCGGTCCATCCGGACCAGGACCTCACGCCACAAGAACAGTTTCTTCCTCTCTGCAGTCAGCCTAATGAACAATGCCCCAGTTCCCCCTAAATAACCCTAAACCTATGGATGTAATATGCTATAATGTTAATGTCATCTTTACTCACTACATCTTAGCCTTCTTAACCTTGGATGTATATATAAACCATTAAAAATGTTCCCTGTATAATGTGATTTCACAAAAGTCCTCTGCTACTTCCTGCTAAAAGCAGTATTAAAGCCGATTTTCCCCCTCGCTCCCTCATGCACCCAGTGGAATTAGCGCCAACTAGTGGTGCAAACAAATATTATCTGCAGGGCCTTTCTGCAACTGCAAAGGCGCTCTAAATCATCAGTAGTGGCACACAAATTATGAAATGTGCAACATCGGAGAATGGCCATAATTGGTGTATATGGCATTTTTATGGTCAAAATAGTGAATGCATGATAAATATTGTTAAGCTACTCTTGTGCGAAGGTTATCATACCAATTAATAATCTGGACATATATAGGAATAATAAAATAGCAACAAGAATTTGCCCACCCTTTCGATTGCGATTGGTGGTCTGGCTCATGGACTAACAGTAGAATGTAGAAATGTCAACAGCTAGCTAGCTAACTGGTCCACTCTCTGAGACGTTTTGCCTGTTTGTTCATAAAATAAGAAAGTCAAAGTGGAAATAACACCCTGTACTAATTAAAAACAAGATATTCAATCAATACTTGGAAGATTCAATCATGAAATAAATTGTTTTAAAAAGATACCACAAAGAAACACTCACCCAGCATGAATTCACATGGAAAATGAATGCGGGTCATTTTTGACCCATGTCGTGCATCAAAGGGATAATAGAAAAATATCCTGAAGGTTAATTCTTATTTTTATTATTTTCCAGGCCATTTTTTATTTTATTTCTCAAACGACATCCCAGCATCACAACAGAGCTGCTTGTCAAGCCATTTGCTCATTAATTTGGATTGCCTTCAAATTGGCCAGGAGTTCGTCTTATTAGACGTGCTGTGTGTTCCTCTTCCTCTCATCCCAACCCATCAAGACGAGCGCTCGGCCAAAAAAAAAACCCTCTGTGTACAGTTTTGGTGGATCATTATTTGTCATCCGTATAACCACAGTCCACAGCTGCGTACACTGCGGATTTTCTGCCCGACCAAGAGAGACAACAAAAACAAACGGAGCTAAGAGAAAGCAAATGTGACTATCAAAGCATGGGCATGGGGCACGGCAGACATGCATAATGCAGGATCCCTGTTTCCCATCGACCAACGCCACATGCTAATCAAGAAAACAGGCAAAAAAAAAAAAGATCCCGCAGAAGAAAGAGGATATTAAGCCAATTGCAATGTAGCATATCACTGTGATGAAGAAGGAAGTAAATCAGAAAAAAAGTGCTGCCTGTCACACAAGCTTCTACTAATTTTGTTTATTCTACACAAGTCAACTTGTCTATCCCGTCTCTCCTTCTGGTGTTCCTTTTTTTTTTTTTTTTTTTTTTTTTTTTGGGAACATCAAGATGCAAATTCTAGCCATTCGTGAATATCAATAACATCTGGCGGGCTTCCGGAGGAGCGAAGCTGGGATGTCTTGAGGCCATGCCAGTCACAGTTAAGCCCTGATGAATAAAGAGAAGCACTTCCTCTCCTCCTCGCACTTCAGTGCTAATTAAGACGGAGCACAGCCCTCGTGGCCACTCGCCGCAAAACATCCATTGTCGGAAATTCTAAGTAGGATGGGAGCGGGGTAATCGCTGGATGTCATTACCTGCGACCGAGGTCAACCGGTCTAAAAGGAAAGTCATTGCTCAGTGATCGGCTGCTTCCAAAGAAAATGAATGAGGATTTCCAGCGAGCACGTGCTTCCTGGTGGAATTAACCTTTAGGAAAAGAATGTGTCTGAATAATAATAGATTTGACTATAAATTTAAATTATGGAATGTATTAATTATTTGTTTTTCAGATATATATTTTTTCTTTACATAAAAATCACAAGCCTCACAGAGCCCGACGATAAACTATACAGCTACTGCCCGCCAATGAAAAGCATGGCGTCCTGAACACAAACACATCTGGACGCATCTGTCTCAACTTAGATCTCAAGTCAAGTGGAGCAGCTTGTTAACTTTCTCCAGACATCGCCCCCTCCGCCATCAAAGATAGGGCAAATTCGCTGACAATAGAAAATGATAAAAGCAAATCGTCTCTCATCTGGAAACTATCCCCGCGCTCCCAGGCCCCTGCCCCGGCTCACATGCATTGTTTGCCAAGCATCAATTACACATGCTTGCCCTGCTCTGTTTGAAAAGAACAAATGCCAAGATTCCACTTTATCCTTCTGCTTGGGATTGAATGTCTGTGAGGATCCAATGATAACACGGCTTGAGATGCTATGTGTGTGTTCTCCTTCTTTTTTTCATTTTTTTTTCATTTTTCTTCATGCATTTAACTGCCTGACTGAGGAAGACATGCCTCCTGGGTTTCCTTATTATCTTCTTCTCATACTCAATCAGTTCTCTAAACTATGTCCAAACATTATGTTACAACTTAGTGGATTTTTCTTAGTCAGATATTTATACACAGTTGATTTAACATAAAAATACTGCATAACCATTTTTGATTTGCCGTGGTGCAAATGGCATAATAACATAAATGTTGGGGAGTGGAGAAGCCACTGTAGGACTACCACCATCCAGTAAGTAGTCTCAAGTATGTTTGTACATAGACTGGATCTATTGCTGCCACTTCTCCTGTATATTACCTGAATCTCTTTTGATGTTCCTACACAACACTTGCTGGCAGACACAAACACCATATATAGCAGCATGTACATGGCTATAGACACTGTCACAGATTTTACAGAGATTATTATGTTTTAAATTTCCTCACATCAACCTGAGATGTTTGTTCTTTTTTTTTTTATTATTGTCAGGGCCGGTGATGATAATTCTTGGGGCCCAGCACCCAGTAGGCCCCACACAAAAACCCGATAGTCTAATCTTTGTATGACTTAATTATTCTGCATATGACGCTGACTAATACTCATATGAAACGTTGCATTAGCATCAAAACAAAGTAAATAAAAAATGATAATATGTAGTCTAAGAAAGAAGGGGAAAAGTCAGGGGGCTGGGGCCCACTTCAGTATTCTTTCAGTGGGCCCAGAATTCCTAGCAACAGCCCTGTTTATTGTAGCAGTATACATACAGTATATAAGTTGCCAAAGCTTGTACACTGAATCATAAAGAGTTCATAGAAGCCACACTCATCCATTCATACAGTAGTAGATAGATAGATAGATAGATAGATAGATAGATAGATAGATAGATAGATAGATAGATAGATAGATAGATAGATAGATAGATAGATAGATAGATAGATAGATAGATAGATAGATTAAAAGGGGTAGTATTTTATGGGTGCACTCACACTAGGCAATCGTACCGTGCCCAAGCACGTTTGCCCCCTAAAGTCCGGATTCTATTGCTGGTGTGAGTGCAAGTGTTCCGTGCCTGAGCACGGTACACTTCCCTGGCCCGGCACGGTTGGGAGAGGTGTGCTTGGGCACGGTACGCTTGGCCAGGAATGCGCACACATAATGCGCTGCGGGCTCGTTCTCCACCACGTGTCTGCAACCGCATGTAAACAACAGTCACTTAACGATTACGTCGCGCTGTAAACATCGCTAGCGTCGCTTTGATTAAACTTCAAGATAACCATGACAACCGGTCAAAGCGCCGTTCTTTCAGCAGTCAGAGCGCATCCGCCGTGTTGGTATATCAACGTGATGACGTTTGTGTCGGAGGCAACCGTGCTTGAGCACGCTTGGGTTCGAGGTAGTGTGAGTGCGGGCCAGCGGGGGACAGAGGAGGGGGGGCATTCGGGCTTCAGCACGGCACGGATCAACTGGCCCTAGTGTGAGTGCGCCCTACGTTGTGTAAAGACCCATTTATAAAAATGGGCTATACAAATAAAGTTGTCTTGCCTTAAATTATTAATGTAATGTTGCAGTAACATTTTTGCAGTGACATACGGTATTTAAACAGATACTTAAAATACCACGAGTAGATTCTGTTGTTAAAAAATAGTGCAAAGTACAGTGATGGTTTTGTTCTGTGAGAAGTTAACATCTGTGGCTCACCACTTAATGGCTACGACTCCAATGACAAATTGCTGTTCTCTAAAACTTCCACGACCAACACTGATGGAGTTGCTCTGCAAAAATGAAAGAGTTTCTCATCAGTTTCAAATCAACCACCCATATAATTAGTGAAATCCCATGCCAGCTTTAATTAAGAAAGCTGAATGAATCCAATATCTCACACATCTAATGTTTTAAGTATTGATCCAAAATGAGATATATTTGTAGATTTAATGCCAAAAAACATCTCAGTGTAGTTTTACATCTCCTCCCTCATGAGCTCCTTCCTGGAGCTCTAGTGACACCCTGGTGTGAACAAAGATGGATGTAGCCTTTGTCACATCACAGCCACTTTCTAACAGGAGGCTCAAAGGGAGCTGTTCTTGGCAGTGCTTATCACCTGGTGGGCAGAGTGTGGAGCTGAGACTTTGCTGTTTCAACCACACACTCACACTGGCCACTAACATGGTCAGAACTTACAACTTATTTTTCTTTTTTCAACTGTCATTTATTTTATTCATCTTTATATATATTTTTTCCTCTTTGTAGTTGTTGTTTGCTACATTATACGTCTGGAGAATTGTCTGTCTTAAATATTTTAACATGTATATAAAATTTGTATTATGTGTATAGTATGTTTTCAGATTGAGCATACTATATATTTTTTAAATTTTATATAACGTGGGACCCCAGGAAGAACAAAAAGCCAGAGGCAGTGTAAACCACAGTCAAGCCATCTCCTTCTTACTGCTTCTTCAAACACTAAACACGTTGCTGGACTGAAATACAGCTTTCATAATAAGCAAAAGCCAAAGGTGTTTCTCAGCACAAATTGTTTAACTTTTCACACAGGCTCCAAACACCACATGATCACTGTAAACCTTGGTGTGGCTGAATGAGAAAGGATGAGTGGCTCCTTCAAATACCAGAGATACTGCAGAGGACAGAATGAGAGATCCAACAATGAAGGGACTCGAACCGTCAATCTTCTGATCCGAAGTCAGACGCCTTGTCCATTAGGCCACATGGTCACAACAGTTATATTTTAACCTTTTGATGGACCCACAGTTTGGATTATTACTCATGTTTATTAGCTTGGTTCTGTACAGCGTTTCAAAATGACTGAGACATTGCACAGCATTGGAGAGCAGTCTGCTGTACATTGGTTTCTGTAGAGAAAAAGCATCAAATGAGAGTGACTTTTCTGGCCAGTATTGGGATCGAACCCATGACCTTGGCATTATTAGCACCACGCTCTAACCAGCTGAGCTAACTGGCCTTCTCTGCTGAGGCAGTGATGATGGGGATCCATAATAATAAACTAAACATGATGATTTATATAAAATAATTTACTCAATGTCAACAATATCAATGTGTTATTAGCAGATGTTTGTGTCCATGTAATATGGGCTTGTTCTGCAGGTTCCCATCATAATTTGACAAGTGTAAAATTTAGAAAAAGGTTCCACAAATTACAAAATACATGGGCGTACAACTCAGCCCCACAACTGGAGCGAGACAAGACCTATTAAAATAAGCGATATAGATTCAGCCTCATCAGGTGGAACACATTGTTTAGAAGCCCAGGGGAGTGTGAAGAAAAAAAAAAAAAAACCCTCCCAACCAACATTCTCACCTGACATTTAGCTGGGAATTAACTCAACATATTACAGTACAGCTCAAGAAATGAATTTGCTTTCGATGAAGCGCTCTGACGCCGATATTTCAGGGTGCCCGGATAAGGTCAACTGTCACGGAGGAATGTTTGTCGAATAAAAATTGATGCATAACAAGCTGGAGAGCAGGTTGGAGGTGGGCTCTCTCCTGCCCGCGCGCTGCAGACCCTGACCTTTACTTAACTCAATTCAATATGGTTCACCTCATATGTGTGTTTGTTCACTTGTGCCAAAATGAGAGAGGGCCCTCTTGCTTACCATATGCCACAGACCCTTTCATTTGATTTCTGTACCTTTTAAATTAGTTATTTTTGCTCCAGCACGCCAGGCGCATTGGATGGATCTGCTTTTTGATTATTTTCCCCATCTGCACCCTTGTTTTTTTTTTTTTCCCTTTATGACAGGTTTTATTCTTCTTACAGGGCTAGATCTTACTTGTGCTTGTTTCATTATTTTTTTTTCTCAGCTTTGTTCTCCGGATTAGAGCGGGTGGAGGGAGATAAAACAGTGGTGCCAAGCAAGTCTCAATGTGCTCCATGTACGTTTGAACTCTTGAGCTCTTTCGCCAATTAGCAGGTTATAGCAATCCCAGTGGTGTGTGTGTGTGTGTGTGCGCGTGCAGGTGCATGGATGTGAATGTGTGTTTCTGCTATCATCAGTGTACTGTAGGCCTATAAGCTATACCAGGTAAATGCATGTGAGTGTGTGTGTGCCCAGCATTTTTACAGCACTCAACAATATGATATCATATTGCAGAGATGGAACAGAGTGAATGTGATATAACTGACCCTTTGTCAAGTCCCGCCCTCCACGGTTACTACTCCACGGAAGGGTTAACTCCCATTGGAAACCATTGAAAATTAGGCAGATTTAAATTGCTTGTAAAGGTGCGTTCAAACTTGACCTTTTATTTTTGTCGCTGGCGACAAGTTTACATATTAAGTCAATGCAAACGACCGACTGAGCAATTAATCGCTCAGGCGAAAGATCGCTGGGGTTCCGAGCGACCGATGAGAAATCCCAACTCTTTGGTCAGTCGCTTGTCGCTCAGCACTGATTGGCTGCCATAATCTTTGTGTAATGACAACTACTGAAATCATGGAAACTTAATACAACTCTGCCGGTCCGGCAGAGCAAAGTACAGCGCTTGTGGGATTTCCACAACTGGTAAACAGCAGCAACAGGTACAATGTCAGCCGTGCTGGACCAATACAAACAGGAAGAAAAGAGCGACTCAGAGCGAGGTGAAATTTGCTTGAATGACGTCATCAGAGTGATCTGTTGTATTGTTCCAAAGTGACGAGCGACTGCAGCTGAGTGACAGGGCGATTTTTTTGGAGCGACACGAGCGACAGCGTCAAAAATAAAAGGTCCGGTGTGAACGCACCTTAAAGAAATTTTGAATTAACTTATACATCAGAAAAATGGTGTCCGTGATAGAAGACAGACGTGGCTGAAGAGCGATTGAACGGGCATGACCTGACTTTTCTGAAAAGTGGGGAAAAATCATTGTTTTGGTCACTCACTAGCTAGTAGCTAACGATGCTAGTTAACGAGCTACAAGCTAGCGTTAGCTACAAACTAACGTTTAATCTCTGCCTATCTCCCGTTTCTCCTCATAAAACTTCACAAAGTTCAAAAGACATTAACAACGGTAATGTTGGGGCGGCGCGTTGTGCAGTGGTTAAAGCAGCCACCCATGTAGAGGCTGCAGTCCTCAACGCAGGCATCCCCGATTCGAATCCTGCGTCGGGCAGACCTTTCCTGCATGTCATTCCCCCTCTCTCTGCCTCCCCCTTTCCTGTCTATCTCACTATGCACTATCAAATGAAGGCAAACAAGCCAAAAAATATACTTCAAAAAACAACAACAACAAAAAAAAACGGTAATGTTACGTTTGCTAGATAACTTTGAAGGTTAAAGTAGCCTAATATAGTTTATTGATGTCTTGGGTTTGGGGAATGGGATAAAAATGACTCTGGGAATACGTTCCAGATATCGGGAGTCGCTATTGCAGGAACCCCATAACTTAACACATTTTAACCATATTGAAAAATGATAATGTAATTGCTGTCTGCCTATCTCGTTTCATAGGGTTTCATCCAGTGTTGCCAACTCCTCAGTAAGCAAAGTCGCTATTGGCTGTTGTAAAAGTCGCTAAATGACGTCATTATCTCAGCGGGGGGATTGCCGGTTGTCGGCGGCAGCGGCCAGCGGCGCTCTTTATGTCTTTGGCGTGGAGCAGTGCGTCTCTGAATGCAGCGGAGGCAGCTCCGTGACACTACTGTGTGTAGGCTGAATACCTGTGAGTGCCCGCGGCAGCGCCGCTGCTTGTTGAAAACAGCTGTGATAACGTGATTTCAGGTCCAGAAACGTTTGTAATATCACGGGAAAAAGTCGCTAGATTTGTCGCTAGTCGCTTTTGACAAAAAAAGTCACCAAAAGGGGTTGGAAAGTCGCCAGATTTAGCGACAAAGTCGCCAAGTTGGCAACACTGGTTTCATCCCAGGGTGAATGCTGTGCAACACGTGACATGGGGAGAAGCGCTCTGATTGGTGGATCAGCAAACCAATCAGAAGGCCAACAAAGGGTCAATTGTTGGAGCAGATGAGCGCTTTTGCCACCCAGCACAGCAGACATGGTTTGTCCCTGGATCTTATGGGATGTTGGTATCAAAGAGAGAGAGATGGAGCCTGAGACAGCTGAGAGAGGAGAGTGTGTGGAAGCGTTCCCTCTGTCTGTGTGAGTCTGACACACTCACAAGTGTGTGAGGTGGGTGTCACCACCTCCCCATCCCTTCACCAGGCTGGAGGCACGTCTGCATCTTTTACCTCCAATGGGAGAAGTGAGCATGATTACAGATGATGATTGTTTCACCCTATAATCTCTGAAATAAATACTGTATTATTTGTTACAAGCCACAGATTTTCTGATTTGGTCAGATAAACAGTTGAGGAGAAAATTAACTTCTGAGTTCTGAGTCTTTTTCCTACATACAATCTTTTGAAAAATCTGTTTACTGTCTATGCCTTTGTTGTAATCAAGGCCTAATTATATTTTCATTATACTAATCAAAAGGTAATTATCTAATCCAGATTTTACATTTAATTCACCTTACATTATTTTTACCATTAACCAAAGTTGTCAACATGTGGGTACAGGATGATAGATAGATAGATAGATAGATAGATAGATAGATAGATAGATAGATAGATAGATAGATAGATAGATAGATAGATAGATAGATAGATAGATAGATAAACCACAGTGACAGAGCCACATCATGAGAAAGCTCAGGGACAAATGCTTCATGTAATCCAAGGATTTAATGCAGTAATATTCAGGATGAAGGATTACGCCGCTGACTCTGATTGGATGATCAGACGTCTCTGGACTCAAATAGAAGTCGTAACAACCGCTTCATGGAATGAATAGTAAAAGTGGATCATGTCACCCTCTGAAGTTTCACCCTTCACCCCGTGGACTACAGTAGGCTGGATGAAAATATGAAAATGGGTCTGGAAGAAATACTGTATAAAGAGGGTTAGGTCGCTAGTGGGGATGTAATTTTGTGATTGTCCATATTTAATGTAATCCAGGGCCATGTAAGATGTCAGACTCATTTCATCTGCCAAAACCATTATACAATTTCAATTTAAGAGAAATGCAGTGTCACAAACAGTTTCATGTTGTAAGGCACCCAAGGTCAGTTCTATGTATATGATTATTATTTTCATCATTGTTACAGCCATTCTCCAGTTCATCCTGCAGGCATCATGTTGTATTTTTTTTTACTAAATTTCATGACAATCCTTGCACCAACAGGATTCTACCTCCTGACAAGATGTCTGTAGGAAATGTCTTGAGAATTAAACTGTGGAGCTGATGTTCAAAATACAACAATTCAGAAAACATCACACAGAATGTTATTCACACAACTTTAAAAACATCTTGCTTGTATCTGCACAGAATAAAAAAGAAGTTGTTCACAACAGTTTATTGTCAATTTATTTTTCCATTGTGTACAAAGTTTAAACTGGAAATCAAGAAGGACATTTTCTTTTACAATCATTCTCTCACTTCAAAACACTTTCACCATAACATATCAGTAGACTATGTGAATTATACAGTGTATACATTTGCATTCAATCACCACTTCTTCCAAAAAACAGCACCAACAGAATTATAGTACATCTACAGCAAACATTATGCTGTCTTCAAAACAAATCAACTCATCAATCAGGTGGTAAACACTGAAGATGCATGTTCAGCACTTTCAGGTGATATCCAGGCTACATGGTCTGACCATGCATTCTGTGTCATTTTTATCAGTCTTTTATCAGTCTTACACTGAAAGATAAAAACAGCTTGTACAGCATTATAAAAACACCAAGATCACAGGAGTGAAATTTAGGGACCTGACTCTGAGGAAAGCAAACAACATTTTGTCTTCTCCTGGTCGCATGCTTGCAAGTGAATTTCCTCTGTTGCCCTCAGGTCGTCGCTATGTCTCACCTGTCTATAAGACGAACCATTAAAAAAAAAAAAATCTGTTATCCCCTCTGTTATTCGTCTCTTAAAGGGATAGTTCACCCAAAATTGAAATTTCACTCATTATCTACTCACCCTCATGTCGACTAAGGGCTGGGAGAAGTTTCAGAGTCCTCTGTGGCTTCTCTGAGTTACAGGGGGTCTTGGCGTAGCAGTGCATGTCCATATAACGGTTGCAAATGGATACCAACTGTCTTCGTAACAAAAAGACACACCAAAAAACTATGTATTGAAGCCCCGAAATGCGATTTTTAAAAAAATGTTGGGAACAATTTCGCATTTCAGGGCTTCAATACAAGACGGACATTACATACGAGCAGCATGGAGGTATTTGGATGTTTTTTGGTGTCTTTTTGTTACGAAGACAGTTGGTATCAATTTGCAACCGTTATATGGACATGCACTGCCACGCCGAGGCCCCCTGTAACTCAGAGAAGCCACGGATAACTCTGAAACTTCTCCCAGCCCTTAGTCGACATGAGGGTGAGTAGATAATTAAATGAAATTTCAATTTTGGGTGAAGTATCCCTTTAAGATTACTTATGAAGATTTTATTCCTTTTACCATGTACATCTTATTGGTCAACATGTGCAACCTACTGTATGTATTTATTCACTCTATTCAACTTGATCCTTGATGACACTGTATTCCTTGGCATTATATTCTATTTATTTACTCTAACTTATTCCTCTATGTATTGTGTACTGTGTTTTTTTTTCACTGTGCCAGTATACAAGCTGCTGAAACCAATTGCCCCTGGTGGGATTAATAAAGTTGTCGACGTCTGAGTCTGATGCAGGTGGCATTGAGAGGGAGGACAGGGAGTCCTCAAGCTGATTGGCTGTTACATCTGTGATCAGCTTGATATGACACCAGAATACCATTCACTCTGCATGGTTCAGGCTTATTGGTGTCATTGTTTTACAAAGCCATTTAGATGTTGTCCTCCATTATCATGCTCGGTTGATGGACAGGCAGATATGTGCACATGGAGATATGTGATATTATGTCAGCTTCCATCATACTGACCTGTTCTAAAAAAAAAAAAAAGCTCAACTCTCAAATAAACTTGCAGGTTTCAGCCAGTGTGCCTATGTGAGTGTCGAATATCTACAGTGATAAAACTGGGTCCAGGCTCTGACACGTTCCCCATCACAGCCCTCGTGGCAGCACCCAGCTCAGCACAGCAGGGGGTGGAGGGTGGCCATAGTAACCTCTAGCAGCAGCAGTGGTGGTGGTGGCGGCAATACACTGAGCAGAGTAGCTACTGACAGACTTTGAGTACACAGCACTGATGAAAAGGGTGAGAGAGATGTGCCTCAGAGAGAAAAGACTGGAGTTGACTGCATAAATTAACTGGCAGGCTTTTTATTTTATTTTATAATATCACAAGTAATTATACTTAAAATCACATAAAAATAACCATTCAGTGTCAATGTGTAATATATAAAATATTAATCCCATGTGCATCAGTACAGAGCTTCTGTCAAGGCTGCTATCTGCTATCAGATGCAAACAGAATCAAGTTTCCCTTTATAAATGCAGGCTACATACAATTTGTGATTGTCGGGAGAGTTCTATTTCCATCTAGTTCTGGATGAGCAGAAGTTGGTCCGTCTATCCAACACCTCTGGGCAGCATCAGATACAGCTGCTGAGCACAGGTTTTGGCTTTTGTCCTTGTGTTTACCATGGAATGAAACCTGGCAACATGAATGTGATGATAAGACTGTGAGACTCTGCATATAAACACTCCACTTGGCCACAGCACAACTTGTAGTATTGTTTTAATGAGTGTTTTCAACAGACACATGCACTCATGTTTTATGTTGAGGGTGATGCAGTTTGCATTTTGAATAGAACTTGCTGTTTCCTCCCTGCCTCTATAGTCATTAACAATGTGCAGAGGCTACTGGAGGGTGCAGGGACCCTGTATGTGTGGCGGCCTGGGAAAACCCGTCGGAAGTCGCCGACGTTCTATTGTGGCAAATAGCCAAAATAGGTGGAAAAGTACTATTTCCACGATTTTTATATTTTGTGTGATTCTGCTACTTTGAACTCCCTACTACATCTTGGTGAATATTTTAAGAAAACAAAACGGAAAGTACTTTTTTTATGTTTTTGTGGCAAATAAAGCATTTCATTTTCAGCTGAGTCACAGCACAGCTGAGCTGCAGCTGAATTCTGCGATTCAGATGTTTTTTTTTACAGCTCGTCTTTATCATAAATGATTCAGAAGTTATGTTGTTGATGTTTTGTAAAACATGTGCAAGCGCCGATGATACGTTCGGTTTATCGATGCTATGCTCGGTTTAGCGTCTGTTCCCGTACCACGTGATTACACGCAGCTTATACGGTCCCTTCTTGTCATAGAGGCTCCATTCAAGGACCCTCGGAAAGCAGAACATCACACGATTCAGATACAGGTTACAGCTTGTCTCTATCATTAATGGTTCAGAAGTTGTTTAATGTTTTGTAAAATGCTCGTCTTTAGAGGGTTAAAGCAGCAACATTCTATTTAAAGCCATTTTTCTCACTTTTCAGTTGTTTGGTCATAACTATTGATCTGAAAGGGCTATCTCAGTTATTCAAACAGTTATGAATAACTGAAAACATCTAGTTTATGGAAATACCAAAAAATGAAAATGTCAAAATCCCACCATGTGAAAGGTTTTCCCAGGCCATCACTGAAACCGCTGTGTTTATTACACCATCGGAATGACTGAGAAAGAGAGAGAAATAGTATTATGTATAATGTGTTCTGAAGTGAATGTAACATTTAGACTTGGATCACAAACAGCATCGCAGATGAATGCAGAACACACCCAAACACACTTAAGAGCAATAATGTTTTCATTTTGCATTATTCCATTACTATTCCACATCTCCCCACATTGCCTGTGGATATCTGTCAGACATGGTAAAACACAGCAATCCTCAGGAGGTGAATGCAACCTGACACAGTGTGATTGCCAAATGACAAACTTTCGATGGCTCAGAGAGAAATAAAATTGCTTCACTGAAATCTTGAGAGATTACGCCACACATACACAAAGATCCAAAGTGTAGTTTCTCACCAACCCCCTCTGTATCTGCCACACGTGGACACATAGAAGACACAGGAGGAAATAAATATAGAAATATTGAAATAAAATCAGAATCAAAACGCAGCGGTGCCCGTATTTCACCTCTGGAGCCGCAGTCGGTGCCAGAGAAATGGATGCCAGGACATTAATTTTAATGATGTCAGGAACCTGGGGGGGAGGTACGTGTGTGTGGGGGGCTGGAGGGGGGGCACAAGTCATCAGTGGTGGCTGATTACCGCTGTTTGTGTGCCTTCCTGGGTGCTGGTATTTCCAGCTCATTTCTACCACCTCGCAAAAGACACCGTTGCTTCAGACTGCATGTGAAGTTGTCTAACTTTCCCTTTTTAAGGGCAGACACTACAGGTGAATAGGGCAAATATTTTAACTAATACATATCACCATGAAACTTCCCAGGTTTATCACTTACATAGAGACAAATATTTTTTGTATTACATGTTTTGTCAAATTGTATGTTTAAATATGTAAATGAGGCAATATCTAATGAAATATGCGCTAATGTGCATACATTTCCAGAACCAAAATCTGAACAATGGATAAAGCTCTTTTTATCACTCTGTAAATGAGAAAATGCGGTCACCAGCCCTAAAAAAAATCTAATTTTGCCATGTTTTTAGGAATAAAATGTTGTATAAATCAGGCTTTGAATGATATATCAACAATCCCCTCTGTAAAAACCTTCAGAATATAGACAGAAATAAAACTGGAAGGTTTGGTGTCTGTAAGTGCTGTTGAAGTGGAGATTTTGGGCCCAGAGTCTGAGGAAAAACTCATTTTGAGAAAATTACCTTTAAAGACTTGTACTGTAAAATTCCATAGATACATTTTACTTTTACAATGATACCTGACATGACATGGGTCAGACACCAGGCACAGCACATTATGTCACAGTAGCATGTTAACTTTTGGCGAATTTAGGAGAAATTTACAGACACAATTTATAGACAAAAGAGACAAAATTAAGTAAAATAACTACCTTAATGTGGATGTTCTACCATTTGTTTTGATTTTTTCTGAAAGAATACATGTTAAGGAAGAAAACAAGCCCAAAATCTCAAAGTTATACAGTGCATGAAAAAACTGCAAGGACCTACAAAATGTATACATACACATATATGCACATTCTGTATACCAGTCAGGGGTTAGATTGGACCATCATGGATTTTTGTAATCATCAAGGGGAAAGTGAGGAGTATCTGAAAGCAGGCTGGTGTGTATGTGTGTGAGAGAGTTACTATGGTTACTGTATCAATTACCCTGACACTTTTTCATGATACAGTTACAGTTTTCTTAGGTCAGCATGCCCTTAACAAAATCATTAATGTGATCGTGATCGTCTCCATACCGAAAATTGGTATAATGTAATGTTTTTGATGGACATTGTTAAAGAAGAAGAGGCCTAAGAGCTTCTATAAAGATAAAGTACAAGTACATAAAGACTGTAGCGATGGAGTCAGAGCCACAGAGCACAGTCTGTCTGCACTACACTGATCTGCTGTTAAAGTCCTGGTTTTGAGTCCTGTATAACAACAGTGGACTAAAATAGTACAGTTATATTGTTGTTCTGAGGCTGTTTCATTCATTAATTTTTTTTAACTTTCTTACTTTATTGTTTTGTTTTTAGAGTTTTTATTTTGTTTTATTTATTTATTTATTTTTTTTTTACAGTTTTTTGATATTTAAAATTTTAAATATGAACATAGGTTAATAGCCTAACTGTGCAATTGTGTAAACATATGTAAATAGTTAGCAAAAAGGTGTATTACTTTTTCACTAATTAACTCAAATATACAGTATGAATTATTATTCAAACTTCACCCAATCATTGAGCAACAACAAAAAAAACTCATGGTGCTATAGAGACAATTCACCACAATAATCATGTGTCAGAATCCACAGGCTGAGAATGTCTATACACAGGTTGTCTGTGATGTAACAGTCAGAACAGAAGTGGTTTAGGGACTGGCCCACTGTCTGATGCAGTCATCCTTACAGCCATGGCTCTCCATCATTCACAGATGTGCTAAGGAGCAGCTGACCAGTCATCAGCAGTTGTGCAGAATATGAATCACTTGACGAGCAAAGGAAGATCAAGGAGGCCATTCATATCCGCACCATCCTATCAGAGCCATCCTTGAACAGAGACTGAGGTAACGTCTCAGGATGCATAAAGCTAACTAGATCCTGTAAAGTATTGTCTGGTCAAGTCTAAGAGATCAGGGTATGATCGTCTCTCAGTAGGCAGGGACAAAGACTGCTGTCATATCAAGGGCTGAGACATCATACAAATGGGAATAAAAGCAGGCAGGTCAGATTTTAGAGGTATTTCCTCATGGCGCTGCACTTATCTGTACATGGAAGATATGACAAGGTTAAGGTGAGTGAAGACAGAGCTTGAGAGAGAAGTCTGCTCACTTTCTCAACTCAGCAAAACCTGGTTATACCTAATATTGTGTAGGCAAATACACAACAAACTGCGCTGCACTGTGTGTTGTGACAGCTTTTGTTCCTGCGCTTAACACATCAACTTTGAGGACAACATGTTCACCTGTTGCTTAATATATCCCACCCACTAAAAGGTGACCATGATGAAGTGTTATTCACTGTTATTCACTTCACCTGTCAGTGCTCAGAATATTAAGCCTGATCGGTAAATATAATTAGTTACCCTTAAAGGGGAACTATGCAAGTCTGCTCGTTTTGCTGACCCTCCTCTCGGCCATGTGCATTTGTTTACAACAAAGCCGGTGAAAAATCAATACATGGAGCGGTGGACAACGTCATATAACATATATGATGCTACAACGTGTATATCTGTGTAGTCTTAAAGCAGAAGTGAGTGATATATTTGTGTTAATATAAGTCTTAAATAGTTATATCTTCCGACAGCAATCACTTACATAGAGTGTTTGGTCTGAAACACGGGTCTCTCAGTCCCTCTGCTCTGCTCTGAGCCGAAGAGAAAACATTTATCGTATCCTACAGTTTTTATCCAATGAGGAGAGAGAACGGCATGCAGGGCTGTGTGTGCAGCCAAGGAACGCCGTGAATGTGGTGACGTAGCGACGAGGACTGTTATTAAGGAAACTCGTATTTTTCCGACCGTGAAGTTGTACCAGTTCGATCTGGTACGAGTTCACCGGTCGGAAGTTACGAGTGGCCGTTATAGTGACTTTCACCGGTAAAACAGGTCGGAAAAACACGAGTGGGTTGCCTGAAACGCTACAAAGTCGTAAGTTGTGACTTGAAGCTGTAATTTACGATTTCAAAAGCCTGCCTGGAACGCAGCATTAGCGAAAACGACCGGACCACTCACTTCTGCTTTAACTGTCATCAAAAGAATATTACAGGCAGAGACCCTCCATTCTAATTCATAACAAGTCATGTAGTTAACCATCACAATTATTCCAGAGCTTTTTAATTAAGGTAAAAATGTAGCATAGCCACGGGAAAAATCCTGCCTAGTTCCTCTTTATCTAGGTGGACCTATGTCATGTTTTGCGGTTGTCCTTAACCTCCCTCTTGTGGTAAAAAGAAAATTCGTAAATTTATAAAATGCTCTGGTTAAAATTATGACATTTGTGGTGTTTTTTTTACCCAGTAATTACGATAAGTACAATAATAAGAGTTAAAACTAAAATCATAAGTGCAAAACCAACCTTTTCATGGATAAAGAAGCCTAATAGTGTAACCAAGAGATGAGAAATAAATGGGATGATAAATAATTGTTTTAGTATGTTTTACAGCAGATTTAAGACTCGGGTCAAAACTGACCCGAACACCATAGATGGTAGCAGAAAGCTGACAAGAGGAAGGTTACATTGAAGCCAAGGGGTATACTGACAAAAAAGGCCCAGGGGCCCACACCAAAAAATATTAAAACCAAAATGTTCATGGATAAGGAAGCCTAACAATGTAACCAAGAGAAGAAAAACAGATTGGATGATTTAAAACACAGGTAAAAACTGACCCTAACACCATGGATGGTAGCAGAAAGCTGACACAAGACAAAGGTTAAAGTGCTCTTTAGGTAACAGGGAGTCAAATCAAATGGATATGAAATAATGTGATCAATAGTGTGGAAGAATGCCAATTTCTTAATTTATTTCCATAACCAATTTGGAAATGATAGCATGGTTAATTGGGTGAGTCAGTACAACACAGACAAAGTTTTAAAAGTCTGACTATCTGCTTGAATAACTCTGTATATACATGTAGGACATGCACTCTGGATCTGTGCCGTGCGCCCTGTCATTGCTCGGGGCATGTACCTGTGTACCAGATAGAAAAAAAAGGAAAAAAATAAATACTCTTTTGGGTTCAGCAGGTAGTGAAATGATTTGATTTCAGGGGCATGAAATATTTGCATTTCAACCATGCCTGAACACAGACCTCGACTTAATGTATTCAGTCTCCACTGATCTGGGAAAGCAGCTGCTCCAAACCCAGAATATTGAGCGGTTTCACACCAAAGACGAGTCAAATAGGAGTGCATGGAGCTGCAGGAGTGATTTCCCTCGTCTCTCACCCGCTCTCGTTCGAGCCTGTTGAATGACATCGTGACAATGCAGCCCCGCGTCTTTGTCTGGGATGGAGATTCAGAGTCCGGGCCATTACAAGTGTCTGCAAGGAAGAGAGAAGATGACAAAGGCAATGTCAGTGGCACTTGCAGACGGTGAGTGGGAATGTAATGTGCAAAAATGAACCATTATTCTTCCTATTTCAATGCAGCCTTGTGGGTATTTTCAGCCAACCAGCACATATAAGCAAGTTCTACACAGTGGACAGATGTTGATATTCAGGTATCTGGCTCAGAATCAGTTTTTGATTAGTTGGGACTCCCATTCAGATCTCAATTGGCCCAGATAGATGAGGGTTGAGCCGTTTTCTCCTTTGCTCTACTAATTAAAAAGCTTTTTAACGCGAGCATATACGGTGACATTAACTGTCATTGACGAGACATTAAAGCCTAAGTGAAGTGCCTGCAGGCCGCCTTTAATAAATGTTAGCTTGTCATGGTCACTAAGAGTGATAAAGATTATAAATTTCACATCCTCAATATTGCTTATACCTCCACTTGTGACTTGACAGCAGCACACTACAAAAACCCAGCATGCTTCTTCATACAGTGTAATATCCAGAGTGGATCCTCTGGGCAGAACCCTGCACTTGTTGTACCGTATTTGATTTTGTGTTGATTTAATTTATATTTCTGGCCATAAATCCACATTCCATGACATACAACGCTGGGTGAAAACATATTACGCAGACTTCTGTAAAGTTAAATCTATCATTTACCAAAGTCATCGTGTCTGAGAACTGACAGTGCGTTCTTTTGGTTGCAATTATCCACCTGTCTTGCCATTCGGGTGGGATTGTATGTTTACGTTTCCATGGTTTCAGTAGTCGCGGTAAATGCATGGATCTTTTTTTTTTTTTTTTTGTCATTGAAAATCTGTAAAATGCATGGATCATCACGCCAGCTTTTAACAATGGATATCACACAAATGGACATCCATTGTTAAAAGCCAGCATTAATAGATCAATAGATCCTTGGAAACGTAAACATACAATCCCACCGGATGAGCAAAACAGGTTTACGTTTTTGACGTTTGGAAACTTGTGGATACTTGAGCTGTGAAACAAGTTTGGAACTGAATTGATTGAACAGTTTAAATCGGGTTTAGAGCAGTGCCACAATTCACACATTGATGTCAGTGCAAAATCCACACCACCAAGATTAAAGCAGCACTAAGTAACTTTTCAACCTTCATAAAATATTTTCATAACTTTTGTGATGATACATCGACTTACAACAAGTTGAATGACACCTCTGTCGTGGTCTGATGGGGTCTGTATCTCTTTCTCTGGCACTAAGCAGCTTTGAGGAGCATGGTAGGAACCCGGCTCTCACTTTACTTTCACTTTCACTTTTGCGAGTCACAACAAGGAGGGAACAGGCAAAACAGCACTTTAGCAATTGATTATGTTTGTGTTTTCACTTTGAAATGATCCACTGGAAACATAAACTTAGTTTTGATGTCTTCTGTTAATTTTAATGCAGGATATTTACAGGGCTTCACGCTAGTGTTCATGGGAAATGGAGTCTTCCTTCAGGCAAAACACTACCGCTTTGGTCCACAGGCGCCGCCAAACTCAACCAAAACTGAAAGTTCTTTAGTACTGCTTTAAAGGGGATCTATTATACTTTCCAAGTTTTGCAGACTTATAATGTTTGATACTTGTTCTAGAGGACCATATCATGAGGTAGGTGTGTATTGAAGTCCTCCCCAGGGGCAGTTTCAGGAGATCTGAACTGTTGCAAATGCTCCAGTTTGGAGAGTTTTTTTCTAAAGTCTCACTTTGACACGTCACAAGTTCAGGGGAAGTTCCCAATGGCAGCTTCCCTGGCTCTGGCCTCAGTGCCCAGTGTCATTTGCAGACTTTTAGTAGGAGGTTGACCTTATATCTAACGGTACAATGATAATACAAGATGGTGTAGCTTCAACGGAGGTTCAAGCTGTGAGTTCTCGTTGTCTGGGTCGGAATCCAGGTCCAAGGCGTATAGTTGTATGGATGAAGTTGACTTTTTTAATATGCTGAAAAAAGTTAACAAGCCAATTTCTGTACTTTTCGGTTACCGGGTGAGGCGACTTCCCCGAATTTGAGAAGAGTCGTGTCATGGGTTACAACGGGTGAGGAATACATCAGCCTAACAGTACAAAACCATTCTGAAGATTTGAGAGTTCCTCAGTGACTAACGGACCACATTGATGAAAAAAAAACAAAAAAAAAAAACGGGAGATGTCTGGAACAATCAGGACTCCTCCCAGAGAAGCTAGGAAAGAAGAATCTCTGTCAGGAACCCACATAACTTAACTAAAGTCCCCTGCAGAGATGGAGAACTTGCTGGAAGAAGGACCACCTCAATGGCTCTCCAGATGCATCATGGTAGAGCGGCTGGACAGGAGCCACTTTTGAGTAAAAAGTCTGCTTAGAGCACATCAAACTACATTTACTCTGAGAGCAGAAGATCTGCTTCTCAGCAGTCAGGTTTATAACCACCTGGTTTGTCCAATATATCCTCTCTTTAACTCTGTGGACTACAGCGAGTCTTGCTGTGTGGTTCTCAGCGGGTCATGGACAGGTGCCTGATGTGGACAACAGTGCATCTGGCTGTGAGAGCAGAGAGAGCAAAGCAAAACAAGAAACACACCAATGAGAAAACAAACAATGGGATGACACTCACTACACTTACTAGCACTGCTGTTACTGTGGCTTTGCTTCATCTCAAGTAGTGCACTGTCCATATAAATTATAAAGCATAGGGAAAATGTTAGGGACTACATCTACTTCCGCCTCTGAGGTGAACTATGGATGTGTAACATAGACCTAATGAGAGCAGGAGGATTAAAGTTTGGATGTTATCATTGAAAAAAAAAAACTGATTAAAGGTTTAGTGTGTAATAATTGGCAATATTTATAGGCAACATCTGAATATACTACCCAAGAATATTTGAATAATTGTATAATCGCTATAAAATACAATTTGTTTGGTTCTCATATAGCCTTATGATTATTATTTTAATTATACATATCACAATGGGCTTTAGAGAGTGTTGCCATCTTTCTACGGCAGCCCAAATGGAAAATCTGAACGCTAGATATCACAGTTTTACCCCCATATCACACACTGGACCTTTAAAGAATAATAAAGATAATATGTGGTTTATTTGCTGCTATCTCAAAGAACTTGCAGACTATTTCTTTAAATGTGAATTCAAATGGTCAATGTAGTCCCTAAAAACTGTGCTCTTAATTAGCTATTTTCAATATATTAATATCACAGAATTGTGAGAAATGCACTTTCCAACCCCCATGTTTACACCCTTGCATTTAATGTCTATGTTCAGTGTTTTATTTCCACTGACATTTCAAATGAAACCAAAGACACACAGATTATGTTTTAGTTTCATTGCATAACTATAATTATGCAATTACATAATTGCACAATTATTGTTATCAGCGATACCACCTTCAGTTTTACTTGGTATAGAATCAGAGTAAAAATCAGTGGTATCGCACATAGTTGTTAGCAGTTTAGATGATACATACAGTACAGACATATCTACTACTGCTGAAGGTCCTTTGTTTAGCAGTTTCATGAACAAATGAAGACAGATGGGAAAAATATGAAAGTTTTTTTTTTTTTTGTATTGGTTAAATGTAGGCTAACTCACATTTGTGATTCTTCACTGCCTGGTACCTTTGGGGCTGGTGATGGAGGGTATAGGAGGTTATACTGTCGAAGAATAGCAGCACATTAAAAAATAAACAAATGACTGGGACCTGGACCATCACACAAACAGTGCATTACACTGAAAATATGGTGCCTATACTACTGATTTCCGTATGGACTTTTTATTAAAAAAAAAAAAAAAAAAGTATTATTATAATTATTATTAAGAAAAAACCATGTGTGTGGTCTCCACCTTTGTCATTTTTCGTGGGCCAAGAGGCTCGTCAAAAGCCAATATTTTAGAAGCAATGGCTTGTATTGGTGGAGATTTTCACATAGCATTGGTTTGGTACTGTAGGTGTAGTCTAGTTCAGATCCATCTAGTTTGGAGGTAAACTTGTAAGTGTTAATTGGTGTGGCAGTGTTTTCACTGGTGTTCTCCTGTTGGGGCCTCTTTTTGTACAGTTTAGTTTATCTCTGTTAGCGTATCTAGATTACTAGATTTAGTTGAGGTAAAACTTAATTCGGTCTCCTTCACATGTGTTTGTTGGGTAGCTGATCATCTGATGAGTTTACTGTCCAACAGCTCCATGTAGACCGTTCACTGCTACTACATCAACGACTAATTTATCAAACATCTGTAAGAGAAACAATTACCACTGCAAAATACTTATGCTTTCAAATGAAAATGTGAGGCAACAAATATAATAAGACAAAGCTTTGCCAAGAAGATAATTACACTTTCTATGAAAAAACAAAATCTGTTGTACCGGATCCGTTTGAGCCAGAGGATACTGAGGAGAAGACGGTACTGAGGCGAGCAGAGAGAGACAGGGAGAAGGAACAAACAGATGGTGCAGTTGTAACACATGCCTAACTATGCAGTTCACAGCAGAATGCTTTTGATGCCATGAATGAGATATTTTGGAAACTGCGAGAGTCTGAGCAGGGTGGTGATGCTGCGAATGATTGGAGAAGCTATTCTGGTTTCTGCACTCACCTGATTCCCCATGTGTTGGACAAACATGTTGGATACCAAAAGGGATACTTTGTGTTAAAGGGAGCCAAGGATGTTTTGATACACTACCTGAAAGACACAATCTAGATATATGTTTCGCTGCTGTGCGACATCTAGTGGCCGTGGTGATTATGACAGGAGCGAAGAAAAGAGGAACGACGTCCATGCCAGGAGGAAGTTGTGGTGGATGGAAAACATTGAAACAGGAGAGCTGTGACGTTTGATCGAAGCATGTCACAGACATGTCTTTTTAAGACACCTGGGAACTATTTTATTTTGTAGAAAAAGGGGCCTGATATGTCTCCTTTAAAGCCCCAGTGTGTAACTTATTTGGCTTTTTATTATTAAAAATCAAATATGTCTTTCATAAATACGTATTTCACTGAAGTCGAATCACAGCCGCATACAAATGAAAGCTTTCTGGTACCTTAGAATGAGTTGTTACAGTTGTTACAAATACATAAGTGGGCGACGCACCGAACCGAGGCGGCCATGTTGCATCGCCATTTTTTACGTTGAGAGGCAGCGTGACCGTAGGTAACCATAGAAACTGAGCGGAGCTGTGGGCTCGGCCTGTTAAAACTGTCACCACTGTGTAGTGTGAGGAAGGACGGAGGCACTGATGTTGCATTCAGGTGCAGTCAGGCAGACGGCTGTCGGCAAACCAACCGGATGTCATTTTACTCCACCAGAGAAAGACGGTAAAACGTGGGTCAGGTAAACAATACGACATCACCATGACAACATATTGTCACGCCTGTATTGTTTTGCCTCGTACTGGCGGACCACTTGTTTATCCTGTTACATGCAGCGTTGTCTGTCTGACGTCTGCCCAATTTCACGTGAATGCAACATCAAGAATACGTTCCGATATGCAACCGCACCGCTAGATGGGGGGAATCCCTACATATTATACCTTTAATTTTGATATTGTCGCATCGGGTCAAATCAGTAGTGCATGAAATCCTCCACGCAACCAAACATTGCTGAATAAAACAGCCTGCCTCGCCCGACGGACCATCACACTCTGCCACGGGAGGCTGTGGCACGACGCAGTGTTTCTCTCGCCTAACAGTAGAAATGTGTTATTGTTGTTTTGTAGCACCCCCCATGGTCATAAAAGACACTGCAGCTCTATTTCTAGAAACCAAGCAGAGTTTTGATGAAAACTGGCCACTGTTGAGCTTGGGATTGCTCAGAAACGGAGGCATGTAGAAATAAATGGTTTGTCCCCATTGGAAGCAGAAAGTTTTACCTTTGAAATGAGTCATAGTAGCTATGTGTCCATATAACATAGAATACACGTGAATGCAACATCAAGAATACATTCAGATATGCAACCGCACCTCTAGATGGGGGGAATTCCTACACATTATACCTTTAAAGACATAGTTGTGTGTCCTTCCTAGCTGGGGTGTTGTAGTCAGAGATGTGGCTCTGCCTCACAGATCAGTCAGTCAGAACAATCAGATTCACTGTTCTAACTTATCCAAAAGAAACAAAAGTGTTGGTGTGTGGAGCTGGATCTAAGTTTGCCATATTGCACTCACTGGAAATGTGGATCACAACATATAACCGCAAATCTTGCCCTTCAAAGTATCTGTGTTGGAGCCGGGGGCCTGATGCTGTGAATGGTGGAACATACTGTACCAGCTGATTTATTCATTGGACCACAGACATTTAACTTTCTAGTGCCCTCTTTGTTTCATGTGACATGGAACTCATTTGCACCAATGCATCGTTCCCTCCTTGGTCACCACTGTGCACAATGTACACTCAGCATCTCTACCACATGAATCAGTCCAAGTTTAAAAGACTGTTTTACAAGCGAAACCGAGACGATCTTTACGTGACGTGTGTTTTGTAAAGGCAGGTGCTCGGGCGTACGGGGTCACATGGAACAAACAGAGGGAGTTATTTGTCTTAAGCAAACTCATCGCTACAGTCCTTTAATTTATAATCACACATGCAGGTGTCATTTCTTTTGTCATGCCTCCCCTCCTTTGTTCTCAACTCCATTTCAGCTTCAAAAATATTGCATTTGGCAGAGAGATAAACCCAGTAGGGAATAATTCTATTTTGTAGTCATGGCCATACACCCCCCTCTCTCCTCTTTTTTTCTTCTTCCCTTTACTCTCTCTGGAGTGTTTTCCTTTTACATTCTGGCAAAGAGCATCCCAATATTTCAGCTGTAAATAAAGAGGCTGAACAGGACCCAGCAGAGATGAGGCCTGGCCTTTATTCAGACACAGGTCACAATTGTCTGAGAAAGTCAGCGCCCATATCCCTCACCTGCACCACAAAGCTGCAGCCAGTCTCCAAACAAAGAGCCAACCCCCCTGCCCCTATCAGAAGTGTGGCACTCAAAGTGATACAGTGGCAATAAAATCGCCGGGGGGTGCTGAGATTTCTTCTCCACAAGCACAACAAAGGGGAGAGAGTGCAGTGTGATGCTGTCAGGTTTAATGTGACTATTTGAGAGTGAGGTGGGTGCTTTTCTTTTGTCTTTCAGATTAGTTATGGTTGTGAATACAGCTGAGGACTGATTTCAGCCTGGTTACTAAGAAGTGGGAGATCACCCAGTGTGTCCTGTTTCCATGGCATTTACAGTCCTGCACAAACTTTCTTTTGGTTTGTTTATTTGCCGTCATAATTACCCTTCTGGTTCATGTGCAAGATTATTTTTGGGGGGTTTATTTTTTTGTTTGTTTTTAAGGGGCACTGGAGACTGACCTGATAAAATGTCAAGCTACTTAAACAAACTTTTTTTTCCACATTTATTCTTATATCATCATCTATAATTGTTACTTTTTTTGGAGAAGGGGGGGACTTGTTTATTTTATGTGTGAATTCATATTGTAGTTGAATGTCACAGCTGAGGCATCGTGAGCCATGTGCTGCTGTAGGTGTTGTTTTCACCATTAGGAAGTGTGTGTTTTGTGTTTATTTTCAGTGTGTGGGTGTAATGCTCAGTCTCACTAGCTGAGCCTTCTCATATGGGATTTCTAATTGTACTGGTGCATTGTAAGTATAAAGGTAGAGTGTTTATCAGTTAACAAAGTAGTTATTGCGTGGGGCGGACAATAACATGGTAAAATTACTTTAACACTATAGAATTTCCCTTTGGGGCTTAATAAAGTATTTTGTATTCATATATTTTACTTGATTATTATCATTTTATCTAATTGTATTTTTGACTTTGACTCACTTTTCTTCTACACTCTCTCCTACATTTCAATGCAGTATAGCTACTTGTCACATTAAACAGCTTTTAGCCAGTTTTCTTTTACTTTGAAAATGTGATGCATTGTTAGATAAAGACAAAGCAGTAGATTCTTCACCAGAGATGGTCTGATCTGTATAAAACTTTAGAAATAAAGCAATCAAGTTGTTTTAATGTTTGCTTTTTTCCCTTTTTTTTTGTTAACCATGACCCTTCATCACTGACTGACAAAGAAACAGACTTTGTGCTGCATGGTACAAAATCTTCTACAAAATAAGCAGGTTCTGCAAATGTGAAATAACACAACAGTGTGCTTTACTACACGTCTAGAAAGATATTACTGCTGTACTTCCACTCATTTCATTATTCAAACAGTTTAACTTATATTGGAGTCATATTATTGATTATGAATAAGTATGTGGGAGATGTGATGTGCTGTGCTGCCTGTTATAGCACTTACTTCTTGTTTATCTCATGATTCAATGTTGCTTTTACCACTGTTCATCATTATATCTGTCTGCTATGTGCATTGTTTCCACTACTGACTTTCTGATTATGCCTGAATGTTGTTTTTATGTATTTATTGACTATATAGACAATGTGTTTAGCACCACTGAGCCTAAAGAGACAATACAAGCATACTGTAATCATAATCAAATCCAAACTGTACAATATCAGATCAAACAACACAAAGGTTGTGTAACTTGCAACAGTTAAGTTCTGCCAAGCCATTCAAAGCCTCATAACACAAACTGATTAGTAAAGGACAACTAATTCATCCTTATCTGATCCAGACACACTCCGCCCACTTTTGCTGAATCCAACACAGACGGTTACTCTGCATCGGAACTCGTCAGTCTGTTACATAGTGAGTGAGTGCTGTAGTAAACTAATCTGTCCTGCTTCCGTGGAAAATGATGCAGGATATAAGTCACTCGGATGGCGTCCTGCCTCCCTGGGATTGATTAATGGCTTTTTCCTTGAATGCTAAATCAAAGGAAACAAAGTGGGGGCGCAAGTGCACCGGAGTCGGCCTTCTGTATTCTGTTCTTCTCATCCTGTGTTGAACTCCCACTCCCACTCTGGTCGTAATTTGTTGTTATTGTGGTATATTTTATCCACAGTTGTTGATTTGTCAATGCAACCACCACACAGACACACATAGGGAAACACACACAAAGGCCCTGATATAATTAAAGGGACAACGAGGAGTTTCTATTTGCTTATAAAAAAGTATCACGTTAATGTGGATGAATCTACGTTACCCACACTTGTTAATGGGCCCATTTTCGATTAATATGTGACCCGATCCATCAAAATGAGTCACAGTGACCCAAATTTCAAAGTTGAGATTTTGGTATCAATGGAAAGATTAGAAAATAAGCTTTAAAATGATACCCTAGTCAAAGTCCTACATTACATGGTTTTCGAGATGTGGCCATTTGAATTACGATCTTTCACTCTCTTGGTCCGTTCTAAAACCTGAGAAAATAGCATAAAGTTTTTGCCAGTGACTCTGGCATCTGTTCCTGTACCACGTGATTACACGCACCCTATACGGCCCCTTGTTGTCATAGAGGCACCATTCAATGACCCTCGGAAAGCAGGGAATCTCACAATTCAGATGCTTTTTACAGCTCGTCTCTATCATAAACGGTTCAGAAGTTGTCATGTTTTGTTGACATTTTGTAAAACATGTGCAAGCGTGTACGTTCGGTTTAGCATCGATGCTACGCTCTGTTAGCATTGATGCTACGCTCTGTTAGCATCGATGCTACGCTCTGTTAGCGTCGATGCTACTTGGTTTAGCATCTGTTTCTGTACCCGTCCCTTCTCGTCATAGAGGCACCATTCAATGACCGTCGGAAAGCGGAGAATCCCGCGATTCAGATGCAGTTTACAGCTCGTCTCTATCATGAACGGTTCAGGAGATATTTCATGTTTTGCACCGAAGCAACGCTCATTTTCAGAGGGTTTAAGTTGCAAGTCAACTTTAATCATAATTTACGTGCCTTTTCTCAATTATCTGGACTGTGAAACTTTGGGAGATTGTTTTTGAATGTCATTGCTTTGAAATTAGGGTGAAACATTTTTTTTGATTTTCTATGGGTTGTCCACGTTATCAGCTGATTATCTAAAAATAGAACGTTGCGACATCCGACTCATTTTGATGGAACGGGTCACATATATCGTTTTGTCTCTACCGTTATTTTGTTATTATTAGTGGTGGTGGAAATGCTGGGCGAGCCAACCAGCGTTTTTTACTTTCGGTTTCGTGGCGAGTCATGAGAATAACGCCGCTGAATCGCCGTTTATGGTCAGAACTACGACGGTATGTGATCGTCTTTGAACCTCTGACTTTAAATCTTGATGAATGAAAACATGAGTCTGTCTTGCGCCGGTCAAAGAATTTCACGGTGCGCGGAGGCTCATAAATGTAGTGTGAAAACGCTTCGCTTTTCCAAAACTCCTCGTTGTCCCTTTAAATCAGAGGAAGAGAAGACAGTTCCTCCTTTAGTGGTAAAAGCTGATCGTCACGTCACACATCTGATGCAGAGGTTTCATCATCATCATCTCCATCAAAGTTTTCCTTTCTGGGCTAAAAAACATCCACACGGGGCGTCTGAGTGATGAACAGCAGATGTGAACTGGGACTCTGTTCCTGATGTCAAGTCATGTTCATCCAAATAATATGCAATTATCCTCTCTACTATCTGCGCCCCATTATCATAATTGTATTTGTGTCTCTTCCCACTGTAATAACTTGGCACAGGTGCAGGAATGATTAACATGGTGCAGGTTTAGACCAAGATGATGGTGCAGAGCACGGAGCTGCAGCAGCAGCCTCAGTCTCACAGGGTTGGCTCTGTCTTCTAATGACTTCACTCTTACATTATGATTATGTCAGTGAAACTGTATTTAATGCAATAATTTCATTTAACCACAAAAAAAATAAAATAAAAATCAGGAACCTTGAACTTCACTTGGCAGAAATTAAATACCGTTAATCTTTTATGCAAATATGTAACTTTTCTTTAAAAAAATATATTAATTCAGCTCAACAGAACCTTTTGAAACTATTCATCTGCATTATTATTGAGAAGGTGGTTATTCAGCGTTATATACCTAATCCTTCCAGCCTACACTTCACTGAAAACATAATTTCCTCTTCTCTTAAAGGATAGTTCCGGGCAAATTCAACTCGGGGCTGTATTTTCCTAACATTTTAGGTCTAAAAGAAGGAATCTGAAGATTTTCAGTGTAATTGCTCCTGTTTTGCGGTAGTTGTGTCTGTCCCCGCATCGCCACGGCAGCAATGAATGGGAGCGGATGGAAGTTCCGCTGCTTAGGCTGTTTACATCTCTCAAAGCTGCATTTTTTTCCCACAGACAGTGTCAGATAAACATGCACCAAGAAGTTACTTCAAGCAAGCCGACATGTTTGTAAAACTAGATCTAATTCAAAGTCTCACGCAAGACCCAAGTTGACGCTCACGTTCACGTGCAGTCGGAAGCTCCCGTTTGTGTCATAAACACAGGAATATCAACTCTTGACTTGCTTGAAGTAAATAAACTTATCGGTGCATGTTTGAGTAATGTTATATGTTGTTAAATGTTAAATGTTTCACTCCCATTCATCGCTGCCGTGGCGATGCGGGGACAGACACAACTACCGCAAAACAGGAGCAATTAAACTAAAATCTTCAGATTCCTTCTTTTAGACCTGAAATGTTAGGAAAATACAGACATTTGACCTAGTGACAAGCTGTGTGACCACTGGCAACAATTGTTGCCAGGCATAAAAATGCTATTTTCTTCAAAACAAAGTACAAAATGGAAAAAATAAATACATAACATGACTCAGAGGGACTCAACTGATAAAATGATATGTCTAACAACTCAAAAAAAAATTTGGGCACAAACGGGTTAAGCCTATGGTGAATATTCTGCTATAATGACCACAGCTTGCTAATTTTTTGTCCGATTTCCAAACGGTTTGATTTTTCATGAACGTTTATGCAGTTATGATTTATCATGTACTTTTTTTTTTATAAAAGTAACATTATGCATTAGTTAAAGTAATAGCTACATGATTTATTTTTCACAGAATTATGAATAGTTTATTTTTTTTTGTGAAGATGACTGGATCACCTATCTACTGTACTGTAACTGCAGCCAGGGTCAGAGTAAGTTGCACCTTCCATTATGGCCGACTGTGAGCTATGCCTGCGTGTAGTCCGATCCAGCCCCTTGGGTGAAGCACATGAGGTGATTACAGGAGGGAGAGCACAGGAAGACAAGACAATGGGAATTTCACAATAAGACAAACCATGACAGGGCTCATGGAACATCTATATGACTGCAAGGTAGCAAACCTAGAAAAATAATCAAGCAATGTCTTTGCAAATAAATGATTACAGACATGGTGAGATGCATTCAACATAACCTCATTTATATAAAGTTAGTTTTTGTGGATTTAAAGTAACCTGAACTTGGAACAGTGGAAGCCAGCTATAAACACAACATTATGACATTTTAAAGGGAGCTGCAAGTATGATTCTCATAATCACTCTTTTTCTTTGTTTCTTAGTTTTTTTTTAAACATTGTCAGTATACATTATTGCACTTTAAATATTGCTGAGGTGGGTTTGATAAACTTATTGTAGGTGAAGGTACTTATCAGGTGCCTAGTTTATTGAACAACAGACAAAAAGAACGAGATTTAACAGCAACTTTGCATTTCATTATACAACGTGAATTGCTTTATGGGTTCTTTCGTGTACTTGCAACTGACAGATATTAAATTACAGCAAGACAATGATGAATCATTGCTGTAAAATTAAACTACAGTAGTGAGATTCCAAAGTTTAGAAATAAACAAATTCTCCTAACGTGCTGTAAGCTGCCAGGCTGCTCTGTGCTCTTTGGGGAGGGTGGATTGCCAAACCTCATTTCTCATTTTATGCCACATCAGCACTTTGATTTCTTTTTTGTGTGTGTGTGTGTTTTCATAACTCAGTTTTTCCTCCCAATATCTGTGGGTACACAATATATAAACACAGGCATCATTTTATTGTCATGGGTTACAACCGGAGACTTTTACAGTCTTGGGAAACCTCTGCAGTGGCATTCCTGTTGATGTTTCCCACCGTTCCATGGGCGGCCTTAATCCTGGCTCAGTCAGCGGCGCTCCGACTCCTCCCCTCCACTAATACTGACACAAACAGGGTATTCTCATCCAGAGCTTTAATGCTGAATGACTGCAGGTGGCAGGTTCTGCTCCTGGCCGCTCCGCTTCTTAGATCAGTAACTAAATCCTATCAAATATATTGCCATCTAATAGTCATGGACAGTGAATGCCAGGTTAGAAAGAGATTAGAATCAGCAGCCTGGCCTCCCCCTTATTTTTTTTTATCAGACTGACCAATCAGAGACAAGCATGCTGGGACTCCACTGTACCGGCCTATTTCATTACATGGATTTATGGGTGGGCAGTCACGCTGACCCTTACTCTCTCTCCCTCTCTCTTCTCTTTCATGTGCGTCCGTGTGTCTTTGCATGCCAGCACACGTGTGTGAATGACGGCCGAGTATGAAATCATCATGACCTGGAAATATGCCCGATATGATGAAAAACCATAAAAAGCGAGTGTATCCCAGAGCAGGCGGCAACAAAGAGGCTTCATCTGTTGTGTTCGACTTATCCTCCTGAAATTACCATGGAGGTTTTTTGAATTGACCACATGCCAGCCGTGGTTACATAAAGGTTTTGAAGGCCTTTTGTGTTCTCTGCTGCTGTCCTTTAACATCCATTGTGGTGCTTAAGAGTTCTCTGTGTGAAAACTTTGGTAATATACTGGGCTTTTAGATGAGACTCCAGAGAGATTTAACTTCCTTTGCAAAATCCACCGTGCTGAGTGTTGACCTTGGGTTGATGTAGAAGAGAAATATGCTCATTACAGCAGAAACCCATTTTATCACAGATTTTTTTTTTTTTTTGTGCTTCATTCTGTTTCAATTTGTGCTTACTGTCCATCACATTGGCACGCTGTCTTTTGTGCCTACCTCTTTCAATCCCCCTGCTAATAATGAAGACAGGAGGTGGGCAGGTACGCATTAACCCCGCTCCTCTAAACACTTAGAATCATGTTATTATTGCGCTGCCAAGCTAGGATTACTCCCATAAGACTAAAAGAGCAACTGAAGAGGCCAGGCCCAGCAGGATCTCTGTGCACACTGAGAGCTCTCAGGGGAGAAGTTGCTACTGTCTGGCTCTGGTGTGCAGGAGATGGAAAGTCCTGCCAGCCTCCCTGGCGCTACTCTTCCACAGGGAAAAGGTCACATGGCGGCCAGTTCTCAGAGGGAAAGGGCCCTGACAGTAGGTTCTGTTTCCACAAGAGGGGCTGATGGATAAAGAGAAGGCTAAAGTTGCTGCTTCAAGTTGGTCATCTCAGAGGAAATACTTCAACACACTGGGTCGAACAGATACCTGCACCGATCTAACATCAGCTATTATTTAGAATAAAATTGCCAGTGTTGGGAAAGTTCACTTTCTACATGAACTAGTTCAAAGATCAGTTCACAAATTTTAAAATGAACTAGTTCAGTTCATAGTTCATTATTCAAACATTTGAACTAAGTTCACAGTTCCAAAACTGAATAGTTCTTTTTTCTTTTCTTTTTTTTAAAATATGTTTCTACAAGCTATTATTTTTCTAAATGATTACCTCAGCCCATATCAAACCACAGACAGCTATTATTTTAGCAGTTTTAACAAGTATTAGTTATAGTTACTACTTTACTTTCCCCAAAAAGTATGACTTACAACGTGATTAAAGTAATTACCAGGAAAAGTAACTACTGCGTTACTATTTTATAAAATTCTCAAATATGTCAAATGACTTGGACTTCCCTCTCTAACCCCGTTTATCTTTTACTAACCAACTGGGTCAGTATTCCTCCATACAGACCGGCTCCGCCACGCGCTGTATCACTCCGCCTCCTCCAGCACCGCTGATCCAAACAGCTGATAGGTGTTGCCAGATTGGCTGGTTTTTTTACTACGTATTAATGCCTGTTTACAGTGTGTTTAGCTGGGTTTTTACCCGGAAGGCTCTATGGAAATCTGGCACACTCCTGAACGAAGTCATACTTTGAGAAAGTATGTATGAGTTCGCCCAAAACCCCACAACACTGAGAATAGACCTGCATTAGTAAAGTAGAGTAAAGTTTCCTTTAAATTACCGTGTATTCTGGAGGAGGGAATCAAGCAGAGCAACAGAACCTGATCTTAAATCCCACCATATCAGACCACTGTAAAATAAATAGCCACATCATGGACTGGGATAACTCCAATATCATTACAACAGAAAACAATAAACACAAACTCTGGATCGAGGAGGTCATTGGAAATCAGGAAGCAGACCATCAACTGGGATGAGGGGGCGTACAGTATATGCTGTCCCACCCCTGGGATTCCCTCCTCCGGAAAACATCCAACAGCAGGGGGCGTGGCCAGCCCAGTTGTTTAGACTAGATCCACCGGCCGGTCACGCCCTGACAGAGAATCAGCTGATAAGGAAACGCCACAGCAGGTGACACTTCTGAGGGAGATTGAAGTCGCCAGCTGAATCCTGTCAGTTCAATCGGTTTATGTCATGGTTATAATATTGAGCATGTTAAAAAGGGTTAGGTTTAAGCAGGAGCTTATGGACGAAAATAATAATAATTCATGGCAAGACTTGGTTAAGGAGATAGCTCAGGAAGAATAATAGTTCATTATTTTCATGTGTCCTGAGTTAAAAATTTTGGTAACACTTTACTTGAAGGTCTCATTAAGAGACATCATGACATGACACTGTCATAAGAGTGACATAAGAGTGACATGTCACAGTCATGAACATGTCATAAACATTATGTCAATGTCATAATGTTGTTATTAAGTGTCATTCAGTAACCCTACAAACCTGGGTGTAATGACATTGGCATAATGTTTATGACATGTCACTCTTATGACAGTGTCATGTCACTGTTATGATTAGACCTTCAAGTAAAGTGTTACAAAAATGTTAAAATGATGATTGATCATCTGTTCTGTGTTCAACTGCTTTTGCCTTGCAGGGATATAAACAATAACACAGTAACAACACTTATGGATAAAAATAGTTTATTTTATATCACCTTTTGTTTACAACCTTTTACTTAACTTTTATCAAAATTAACTTGCATAAGTTATTTTTAGAACCTCAATTGTATTTTTATTTTCTTTGTCAAGTCTTTGGTGAATATGCTGCACAGCGATTGGTTGTTGATGCCTGTTTCTGTGTTGAGAGAGAAGCATGTAGCTGACTGAAGATTATACACGGGACCTGTTGTGCTCGTGTAGTTTTTCTTTTTCTTTTACATTACCATTTCCCCCAGCAATGGGGTGTAACATTTAGACCTACATTGTCTGAAAAAAATAACTATTCATATGAAACAAGACAAGGTGAACTTGATTACACCAACATAAATAAACTGATCCATATGATGTATCCCTATGAGAATTCCTGGAACAACTGAACATTGATTAATCATATTGAGGTCATCTTCAGTCCAAACAACATATGGATGGATGACAATGATGACAATGGATCAAATGACTGTGTATAAAATGGAAGGCACCACTCAGTGGCAAACCCAGCTTTGCCCTGCTGAGAAAGGCATTCTGGTTTTCAGGGCCGGATTTTGTCGTTGCAAAGGTCCAAACCGGATCCGCTCTCTTTCGCTGAGCTCTACCACTGCGTCTTTTCTCAAGTCTCGCGGAGTCCAGTCTGCCGAAAAACACGTTAAGAAGAAGAACGCGAATCACAACTGAAAGTTACGTTTGATTCACTATCAGTTCAAGTTGCCTCGTTCAACAACTTCCTGTCCAGTAGATTCCTCCAGTGAGGTGAGCTGTGAGGAGCTCTGTAGTCCAAAACACTGACATTTCTGTTTAACCCCATTGTTTGCATTTTTGTAAGTATATGAAGACCTTGTTCATCAACAATATCAATGTTGTTGGTCCTCCTAAATATGTGTATTGCCCAGTTAAAGGGATAATAGCATTTTTTTTAAAAGTGGGGTTGTATGATCTACAAATAGCCCCTAAATACTTTTATTGCAGTAGAAGACTCTCTGCACTCCTCCCGTTAGCAACGCCAGCCCTGCCCAGAGATTTACAACATACAGTGTTGTGAACAGACCCAAAGAAACGGCCTATTTCCGCGGCCTAAAAGAGGTTTTACCTGAACAAAAATACACAGTTCCATTGTTTGCTATAATATAATTTTTTTCAAAGTGCAGGAAAAACACTGTTTTAATTTAGACCTAACAATGGAACTGTGTATTTTTTAGGTAAAACCTAATTTAGGCTGCGGAAATAGGCCGTTTCTTTGGGTCTGTTCACAACACTGTATGTTGTAAATCTCTGGGCAGGGCTATGGGCTGGCGTTGCTAACGGGAGGAGTGCAGAGAGTCTTCTACTGCAATTAAAGTACTTAGGGGCTATTTGTAGATCATACAACCCCACTTTAAAAAAAATGCTACTATCCCTTTAAGTTATACTAAAATCAAATAGGATATTTTCAGGTCAAAAATAACATATTGTCAACTGTTTTGTTATGGTGGAAACAAACCACAGGAGTAGCCTAAGTCATTTGATTGATTTATTTGTCAACTGCATAGCTTACTTCTCCAATGGTGTCCATCTTCTATGTGTGTGTCCATAGGCAGTGGTTAGTGCCAGTTCAAGTTCCCTCGTCCATCAGCCTCCTCCAGTGCAGCTACTTGAGGTTCCCTCTGAAGACCTCCAATGGGCCGTAGTCAAGTGCTCTAACACTGAGAAATGACTTTTCAGTAGGATAGAGACACCTTCCATGAAGTGGGTTAACTTCAAATGATAAACGTGGAGCAATTTGTCTTCATAGACTATTCATAGATTGATTTCAACAAGAAAATATTTGTTAAAACTCTTTGTGGAAAGTTCAATAATACCATTATTTTATTAAATCAGCATTATGTTTGAATGTATCACTTAATGATCTGCTGGTTCCGACCCATCGCCTAATTTACCACCAACAGTTGAGGTTTTTTTTTCCACTTAAAGCACTGGATGGAGGACTATGTAAACACACACAAGAGACACACACAGCGTGACGCACACCATTCACAAATGTAAAGGGAGGAAGACAGATGCACAGAGGGAGGATCAGATCACTGGTGTGTGTTTTTAATCCTGCTGCTAAAACAAATCCCTTATGTTGAGTCTTCAATATTCTGATGTTATGTAAGGACGGAACAGTGGTTCAGTGGTTTGCACTGTTGCCTTACACTAAGAATATTCTGGGTTCCTGGGTGTGGGGCCTTAGTTATTTTCTTTCTTTCCTTTTCAGGTAATTTTTGGGGCATTTTGCTTTTATTCAGACACACAGCAAAACATAAATGCCACCGGGAGTTGAGCCAAACACACAGGACCAAATGTAGAAAGTGTCGCAATTCACAGTGCATCTGTACACGACACGGTGCGTCTGTAACATTAGCAACACAAACACCTCATAGTCCATCATCAATCGTATTTTCCTCCGGTGCCGTTTTCCCTTCCCTTTTCTCATTGTAAGAGTGAAATGCTTTCTGCCTCGCTGCCTGATGGTCATATTAAACCTAAACCTTGCTGAGCCACGGTAATTTGTCAAAAAAGTAAAAAAAAAAAGAACAATTATGGAGGTGACTGTGGTTCTGAATTGACCGTTATTCCGTCACATACGGTGGTGTGTGGCGTATATGAAATAATGAAAAAAAATTAACATGGTGATCCGTGTTTGCCGTTTGCAGGTCAGGAAGGGGGGATTTTCTCCAATCGACGAGCGCCCTTTTAATCCGTGTGACGTTATCCAGAAAGTTTGGTGCGCTTCAGAAATGTCAGTGTGAAAGCAGAACTGAAACAAGTGATCAATGCAACGACGTTACAAGTTTCCTCTTGGTCAGGTGTGAAAACGTAGCCTGATGCATCAGCCGCTTACTTCATTACATTTCATATAGCGTCTGAACACGAGCCATAGGGATTCGTTTGCTTCCGGGAGGCGGTTGCTTACATTTGCTTCAACTAATCGCTGCTGCTTGGTGGTCACGTGTGCTATACACCGGTTAAGCTCATAGGTTAATCTTGAGCGCTTGAGTTCAACGTCATCGCCTTCACTTACCCGTCTGTTCGCTGATTGGTCCGTCCGCTCTGGCGGACGGAGCAAACCGAAACGCATTGCTAGTGTCCTGACTACATGTTTGAGGCAAATGAAATTTGCCGGAACCAGTAGGCGGCGCTAGCCTGGCTAGTGAAAACGACCTACGTTACTGTAAATGTAGGTGTGAACATGATAGTGTGAGGTTGTTCATCTCTACATGTCGGCCCTGTGATAGACTGGTGACCTGTCCAGGGCTGGGATTGGCTCCAATTTGTTGACTAGAGCAGGTTGGTGATCATCTCATCGTCTTCCTGAGAGAATCACTGGCAGCATGTGGACATCCCTCAGAGGGCCATTATCTTCCTACAAGTATGCTGGAGCATTAGAGTGCTGGTATTTATAATATGTGCGCTCTCTGGAGGGTATATCTTCTTTAGCACTTTATCTTTTATTAAGATATCACAGTAGGAAGAAATACCTAAGAAAAAGTCTGGGAAAGGTCAAGTGCCTGGGAGGGACGGGGGAAAGAAAGACAATTTTTCATCCATGATTGATGATGATCTGCCTGCGAAGCGCCACGGCTCAGTGTGTGGAACAGACACAGAGAGGTCACACTCATGAGGAAGAGTGTGAACGACTCTTCTTCACTCCTATGGACCACCACAAAGTCACACACACACACACACACAGAGAAATGGGTTTTACAGCTTGGACCCAGAGGGTTTGAGACAGGAAGGCCTGTAGTGGATGTAACCATTAGGTACTCATGGTGTGACAGAATGTCAAGAACTGCCAAAGATTTATGACATACTGTATAATTAGAAAAAATAAAAAAAATGTAGAGATAAGCTGCGGTGGTTTCAGGAAGCATTCATTTAATTTCTACATAGATACATTTTTAAAATTTGCCACACTGACTACTTATATACTAAAAGCCCCAGTGTGTAACTGATTTGGCTTTTTATTAGCAAAAATCAAATATTGCTTTCATAATATATTTCACTGAAGTTGAATCACACCCGCATACAAATGAAAGCTTTCTCGTACCTTAGAATGAGTTGTTACAAGTCGTTACAAATACATAAGTGGGCGACGCACCGAACCGAGGCGGCCATGTTGCAACGCCATTTTTTACGTTGAGTGGCAGCGTGACCGTAGGTAACCATAGAAACTCAGCGGAGCTGTCGGCTCGGGGAGAAAGTTTTCCAGGTAGCGCCTGTTATAACTGTCACCACTGTGTAGTGTGAGGAAGGACGGAGGCACTGGTGTTGCATTCAGGTGCAAACCAACCGGATGTCATTTTACTCCACGAGAGAAAGATGGTAAAACGTGGGTCAGGTAAACAATACGACATCACTATGAAAACATATTGTCACGCCTGTTGTTTCTGAAGCTGCATGGGTCCCAGATATTGTTACCGAGTTCCACCCCATGCCTACTTTGCCCCATTGTACCCCTTATGGGGCCCATAGAGTAGGCCCACATGGGCTTACCATGTGGGACCCATGTTACTGAAGCAACATGGGTCCCAGGTATTGTTATCACGTGCCACCCCATGCCTACTTTGCCCCATTGTACCCCTTATGGGGCCCATAGAGTAGGCCCACATGGGCTTACAATATGGGACCCATGTTACTGAAGCTACATGGGTCCCAAGTATTGTTACCGAGTTCCACCCCATGCCTACTTTGCCCCATTGTACCCCTTATGGGGCCCATAGAGTAGGCCCACATGGGCTTACCATGTGGGACCCATGTTACTGAAGCAACATGGGTCCCAGGTATTGTTACCATGAGCCACCCCATGCCTACGTTGCCCAATTATATCCCTTATGGGGCCCATAGAGTAGGCCCACATGGGCTTACTATATGGGACCCATGTTACCGAAGCTACATGGGTCCCATATATTGTTACCGAGTTCCACCCCATGCCTACTTTGCCACATTGTACCCCTTATGGGGCCCATAGAGTAGGCCCACATGGGCTTATTTCTATGTTTTATATTATGTCCGTGATTAAGTATAAAAGTGTTCAGTTCACAGAGGACCGTACTCAGAAACCAAACCTTGTGATAAGCCATAGGGCTCATAATAAATGTTTAAATTATGGAACATTTAAAACAAAGAGACTGAAATCTATAATTTACAAAAGTTCAGTTTACTTCACCACAGTAAAAAAAAACTGTGGAGCTTGACCACAATAACATCATGGTGGAGTATGAATCAGAGAAAGGGATTAAAAAACATTTATAAATCTTTTCACAGCGGCCTTAATAATTGAAAAATGGAATACGTTTGGAACCACCATGGGCCTCATTTATCATTGTGGATACACGTTTTTTTACACGCTCTTTCCCCCGTTTTGTGCGTACGCACTTTTTTCCGCCTTTTCGCCTAATTTGGGATCTATCAAACCAAAACCTGTCGGGAGAAAGTGCCGAAATTTACGACCAGTCTGACCATGGCGTACCGGCATTTACACGCTTTTTGAAGAACAGGAGGAATTGGCGACGCCGCTGCAGAGTCAGAGAACTGCAGTGTGCGAGGGAGAGAGGAGCGCGGACACTGTTTGAAGTAGCAAGTGGTGGTGATGATGCCCCCCCCCCCCACCACCACCACCGCACATGTGTTGACGTCGGCACTTTACATGAAAAGCACAGCGACTCAGATTTTTCCCCTGTGCATTTACACTAGTTTGCTCCTAAATACTGGCTTTATAAAACAAATTTCGTTTTCTTTTGATATCATATTGATATTTTCCCCTTGTATGTAGGCTACACCTCTTCCACAACCAGTCTGTCCAGTCTGGAAAATAATTTCTGCGACGTGCGTGTGTTAGCCAGACTGGACACACACAAGCAAGCAGCAAGCCCAATAATGTCGGCGCAAATCAAAGCAAATGAGAAAACATGATCGATATTTTTTGTGTGAATAATATTTATTGTATTTAACAAAAATGGGTGCTGCCCAACATCATTTTAGGAAAAGTCACAGACTGGTGGACTTCAATGTTTGTTTGTTTTTAATATATATATAGCTATATGCACAAATGAAAATCAAAGTCGTCCAGTTGGGGGTTAGTGGAAAGGGGTGCAAAGTAGTAGCCTACTAACTGGCAGTGGAAACCCTGCTTTAAATTATTATGACATAGGGGCAGAATAAATATGATTCTTCTTCTTTCTGTTCTGTTTCATTTAGATTTGGGAGTTTTTTGTTTTTATTGTGGCCTTTCAATGCAAGATGATGTTTCTGACTGATATTGCCGTGTTACCGTGTATCTCGCTTTCAGAGAAATTCCGCTTCGTTCTCCGCTCTCCGTCCGTCTATTGTCTTCACCGTCTTCCACTGACGTCATTCCACACGTTTCCAGAGTGCACATGCAGGGCCGGCCGCTGGCATAAACACTCTATGCGGTTGTTTAGGGCCACAGCCGTTAGGTGGGGGGCCACATGATCAGAAAGGTACCGGGGTTCATTCAAGTCATTTAAACATCCTGAGGTCTGCACGCACGCTATGAGCTTTATATGTAATTTGAAGTCAATATTCAGCTTCTTTTATCTCACATTTGAGACATTTGGTGAAAATAGAATGGCAGAATGACAACATTTGTGCTCAAAAAGCAATCTTACAAAATTTAATTTTAGACTTGTTTTCTACACTTATATATTACTGTATTCATATCCTATTTCAAGCACCAAAACGGTTCATTCTCATGACTGAAGGAGTGTTTTCACAAGGGATTTGAAATTTTTCAGAAAGCAGACCTCAAATTTCCAGCATTGGCCTAAATTATTTCTTTATACGGTGTTCTAGGACAAACTGGCGTCAGTGTGCTTACAGCGGAGGTTCTAATATTTAGACATAAAACACTTGAGTATTGTTACATCTGCAAGTATCTTAAAAAGATAAATTTAAGAAAATATGTAAAAGTCAAGAAAATGGCCTCAAACCTCAGAGGGCATAAACATGTCTGTATTCAGTTTTAACCAGTGATTCGGTTTTTGCGCTTTGAGTGGGCCACAAACAAAAATCTTGTTTAGGGCCACCAAAATCCTAGGGCCGGCCCTGTGCACATGGCTACTTAATATGCACGTAACTGATTTGCATTGACCATCTATGGTTGTGTGGGGCCGTTTAGGGGGCTGGGTATGAGGCGTGTTCTCATCCACGCTTTTCTCAGGTCCGGTGTGATTTATCAAGGGAAATACCGTGCAGCCGTGTGTACGCGGAGTTTGATAGATCTGAAAAGAGTGTATATTTTTTGGTCGTACGCACATTTTGCCTTTCCGTCGTACTGAAAATTTAAGAGGACTTTTACACGCTCTTTGATAAATGAGGCCCCAGGACTCTTTAGGACTGGGTTGGACAAGATGAGCCTGGTTCAGGGCCAAGAAACCACCGAGTCTTGTGCAGAGACAGGAGAACCTCCTGGAAGGACCAGCATCTCAGCAGCTCTCCATCGCTCAGGCCTTCATATAGTGGAGCAGCTGGACAACAGGCACTTTGAGAAATAGGCGTATAATGAACTCTGAGGGCAGAACTGCCAACACCATTCCTTTGGTGAAGCATGGTCTTGGCAGCGTCAGGCTACACGGCCTTTCAAGGAGCAGAGACAGGTAGACTGGTCAGTGAGGGAAGGATGAAGTCAGACAAATACAGAGTGGTCCTCCAAGAAAAATAAAACAACTATGCCCATCGTTCAGCATCACAATGACCTGAAGCACACAGCCTGGACAAGAGTGATTGTCCTTGAGTGGCCCAAACTCCTTAAACACCACAGCACATCTGCTGACAGACATGAAAATGCCACTTCACAGATGCTTTTCATCCAGTCTCACCAAGCCTGAGAGGATCCGCCACGAAGAATGGGATGAACTGCCCAAAACCAGATGTGCAAAGCCGAGAATTCACTCTGTCCAGCTGTAACTTCCACCAATGTGTCTTTTTTTTTTTTTTTTTTTAATAATTAAGGAAAGAAAGGTCTGAATACTGTAGTAAATGACATGTTTCCTCTTGTCGTCAAAATGTGTGCATATAGACTTATATGAAAGAATGTTAATGCGCTTCAGATCTAATATACAAGACGATGTGATGTGCAAACGCATGTGAGGTGTGGAGACTCTATGAAGAAACTGTACTTGCAGCGGTTGAGCTCATTTAGTCAGGAAAAATCAATGCATTTTATGTTTACAGCAGCAGTAAGTATAGTGCAACGGTGATTGCAGTGCAGTGAGCAGGTCTAAGGTCAGTTGGTTATGTGTGTCTTTTCTTTTGTCCACAGCAGACTTGCCAATAACAGCAAGTAATGAAGAAGAAAGAGCACAACCTCCAATAACATAACATCAAGACAGTGACGCACTAATGAAAAAAATACTTATTTTTAGCTGTTTTCATTTGCTCGCTTTGATTTTGAGTTTGCAGCACTGAACAAAAGCGAAGACACTACAGCTGTACACTGTATGGACTTGCATCATTCCTCGGGCATGGCATGGCTCAGTATAGCACTGCACCTTGCCCAACGGGGGGAAATCACCACATTGACTCACGCCTTTGTGGTAGTGCTTGACTGAGACTGACCTCCTGTAAGAAAATGACCCCGTACTGTGGAGGCACTTCAAAGTGTCACAACCCACTGTGCACCTTTAATGAGCTTGCAGCACATTGCGCGTGCAGAGTGCAGAGCGTCTGCAGTGTCTGTTGGAGGCGCTCAGCCTACAGCTTCCCACAGGAGCCTGGTCAGTGTGCCTTTTGGTCGTTGGGTTTTCTTTTGATGAATTAACCCTTTGATGCACAACATGGGTCTAAATAGACCCGAGTGAGTTTTTTTGTGCTATATCTTTGCGAAAAATTTATTTCATCATATAGAATTCCAGGTATTCCTCAGTTAACTTGTTTTTGATCATAATACATCCTTATTTTATTTTTTACTTTTTCACTTTTTTAATAAAAACACATTTTGTATCACTACCCCTCTAATGCGCAACATGGGTCTAAAATGACCCACATTAATTTCCAATGTGATTTCATGCTGAGTGATAGTTTCTTTGCTGTAACTTTTGAAATCTGTCTATTTTATGATTGAATGTTCCAAGTATTATTTAATATCTTGTTTTTTATTAGTGGGGTTATTATTGGTCATTTATAATGTCTCAGTGAGTGGACCAGTTGAAAAAACAAGTATAGCAAGAATACTTTAATTTTAGCATTCCCTCACTATCTATACCAACAACAGACCATTGTTTCCTTGATTACAATAATGACTAGTCATTACTTGTCCTTTTTCCCCATTAATAGCTCTGTTGACATATTCTACTGTGGTCAACAGCTAGCCATAGTTTATTCTATCTGAGTAGGCTATTTCAATGTTAGGCTATATCTTTGAAATCACTGAACAGTATTTATCATTTTCTTCAGTAAATATTATTTTTTAAGCACATATAATCATATTTACTTATTACACGGCTCTATTGAATCCTGCTCTCTGATTGGTCCAGTGCTGCGTTCTGCGGTCTGTTATTTCTGTATAACGGACCGTCGTCATGTATAACAGACCGTTGCTAGGGACGTCGCTCTGATCAGCGCAGCACAGAAAAGAGAAACTATGCAGGATATTTACCTTATGTTTCATTTTTACCGTCATTAAACAGCGTTGGACTAATATTGATGTTAGATAAACGACTTGTAACCTGTTACAAGGAGAGTGGAGGCTCCTTCACATCGCTGCTGGAAATCAGACCTGCTGATCAGAGCCTCTGACCCGGTGTCACAGCTCTCCTCTCGTCTCGGTGCAGCTGGCACCGCGGCTCCGCGACACAAACGCACCCCGTAAACAGTAAAGTTAATCTCTTGTTTATGACAGATACGACTACACACAATACACACATCATAACACGTGTAGGTAATCCATCGATCCACTGATTGATTATCAAAGGCTTCAAATGCACGAACGGGAGGAGGCTCGGCAAAACAGCGGAAGTGACCGGTCTTGCAGATTCGCTAAATGCAATTTTAAATCGATGAAAGTCGTATTTTGGTCAACATTATGTTTCAAATTAATTATTTCACTCGTAAACCGTGTAATAAGCGGGATAATGTACAGTTGGTCGGTTGTTATGGAGAAATAAACCCCTTCATGTTGAATGAAACCCCTCCGCTTCGCGTCGGGGTTCCATACAACCTGTCGGGGTTTATTTCTCCATAACAACCTCCGAACTATACATTATCCCTTACTTGTTTTACAATGATTCCAATTTACCTAAAGAAACATTTGATGACTCATTTAAGATAACTGTGCATAATTGATAAGGTTTTAGTTACCTTGAATAAGTAGCTACGTTACTTGTCATAAAGGGAAATACCTTAATATTAGCAAGTTAGCTAACTGTTAACATGATGACATGTTCTAGCTGGTGACAACAATAGAATAATATTCTATTGTAGACACCAGCTAGAACATGTCAACAGCTACCTAGCTAGCTAGCTGGTGACATGTTCTACTGTAGTTAACTAATACAGTAGAATGTAGAAATGTCAACAGCTAGCTAGCTAACTGGTCCACTCTCAGAGACTTTTTGTCTATTTGTTCATAAAATAAGAAAGTAAAAATGGAAATAACACACTGTACTAATTAAAAACAAGATATTCAAATGATACTTGGAGGATTCAATCATTAAATATATTGATTTTAAAAGATACCACAAAGAAACACTCACCCAGCATGAATTCACATGGAAAATGAATGCGGGTCATTTTAGACCCATGTTGCGCATTAGAGGGGGTGTGCATATGTTGTGCATCAAAGGGTTAAAAAAACAAACAAAAAAAAGATAGGTTTATTTGATTTCCATTTTGAAATACAAAAAAAAAAAGAAAAAAGAATTGAAACACAAAGCGTTCTACAGTACTTTTTGAGTGTCAAAAAGCAATAAACTACATTAAAAAAAAACTAATTTTAATTCATGTTTTATTTTATATAATGGTGACACTTTATAATAAGTACACACTATTAAGCATTAGTTAAGCATTAATAAATACTGAATTATTCATTTATAACACTTGGATACTTAGTATGTAGTTTATAAATACAGTTAGTACTTCAATCAATGATGAGTAAAACATTTTAACTGTGTTTATAAACTACATACTAATGAGTATTCATGTGTTATAAATTATGAATTTAAAGCAGAAGTGAGTGATATTTTTGTGTTAATATAAGTCTTAAATAGTTATATCTTCCGACAGCAATCACTTACATAGAGTGTTTGGACCGAAACACGGGTCTGTCAGTCACTCTGCTCTGCTCTGAGCCGAGGAGAAAACTTTTCTTGTATCCTACAATTTTTATCCAATGAGGAGAGAGAACGGCATAAAGGGCTGTGTGTGCAGCCAAGGGATGCGCGTGAATGTGGTGACGTAGGGACGAGGACCAATAGATCCATGACGAGGGCGTGGGCTGCTAACTCCATCGGCTGACAAGACGTTATGGTGCGTTCAGGGCAGCCCGTAATTCGTGTTTTTCCGACCTGTGAAGTCGTACCGGTTCGATCTGGTGCGAGTTCACGGGTCGGAAGTTACGAGTGGCCGTTATAGTGACTCTCACAGGTAAAACAGGTCGGAAAAACACGAGTGGGTTGCCTGGAACGCTACAAAGTCGTAAGTCGTGACTTGAAGCTGTAATTTACGGTTTCAAAAGCCTGCCTGGAACGCAGCATTAGCCAAAACGACCGGATCGCTTACTTCTGCTTTAACTTTGTTTATAAACTGCGTATTCATGTGTTATAAATGATGAATTTAATATGTAATGCTTAACAAATGCTCACTAGTGCGTAAAGTGTTACACATATAACAGAAGACACCAGACAACATAACAAAACAAACAAAAAAATTCATATTCTGAAGTTGACATTTACAAGGCAAGACCAGAAGAAAAGCTTCACACATGCACACACACTCACCACATAGATTAAAAAGTAGAAGAAGGGAAACTCGGTTATGTCTTTTGCCACCTCTAACTCCAGGGGCCAAATGTATAAAACTCTGTGTATATTTAGGTGTAGAAATCTGTGTGCGCACAAACCAGGAAACATGCATACGCAGTCTTTCCGTCAGATGTATAAAACCCTACGTACGTATATTCCCACGCATTTTTTTTTCATACATCTCAATCATCTTCAAATTGTGCGCACGTGCACGAGTCTTCTGGCCATGCCCATAATTCACCACAGATGGCTTCCAACACACCCACAATTACCTGTTTTGCATATAAAAGGACGGGCTTGGTTTCGTTTTGAGGGGCTTGGTTTCGTTTTGAGGAGATATGGCGGAAGCAAACAAACCGAAAAAAAAGCGAAATTTCACAGATTGTGAAATGGAGGTCATGGTGGAGGAAATTAATCGAAGAAAAGCCACATTATTTGGAGGTTTGGGCACTGCAGTGACGAACAAAACAAAACAAAGAGAGTGGCAAAAAGTAACAGAGGCGGTGAATTCGGCCAGTTCTGAGAGGAGAACAATGGAGGAGATTAAAAAAAAATGGTCTGATTTCAAAAGGGAGGCTAAAAAGCGCATTGCTGCGCACAATCAAAGCATACGTGCTACCGGAGGTGGAGAGGGAACCCCAGCGCTCTCTCCACAGGATGAGCGCATAGCCTCAATTTTGAGCCAGACTGCCATCAGTGGCATTGTGCCGGATTACGCGGGGGACACAGACGCGCCTGCACATACGGATTTAGGTAACTCACCCAGTTTAAATCTTATTGTAATCGGACTTGCAATGAAGACAAACGAGTTTGTTCTTTGCTACAGTGTACATTTTATTTACAGATCAAGATGCTGCTGGGTGTTCTATGGACCAAGATGAGCCGGGGGGAGAAGTTGGTGCCAGTGCGCCACAGCCTTCACCTGCCCGGACACGCGCGCGTGTGCTCACCGACCGTGTCCTAGATTCACAAAAGGAAATTATTAATTCGATTGACAACGTTGCCATGGAGCTTAGAGAACTCCAAGTGGCAATGTACGAAATCAGTTCTACACTGAAGGAACTTGTTAGTTGCATGAAAAAATAAAAAGTGATCAAGTATTAACCCTCCCGATGTTTCTTTAACTCACCATGCAGTCGCTGCATCACCTGAAGACGCAGTTGCATTGCTGCTGCAGCAGCTGGCTGGTGGTCAGCATCGCGGTCAGCGGGCGGTGCATCGGGTCTGGCTCTTTCAGGTGGAAAGGGGACTGCATTTCTCACAGCCATGTTGTGCAACACAGCACAGGCTCTGACAATTTTGCAGACCTTTACTGGCTGGTAGAGTAACCTACCACCTGTAGCATCCAGACAGAGCCACCTGCCTTTTAGGAGCCCGATGCACCGCTCTACAATAGAACGTGTTCTACTGTGGACAACATTATAGTGAACCTGTTGCGCAGTCTGGGGATTTATGAAGGGTGTCAGTAGCCAGGGCTTCAGCGCATATCCGTTGTCACCTGAGAGTATAAAATCTGCATGTTGTTTACATTTCGTGAAACGTAACAGAAACAGCATAATTATCAGCATCATAATCATAATTAAATATTTTACCAAGAAGCCATCCGTCTGGCACTGCTCCAGTCTGAAGTCTCCTCCCCACACAGCTTTGAGACAGTATAAATGAGTCGTGGGTTGACCCAGGCCATTTAGCGACCACGTTAGTCAGCACCATTTGCGCATCACAAATGAGCTGCACATTGATAGAATGAAAATGTTTTCTATTCACATAAACAAATTCATCTTCCCATGGTGCCCTTATTGCAACGTGTGTGCAGTCGATAGCTCCGATCACATTAGGGAAACCGGACATCGCTGCAAATTGCATTTTGATATTGGCCTGTTCAGCTGCTGCGTAAGGGAACCTGATGTATCTGTTACCGAGCGAAACAATGCCATCCCACACAGCGGGCATGACCCGGCTCAGGGCAGACTGAGATATTCCAGACCTGTCTGCAAGCTCCCGTTGAAAAGTTCCCGTGGCCAAAAACCCGATTGTTGTGAGAACCTGCAGATGCACAGGGATGGCACAGTTCCTCCGTGATTGCCTTTCTAACACAGGGCCCAGTTCAGCACAAATTTCCAAGAGTACAGCTCTTGGAAATCGAAAGCGGCTCATTAGCCAGTCATCATCATGGGCAAAAAAATCTGCACGGTCTCTGAAGACACGTTCACGTCTTATATGAGCAAAGTCCTCCAGTAATGCCAAGGCAGCCATTGTATCATTTGGCACAATCATTACGCACGGGTGCAGCTGTTATATAGTGCCGTTTTAACGCCCATTTGAAATTGGTCGCACCTGGGTATTTTACTTAATAAAAAAAAAAAATATCCCAAGATGTTTTTACATTACATCCTAACAGTGAAGTGAAAAAAAATATCTAAATTTAATGTCTAACAAATTCGCTTTATATATTTATTTATTTGGTAATGTATTATCGATCCTTTTTGCCAGCACGTAACCTCACACAATCTGAATCAAAGGACTTCGTATGCTACGCATGGTCTGAAGCATGCGTACCAGTACGCACATTCTCACCGCTCGTGGATTTTTATACATTTGGGAAAGCACGTGGAAAGTGGCGGTCTGAAGCATGCGTACCAGTACGCACATTCTCGCCGCCCGTAGATTTTCATACATTTGAAAAAATACGTGGAAAGTGGTGTACGCACACATTTCATGTGTACGCATGGTTTATACATTTGGCCCCAGATGTATGTTGGAGACTCCAAACAAGCTTATGCAATTTTCTAAATCTCCTCAAACATTTTGCAGAAAATCCTCTTCTGCCCTGACTTTTGTGTAATATGCGCACAGATTTCAGGCCTTGTTTTCTAAAGTCATATCTGAGTAGGGCGCCAAAGACATTTTAGCATACAAAACCACAGGCAGCAGGTACAGTAGTGCTCATTGGCACTCTTGCCTTGAAAATGATAACATCGGGTGTTGAAATACGGTCTGTTTTTTCCATTTCTGTTGTCTAGTGATATTATTTTATTTTATTCAAAATGAAAATCAAATAAACTAATTGTTTTTTAATCCCCATTGATCAAAAATGATTCACCATGGACTTATAATGAAACATGTATTCCAAAAAAACACTTGGAATAGAGCTGGGAGAGGAGACAGCTTCATGTTCCTGCTGTATATAATTATTTAGACTTTGATGGCAACTGTGAGCTGGATTACATTGTGATGGGAAAAAGTGATAAGTATCTGAATTCTGTCCAAAAGCAATTAATTTGTTGACTGAATGATGCAACACATTTATTAATGGCAGGGAGTGAGATGGATGGAAGGTGCACAGTATTTACAGCAGGTCTTTGGCACCGAGGAACAGGCTTCACATCTTAAGTCATTTGTGCGTAAACACACAAAGGTTTACTGTTACTGTAGTCAAGGTGAGTTGTAAAAGGAGTAATAAGTGACAATTTAACAGTTTTTGACTCGATCAGTGTGCCTGCATCTCTTGAGTGGCACCTGATCACTGCAGTCTGTGATTGACGAAGTCGGTTCATAAATTAAATAGGTGCACATTCAAATTTAGAACAAACTAACTAAAACATATAACAGAATGTCTTGAGAGTCTGTTAGTACTGAAGATTGAAACTCAGTATCAAATTATCTAACTGAGAGAGAAAAAAAAACTCAGTCAAAAATAACTATTCCTAACCTAAAGACCCCTTCCTCTGCAGCTCTTTTATGAGACAGCCCATAATGATGCAGTGAAGAGCTTCTGTTCCACAACATTCTTGTCTACATTGCTCAGTTTGATGGGCCACTATAAAGTGGATAAAATGTGCAGTTGATAATTCAAACAGCACTACAAATGTCTAGGTCACCATAACGATCTGAACAGGGCCTGAGGATCTGCTGCTTGTTGAATGGGAGTCTATGGCAGCCAGGCTGTAGCGGCCTAAACACAACCAATAGGCTACATCACCATGAGCCACAACACTGGCTGTGTGTTTAAAGGACAATTCCGGGCAAATTCAACTGGGGGCTGTATTTTCCTAACATTTTAGGTCTAAAAGAAGGAATGTGAAGATTTTCAGTTTAATTGCTCCTGTTTTGCGGTAGTTGTGTCTGTCCCCGCATCGCCACAGCAGCAATGAATGGGAGCGGATGGAAGTTCCGCTGCTTAGGCTGTTTACATCCCTCAAAGCCTCAATGCCACAGACAGCGTCAGATGGCGACTCAAACATGCACCCAGAAGTTTATTTACTTCAAGCAAGCCGACATGTTTGTAAAACTAGATCTGATTCAAAGTCTCCCGGAGTCTCGCGCGAGACCCAAGTTGACACTCGGTGTGTTCACGTGCAGTCGGAAGCTCCCGTTTGTGTCATAATAAACACAGTAATATCAACTCTTGACTTGCTTGAAGTAAATAAACTTCTGGGTGCATGTTTGAGTCTCCATCTGATGCTGTCTGTGGAAAAACAAATCTTTGAGGGATGTAAACAGGCTAAGCAGCGGAACTTCCATCCGCTCCCATTCATCACTGCCGTGGCGATGCGGGGACAGACACAACTACCGCAAAACAGGAGCAATTACACTGAAAATCTTCAGATTCCTTCTTTTAGACCTAAAATGTTAGGAAAATACAGCCCTGAGTTGAATTTGCCCAGAATTGTCCTTTAACAATTACACAATACTCCAGCACACTACTGGAGCTGTTGCTTGGGCACAAAAAGCTTTATAACAAAGTATGAAATAAAATGAGGACAAATTGGTATATTTTTCTTTCTGTAAGGTAAAACTCTTTGCTTTAACTTTGTTAATAATTGATTACAAAAATAATAAGGACATGTAAGCACTCCGTAGCTACAGTATATTCCCCCCCTACTTTTAAACTGAATATGTTAATCAGAATCACAATCACTTCATTAATCCCCCTTGGGAAATTGAGAGAGAGAGAAGAAAAAACAGAGTTAAGTTCCACTTGCATGTTTGTGTTTGTTGTAAACCTCACTGCATCACTGTCAACTGTATCGAGAGCAGCATTTGCTGTGTTAGGGTTGTTAAGATACTGCTGATGCAAAATATGTCCTGCTGCTGCATCACATTTAAAGCCTTCCACTGGCAAACCACTGAGGGTTTCTAATTGTGAAACAGCCACAGTAAAGGCAATGTGCTTGATGCTGGATTAGCAGCATGTTTTTTTTTTCCTTTCTCCCAAAGTGCTGTTGTTCCAAAAAAGGGGGTTATACCAGACGATATGGACATTGGTGCTACTCTTTCATCAGCAGATCAATTTGAAACACTGCAGAGAGGAAAACACAACCGTGGTGAGCCGCTGCTTGAAGAGATGCAGTTTTTTTTAATTGTTGAGGTTTGTTTAACTGGGACAGGTGTTGATTCAGCATCAGATGTTAGTGCTGTTATTGAACAGTTTTCTAGTGTAGATGTGTGCTGATGCTTTGGTTAATTACATCATCACCAATGTTCCTCTATACACATTCAAATACACGCTGATCAGTTGTATTTTGTCTTTTTCATTTTTTATTAAAAAAAAGTTACATCGGTATTGTTACCTCTGTAGTTATCAAAGCTTGAAGAAAAAGTCATTTGCATTAGTGAAGTGGAGGTAAAATATCATACCATGCCATTGTGAATAACAAATCAACATAATTGAACAAATAAATTAAACAAAATCTTGTAAGAGCATTTTGAAATAGTAAAAAAAAAAAGAAGCTGATTATGCAAAAGATATTTGTCGGTTCTGGTCAGACCCGTCAGTGTTTTTATAATGTCATGCTACTTTGTGCAGAACTGACCCACAATAAACTAGATCGATATAAATGTTGTGGCATTCAGGTTAAATGTTACAACATGGAGAGTCAGACCAGAACTAGGCCATTCACAGATGTTCACTGTCCCTGGCACAAATCAGTCACACTTACACATTTCTGTTCTGTAAGCTTGTTGTGATAGAAAATGCATGGATACCAGGGAACATAGATACCATAGGACCGCAAATAAGATACCAAAGCCGATGACTGAAGCCATAATCTCATTATTCCATCAACACATACAGACGTCACCGCCAGCCGGTACAGAGCTGCCTGCTTTCTAAATGCACCACAACAACTTCTGCCACACACACACACACACACACGTACATTTGAATGCATGCTGTTGTCAAAGGTACATGAACAACCCTATGTCGCCATTAGTATCAAATTTGATACATGAAAATACATGAGTTTTTCAGACCTCTACATCCTCACTGTGATTTTTTTTTCTCCTGAAAAACCTAATGTACAGTATACAATCAGATACATGCAATGATCAGACAATCCACCAGGGTGCAGTTATTGATACACCAGCAGCCTTCACTGGGACATCCAATATGGCCGCTGTCAGTCAGTGACCCAAATGTGTTTTCTCATGGATATTTTTGCCAATTTTGAAAAAGTTAACGTAAGAAAAACTGATTTTTTTTTACTGAAATTTCAATAGGAATATTTACTGCATTGATGCAAAGTAAAACTACTTATATATAATATATTTCATAACTTATTTTATAGTAGAACCGTGTTAAAAATGTGTGCACGTAAGGTAATTTTCTATGCAAATCTCATATTCAAATATTTGTTCTCTTTTTTTGAAATATATTTTTTTTGACATCTTTTGTCAGAAGGTCTAATAAAGGGTCCAATTTCAAAATCTTACAATTTTCTGACAATTATTTCGTGGTTCAGGCTTTACAGGGTTAAGCCTGACATGAAATATACTTTTTTTTTTACAGTTCTTGTTAATAAAACCAATCACTAAAGGTGTGAACTCCTCTCTAACGCATTAGAATAGCTTATGGCTAGAGTGTGTGGATTATATATGTGGTGAGTAGTCAGGGTGTGTGTTTACATATATTAATATGCTTACAGACTACCCATGGGGAAAAAATAAATTCAGTATCTATGTGAAGCAGCATAAGCCCGAGACGTCATCATCAAGGCAAACAACATGTTTTAAAATAGCAGCCAGTGATCTCATCAGAGATTCTACTGGCTTGGCTCCCTGTATGAGATCCCAGCTGTACGGAGAAAGAATGTTTACCGTTTCATGGCTTTACTATTAATAAGATGCTTAACACTGATGATTTATCATTTGTCTTGTATAAATAAAATATAAAAAAAATATATAAATATATACATACATATGTATTTAGCCGTCTACAAGCTGAGACTCACATCCACCGGCTCTCTAGGAAAGAAATATCCAGCAATGAAAACATGGTTGATGGATCTAAATTTAACTCTGCCTTATATGGGATTTACAATTACATCTCTCACACGCTAATAAGACTGTTTAAGTATTGACATCATAACAAGACTCCAATTTCAAGATGCCCATGACAGATGCTGTGATAAATGTTTCAGTATAAATTGATTCAGAATAAATCTCTTGGCAAACAAGACAGTCATAAACAGCTCGTTGCCTGCTGAGTGCTTATTTGCATCGAGCAGACAGGGGAAATATTAAAGTAACCCTCTCGATAACCGTGGCCCTCCTCATCGGAGCAATCGAGGAAGAGCGGCAGCAGAGGCGACCGAGTGTGTCAATCTCCCCGTCCCCCGTCCCCCCGGCGGCCTCCGGTGACCTCCTCTTCAGCCCCCGTTTGATTATTCCGCAGGGCGATAGGCAAGGAGGCCGGGGCTATAAAAGGATCCACATGTGCACTTCACCTGTCTGTTTGGGATTAGATGGGAATGTTAACAAGCTTTGCTGAGTATACATATTCATAAGACGCGATGTGTATAGGATGAGTGATGTGCCTGTCACCAGTCCTAAAACACAGGCTTGATCACTGATAAACTGTGAAGCATGGGAAAAGAAAAGAAGAAAAAAAAAAAGCCTCTCCCTCCAGTCACTGTGAGAAGCTATAAATGGGTGTGCACGGGGGATTAGTGTACAACATAAAGTACTTTGCATCTTTTTTGCCTCAACTGAATTATTGGATTAATGTGAGGTTGGTTCTGTCTGCCTCATATGCGCGTACAGGGTTTTACCATCTCTGCCTTTTGTGCCTGAAGGCGCAGCTCGTGGGTGAATGTGTAAATGAACTGGATCAAATTACCTCAAATTACAGATTGACAAGATACAATGCGGATGTAACTTCAAAGAGCGTTTGTGTTTTAATTAAGTTATTGTGTGGTGCTGTCAGGTTCTTCTGCACAAAAAGCACAAGGGGCAAAAAAAAGAGAGAGAAAAGAAAGAGTAACACTTGTTCCTTCAGTTCAGTTGTATTATGTGTGAGAAATGGTGAATATTTCTGAATGAATGGCAAAATCAACTGCATATATATAGTTGAATGTCAACTATTCAACAGAACACATGCTTCAGCTGGCCTTACAGTACCGAGGCAAAATGCAGTATCTGCATTTTTTGCTGTCCATCCAAAAAAGCACTGTGAAACCAAGGTAAAGTGCAGTATCTGCCATAAAACGGTCACAATTCAGTCCACCTTTATCTAATCAATTATAGACTTGGTAGTTATTCATAATTTGATGATTAAACCTGACAATGAAAAACACAAAAAGCTGTTTTTCTCAGTTCGGCATTTTTACAGATACTGCACTTTGCCTTTGTGGGTCAATTACTCAACCTTTGCTTTGTTTTTGTTCTGTCTTTGTCGTATTTTCCTATACTGATGGATACTTCTGTGGAGAGAGGAGATTCATCAGGAGAGGAGCTTCTTTCATTGAAAATGGAGCAGACCTGGAGGATCCCCTTTGGGGATTAATAATATATTGTTTCTCATATTAAGTTCACATAATTTGTTTTTGGTTTGCCTTTGTCATCTATCCCACTCTAATGAACCTGCCACTAGCATTGATTTGTACTCAAAGATGATATATTTGGTGGTCAAAGGTCAAGGTCCTGGTGACCTCATATCTGGCCCTAACTCATAAACTAATTATGATGAAATGACTTCTGTCTTTAGGTTATATAGATGATAACGATAAAATGGCACTGTGCAAAACATCAACAACATTACCATTATTTGGTAACACTGTAAGCATATTCCTTGCAATTTGACAGATGGATGGATTAATTGAACATGAATAACATTAGATTGTATTTTCTAAAGTTATTCACCAATGACTGACAAGAAAAAAATAAAAAGGACAAATGAGGTAAAACAGCTGAAAATGAGATACAAAGAAACAGATTTAAAAAGCCATTTCCAACTCTTTTCTGAACAGATGTTCCAGTCTGCTGAGACCACTGCAGACTTTTATAGTAACCCACCCTGGATTCCATCAGAGCGTCTCGAGCTGTGCCAGCAGCTCAGTGAGGCACAGCAGCTCTCCAAGATAAACTGCACATTCAGGGTTGCCGTGGTTGCTCACCTGGTAGAGTGCCTATATACCACATAGGCTTTGTCCTAACCTGCAGCGGCTGCTGGTTTGAATCTGACCTGACACCCTTTGCTGGATGTCATCATCTCTCTTCCTCTAACTTTGCTGTCTCTCTCCACTGCCCAATCACATTCAGCAAACACAGTCACCAGTGAAAATGCTAACACACTGATCTTACAGTAGCTGGCTAGCATGGCTCAAAGTAAAGATAGATTATATTAGATGATGTTTTAGTCGCATATAGAAGTAGCATGGTGGTGGTGGTGGAGGTAGGAACAATGATGTACATAGATTTGCATCTAATATATAATTTTGACAACATACTTTTTTCACTATACTTTTTAAATCTATTTCTTTGTATGCCATTTTCAGCTTTATCTAATTTTTTAGCTGTCTTACCAAATTTGTCATTTTATTTTGCTTATCAATTATCAGTGAATAAGTTGACAAAATGTAATCTGATGTTATTCATCTTCAATTCATCCATCCATAAGTCAAGTTGCAAGAAATATGCTTGTGTGTTCATGAATAATAGTTAGATGTAGGAAGAACACTATGATGGTGAGCTTTGATGCTTTGGATGCACAGCACCATCACTTAATTGTATCCTTCTCATCTATGACTTATAGACATTTGGGTAACACTTTATGTGACACTCTATAACACATTATAACCATACATATGAGTTAGTTATAATGCAGTTATAGCACTGTTATAAACACTCATAAATGATCATAATGCTTTATAACAATAATCATAATACACTATACTGTAAAGCATTTTATCATGACTCATAAGGTCAGGTATTATAATATATTATAATTGTTAGTAACTTGCTGACAATGCCCACATTGATAATGCATTATAAATATATTTATAATATAATATTTATAATATTTAAAATTGGCTCATAAACGTGAATAACTATCATTATAAACACTCATAAAGTACCATACAGCTTTATAACAATAAGCATAACACATTATAGAGCATTAATGGCTTATAAGGTCAAGTATCATTTATTTAACCTTTATTTAACCAGGCGAAATCAATTAAGAACATGTTCTTATTTACAATGATGGCCTGACAAGAGGCATAAGCTTCTTGATGGGGGGGGGGGGCTGTGAGGGAGACAAGATAGGTTAAAAGACAATAGCAAATATACACAACAATACAGACATTCAGCAGAAACAAGGCATCAGAATAGAGTTATATGATGTTATGCTTATTGTTATAAAGCCTTATGATAATTTATGTTTATATTGTTGTGTTTATAATATACCTGACCTTAAGTCATGATAAAGTGCTTTATAGTGTGTTATGATTATTGTTATAAAGCATTATGATAATTTATGAGTGTTTATAACTATAGTTATACAGTGTTATAGCTGCATTATAACTATGGTTACCATGGTAAATATTCACCATCATATTCTCACACACAATACAGCTGAACTATATTAATATACATGTTATGTAGAATAAACACAGACCCGCATCCAGAGTTTACACCACCCACCCCTTGTTATTTACCACTTAAAGAAGTGTTTCCATTGTTAATAGGCGACTTCTGTGTAGACAGCACAGATACAAATGTAGGCCTAAAAAGCATTCCTGTCTGTCACCACACAGCACCAAACCATTTACACACTTCCTTCCGACACACTTAATAACCCATAAGCCCCCACGAACAGTTGCGCACACAGGTGGTCAAGGAACAAAAGGCCGCTGATTACTTTCCTCAGTTTTCTTCTCAGCATCAACAGTTAATTCTGAGAGCAAGACAGAATTGATATAATGAGCAAGTCAAAAGTGATCTGTCACTGGGAAATATAATGCATGCTTATTTTGGACCGTTCGTGGTTTGCTTCAACGTGAGAGAGGTAATGGGATTGCCCATTGTGCCACTTCCTGCTAAGAAAAACTCCCATGGGGCTTAAAGTGGGTGCTCTTATCTGGCTGCACTGGAAGCAGAAGCAGGAAGTGACCTCACCCTCCGAAAGCTTGATAACATACTTCCACCCGCATACTTGCCAGTTTGCTCAGTTGTAACAGCCCTGGATAATCCCCGGCTCATGCACTAAGAATAGAGCATGCTGTCATTTCTGTTTTTTGGTTATTCAGGGAGAGCTGTTCTGATCTGATAGTGCAGTGATGCTTTTGAGGTCATATTCTAAAGAGGATAGATAGAGGGGGAATTTGTTGAAGCAGTGTTCCAAAAAAAAAAAAAAAGTTGACCACAAACTAAACAGCTGACCTATTCATTTCAGTCAGTTGTTAAATGAAGCATCCTGTTATATATATTTTCCAATAATAAATCCAATGAAAAGACTGTTATGTGCAGCCAAAAAAAGAAGAAGAAAAAAATGCCTTGTCCGTCACTGATAGTGAGAAGGTCAAAAATGCCCGGTCTGATTAGTCTTAGTCTTCATCTTTTTCACTTTTTGTTGTTCCCAGGTTGAACACAACATTTACAATATTTTTACTGTAATTTACCTGTTACATAAAATGTAATTCTGTAGCCTAATTGTTATCATTTTTTTAATAAACAGGCATTGGTGAATAATCATGACCTGTTTTAAGAGCTCATTGTTCATGATTCAGTCAAAAAAAAATACAGATCAGTCATACAAATACGAATTACTTTATTACGTAATCCCCAAAGGAAAATTAACCTTTTTTTTTTTTTTTTTTTTTACTTTTTATTTATTTTTTTCCATGTAAAAGGAACATGAGGTCATCATGGGCACATGTATAACAATATTCAATATATAACAATATTCCTTTACACATACAACAATATTCCTTTACACATACATACTGTACATCATGGTATAATGTCATGCTATTCAGGGTACATACACAATCCATTTTTCCCAGCGTTCAGTACATTTCTCCAACTGAAGTCTTAAAACAAAAGTAAGTCTCTCCATACAATACATTTCTTGAATGGTCCCATGCTACTGGACCAATGTTGGGGGATCTGGTTGCAACCATTTTCTAGTTATAGCTTTTCTGCTACTTGACAGAAGAATTTTCAATAAGTATAGTCCTTATGTGGGACTGTTTCTGGGGTTTTACCAAGATATAAATTAATAAAAGAGAAACCTAGATCCACCCCTATTATTTTATTTATCTCAGTTGACACCTCCCTCCAAAACGATTCAAATTTGGACAGGCCCAAAAAACATGAAATGGTTAGCCATAGAGGTTCCTCATTGTCTCCAACAGAGGCCTCGGCTCTGTGAGCCCGTTTGCAGTGCTGTTATTTTAGGAGTTATGAAAAATCTCACTACATTCTTCCAGCCAAACTCTCTTAACGATCTTGAGTTTGCAGTGGTTGCTTGTGTCTCACATATTTCCAACCAGGCCTCCTCTGATATTTGCATTTCTGACTCCCTCTCCCATTTTTGCTTTATGGATGATGTAGAATTCTTTTTAGGAAAATTAACCTTTTTAAAAATATGTGGCTGATTGATGAAGATGAAGCCTATAGTGGCAATGGTGATCTCCTGACTTCCCCAAACAAAATTAGGTTAACATTATTTTATTTTCCACCATGATGATTGGTGAGACCCTTGACCTTTTATCTATTTATTTATTTTAAATAATGCCAGTCTTAATCTGTGGAAGGAAATCTATGAAGTTGAAAATATCTAGTATCTAGTTTGAGTTTATCCTTAATGATTGTATAACTATTATCAAACCTTTTTAAAGCAAAGCAGACTTTTTTCATCCAGAGATATAAACCTGCCAGGGTTTCATGCGAGGCCAGAGACACAGTAATGTGCTCACAAGCAGCTCCAGCACACACACTGCCAGACACAGACACACGGGGAGAGAAACAGTGAGCTGTTAGCCACTGTGCACACCGGTAAAATGGATCCATCCATTGGGTGACATCCCTGGTTGGTGGAAGCATAGAACCTCTGCGAGACCTTATTTCAGTGATTGTGTGTTTAAAAAACTTATTCTGGGGCTGTTGCTCACTCTTTCATCCCTAAGATGAGTGTAACAGTGCCGTGTTGGGAAGGTGAGAAGACAAGTTTACAGTGTCTGAGAGCTGGAATACATCACAGCCCTGAAGGGAGGAGAGAACTAAGTGTGTTCATGCGGGTGTTCTATTTACATCAATGCTGATGGGAGCCAGGGCTGATAAATAACCATGACTATTACACAGTCATTTGATCTGAGACAGAATACTAAAGCCTGATGTTAGCAACTTTGGTGTTAGATAAACAGCTTGAGGGGGAAAAAAAGTATCTGTGTTTTGTAGGAAGTAGAAATGATCTGTGTCTCAGCTCTTTCATAAACACTTTGCAGGTTAACAGTGTTTGGATTGAGTGAAAGAGGCTCTTCAGTGAATCATCATATGACTTCTGATACAATGGTGTCAGAGCTAATAGTGAGGTGACGGTGTGGCCATGAGCACAAGTGTTCTCATTGAAAAACTAAACCTCTTGTTATTAATGTGAAATGATCTCTCTCACAAAGTCCCCATTGAAAAAAAGAAAGGTTATTATGACTTTCTGCCTCTGTGGCAGATGGTGTCTGTCAGTCTGTCTGACACAGAATAGAAAGTGAATCTTTTCAACTGAAAATGCTGAGATTTTTCATTGACAGCTTTGTGTGATAAATGACTGCACACACACACACACACACACACGCACATTCACATAGATAGATAGATAGATAGATAGATAGAAAATGACATTTCTCATGGTTCGAAGTGAACAACGCAATTGAATTATACTTCGTACACGGACCTAGATAGATAGATAGATAGATAGATAGATAGATAGATAGATAGATAGATAGATAGATAGATAGATAGATAGATAGATAGATAGATAGATAGATAGATAGATAGATAGATAGATAGATAGATAGATAGATAGATAGATAGATGGTTGTATTGCAATGAATTCAATTGAGATAGGTACATAGATAGATATTCCTACTTTTATATTCCTAGTATATATGGGTGGTTGACATATAAGTCGAAAAAAAGATTTTTTTTTAAACTTCAAATATTATCCCTGAAAATTACTTTTTTGTGTTGTCGTGACTGTTAACTTTACACATATATATGTGTTCTTGAAGATTTTGCATCAAAATTAGCATTTTTTCATCAATTTGCTGTATCAGTGCCTTAAATTGTCATACGGTGTGACATGAAAGCTATGTTATATAAAATGAAAATGGCGTACTTTTTTCTTTTCTAACTGACTGCATCATACATTTTAATCATGACTGATTTGATATTTAACATTTCCTTATGAAAATGTATTATATTTTGGATTATTTTTAAATATTATCATACGAAGGATGACATCGCTCCTCAATCTTTCAAGATATTTTAGAATAATTCTGTTAAACCTTGTAATAACTCTAACACAATGCTTGAGACTCTTGGTAGTTCTATTTTCCTTGTGGTCTATGGATATTTTCACAATTTATCACTAACAAAGCTGTTTTCTTGTCACAATTGTGAGCGTCACACCAAATGACATGAGTGTCACACCGTATGACAAACTGCACCAACAATGCAAAAAAGTGTATTTTATGTATTTGACATTCAAACAAAAACAATTGAGGACATATCTTGTAATAAAAAACTGATTTTGGGCACAGGTTAAACGGGAATTCCAATTACTGAACTAAAGTCATAGAACAATAACATCATCCACAAAACCATGGTCCAATATAGACACATTACATTACATTGTGTACTCAGCATGAATTAGCATTTAAAATCTACTTATGAGTTAATGTGAATATTTTATGATGAAATGTTAACATTTCTACATTAGGACAAAAAATTATCAACACAGTTTTGAAAAAAACATCAAACATTTAACATTATTTCCCAGTCGGGGGTGCTCAGTGGTCAAGTCGTTGGACAATATGTCCCATGTTGGCATACGACTGAAGCCCTGATTGCCACTTCGACTCCTGACATAGACGATCCTTTTCACATGTCATTTCACCAGTCTCCTTAATTTTTTTTTTAAATAGGATCTGTTAATATGCACAGCATGGCAAATGGTAAAATATGGTTACATGAAATATAAAATTGGAATGTGAAATATTATTTGTATAGATAAAAACATATAACATCAAACTTCTTAAATTTGTGTGTTTTGTATATTTATTTATATTAATATTAATGCAAAATAAAGTGAATGTCATATGGTGTGACAGATATGTCATACGGTGTGACTTAGAAAAACCGTCACACCGTTATGACAAAGTGTCACACCACATGACATTCTGCTCAGTTAAGTTAATATATTAGCCAACTAAAAACAGCTAGCCTATAGTTATCATGTTATTCACCACATGGCAGCAATACTTTTTAAGCATTAATAAGTAATATTTGTGAAAAATATTTATTTTTCATGCAAATAATGTCACACCATAAGACACAAAACATTGACCACTATTGATGATGTCAGATATATTGCTTTTTAAATAAAAATCTAAAAGGCAGAACTCACCACTTGACCTGTCATACCACTCCAGAGATGTTACTGTAACTTCCTGGTTGAGTGTGGTCCTTTTTATCATTAAGATGTCCAAATTATTGCCCATTCAAAATATACAAAATAGTGTCACACCGTATGACGCCCATTTTGCGGACAAAATGTATTTGGTCAAAACTTGTTTGGACATTATGCACAGACATCAAATCTTTCTGTGGGCTTTAAAAACACCTCATTATTTTATATGCATTGTACAACTATCAAATATTTATAATTTATTTGGAAATATGCTCTCATTATTAAGGTCACACATATGCCGGACAGTCACACCGTATGACATTTTTGATGTTTGGATCAAAATTCTGAGTAGAAATCTTAATACACCACCAACAACTTTGATATTATTGTACTATATCTTGTCAGACGAACAACATTTACATATATATTCTTAAAAAATATAATTTTTTATCAGTATGTGACACCCGGACAGTCAGAATTGTGTTATTCGTCAACCACCCATATTTATATTCCAACCTCAAGTGCTTTCAAGGAGTGTCAGGAATGGAGCTGCAGTCTGTCTCTGTGTGGCAGGAATCGTGCACTAGCACTCTACCCCTTGCCTCCATCTCAGATCTCAGGAGCAACTGAGATCTCCATGACGACCAAAATCTGAACAGCAAGAGCTTTATTGGAAGTGACACATTAATAAACTGTAGCCTCTAGAGGGACTGTGATCACCCTTCAATTATTTCTTTGGTTCCATCTTCAGTTCCACTCTTCCTACACATCTTGGTGTATTTAATATATTAGTATAGTGAGTGGAGGAATTCCACATAGGTCACTGTCAGGAGCTGTCACATCAGTCACAGCATGTGCTAACAGACCCAAGTGACAGACACATACAGTACACTAATGAGGATGATGGATGTTGACTTACCAAGAAAATCACAGGTTTAATTATTTGTACTCTGTCGTAAAAGCAGATGCCAATATGAAAATCTGACATCCGGCCAAATGATCGGATAATTATATGACACTTTGGGACAGGGACGGTATATAGGAGCTTTTATACTATAACCTTTATACCTAAAATGGTGTAAGTACAAATGAGACCACCTGATTCGTTTAGAAAGGACGCCACCCAGGAAATGCATTTAAATGAAGTAAACACATATCTGCAGTGATTATTAGAAATGTCATTAACAAAATATTTGTCATTGGCACATCACTCAATATGCAATATTAAATATTTCACTTTTCAGCCCACTTGTCTCAACATCCCATGGTGTGTTCAATGTTTTACAATACAGGTTTGACAGCAAGTGTTTTATTATTTGTGATTTAGCAAGTAACTTTTCGGCATTTGATTTACAGTAATAAGAAACTGTCTTTTGAAGTCACTTCTTCATTAGTCCCAGTGAGTTGTGTTGACTTCTGAAATCATATTTCAGTATTGCTAAGATATTCACTCTTAAAATCCAGTTTTTCCCTTCTAACATGTTGTTTTCACCCGTCTATTATGTTATAGAGTGAATGTCAGATTCATTAGAGTTACAAAGTTGCTTTCACTCTTGAACAATGTTAACATAAGAAATACTGCAAGTTAAAGGATCCATCACCTGAAAATCAATTTTTTTCAAAACCACCCCCACGCCATACGCAGCAGCTAATAGCGGTATAGTGGTAGTAGTAGTAGTAATTTATTTGTCCCCGTAGGTAGCTGTGAAGCAGGCGAAACGCTGTTTTATTTCCTGCTGTAGGGCTGTTATTACCACACTTTATTAAGTTTTAATATTTTTTCATGCAAGAAAGTAACTGTTGAGATCCCCAATGTGCAGTCAGTTTATCCAAATGAGGGCTGTTTAGAAGTTTGCTACAATGTTTTTCGGAGAAGTGAAGCTTCATCTGTGGAGCAGCGACCGCAACATCACAGAGTCAGTAGCCCGTCTGCAGAGCTGCTCAGCTGGCCAACCTACGTCGTCACCCCGGGGGACAAAACGATCCCTAATTAACTTACCCGCAGGTATTTAGAGGTTCACCATCGGCTGGTTAAAATCTTTTTAGGAGATAAATGCTGGTCTCATTGATGAAATCTAACGATTGTGGCAGTTGCATTAGTTTGTTTGAATGAAAAGTGAAGCTTCATGTGTGTATTGGGCAGAGGAGTGGCACTGCCTCGGGGCTCTGTATGTACAGAAATCACCACATTAACATCAATAACCAAGCAATACCATAATGCATTGCGCCAAAAGTGCCAAAAGACCCAGCAGACAACAGGCAATACATTTTATTGTGAAAACCCACCAGACAACATTGATCTGGCACGTTTTAATTGCGCAAAAGTAATGATGTTATGCAGTGGAGTATTGTTTTTTTTTTCTTCTTTTTTTCCCCAATGAATACACATATATTCATTACATATACGTACACACATAGTCCTCTATGAAATTCCCTATATAGTGAGCAGGGGTAGTGAATGAGTGAGTGATTTTGCACACAACCTCAGTCATGAAATCATGTTTCACAGAGTAGAAGAGATGAAGTTACTGAAAAAGTCCTGTTTTGCAGTTCTGTCAGTTTGTATTCCATTTGAAAGTTATATCTAAGTGGACCAGCAGAGTGTGAGCAGTATTATATGCATTTTGCAATTGTCTTTTCAATGCAGTTAGCTACAAACAGTAGCTCAGATTTATTAGCACAGACCAGGAGCTGTTGGTGAATGTGTATAGTCCAGGTGTCACAATAGGTTCTAGGCCTCCAGGCTCAGAGCAGCAGCACATAATACAGACTGCAGGGACTGCAAGGCCAGCAACCACACTGTCTGGAAGGAAGTCTTTGTGTTGTTGCTGTGGTGGATGGAGAACAACATTAGACACCAGTGGATATCATTTGTCTTTCCTGGATCTCGTACAGCACAAACCCTGCATTTATTTCTGGACTTTGGCTTTTGGTAAAACGACCAGGTTCAGTAACCTCCACCCGCCAGCTGGCCAAGCCACTACTGTCAGCTGTGCTGCCGCTGAAGGAAGGGCCGTTTCAGCTTTATTGGGCCAGTGTGTCAATTCAGAACCAGACACTCGGTGGTTTATCATCCACAGCCTGCATATAACCAAACTGTTTCAACTCAGAAACAGTTTTCTCCTTTTTTAAAAAACAAAAACAGTGATTGCTGCTTGTTTCAACATCCATACCACATTGGACCAGGTTTAGATCAAAACAATAAGGGCCGGATTTACTGAAGGTCTGCGTGTATTAAAACGTGTGCAAACGTGATTGCACGCGCAAACACATGTGGAACCTGATCTACTAACCGGACGCACCGAGGATTGCGTCCCTCACACGGGCAAAATAGCACGTGCGATCCATTTAACGTGTTTGCCTTGATGAATATGTAAATATGGGCGTTGCAGCCAGAACGTGCAAAATACTGGGAGGAGTAGATGCAAATAGATTTATTTAGCGCGTGCAATGTGATTTACCAAACCAGGAAGAGATTGCGGTGGCTGTTTTTGCGTCTTTATTTACCACGTCTGAAAACCATGTACTAACTGATACAACTTTGCCAAAACGTATGCGTTTATTGGTTTGATACCTGTCAGAGCCCCATGATCTTACATCTCTGCATTTCCTCACGTCTGGGTAATTCTGTAATAGTTTTTCAGCCGTGTTAAAAGTCTTTTACGCGCCGTTACGCACGGGGCACGTCTGTCCTGCAGTGCGCTCCTCTCTTTTCCTCTCCTCTCCTCTCCTCTCACCTGGCTGCTCAGCTCCGTCTCTCAGTCCCGGTCCCGGACTGATCGAGACACGTCACCGCTGCCTTCACCCGTCTTCGATCCCTCTGGTCAGTGGTCAGAGCGTTTAGATCGGTGTGTCCCACCTGAGCTCTCTATTAATCCACTCGATCATGGGCGGCACACACACACACACATATTACAGGTGTGTGATTGTCGCTGCAGCTGCTGCCTGTTCGTCACTATATGACGAGTTGGGCCCTGTAGCGATTTGTGTTTATTTATCTAAACAGAGCGCGAGAGAGATGAACACACATGCTGTCATTGTAGCCTATGCATCGGATCAAATGTCATTCTGTCCCTTCGTCCGTCCAGCTCTCTGTCCACTCTCTCCATGGCGGAAACGATTACGACGCGCAAAACCCTCATTTACATATTGCGGTTTGCACGTGTTTTCATTTAGCGGGTTACTCTTAGTAGATCACCTGTTTTGCGTGCACTAACCAAACTCGCAATATTATAGCGGGCGCAAACAATATAGCGCCCGTTATCTGGGATCTTAGTAAATCCGGCCCTAACTGTACTGTCAAATTTGACCCAGTTTATCAGAGAGAAAGGAGAGATTGTTTAAGACACAGTATGATATTTGTGAAACCTTTATTGTACAAAAAAGAAGCGATTCCACTGCTCTTTCCACAGCGAGACTGAGTTAGGATGCTTCACACACAGGCTAGGCTACAGTGCAGGTGAGGTCAGAAGAAAAGAATATGGAGACGCAGAAAACACTGAGGGTTAGTTTGAGGACAGGTCAGAGACAAGAAATAGAGGAAAACAGTAACTAAGTGAGACATACACAAGACACAAAAGGAAAACTGAGAAAATACTGTAAAATCTTGTTCACAAATATGATAAAGGAATGAATGTTTCATAACTGTGTTGTAAAACAGTGGTTGATATCTGAGAGATACTTCTGCCCAGATTTGACAAATGTAATTGTTGTGGTTTTTGATGAACACCCTGGTCTGATGTGGTCCAGGTGGGGACAAAAGAGAATAAACCAGTCACCAACCTGTGTGGGTTTCAGGCGGTATTAAGACTTGAACCAGGATGTCAGGCAAAATTTCACAACAATCAGTCTCATTCTAACAACACAGTCCACAGAGTTCAACAGTGACATCAACAGGTTCTGTAGGAGCAGGTGGCCAGGTCATTGTCCAGCTGTTAGAGTTAGTTACCGGTCTGTTGGCTAACAATACTACTCTAGTGTTTAAACAGGGACTAATAGGCTTCCCTGAGTTTTCCCTTTCTAAGAATATAGCACTTTGTGCATGTAAATGGTCTAGAGTGTCACAAGGCTTAAAGTTCACACCAAACTCTGTCAGGCTAAAATCCAATTTTCTCGTCTGAATGAACACTTCACTGGAGCTCCAGGCCTCACTTCCTGGACCCACTGACATCAATATGTCCCTCGGTGCTGCCCACCTGAAACCTGGACACCCCCTGTGAGCTTGGCTCACCTCCACAAAAGGCCCAGCATATACTGTAACACCTTATTAAAAAGAGTACTGCACCCATGCTGAAAAGGCACTGTGTTCTCAATTGCTTGGGTAAACCTGCTCCATGTTTTCCACCGTCCTTCCACTGCTCCTTACATTAAGGTGTGATCGCAGCACAAGGAGAACAGCCTCAGAAACCCTTTAAATCCTTGATTTTCACAACTGTTAGCTGTGTTCACATTTAATGTAGCTGAATAGGGAATCAGTTTGGTCATTGCGTTTTTATTATAGATCTGAGATGTTAAACTGCACCTCATCACAATAGTAAGAAGCAGTGTAGCAAAGGTCTCCATGCAAACAAATGTCCTCTGTCGACCACAGCCATAATACAGTTCTCACAGGAGCTTCATTCACTGTGGTTACTGAGTGGTGCTCCGACTACATAAACAAGGTACTTTATAGGATCAATGACTCACCTCCAGTTACAGTTAGATAAAGACACAGGAGCTAAAACTGAATGTTTCTGGTAGAGCAGGGGTCTTCAGCACTTTTCAGACAAAGGACCCCCAAACTGATGGAGAGATGGAGCAGGGAGCCCCCCATGGTTACCATGAAGTTGGAATCATTTTGTTTTCAGACACATTCCTCTACACACATTCCATTATACTGTAAAGGTTAATGGGCTCTATGCACAGCTCCACTACTTTCTGAACTTAAAGCTGCTCCTTTATTTCCTGTCTTACATTATTGGACAAACTGATTAACCCAGGTGTATCTGAGTAGTCACAATGGTCAGACACACCTGGATTAATCAGTTTGTCCAATCATGTAAGACAGGAAATAAAGGAGCCCATTGGTTTAATTTTCACATTTGGAAGAGATTGATCAATAAGGTTTTGCGAAGACATACACTATCAAGAATAATCTCATTTCATGAGAATAAGGAATACATATTTTATTCCAACATTATGGGAAACAGCATACATCATATACAATTGTGGTTTATATTAAACTTGGTCCAGTGCCATGCATATACCTTGTAGCTGTGCATTCAACACTAAGCTATTCGAATGATAACCTACACATGTTCATTTAAAAGTTAAACGCGGCAAAGGCTGCAGAAGAGATGGATGAATAAAAGAAAAAGGCAAAAAAAAAAAAAAAAAAAAAAAAGAGGGCTCTCACACCATCCCAACAAATAATACACTGGACTTTGCTCGCTGTCGATTGGACCATTCTGTGACTTTGTGACATGTCAGGCTACAGGAAGAGACTGTTGTTCACTCATGATTGGAAATATGGACACATGTGCAAACACACACGTAATCTATATGTACTGTCTAGAGCTAGACTGCAGCTCTATGTGCTACCTACTGCTGTAACATGTTATGTCAAAATGTCATAAGTAAAAGAATAACTTTATTCTATATCAAAATGTAAAAAAGAGAAAAAAAGAAAAAACAAACGAAAGTATTATGATATGATCTGCACACTACCTATTGCTGTAACATGTTATGTCAAATGTCATAAGTAAAAGAATGTTATATCAAAATGTAAAAAGCAAAAAACAAAAGAAAAAGATTATTATATGATCTGATTATGAAAAAGATTTTATTCTGTGGGTAATGGGGGCGGGACTAGATAAGCTTTTGCTTCTCCCGCTTTCCCTTTCGGCCATGTGTATTGTATTACTCGAATTAAGATGAAGTGTGATGATGATGATTTTGACATGCCCGAAATAAACAAATTGATTGATTGATTGATTGATATAATGTATGTTTTAGTTGAGACATGCAGGTGCAGTGAGTATGGTGGCTGTGCCACTGCCATTTATAAACAGACACCAATGCCAATATCACCATTGTCTGTCAATTACATGATAACCATGCATACAAGCTGCTCAAATTTACATTTTTATTTTAAACATAAATGTGGAAACAAAAAAAAATATAGAAAGAAATGGCCTAATCAACAAAAAGTTTTGCGCCCCTCCTGCAGTACCTCTTGGCGTCGCGGCCCCTCCATTGAAGACTTCTGTAGAAGAGAGTTAAAATAAGAGCTGAAATGGGCTGGATGAAAACGAAAACATTAAAGCATGTAACGATTTTCTTTTCCCGTGGACCCCTGAAGTGAAAGCATGAACATGAAAATGAATATAATAAGGCCTTTTTTGAGCCTGGAGTTTAAATTAATAAACCAGCTGCTAATCTGACAGCTTTGTTCCAATCAAGAGTATGAAAAGCTTTTATAGCAGACGGCTGTGCTCAGAATGCACAACATATTTATTAAAAAAGAAAAAATCTAACTTTGAAGTATTGTCTTAATGTGTCACTAACTCTCTAAAGCTTTTTTTTACAGATTTTTTTTTATTATCTTTGAAGTCAACACCTCGGCTCTCACTCCTGCCTCGGGATGTGCATTAGTGTCAAACCAACTGCGATGATATTCTCACTGTCTCACTGACAGCTTGTTCTGACCAACGCTGAATAGTTCATGAGCAGCGGTTATGCTCTTGACTTTAACAGTTTGAAGAGAGAGAGAGAGAGTTTATTTCTGATTTACTTTGGAGAGGTCCGACCTATCGAACAACCGGTGTCAGTGCTGTGGTGTGTGTGAATGGGCTTTGTCGTGCTATTGTTTTCATTTCCAGAGTGAATGTGCGGCAGGATGGATTGCGTCGCTTCAAGTGTTTAGTTTGGTGCACGTTCAGTTTATGTATACTGGGGTTGACACACACATGCGAACACAATATCATGTTTGTGCGTCTATGTCCTTTCATCCTATAAGTGTCCAGCTCTGAGAGACCTGACAGAAACTTAAGACGGAGCTGAAGCACTCTGACGTTTGAGGGTATGATGAATAGCAACATTGTGTCAGAACAATACTTGACAAACATGCCCGTGGCATAAAAGCAGGAAGCTGGCATGGCTAGGGCTAAGGTAAACTTCAGTGATGTCGCCCCCCCCTCCCTCCCTCCCTCCTCCTCTTCCTCCTCCTCCTCTGTGCTCCTGATATGGCTCTATTGTTCTCACTGCATGAGAAGCAGCTCTGAGAAAAGGGACTTCTGGGCTTCACTCAATTTTCACTGAATTGTATGAGCATAATGGCAATAATAACAGCCGCTTCCACATAATGGGACCTGCTATGTAGAGACGTGGTTTACCAGAGAATGGAAGATTGTATCCTTTCTCATCTTGTGCAGCAGCAGCTATGCATGTGCTGTATACCAAAGGAAGTAACATTATTGTTGCCATTAATGACATTATAAAGATCAATGGCTCCCTGTGAACAAACATTACAAAATGACTCACGGAATCATGACCACACACAGATGTGTCATTAGCGTAGAAAATTGGTGCTAATTACAGAATTAGTCATGTTCTCCCCTCATATCTGGCCTATTATAAGAAATAGCAAGGTAACTCAAAGGGCCAGCCCGCCTCGCACACATGCGGAGCAAATTGATGCATGAAACCATTTGTGTTTCTTCTTTCTTTTATTGCGCTTGCAGAGAAAGGGGGATTCCACGGATAGGCAAACAATAACCTGAGACTTGTTAACAGAGGACAGTGGTGTATGAAATGGATTTATGAAGGTCGTTCAATTTAGATAACTAAAGATTTGTGACATTCTCACTCAGTATGCAGCCTAAACATGATGGAGAACAAATGAACAACAAATTATTGATCTATGTTGGACTGTGTATGTATGTGTTATGATATATTATTAGATAGCTATATCTATCATTATTATTATTATTATATAGCTATAACGAGAATTAAAAATAAGGACTAAGTGTGTATGTAGGTAATTGTGTGCATATATGTATATTGTCTTTCTATGTTATTTTTCTTTTACTGTAAAATTATATTTCTGTTTGTTTGTTTGTCTTGTGGACCCCAGGAAGAATAGTCATCTCCATTGTGACATCTAATGGGGCTCCGTTTAAAGGGATAGTTCAACAGTTTGGCAAATTGGCCCATTGCCATAATCCCTATAGTCTTAGCAGTAGGTTCGTTACCTTTAATTTTGCAAGCTATTTTTAGAACAGCAGAGCAGAGCCGTAAGCTGCTCAGAGCTACACTACGGAGGCTAATGGGATTTCTATGACAATGGGCCAATTTGCCAAAATGTTGAACTATCCCTTTAACAATAAACAACAATAAACCTTCAATGAGGAGGCTTGCTTTTTTTGTGAGCTATGCTACACAAAATATACTGAACTGATTTGCATTGACAGATGAATACATGTGTATAAGGACTCGGCCTCTCCACTCCAGACTCCACAGACATCTGTTGAGGTTCAGTCCCATAGGAGCCGTGCAATGAGCTGCTTGCTAAAATCATGTGCACACCGATCATGGAGACATACATACATTTGCATTTGTGCTGAGTTACGAATATTTTTGCATTTCCCCCCTATATTATGATTCTCTAAGGAGGGTAAAGACGTAAGTGTTTGGTTATACAGAGTGACAGACTCTGTGATACTGCGCCCACAGATGACTACTACTTGCTGGTATCCGAACCATGTTATTAATGGATTTAAAAAAAATAAATAAATACTCCCATGCTCTGGATCTCCTCTTGCCTTCACTGTAGTCCTAAACTGTTTAAGAACAACTATGTCATAAGCTGTCTCCCTTCTTCTTCTTTGTCATCCTGTCATCCGGTTCTCTGCAGCTCAGAGAGGGAGAGTGAATCACGACCGCTATATTTATGACACTGTCAGTCTTCCAACTCTGCCGTCTCTGGACTGTGTAATTTAACATGACAAAAGTGCACAAAAATGCCACACAGGATAAATGTTCACGGAGAGAGGCTTGACAGTGATGTGTGGTCAGGGACAGGCATACATTGGGAATGACAGCTATTTATAAGGAAATGTAGTAAAATTAATGACACAGCGTGGAGATACACATTCCATCCGCATGTATTGAGCAACAAGTTGTTTTGAGAATTATAGAGTCTATCAAATAATTATGTAGTGATGGCCTTTAAATATATGACAATACTCATCAGCTGTCTCAATGAACAACACGGGGCTAATGAATGTTATTATCAAATAATGTTTTTCTAAATATTACCATTAAACTTAGATTTTTTTTTAAATACTGGCTGTACTGATGCCCTCTCAGCTGAAGAAGCATTGATTGCTGGACTCTGTGACTTGGATTCTGCTCCATGTTGGATACTTTCATTTGACTTTCTGCTCAGGGTTGATGAGATTGCATCATTTCTGGTGCAGGTCTGTCAGCTGCTGCACCTTCTGCATGCATGTGGTGAAGAAAGATGGATGCAGCCTCTGTGACGTCACCCACAGGTTCATGAAGGATGGTGTCAGAGCTCAGAGCGAGCCGCTGAACCTGGCACCGCCTCAGTCAGCCTCACTGACAGGTTATCCAAAAATGGATTGTGGAGCCAATTAGAATAAAGGAAAAAAACTGAACATAATATTCTCCACAGGTGAGCTATAATGCAGCAATGACCAGGCCTAGACGAAGACAGCTTGAAGCTAAAGTTAGCATGATGCGCATTGTTTAAATCTGTTCACACAGGACCTGTTTAGTTTTATTATTATTATACCCTCTGTTTAACCAGGTTTGTCCCATTGAGATCCAAGATCTCTTTTGCAAGAGAGACCTGGCCAAGAATTAGTGATTAGAATTTAGTGGTCATAACCTGAAGAAAACATAAAGGTCGGTGTACCTATTGCAGACTGTAAAAATGTATAATATTTAGGAATTCCCCCCATCTACGGTGTGGTTGCATATCAGAACGTATTCTTGATGTTGCATTCACGTGAAATCGGGCAGACGTCAGACAGACAACAGACGCTGCATGTAACAGGATAAACAAGCGTCTATGTAAACAAGTGGTCCGCCAGCACGAGGCAAAACAATACAGGCGTGACAATATGTTGTCATGGTGATGTGGTATTGTTTACCTGACCCACGTTTTACCGTCTTTCTCTGGTGGAGTAAAATGACATCCGTTTGGTTTGCCGACGGCCGTCTGCCTGACTGCACCTGAATGCAACATCAGTGCCTCCGTCCTTCCTCACACTACACAGTGGTGACAGTTTTAACAGGCCGAGCCCACAGCTCCGCTGAGTTTCTATGGTTACTTACGGTCACGCTGCCACTCAACGTAAAAGATGGCCATGCAACATGGCCGCCTCGGTTCGGTGCGTCGCCCACTTATGTATTTGTAACGACTTGTAACAACTCATTCTAAGGTAGGAGTAAGCTTCCATTTGTATGCGGGTGTGATTCCACTTCAGTGAAATATGTATTTATGAAAGATATATTTGATTTTTGCTAATAAAAAGCCAAACGTTACAAGGGATCCTATTGTTTCTGTCAACTCCAACCCTTCACAGCATATTCCAAGTCAACTCCAGATACTGTTGGTGAGTGAAAACGCCAGCAGTATCAGAAACATCTGACATAACAGTAATGTCATGGTCAAAGTCACTGAGACTCTACCTCATTCTGATGTTTGATTGAAACATTAAGTGAAGCTGCTGACCTCTATCTGCCTGCTTTTATTTACTGCACTGCTGCCACACGATTGGCTGACGACTGCATGGACAAGCAGATCCACAGGTGCTTCTAGTAAAGTGCTTGATGAGGGTTTAGAAACACATTTATTGGATTTGTATTTGTGTTTGTACATAGTTTATAGTCAGCTACAGGTCTTTACCAGCTGTTCTGAATTTGCCAGTTCACATTTAAAAAGAATACTCTCTGCATTGTGAACGCCAATTTCATGTATGTTCATCTTTTGCAGGGCCGTCCCTCCCTAAAGGCAAAACGCGCACTGTGCGTGGGGCCTTCTATTTCTCCTATAGTGCAACATTTTGGAGCAATAGGCGCAAATTGTAGCCTAGAAATCTAGCTGCACCCTAGCGGCAGCAAATATATTTGCTCCGTAGGTGGGTCTAGAAACGAGCCATAGGAACTTTTTGAGTCTGGAACACCGATTGCGTTCACCAATCACAGCGCTCTATCTGTTTAGAGAGTCGTTGGGCGGGCTTAACGCGATGGCGCCATACATTTTAATTGGCTTGTCAGGCTAACGTCATCCTGCTCTTTGCTCTGATTGGTCGTAGCGCTACCCTATTGGTGCAGAGGCAGTTTGAAAGACAGCCTTCATCCCGCCCCCTGGATTGAGCCGAGGTCTACCGGTCGTTTCCAGACTAGACACTGTAGTGATATAGTCTGGCTTGTCAGGCTACGCAAATTGCACAATGAGGCGCACAAAGAGCACCAAGTCAGTACGGCGCAAGAGAGCAACAACGAGCGCTGTACACGCGCCTCACTGCAATGATTGACAACAATCAACATCTGACCAATCACTGGTCAGAAGCTGCAGGTGAAGACATCACCAATCCGCCAAAAGGTGGGCATGTTGCTTAAATAAAAATGTGAAACTTAATGTAAAACACAGAAACAGAAAACCTTAGAAAATTAAATTAATTAAATAATAATAATTCTGCTTGGTGCCCAAATCATTTGTAAGTTGATCCATTTAATGTGGCGTTCCCCAAAAATATAACTGTATTTGATGAATGCTGTCAGGGTTGGAAAGCAGGTGGGCCCAAATGCAGGAGCGAACACAGGTACTTGCAAACTGAGGTTTAATAACTCAGGACAGGCAGGAGAACAAAACACCTCGACACAAACACAATAATCGGACAAGGAACTGAAAGACACACAAGACTAAGGCCCCGTTTATACGTACCCGGGTATTTTAAAAAACTGAGACATTAACCATCGTTTGCACCCATCGTTTGCACCCTCGGTTTACACGCAAACGGAGAAAACGCCCCTGAAAACGATGCTTTTTAAAAACTCCGGCCAGGGTGGAGATTTTGGAAAACTCAGTTTTCACGTTTGCATGTAAACAGAGAAAAACTGAGATTTGGGTAGCCAACGTCAGACCCTGACGTCTAACCGTAACCATATTACATAACTTAATAAAATAAATAAATAATAATAATGATAAAATTTAATGCAGACTGATGTGTTCATGGTAAAACATTTATTTATTGATGTAACATTAAATGGGGTGATTTCTGTACAGAGTCCCGAGGCTGAGCTGCTCTTCTGTCCAGTAACAGTTAACACACATGAAGCTTCACTTTTCATTCAAACAAACTGCTACTGATACAGGTGTTAGATTTCATCAATGAGACCAACATTTATCTCCTAAAAATAATTTAACCAGCCGGTGGTAAACCTCTAAAAACCTGCGGGTAAGTTAATTAGCGATAGTTTTGTCCCCCGGGAGGACGACAGAGGCTGGCCGACCGAGCAGCATTGCAGAGCGGACACTGTCTCTGTGATGTCCCGGTCGTTGCTCCACAGGTGGAGCTTCACTTCTCCGGAAAAAAAAAGCTTCACCTCTCCGAGAAACATCGGAGCAAACTTCTAAACAGCCGTCATCTGGATAAACTGGCCGTATATTTGGCATCTAAACAGTTACTTTCTCGCATGAAAAAATATTAAAACTTTACACACAAGGAGGGCAAGTGACGTTGTTGTTGTTGCTGTTGCTATCAGGTTGCTATGCGGGATCATGAGCGGGATTCTGATTGGCTAATGTGGGCTTGAGCTTCTCGCTACACTGCCACCTACAGGTTTGGCATGCTCTTGACGGCATATATACCCGGGTCAGTGTAAACAAAACATTTTCTGAAAACGGACTGGTGTGCACGCAGTGTTTTTTATAAACGGAGAGGGGGAAATGTCCGTTTATGAAAATAGCCGGGCACGTGTAAACGCAGACTAAATACAACAGAACTAATCAAAGCAACAAGCAACAGGTGAGGAGACAGGAGGTCAAATAAACCTGATTGGTGGAGACACACAAGGAGCAGGGCAGGGCTGACGAGGTGAAACACAGGACAGGTGTGCAAGGAGAGTGAGGAGGGAAAACACAGGATGTAACACTAGAACAAAATGCACAAGAACTGAACTACAAAATAAATCAGGAACTGAAGAAAACAAGAGTCCAAAACAAGAAGCCAAATCAATCAAATAATATTCGTGTGGGCGCACTGACTTCAGCTGAGCTAGTGCTACGCCGAGCTAGCCGGCTAACTTCCGCTTTAGCTCTCGGTTAACTAGAACGGGAATAAAATAATTTAATTGTGTGGCTCTTCTAGACTTTCCAAACGTAATCGGACTGAATGGATCAAATTCTGGTAGTGAAACCAGTAGTTTCGTGGGGGTTGTGACACTAAAAAAAAAACTATCCACCGTTTTATAGCTGCTTCTTTTCCCATTATTGTCTATGAGGAAAATGTTGTTGAACAGTGACCCTGGAAGTATCGGTGAGCACTTTCTGTCTACTGTGCAATGCATAATGTGTGCATTGTCTGCTTTTCTCTCCCAATTTCTGCCCAAAAGGAAAAATAAAACATAAAAATCTGAGTATAATAGCAAGTAATATCAGAGCACCTGCTACCTGTTTTGTTAGCTGCATTTACACTGAACACAATGAAATCTAATTTTAAAATCACCACTTCCTGCACTCCACACTCTAACAGCACAACCGTCGTCTTAAGGCAACACACATCTAGAAGACGCAGATTGGCATGGACATCCCACCGGAGCTGGAGCTGGCCATCTGAAGAACAGCTGATTGACTGCTGACACGCCAGCGGCCTTAACAACCTATAATAAGTCAAATGTGTAGAGTAGACGGATCGCGTTTCTGCGAGTTTGTTTTGGAGACTTTCTGTCCACTAATGGTCACACACCATTTAATGCGGCCGTACCTAATGGGACTTTTCCTGCCTCCAACGAAGGAAGAAAAGTACTTTTTCAGCACCAGGCTGAGAAATCAATTAATCATTAGTATTGATCTGAAACCCAAATAAACTCCCATTATGCCCATTTTGTGCTTTGGCACAAAAAAACAACCTCTTCCCATTAATAATGTAAAATATAGACTCTATTTCATTCTTTTTTAATGATGGCTAACTCATTTTGGAATTGAGCCTATGAGACGCACACACACACACATACGCATGCACACACACACATTTCCAAGAGTAATAAGCAAATAACTATTGGGGGGATGAATGATAGTCTGCTGATATTCTCTCTAATTATCCTGCAGTGGGCGCTCACTTTGCACCATTTTGTACTGACTTTAAAAGTGTGTACATGGTGTTTGTGGTCTAAAGGTGGAATAATGTGTGTGTGTGTGTGTGTGTGTGTGTGTCCTTCCTGGGGTCCTCTGGGGGGCTCCAGACTCATACAGATGTTTTAAATCCTAAAGGTATGTAACACTCATGACAAGAGGGAGTCACAAACACCATTGTACACTTTGAGACACACACACACACCAGTATAAACAGACATAACCATGCAAACGTGAACAAACATAATTACCTTCCATGTGCACACACTGTCTTTAGTATGTTGTTATTGCAACTAATATGTCATCATGAAGCTGTTAAAGTGTTAGCTGGTTAGCGCTGCTTTGCCAGAGGCCATTGGATTAAATTCAATCCCCTGCTTTGCTACTTCAGACTGATCCTTTCCAAGTGGAGGGCCTGGTAAATCAACATTTACATTCCTGTATAGTGCCATGGAGTTCAAATGTCACGTTGCCTCAGTCTTTACTGCGTCTGGACCTCAAACATGTGAACAAAATCAAGTTCTGAGTGTTGTCCAGTTTGAGGTATGGTGCAATGCTGATGCTACATGTATGACAGTGCAGGCCTGGTGTTGAGTAGACATCAAACAATGTATGCTTCACTTTACCTCTAAAATACAAAACTGCATAAGCATTGTGCCGTGCATGTTTATTCCATTTACATACGGTGACCAACAACATGCACATATGCAGTAAAGTATATGGTGTGCAGGACATGCAAACTGCTTCCCTCACATTTCCAGCAGCAGTGTTCATGAGGTGAAATGAGAAGCTAGAGGGAAAATCAGTATCAATCACTCGTCACCTGCTCCCGACGCCACAAGAACAGACTCCTCCTCCATTTTCTTAAAGGGATAGTTCAACATTTTTGGCAAATTGGCCCATTGCCATGATCCCTATAGTCTTAGGAGTTTGTTACCTTTAATTGTCGGTGCAAGTTATTTTTAGAACGGCGGAGCAGAGTCGCGAGCTGCTCAGAGCTACGCTACAGAGGCTAATGGGATTTCTTGGTTTCCCTCATCAAACTCATTAAATACACAATCCAACAACTCCACAACGCTCTGGTGGACAAGTTGTGACCTGCACATTCACCACACTATGAGATAATAACAGACCGTTACCAGACAGAGTTGTTTTAGAGGTAAATTCATGCAAAACCACGGGTTTTTTTTTTAGTTTTTCGACAAGCAGTCTCTGCAGTTGCCTCAAAAAACAATAGGGACTCGAAGACTATGGGGATTATGGCAATGGGCCAATTTGCCAAAATGTTGAACTATCCCTTTAAGAGATTTTCAACTAGAGGCGCTTGGAGCATGCAATAACTTGTCTTTACAGGAGAGGTTGGGGGTTTTACAGCCTGTATTTGTTCCTTATACAGTTGGTAACCCGAACAGAATCAATGTAACGGTCTAGCCTCCAGAGCACTTCCTGATTACGTCCGAACATAATCAAAATCCAAATTGAAAGTGGTGTTTCTTTTACACTTCCAACGACGCCTCAGCTCCTTGCGTCAGGCCGTGCGGCCAGCAGAACCCGGCTCAGTGGGCGACCGAGCCTCTGAGCTCCAAAAAGAGTCATTTTGTGAGTAACTGATGGAAATCTGCGTTAGCACTGGGTGCTGTGCGCTGATTACACTGCATGACGTGTTTGCCATTCACTCTCAACATGGACCTTAGTCTAACAAATTATTTTCGTTTGATATGTTAGAAAAAAAAAAAAATCTGAGGCAGATATTATTACTAGCAGTGAGAATTGATGCTTCATCCTCATTGAATTGAGAAAAAAAGACACTGGAACCCAGATAACAAAGCCACACACTGATGATATATAAAAGCTAAATAAAGTGGAAAGAGTAAGAGCCTTTTGTCAGTGTACAGCTGTGGTACCTTGCTCATTTAACGCCTACAGTATGTCAGTGCTCAGGTATCAATAAAAGAAATATGGCCAGTGGCTCTAAACATTTACATCTTTTAATACACGTCACTTTGATATGTTATGGTTATGTTTTATTCCACACATGCTGCACAGTATCCCTGAACCACCGACGAGAAGGAACAGTCGCCCGAGCGCATTATTTGCATGGAAAGTGTTATTCAATCAGACAAGTCATTGACCTTTGGAGAGGAAACCAAACAATGTGGATGACAATGAGGTTCCCACGGCAACCAACGAAACACAAAGCATCTCCGTGCACTCTCTGTGATTAGTAATTGAACGGAATGTGGGGAAAGAGGAATGAGTTAAAATGGAATTAGATTGGAAAAAGAAAAGCTTTCTGCTCAGACAATCCTCTTGATTGGTCGGCTGCACACTGTTTTTAGAAATAAAATCAGAACATCATCAGACTGGCATATAGGGGGAGCGGCGTTTTTAATCTGTATGATGCACTTAGACGTTCTGAAATTCCTCATTGTGTTGATGTGCTGCAGCTCACGACTCATCCTCCTACCATTCGCCACCAAAATAGCTACTCAGGTATCATCCTCAGAGAAACCAGGGGGTCTTAATGTAGCTGTCTCCTGTATTTACTTTGAGCGTGGTAACACATCGCAGTCACCATGGAAATAAGATCTATATTCATATTCCAACCACCAGAGAGATTAGATGTTTCTGGCAGACTGTATAAGGTACACTCAAGTGCAACACTTCCGTCATTTTATTCCTTCCTTTTATTTTATTATTATTTTTTTTTTTTATAAATCCTCACCTAGCAATAGCATTTGGCTCTTAGCACCACGTCCCCTGCAGTTCCTGCTAACATTAGAGCCTTGGGATTAGCAGAGGTGCTAGACAGGAGCCAAAAACAAATCCTGTCACACACCTGGCTGTCTCTTTTCCTCTTGTCATTATCAAACACATCCAGAGTGCTATCCTGGCCCACAGTATATATACACACACACACACCGCGCTAGTATGCGTCGCCATTCATCGTCGCACTTGAGGCAGGTAAGGGCAACCTTATTAACAGCGTGAGGTTTACTGAAACGTGTTGCATCAGCCGTGTGAGAGACTGTGAGATCAAATGAGGAAGCGGCTGGTTAAAGCATGTGAACCCGGGGAGGTGACGGGAGGATGGAGCCGTTTCACTGGATTTGGAATTCATTCTCCTCCCAAACTGAGAACAGAAGAGAACAGCAGGGAAGGGGAGATGAAGAAAACTGTAGAACTGTGGGGGGATGTTAGCCCGCCGTAACATGCACACACACACCTATTCTTTTATTTTTTTTAATATAATACTGAAATAGGAATTATTGAACTCTATCATAAAAAGGCTTTAGGAAGAAGACAGTCATCTAATTTTACCTTCCTCTTGTGTTCGGGTAACCTGTGACCTGTTTTTAGGTTTTTAATTCATAAAAGTGCCACATACATGTGTTTATTGCCTTTTGGCTTTGTCAGGAACCTCTATTCAAACAAAAGAAAACTTTTTTTTTCACAAAATTCACCACTTTGTGGTGTAAGGGTCAATTTCGACCCGGTTATAATGATAAGAACAATAACTAGAGTTAAAACTGAAATCATAAGTGCAAAACAAACCTTTTCATGGATAAGGAAGTCTAACAACGTAACCAAGAGATGAGAAACAAATGGGATGATAAATAATAGTTTTTAGTGTGTTGTTTACAGCTGATTTAAGACTCGGATCAAAACCGAGGGGTATATTGACAACAAAGTATACTCCAAAAATATTAAAACCAACATTTTCATGGATAAGGAAGCCTAACAATGTAACTAAGAGAAGAAAAGCAAGTTGGATGAAAAAAAAAGTTTAAACTGACCCTAACGCAAGAGATAGAAGCAGAAAGTTGACACAAGACGAAGGTTAAGGACAACTTTTTTCCCAACCAACTAGTATCTTTTGAAATAGTGCAGTTGATGCACCAGGCGACTACTGCCTTAACCTCGACTACTGCCATTACCTTGACTGACATGGTTACAATGAAAATAGATTGTGTTAAAATGAGTAATTTCTCCTGAGTCACATAATGGAGAGTTTGAATCCCAGCTGACCTGAAGGAAACAGCTTCAGTCACCTTTCAAGGCTCATGGGTTTTTCCCTATTCAACTTTCCTTTCAAGATCTTGTTGTTTTCATCACACTATCTTTCATCCATCAATTTGAACAATTTCTGACACTGAGAAAGCCTCTGACATCAACCATTTCATATAACTTAGCATCTCACCCCTTATATTTTACTACAAACATCCAAACCTACATTAAACCAACACTAAGTAACTTTTCAACCTTCATAAAATATTTTCCGAACTTTTGTGATGTCACTTCCCCTTTTCCCATTCGTTAACAGAAGTTGATGCAAACACCTATGTGGGATTAACGCTGTCATGGCAGATGAGAAACAAATGGGATGATAAATAATAGTTTTTAGTGTGTTGTTAACAGCTGATTTAAGACTCGGGTCAAAACCGAGGGGTATATTGACAAAAAAGTATACCCCAAAAATATTAAAACCAACATGTTCATGAATAAGGAAGCCTAACGATGTAACCAAGAGAAGACAAACAAGTTGGATTAAGTTTTTAGTGAATTTTAAACATGTGTCAAAACTGACCCTAACACAAGAGATGGAAGCAGAAAGTTAACACAAGATGAAGGTTAAACAACAACTTTTTTTTTCCAACCAACTATAGTATCTTTTGAAATAGTGTGTACTGCAGTTGATGCACCAGGCAACTACTGCCTTAACCTCGACTACTGTCATTACCTTGACTGCCATGGTTACAATGAAAATAGATTGTGTTAAAATAAGTAATCTGTCAACAGAAGACTGATTTTGATGCCGAGGTCACACTATTATCAACATGATTGTTTGTGTTGACCAGTCAGAGATGATAAAAACAACATAAATTGCTTCTTTTTTTTTCAGGGGAACCAAACTTTACTCACATAATGGAGAGTTTGAATCCCAGCGGACCTGAAGGAAACAGCTTCAGTCAAGATCAAGATCAAGACTTCAAGATCTTGTTGTTTTTCAACTACCTTCATCAATGTTATCAATTTGTGACACTGAGAAAGCCTCTGACATCAGCTATTTTATATAACTTTGTATCTCACCCCTTATTTTACTGCAAACATCCACACATTAAAAGAATAGTTCACCCAAAATTCAAATTGCACTCATTATCTACTCACCCTCATGTCGACTAAGGGCTGGGAGAAGTTTCAGAGTTATCCGTGGCTTCTTTGAGTTCTGGTCCAAATATCGTGTGATTTGGACAGACCAGGAACAATTTCGCATTTCGGGGCTTCAATACAAGACGGACATTACATACGAGCAGCATGGAGGTATTTGGATGTTTTTTGGTGTGTCTTTTTGTTACGAAGAAAAGTGGTATCCATTTGCAACCGTCACATGGACATGCAGTGCCTCAGCCCCGCTGTAACTCAGAGAAGCCACGGATAACTCTGAAGCTTCTCCCAGCCCTTAGTCGACATGAGGGTGAGTAGATAATGAGTGACATTTCAATTTTGAGTGAACTATCCCTTTAAAATGTCTCTTTCAAAAAAAAACAAAACAAAAAAAAAGACCTGGATCTTTTGTGGTTTATACTGTAAATGTCTGTCAGGTAACAAGGTGTGTAACCTGTGAGGCAAGACTCAGGGTAAAAATGCTATTTTATATCATAGCACCATTCTCTCCTGCTCATTACTTTTATGTCTGTAAGTGCAGAGTAATAAATGACGGAGACTCAGGTGAGTTTATCAACTCCTCTTTATCACTGATCTGGACCGCAGTGGAGCAGAACTATGATGGCAGAGATGTTATTGAAAGGTCCTGTACAGTAAGTCAGACCACCAGCATCTCAGACCAGAACTAATGCTTTACTGACAAACAAAAAACTTTATTCAAAAGTGTGGAGGGGAAATAATATTGGGAATTCTAATCTAGTGTCTCACAGATACAGTATTTTTCATTCCTCACATCTCATCACACCCTTTAAATATCTGATTAGTGATTTAGAGTTTATCTGAACCCCGGTGCATCGCTCTGATCATCATGACTGTCAGAATCACTGGAAATCAAGAGCAACTGAGTTCATGAAAAGATCAACATCACAGACTATTCACATGATAATTGTATGAAAGAAAAAAAAAAGTTGTAAACTGGGGCAGACTAGGTGAAATTGCTGGTGGGGGATCCCATGAATGTTTACTCATGCAATCAGACTCATACTGTTCACAATCAGACCCTTTCTATCAATCAGAGCGTTATTTGACTTTTTGGCATTTAGCATTAGCATTTAGATGTTAGCGTAGTCAATCACTGCAAAAGACTGGGTAGTTTAGTTATTTTTCCCCCATTTTTTTATATTTAAGTTATTTTGTTGTTATTATTATTATCAAGCTGTTTCTGTCTGATCTGTCTGTACACACTAGGCAGAGCTGTTTATGGGTGATTATTAAATTAGCAGAATTTTTCTGTCCCCAGGGTGAATTTTCAAGAAAAAAAATAAAAAAAATAAAAAATCATTTTCAGAAAACAAAACAAAACAATTATTGTATTTGCCCTGAGGTTTCTCTTATTTTCCCTGTTAAAAGGGTTTCCGGGAGTTTCTCCTCAGTGGATGTGAGGGTCTAAGGCCAAAGGATGTTGTTATGATGCCATGTAAAGCCCTTTGAGACAAACTGTTTGTAAAAACGGGCTATACAAATAAAATTCCCTTGCCTTGCCTTGCCTTTTTGTTGGGGCTAAGTTGTAAAAGCTCTGGAAAAAGAGAAAAAAGAAGTGTGTCTTAATTATGACATTTGAATATTTTTTTATATTGAAAACCCAAATATGCCAGAATTTATATGTGTTGGGCTTGTCCCCAACACAGGCTTTCTTCATACGGTAATAAAGTCATATAGGAAATATGTATGTATCAAATATGTCAAATAATAGCTTGAAAAAACACACTTTTGATTCATTTTGTGTATATATGGACAATTAGTTAATTTTATATTGTTAAATATCGCTGTCTCCATACAGTATATCATACCATCACACTGACTGTTAGAGAGAATTACAAGTTTTTTTCCAAATGACTGATCAGTTGTTGTTGCAGGGGCACAAGGCCAGACATGGCATGACAAATTTGAAGAGTGACTCATTCTGACCTGAAACGTGTTTAATTAATAGATGTCAGTAGCTACTGAGTTATGCCAGCAACTCTAAACGTAACTTACTTATGCTCCAAAAAGTGAAGATTGTCCATTACCATCACGTATCACTACTGTTACACAACTGGCTGACAGTCAATGATGTTAAAACTATGATCAAAGCTATGCTAAGCCTTTGCACCAGACTATCTAAGAAAAATAATAAATAAATAGATGCATTTTTTTCAAGATTTCAAAGATCAAAAGCGTCCACAATTAAAAGATCACATATATCTCACTGCAAGTCATATAGGTTGATATGAGGACTATAAACACAAACACTATCAACTCCAGCAGAAAAGGAACTGATCACAGGGAAAATAACTGAGCATGAATATTTTGGGATGATGCAGTGTTTTGTGCTTGTGCCCTGAACATTTAAGACTGGGTCACAAAGCTGATTCCACCATCTTGTCTAAAGGGTTGTTTTGGAAGGCCTCCTAAATTCAAATGTGTACGCGTGCATGTGCCCTCCCAAGCCTTGTCCAAACTGCCAGCTGCTGCTGAGTATAATAGGGTTCTGGAAAGGGGTCTTCTTTTTAATATGTGGTCCTGGCTTTGATAACAGTTTATCAAACTGAATTGACATCCTGAAACAGCCCTGGAGTTTTAACTCATACCTCTTCTTTTCAAAGTCTCTTTAGTTGCCCACTGCACTGGATGTAATTCTTTGTATCAGTTAGAAATATGGCTCTTTTATCTTTTTTGTTTTTTTAAAAACCTCATCTTGTGACAATTATTGCGTTCATTGTCCTCAGCCAAGTTTGTTGTTGTGAGGATTTTGTCACCACTCACCCTAAAGGATAATTACCATTTTTTACAATCTGGACCTTATTTCTAGCATAAAATACGACCATTTACTCACCTAGATAACTTTGGTGTCATTACAAGTTGTTCCGACGAAATTAGATCCAGCTGAGAGCCGCCTATATCCGTATAATGTGAGTCTATAGGGCAGCAGAATGCAGCCTGTAACAACGTGTTCACACCGGGCGCGGGTAAAATATTTGCCTCCCTCTACTCGCTCGAGTTTTCTCGAGTTTTCTGGAATATTTGTTTTTACTCGCAGCATTCGCAGGGCAAATTCGCTTCATTCGCGGCGCGTCATTTGCGCCGCTGGCACAAATTTGCGTCCATTTGCGTCTGTACATTGACTTTGTATGTAATCTTATGGTGCGAAAATTTGCCTTGCGCCCAGTGTGAACACGCCGTAAATAACACATTATTTGCAAAGAAACTCGTTCATTTCACCAATATTTTGTTATGATACGCTAGTGCTATTCCCCTCTGAGTCCGGGGTTAGCTGTTATCAACATCCGGGGTCTGTAGGTTGACCTACTGACCTCTGACCTGGATGATGTCATCTCTGACCGCTGCCCAGCTCATTCTGATAATAATCATTCTGCTTCGGCATTCAGGTCCATTTTTAGCTCAACTAGCCGGAGCTTTAGTGAGTCCAGGTTGCGGAGAGGAAGCCTGTGGACGCTGCTCATTTTGTTCTGACAAGTCGGAAACACACATTAGCGGTAGCAACAAGCAAGTAAATGATCGTATTTTATGCTAGAAATAAGGTCCAGAATGTAAAAAACGTTAATTATCCTTTAAACGGGCAGTAATGCAGAGACAATCAGACAGACAGATGAAGGAAGATGGGTCATTTAGCTGTGACAGTCCAGACATGAGGACAAACCCTAGTCCAGGAAGCAGAGCAGCGAGGCCTGCTCTCTAACCACCCACACTCCACATGATAGCTACTGGCTGTGACAAAGGCAATCTGTTCACCTCAGGCCACAAGAGTGGGGAGAGGGGGCATGGAGACAGAAATCAAAGCTGCACTGGGCTAATTAAGACCACATAGATTCACCCTGTGTGCACAGATGCAACTGCAGCTTTGGAGGCAAATATTTCCAGGAGCCTACAGAGTTTGTGCACAGTGTTTAGGATTTTGTAAGAATAGAGTTCATACAATCCTGTTTAAAAAAAAGAAAAAGCCTGGTACAACGTTTGCTTTGTGGAAAGATATCAGCAGTGTTTGCAGGTTTTTGGGGGTAAACAAATACGATACATAAATGGACAGTCAGGACCTCTGAATACTTCTAGGTACAGACTGGATAGCAACCATAGCATTTAGCATTCCTTGATTTAAAGGTTGTGTCTGTCCCCGCATCGCCACGGCAGTGTTGAATGGGAGCGGATGGAAGTTCCGCTGCTTAGGCTGTTTACATCCCTCAAAACCACATTTTTTTTTCCACAGACAGCGTCAGATGGCGACTCAAACATGCACCGAGAAGTTTATTTACTTCAAGCAAGCCGACATGTTTGTAAAACTAGATCTAATTCAAAGTCTCCGCGAGACCCAAGTTGACGCTCGGTGTGTTCACGTGCAGTCGGAAGCTCCCGTTTGTGTCATAAACACAGGAATATCAACTCTTGACTTGCTTGAAGTGAATAAACTTCTGGGTGCATGTTTGAGTCGCCATCTGACGCTGTCTGTGGAAAACAACTGCGGCTTTGAGGGATGTAAACAGCCTAAGCAGCAGAACTTCCATCCGCTCCCATTCATCGCTGCCGTGGCGATGCGGGGACAGACATAACTACGGCAAAACATTACCGCAAGACATTAAACTGAAAATCTTCAGATTCCTTCTTTTAGACCTAAAATGTTAGGAACATACAGCCCTGAGTTGAATTTGCCCGAAATTGTCCTTTAACACTGGACTTACCAAGGTGACTGTTAGGCTACACATGATTTGAAATGAATGCTGCATTGCTTGTTGCAGGTTCAACTGTACAGTGAGCCTGTAAATGTTCTAAGTGTTTATCTATTTGACTATTTTCTACATTGTGGAACAATACTTCAGACATGAGATCAGGTAACAGAGAGCTATGCCACGTCAAATGGCTGATTGGTGGAGTTCCTTGTCTTCTTAATGTGAGGCTGTCCGTCATGTTGTGTCCTCTCCAGGTTCTGATAACACACATCAAGTAGTGAAAACTGTACTAATCTATAAGCTATGGGCCTATTATCATGTGGCTGGACAATGCAACATTAATAGGTCAACGATATGGAGAGTCTTAAATTTTAGCAATCATATAGTCATTCTACTATTATTTATGCTCTCATGAGTGGGCCTTAATGGAATTGGCAAAGCCAGTTGCTGTTATACTCCATGATTTAGTGAAGCATTCTGTGTGTGTATGTGTGTTTTATGTCTTTAATTTTGCATCGATTACAATGATCTCTCCCTGTTTTATGACTTTGACTAAAACTACAGTTTCCATGTTTAGAGTAGGCATGAATAGATTCCAGAGGAGTGGAAAAAATAGATATTTGAAAGAGGAAATAAGCACTTTGACCGTTATTTATGAACATAATATCTTACAACTGTAAGTGAAACAAGTAGAGCACAGGGAGTTTTATTTTCTTCATAAAAGTTGAATTTTGCTCACCATAAATGAATTGTGAAACCTCTGCAGGCTTTTCTTTGGTTTGTTAAGACATTTAAGTTTGCTTGGCTGAATGTATATTTCAATTCATTACAGTTTTGCAAAGCATGAAGGGTAATACAATTCAATAATGAGATTTGAAAAAAAAATGTATAATGGAAAAAGAGGCATTAATCTAACTCCCTCTCTTTGTGTGTGTATGGTGTGTGTGTTTGTAAGACTGACTCTATTGTAGTATGAATGGAACCTTGTGTGCATCCAGTGAATCGAAGAAAAGTTTGCAGTCAGATACAGTAATAACGTTTCCAGACAGATTGTGTTGCTTTTCATTGGTGTCCATCTCTGTAAAGTCTGGGATGAACACATCACATTTCTTAACAGACTCCATTCTAATAATATATTATTTGTCAGGTGGATGAATCTCACCTTCTCCTAGCATTCCTTGCTCATAACAATATATTCATATTGCAGGGTTAGATAGTGATTAAGGTGGCCCCCTCCCACCCCATGTTGCACTGGGTCTACAGTAATAACATCTGAGTTGGAGATGAGTAGATTACAGTCTTATTATTATTTCTTCCTTGAGCTTTGTGATGTCAGAAATCCCACCTGACGAACTCACTCAGAGTCTGAAGAGCAGCACCATGATCAGACCAGCAGCTGATCTCCACACACGCAGACATCTGCGTCTACTCCAATCCATAGTAATTTAGGAAATGTGTGCCAATTAATTCAAAAGAAATAAAGAAAAAAAACTGAAACATGACATTAGTTCTTCACATATCTTGATGATTTCTGAGTGTCTACACTTTGAAGTCTGAGAGCTTAATCCATCTGATTGGTTATGATTGGTAGAGAAACACCTGTCTGCTGCATTTAACGCCCTGCAATGCAGACTAGAGCAGAAACCATGAAGTGTTACAACCCGGCGTTTGGAAGAGAACTCAGATGTAAAAATAGGTGTAACAAATAATAAATGGTTTATTCAGCAAAGTTTTTGTACTGTAAAGGTATAGCCTACAACAGTGACCATAAAGGGAACTAAAGCAGGGGAGCAGGGCAACTAAACAAAGTGTTGATTGTTACAGCCCGGCTTGTGGACTGTAACAACAAAACAGGAGTGGAGATGAGGTTCCACCAAAAGCCATCAATTTCTATTTACAAAAGAGGAAAGAATGGCAAATGCAGTATCAGTTATCAGTAGTGAAGGCATGTGTGGATGCATGTGGGTGTGTACAGGTCCAAGATGCCCGGTATGGAAGGAGTGAAAGTGCGAGGATGGTGACCAACGTGGGAATAAGAGCACTTCACCGGGCCCAGGTGCAGTTCACCAGCTAATGCCGGTCCCACCCCAACCCGGAACCTGGACGACAAAGACAAACCAGAAACCAGCAACCAGACACACAGATACACAAATAGGTGTAACAAACAAAAGGCTTATTCGACGGAGCTTTTGCAAAGAGTGACCACAAAGTGAACTAAAGCAGAGGAACAGGGCAAAACTGAGTGCTGATTAACAAAGATGTCTGTGGATATTCTCATTCATCCAGGTCATTATCTCTGGAGTAGAGGCGGAACGTCTTCCTAGACAAAGACACGTCCAGTTGCCTTTGATTTAATTGTTGCCCAGAGATTAAAGGGACATTGTGTGACTTCTCCTGTTATCTATTCACGAAAATTGATTATTTTGTTCAAAAGTCTGTTTTTCATTAATCAGTAATCCCCCCCATCAACAAACTGAAGTGTTCCTTTCAGCTCTGAATTAGCCGTTCATATCATTCATATCTCCATGGAGCGGGTAAGCTCGGTGCTGGCTGCCATGTGGTGTCGCCATGTTTTTACGTTCAGTGGCAGCGTGACGGTAGGAAACCACGGAAACTCAGCGGAGACACCGGAGCTGTCGGCTCAGGTCGAGGTGGCGTAGACCTGTGAAAAGTCACCGTGGTAACGCAGTGAGGAGGAATGGAGCGTTACACTGATGCTGCATTCACCTGCAGTCGGGCAGACGTCCGTCGGTAACAAACCAGATGTCATTTTAGTCACAGAAGTCCAGAGAAAGCCGGTAAAACGTGGGTCAGGTAAACAATACGACATCGCCATGACAACATATTGTCACGTGTATTGTTTTGCCTAGTACTGACGGACCACTTGTTTACATAGAGGCTTGTTTATGCCGTTACGTGCAGCGGCTGCCGTCCGTCTGCCGTCTGCCCAATTTCACGTGAATGCAGCATGAAAAATATGATTGAGTTGCTTGCGATATACAACCACTAGATGGGAGTAATTCCTACACAATGTACCGTTAAACAAAGAAAAGTGCTCAACCTGGTCAGTGAGGAATACAGAGGCAAACAAAAACTCTTTTAGCAGATATAAAAAAGGATAACCAAACAGCATTGTTCCACTTCTACACAGAAAAACAAAGTGCAACAGCAGGCTAAACTTTATCCCCTTACTACACACAACGTTTTTAACAATAGTTCAAGGCTCTGGCTGGCCTTTTGATGATCTTGGAGGAAGTCGCTGGTCGCAGGCTGAACCGGACCTTAACGCTGCCGTATACCCATCAGGCCTGAAAACTGTGGAGTTCCAGACCGCCTTCCTGCTTCTCTGGCCAGAATGGGGGGTAGCACAGTCTGCTGTACATAGTAAATGATGACAGTTAACACAGACAGACAGAGATGGTCACTCTGGGTCGTACACCGATGCGCGGAGAAGGGAGAAACATTCAGAGTGACACTGCTCAGCCACAGCCGTGTATATGTATAGAGCTGCGGCCAACCTCCTTTGGATTTAATGACAGCATGCGCCCGAGCTGCATGGACACCGCAAAGTTTGTGCAAGCTTGATGACCCGCGTTCTCTCAGCGTGATCCGGCCATTGAGATTCTTGGGGGGAGTTCTGTGCCATAAATGTTCAGTGGCGCTGAGGTCAGCTTTCTGCAAGAGGAATGTCCATGACAGGATGCCTTTGGTCCCCAAGTAGATCTTGCAAAGGCTTGAGGTGTGTTTGGCATCATTATCCTGCTGCAGTATGAATCACCCTGCACAAATTTCACTTTAGTTTTCTCTCTCCCGGGTTGTCTCCCTCTGCTACTGCCGCCATTCATCAATGTTTGATGATCAATGGTTTGGTGATCATAATAAATCACACCCAGCAGATACTTCTGTTTGAAACACTGAATTGACACTGAGTCCTACCTACTTTGTAAAACCGTGCACTGTGTACAGTTAAGGCCCCAGATATGTCTTGTTTGATTATAAAGCATGTAACAGGTCTCTGTAACGTTGTGATGTCACAACAAAGCAGTCTCTGGCTCACTTACACTGACCTGTTGTTCTTAGAGCTCCAGAGAGAAGCCTGAGCGAGAGGAGATATAAAACTACACTGACATGGTTTTTGGTTCTTAAAACCACAAATATATCATCTTATGGATCAACGCTTCAATAGGAAAAAGAATCACATACTGGACCTTTAAATGGTCCTGTGATCAAAATCGAGCTTGACACTAAATCCTTTCTGCTGAGTGAAATCATCATTATCTTAAATATGATGTTGACTTTTCTCTTCCTTTCAGTCCTAGGATCTCCGCTACGTGCTCAAAGTTTCAATCATTCAATTAGTAAACTAAGTTACCAGGACACACTATCATATATATATCGATATCATGTTAGAGATTACAAGACAGGAGGGAAAAAAAATCCTTAACATTCTCTGGTTCTTGTTATGTATGATCATAGAAACAGCTGTGAACTCTATTTCACTTTGTAGCTTGAATGAGAGGCTCTCAGGCCGGCACCAGAGATGGGAAAAGTACCCAGATTCTTTACTTGAGTAGAAGTAAAAGTACCTTTGTAAAAAAAAAAAACGACTTTGGTAAAGTATTGATCCAAATACTCAAGTAAAAGTAAAACGTACAGACTCTGAAATGTACTCAAAAGTATTATTAAAAGTAAGAAGTATTTCTATTGCACGATTCACTGCAAAGCTAATGACCACATGATAATTTATCTATTTCATCAATGTTATTGTTCACCTAAGTTTACCTGCCGGACACAAGATGCATCCTAATGTAAAATCAGCCCAAATGAAGGCCTGTGGCCGCAACGCGTTGGCTTGGTTTTAATTTGTTTGGCCATGCTGTAATAAAGGCTTTTTAAATCACTCTCCTACTCTGAGTGCCTCAGTTCCCGCTACCACCCTGCATCCTACTGTACTTCACTATGGTCAATCGTAGGCAGTCAGTGAAGCTCAACTGAAAAACCCTTCACAATTAAGACGTGTGCTCCTCAGATAAAAGTAACTAACTTTTACACTTACACAACACATACTACACCCCTCGACCCCCCTCTCCATCTCTCTACACTAGGCTACATCAAAAAAATGAAATATACTGACTCGGCTCGACACGTCTCTATTGTTTTTTGGTTTTTTTTTGCTTTTCCACTAGTACTCAAGCGCGACGTCCAACACGAGAATCAAACTCGCTAATTTTAAAAAGCCAGTGGCAGCAGCGCCCACTGATCTGTACTGAGACTGTTGTTGTTCTGTCACCTGAGTTCACTGACTGCTGTGTGAGTGAGTTTGGAGCTGATGAGAGGAGAGAAAAAAGAGGGCGAGGCAACCCAGCGGCACGGTATGATGACCCCAATCTCACTGAGGAGGAACTATGAAGACACAGCTCGAGCTGTCATTTTATTTTGGCGCCGAAACCCTGATTTTAAAAAGTAACAAGCCTTGTAAGTAGTACTGATATTTGTGTTTAAAATTTACAAAAAAAGTAAAAGTAAAAGTAAAAAGTTGTCAGAAAAATAAATTATTCTAAAAGTACAAAGTACCTGACAATTCTACTTAAAGGTATAGGAATTCCCCCCATCTAGAGGTGCGGTTGCATATCGGAACGTATTCTTGATGTTGCATTCAGGTGAAATCAGGCAGACGTCAGACAGACAACAGACGCTGCATGTAACAGGATAAACAAGCGTCTATGTAAACAAGTGGTCCACCAGCACGATGCAAAACAATACAGGCGTGACAATATGTTGTCATGGTGATGTGGTAAACGGGAGCGTGCGTATGTTCCCACAGCCCTATGTTCCCACAGCCCTATGTTCCCACGGCCCTATGTTCCCACAGTTCTAAGGTTTTCCTCAAAATTAGGCCCTATGTTCCCACTGGACTCTCTCTACCTATCTGGACTCTATCTATCTGGCCTGTCTAGCCTCTACCTGGTCTTTTTACTAAACTTAACCAACTCTTTTCTTCATTGCCTAAACCCAACCAATGGTGGGACCAAAGGGCTGTGGGAACATAGGGCCTAATTTTCAGTGACAACAAAAGTTAGAAATGTGGGAACATAGGGCTGTGGGAACATAGGGCTGTGGGAACATAGGAATGACCCCGTTTATAGTTTACCTGACCCACGTTTTACCGTCTTTCTCTCGTGGAGTAAAATTACGGCCGTCTGCCTGACTGCACCTGAATGCAACATCAGTGCCTCCGTCCTTCCTCACACTACACAGTGGTGACAGTTTTAACAGGCGCTACCTGGAAAACTTTCTCCCCGAGCCGACAGCTCCGCTGAGTTTCTATGGTTACCTACGGTCACGCTGCCACTCAACGTAAAAACTGGCGATGCAACATGGCCGCCTCGGTTCGGTGCGTCGCCCACTTATGTATTTATAACAACTTGTAACAACTCATTCTAAGGTACCAGAAAGCTTTCATTTGTATGCGGCTGTGATTCCACTTCAGTGAAATACGTTTTTATGAAAGACATATTTGACTTTTGCTAATAAAAAGCCAAATAAGTTACATACTGGGGCTTTAAGTACAGTAATGAAGTATTTGTACTTTGTTGCTTGCCATCACTGGCCGGCGCTGCCTGATGGAATAAAGGTTAGAAAACAATCTCCTCACACTTCACCTGAGTGGAAACAACACCTTGACTTCCTGTGTTTGGACATCCTGCAGAGTGTCGGAGCAGGAGTTTGCATGACGGTCTGTCACACAAAGGAGCATGTGTTTCTACAGGGCCGTGACAGAGGGCATATGTTCAGCTGTGTTAATGCACAGCTGAACCGCATTGCATGTTTTACCGAGAGACTCAAATGCGCTGTGACAGGCAGTACAACGCAGGGACTCGGCAACGCAGCAGACACACGTCTGCCAGAGGTTGCTGTGACCTCATCATGGACACATTATGAAGATCAAGTGTCGATGCTGAGTAAATGCCACGGCGTAGCAGGGGAGTTTATAAAGATCAGGCTTTTCCATCAGCTGCCACAGGAATCCGTCTCCCAGACTGGGGTCAAAAGGTACACACACACACACACACACACACACCATTCTTTACTTATAACATCCTCAAGAGCGACAAATGGCTGCTCTGTGCAAATATCAGGATATTTAAAGAGCAGAAGTGTTTAAAAGTCTGAGATTTTCTCTCAGATCTCTATTACACTGACTGAATCAAATCAGTTATATAGAAGTGGTAAATCTCGCACATCTGATGCTGTAAGCTCCCTCTGCTCATCACATCATCTGTCTGCTTTCCCAGAAGGCATCTTGGCTTCCAACCTGACTTCCAGTGGTGTGATGAGCTCCACTTTTATCACAAGTTCACAGCGGAGGATAGAAAAATGTAGATTTCTTCACTGAACTGAACCATTCACTCACCTCCTGACACAGTCTGACTGACATGTCCGTATGAACTGTATGTCTGTTTGGTGTTGAGGTTATTTTCCATCAATTTGACCAATAACATGTGTTTTTTTCCACACATACACAAACACTCTGTGGGGTTCAGCATCTCTCTCAAGGACACTTTGAAGTGTGGACAGGAGGAGCTTTGAGATTGAACCCTACAATTAACAACACAAGCTCCAGTTTTGCCTTTAGGCCGTCAGTTTTGATTGATGTATCACTCAATGAATAAGCAGATTTAGTCGACTCAGAACATCTTGTGTAGCTGTGTTGGGCTCTGATCTCAGGCTTGGCACCCTTTTTTTCTTTTCTTTTTTTTTTCTGGCTCCGGTTCAAGACGATGACATTTCCATCAGTAATCCTGTTTACAAAGCTCTGATTGGCTCCAGCCTGATTCCAGACATCTGAATCCAAATTAGTATGATGTGCTCACAGAGACCTATTTTCCGTGGCTGGACAAACAATCAACCAATCAGACCTTTTGTACAGAGGATCTTAATATATTGGAACCTCAAAATATCATCCCAGGAATGAAATGAACGGTTTGTCAGACTATTCTTGTGCAAGAGCCTGAAATACATGGACAGGAAAGTGAAAGGAACCATGGGTACAGGCATTCGATGCCCCCAATGTGGCTTTCTATCACAATTGTATGTTGCCACTCCTGTATTTTGACTAGTAGGTTTAGTTTTTCTTTCAGTGTTAATAATTGAAGTAGATATGGGTTTTGCAGACTAAACTGGGTATGGCCAAAACCTGTGTGGGTGTGTGTTTGCGTGTGCACACGAGTACGTAATGTGTGCGTGCGCGCAGGTCCACATGTGTGCGCGCGGTTCCAGGGTGCCATTCCGAAGGGCCGCCATTCCGAACATTTACTTTAATGTGTCGGAATGCCGGCCTTTAATTATTTGTGGAAAAGGGGTGCCTTTCCGAACCTGAAAAAATTCTGCCATTAAAGAAGAGTCACCTGTTGAGTAATGCACATTTCCTTATATTAAAGCAGAAGTAAGCGGAATATTTGTGTTAATATAAGTCTTAAATAGTTATATCTTCCGACAGCAATCACTTACATAGAGTGTTTGGTCTGAAACACGGGTCTGTCAGTCACTCTGCTCTGCTGTAAGCCGAGGAGAAAACTTTCCTTGTATCCTACAACCTTTATCCAATGAGGAGAGAGAACGGCATAAAGGGGTGGTCTTCTCTTTGTGTGCAGCCAAGCGTGAATGTTGTGACATAGGGACGAAGGCGGGGACTGCTAACTCCATCTGCTGACAGCAAGTTAGCCAAAACGACCGGATCACTTACTTCTGCTTTAAAGCCTTGTTGGAATGGTGGGACAATGGTATGTCGGAATAGCGGTATGTCGGAATGGTGGTATGTCTAAATGGTGGGATGTCCGAGTGGTGTGATGTCGGAATAGCGGTATGTCGGAATGGTGGTCTGTCTAAATGGTGGGATGTCCGAGTGGTGTGATGTCGGAATGGTGGGATGTCGGAATGACAGTGTCAGTGCCCGATCCGTACCCGGAACACGATCCGTTCCAGCGCTTCTGCGCATGCGCCGTTTTACGGCATTAGCTTCAAAGCTATGCTAACTGATAGCCTAGCAGTAGAGCAGCTAAAAGTCCGCCGTAGCGTTGTTAAAACGTCACTTTATTAATTTTAAATATTTTTTCATGCGAGAAAGTCACAGTTTAGAGTCCTAATCTGTGGCCAGTTTATCCAACTGACGTCTGTTTGGAAGTTTTTGGGAGAAGTGCAGAGCTAGCTGGGAGCAGAGCTGGGAGTAGCCACCGGGAGCTAACGTTAGCTCGCTGCTCGGCTCATCTCAGAGGCAGCAGCCGGCCGGCTGAGGTGATCGACCGGTCACCCAGACGTCGTCATGCCGGTGGAGAAAGCGAGCAGATTAATTTATGGTCTCATTGATTAGTTTGTGTAATAAATGAAAAGTGAAGCTTCAGGAGGAGCTGGTCAGAGGAGCAGTGCTGACTTGCTGCTGTCTGTATGTGCAGAAATCACCACATTTACATCAATAAATAAATGTTTTACAATTAACTGATCGGTCTACATTACATTTAATTTAATCAGAAATAAACAGAGGGGAATTCGTTGCGACGTGCTTGTGTTTTTCCTCATAGAACGTCTCTGTTTTCATGCATATCCGCGGTGTCTGCCGTAAACTAAAAGAAGGGGGAAGTGCGCATGTGCGTGCGCATGCGCAGAAGCGTCCTGGAACGGATCGTGTTCCGGGTACGGATCGGGCACTGACAGACAGCATGTAACCCACTCATGCTTCATGCCACCCCACCATAAGTCAGTGCCCTACTTGGGCCACCCCTATCAAAAATGTCTGGACACGCCCCTGGGGCTTGGTAGAACATCATAGACGGCAGGTGTTCAACAATGTGAGTACTGGACAGGGCAATAACTACTGTGTCACTCTGACAGTGGCACACTGGTGTTCTGCTTTGTTCTTAGTGCTCAACATATTGTGGGGGGTTCCTAAGTTTCTTTGCTAAACACTACTTCACTGTTAGTCATTCAGGGAGTTTTTACCTGGAGCTAAATCATCTCCTCCAATCACAAAAACACACAAGTGGATTAAAACAGACACTGAAAGAAGCACAATTATGTCTGTGATTACAAAGATTATATTTGGCTTTCTTTTATAGCAGACAAGTGATTCTTTTCATACCTTTACAAGTTTCAACAGCATACTTTTGTCTTCTTGAGAAGTATCACTCGATGTTGGAGTGACCTGTCTGATCAGCTGCTGTTACATACTGTAGGTGTGATCGCCTCGCCAAATTTGAGATAAAGACACAGACCCACAGGACGAAGAACCAGGACCAAACGGCATGCTGCCTGGAGCCAACTAACAGCAGAATGCGTGATTATCCTGTCAAATTTGGCGGTGCAATCTCGCCTACATAACATCAGCTGATAACACATACTGCAACATAAGAAAGCCAAACACAGTCACTGAAAGAAGCAGTTTGGTGTTAAACTGAGCTGTCAGCCATTCACTCGGCTTATTTCTCTGATAACTTCTTCAGCTGCTTAAATATGTAGTTGAAAATCTTTATAAAAAACAAAATGAAACAAATTAAAAAAGCAAACAAACGTCAAAAATATAAGGACACAAATCAACACCATATGAATCATAGGTCTAGTTATTTGACTGTCCTGCTGTTGATTCAGTTGTTTTTTCAAGCAAGCGCAATGGTGGTCAATCAGCATGACACTGTAACAATTTATAATAAGTACACACTATTAAGCATTAAGCATTAATAAACACTGAATTCTTAATTTATAACACATGAATACTCATTAGTATGCAGTTCATAAATACAGTAAGTGCTTATCAATGAGTGAAACATTTTAACATACTAATGAGTATTCATGTGTTCTAAATGATAAATTTAGTATTTATTATAACTTATTATACAGTTGCACCATTTAATTTAACCTCCTAATGAAAATAAATAGAACACATCCAGATGTGCAGAGGTTGGTGGTTCTACTCATGAACACAGAAACATAAAAACAGACATGCACACTCATTCATAGACACAAACAAAAAAAGAAACAAATGTATGCAGTGGTTAAATCATATTGCAAGGAAAGGATGTGAATGTCACGCTCGACTGAGAAAAAAAAAAAAAGAAAGTGTAAAAAATGCATATGTATCCCAACCTCACGCTGAAGCAGACGGGAGAGGGAGGAATAAGAAATTTGCCAGGGAAGGCAGCAGGAAGATGAGGCCGAGGCTGAGAATGGACTTTCAGCATGTGAAATGTGAAATTAGCCTCCCCGCTGTAAGTTACAGCTCTTCTGCTGAAGAGAATATAAATATTTCCCTGTACTTCAGCGCCCCTGGGTTAAATCCCCGCGAGTAGTCGAGAACAACGGGGATATACATTATGGCTTTTGTCAGATCATAAAAAAACAATGTTTCTTGATGCTTTAGCTGTGATTATTAGACGAGCCAGAGGGTGTAGAGCGAACAGTTGGGGTAATTTTTTGGCTCCTGCCACCGTACGCCTCCGCAGAGCTGCGATAATGGTACGTGTCACCAGAGGTTAGTAGCACACGACGGCTCCAGAGCGTACTGACACTTAATGTATATGCAATTAAATGAGACGTTTTTGGCAGCAGAGTTTTTTTTTTCTGCTGTGGAAATGCCATAATTCATGATATTGCTTTATGACACAGCCATGAGGAAAAGCCATATGAGTGGAGAAAATGTTGCACACAGAAGAGTTAGACATGCTTCTTGCAGCATACTGTGGTGTTTGTGTTTCCCAGTGTCCTCGCCGCACTTCCAGGGGACTCGAACAAACTTGAGGATAATGTGAAATTTCTTCTCAATAGGCACACACATTGAAAAGGTCATGTGCTAATCGGAACGCCGTGGACTTTGCCGAAACAATGCCGGGAATGCGTGTGAACTTACACTTCCTGAATTATGTATGCATAGCACTCCTCCCATGCATCTGTTTGCAAATGCGAAAGCACACACACGGATGCGGACACATGAAAACCATCAGGGATCTAAGAGCCGCCTCCACGCGGTCCTCATCAATCAGTGAGCTTCAGCTTCGGTCAGTTTGATCACACTCATCACGGGCTGGAGGACAGGACTCTTCTGCTCTTCATCAGATTCCATCTACATGCTCTCATTTACATATGTTTGCAAAAAAAAAAAGTGAAACTGTGGAATGACAATAAAGTTAGTTGAGTATAGTGGCTGCAGTAGGCCCAGCTGCTCCATTCACTATATCATGCTACTTTTATCAGAAAGTTTAATATGCATAGATGACAGGCTATTTTACTTTATTAAATGAGTCCACAGAGATAAACAAGTCATCCAACTGAATGACTTATCTAGGCTCTTTTTCCCTATTCTGATAAATCCTGACACAGTGTATACCAGACCATTGTCGTCATGGTTACAATGATAAACACGTGTATGGAAGAGTCATGGCTTGGTTAGAATAAGAAGAAAGAAAAAAGAAAAGAAAAGAAAGAAAAAAATGTCATGGTTTGATTTAAGATAAGTTCCTAAGGCGAGTGGACCTCATGGTTACAATAATAAATAGAGAGTTAAAGCTGAGAGTCTGTCCTGGATAGAACTAAGAGTGATGGTTGTTGGTTTCAAGTGGGCGATGAACAGCTGTCTCCTCCTCATCCTCCTAATCCTCCTCATGTAGACTTTACTTTATATGCTGGGCTACATCACCTGATGTCTACAGCCTCTATAGGTGGTTGAAATAACCTGCCTGCACGGGACATGTGGAAGAGGAACTGTGCTAGATTTTAACCTTACAGTAAAGCCCCAGTATGTAGCTTATTTGGCTTATTATTAGCAAAAATCAAATATTGCTTTCATAGATATGTATTTCACTGAAGTGGAATCACACCCACATACAAATGAAAGCTTTCTGGTACCTTAGAATGAGTTGTTACAAGTCGTTACAAATACATAAGTGGGCGACGCACCGAACCGAGGCGGCCATGTTGCATCGCCATTTTTTACGTTGAGTGGCAGCGTGACCGTAGGTAACCACGGAAACTCACCGGAGCTGTTGGCTCGGGGAGAAAGTTTTCCAGGTAGCGCCTGTTAAAACAACTCCACCAGAGAAAGACGGTAAAACGTGGGTCAGGTAAACAATACGACATCACCATGACAACATATTGTCACGCCTGTATTGTTTATCCTGTTACATGCAGCGTCTGTTGTCTGTCTAACGTCTGCCCGATTTCACGTGAATGCAACATCAAGAATACGTTCAGATATGCAACCACACCGCTAGATGGGGTGAATTCCTACATACTGTATTATACCTTTAAATAAATAACGTGTAACTAGTTCCATTGAGAATGGAGACTCTCTGCCTTCCACCTAGCGTCTCTTGGCTGAACACCAACCTTGTAAGATCAGAGCCTTCGACCCGGTGTCCCTGCTCTCGTCTCTGCAGCACTGCCACACAAACGCGCCCTGTAACCTGTAATCTCTTGTTTATTACAGATAAGACTACACAAATATACACATCATATAGGATATATAATGTTATCCACCACTCCATGGATTGATTTCTCACTGGCTTTGTTGTAAACAAATGCACATGGAGGTGAGGAGGGTTAGCAACACAGAGAAAAAAGCGACCAGCTTGCATAGTTCCTCTTTACACCTACAAAAACTCATTTTTTGCAGTAGAAGCTACTCAGGAACACAACCCTGACCTAACTTGTTTGCTTAGAGCTGCAAACCTACACAACTAGCAGAGTTAGCTGTGTAAAATGTGCAACATCGATACAATTTTCTACCTTTGCCTGGAGGAATTACCCCTCTCACCCTTTCAATTGCAAAATCCCACTCTGTGTCCACAGATCTGTAGTCCTGTGTGTGTGTCTATGTGCTGAGCAGGTAGTGGACACTGGGTTTTTATAGCTTTTTCATGAGAAACAAATGTCTGCTATGGCCCAAAGGTGATAAAAAATGCCTGGAAACTGTTACAAAGCTCTGTAAAGGTGACGGGAGCTGCATATTCCAGTGTTTAATGCATCAATAGGATTGAATAGGAGAAAGAAAAAAAAAAGTTAATTTCTTTTATGTCCTCTAATGGGTCTACCCCCTGAATGGCCTCTTTCAACAACAACTAAACAACGCTCTATAATTTTGTACTTTCTCTGCACTATACTGGAAAATAAAAATGAAAGAAAACAGAAATGAAATCAATCTTCTAAACACTCCCATCAAAGTAGCTTTGATGTCGGATTCATATTTTTGTTTTGCTGAAACTTATTGAATGTGATGAAAAGCATTTCAGTGCAGGCTGGTAAATTCCCATAACCACTGCTCAAAAATTCAGAGCCACACTTCAGCAGCGAGCAGCCTACACAGCACACAGACGTATATGTGCTGCTCCCATAGAGTCAGTTTATCCCACATGAGACCAACAAAAAAGAAAAAAAAAAAAATCCCACATGAGGTCAGAACAGGAAAAGAGTATGAGGAACAGCTTTTCTCCAGATGCACTATTATCAAGTATTTACGGTGTCAGCGGGGACATCTCAGCTCAGACAGGCGGTGACAAATTGCTCTCTCAGTAACCCCTCCTCCCCTTCTTCCGCTGGACCAAATGAGGGAGCCATTAGAGGGAAAACAAAGTGTTTAACCTCAAGGAAAACACACAAACAGATTCAGGCCTGGATTGTCAGACCCAAACCTGCAGCTGATGGTGGAGTGTTTATGTCTTCTACAGTACGTCTCATACAAAAAACACTGTCTCTTATTCAGGGCCGTATAGGGGAGAAAGGTGATGATAATTCTAGGGGCCCAGCGCCCAGTAGGGCCCACAAAAAACCCCAGTAGTCTAATCTTTGTATGACTGATTTATTCTGCATAAGACCCTGACTAATGCTCATAGTGATGCTGCATTAGCATCAAAACAAAGTAGGCTAAATAAAAAAATGATAATACATACTTATAGTCTTTAGTATTCTTTCAGGGGCCCAGAATTCCTAGCAACGGCCCTGCTCTTATTCAGACAACATCAACAGGTCATTCACATAAACCTTGTTCTTCTGTGTGCATGAGTCAGCGTATATTGAGTTGACGTGGCTCCTTGTTAAAAACATGATGATAAAACAAATAAAAATATTTTACTTTTTTTTTTTTTTTTTTTTTAGCATAGACAAAAGGACCAAGTGCTTGGACAATAGGATTGGCAAATGAAGAACTACAGTAAGTTGTGAGTCTGTCCTATTATAATAATGTTTGTTCTTCAATTTCTTGGTGTTCTGCTCAATAATTCCTTATCCTGGCAAGATATACAGTACAACCTAACATGAAATTAGTTTAAAAAACCAGAGAGACATGAGCTCATCCTCTCACCCTCTGTTCCTCCAGAACCCACATAACAGTTTTTTGGGGGAGACTTCACAGCCATTTCTCCCCTTTTTTTTTCAAAAGAGGAAAAGGTCAATATTTCCTGTAAATATTGCTCTCTAGATCAGCAACTCTGCAAACTCACAAACTCAATACATCTTCATATCTTTTTCTACAACATAAATCCGTATCAGTAAATCAGTAAATACCCCAGTAGGGACATTCTTTTACTTTCATGTCTGTTCAAAAAGGCCCTTGGCCAACAAGTAGTGTAATTGAGGCTTCAGAGGCTGAACATCATCACAGCCAAATGAAACTGACCTACTCACCGGTCCACCTTCACAACCTCACAAGCTGAAGTTTAAAGGCGGTGACACTGAAGTCATGTTTATACTCAATAATTGCTCTTTCTTTATTATTTCAACATACTTACTGATTATATGTATCATAACATGCTGATCTTGTGTCAAGATTATCTTACAGGAGCAAAGATTAAAATAACTAACCCAATAATGATCAAGGTAATAAAAAAAAAGAAGAAAATTCAATATCACACAGTTTATTTTCTGGATAGCCCAAGTATCAGCAGAAAAATCCACTTTTTGGAGAGATGCTAAATTCACAGCTGTAAGCATGCAACATCCATGCAGTACTGTACTTCCACATGGTACGCCAATAAGAGATGCAAGATGGAAACCTGTCATGAATCTGGCTTTTTTTTGTTTCCATTAATTCTGTATATATCTAAGTCTGTTGTATAAACGTTCATGTGCTATGTTTATGAGTTTCAGTGCTGTTGAGTACCATGTTAACCTATGCAACTGTACATCACCGTGATTATTCTCTGCCACATGTTGCCTCAAACCACTTTTCTAGTCCCTGGAGGGTTTGAACTTCTCCTTTACATTGAGTTGTTATATATTGAGATGAATGAGTATTTGTGTTGAGTTATTCAAACACAACTACATCATACAGTAACTAACCTTTTTTTTTTTCTTTAAAGGGATAGTTCACCCAAAATTCAAATTTCACTCATTATCTACTCACCCTCATGTCGACTAAGAGCTGTGAGAATTTCCAGAGTCCTCTGTTCCTTCTCTGAGTTACGGGGGGGTCCGCGCAGCAGTATTTGTCCATAATGGTTGTCAATGGATACCACTTTTCTTCATCCAAAAAGACACACCAAAAACATCCAAATACCTCCATACTGCTCGTCTGTAATGTCCCTCTTGTATTGAAGCCCCGAAATGAGAAATTGTTCCGAAAAAAATGTAATATGTCTATATTTTAAGCTTGTTTGTAGCGGAAGCTCCCAGTGTCTCGGTTCACTGCTCTTCCTGTGTCCTGTGACCGCCGGAACTATTTCTCATGTTGGGGCATCAATACCAGAGGGACATTACAGACGAGCATTATCGAGGTATTTGGATGTTTTTGGGGGTGTCTTTTTGGACGAAGAAAGTTGGTATCCATTCACAACCATTATATGGACAAATACTGCACCCGTAACTCAGAGAAGGGACAGAGGACTCTGAAAATTCTCACAGCTCTTAGTCGACATGAGGGTGAGTAGATAATGAGTGAAATTTGAATTTTGGGTGAACTATCCCTTTAATACACATACATGCACTGATCCCTGCTCCACCACCACACACAGACTAGGGGCCTGCAGGGATCTCCACCTTCCTTCCTCTCCCTCCGTCCAGCGCGGCCCACCCTGCGCCTGACTCCGGACAAGACGCACCTGCTTCCACTCAGCCGCAGCCCCTTTGAAGTCAACATGTGGAGGTCTCCTTCTGCACCGCCTCGGGCCGCTCTGCCCTAATTTCCCACTGTATACACAGATTATCTGTGCCTGGGTAATGCAAACAGAGGGATCATCTAAATGTATGTGAACGCCCCTAATGGCCTCAGCCAATTGGTCCTGGAACAGGGCTGTTGGATCTGCGATGGCTGCAGTTAAGATTTGCACTGTAGCTATTCGTCAAAGGGATTACATGGGTCTGCAGGGGTTTTTCCACGACCACGGAGTTGTTGGTATGGGAGTCATACACACTTATGATGTATATATATCATCCCTTTCTGCTAGATTTGGGGAGAGCTGCCTCTACTTATTCATAAGCTAAACATGAACCTGGTCCAACTCCTTGAAAGGTTTGGATATTTTTTGCAATCAGTGAAGATTTCCTTGAGACAGAGTTCTATTCTGCTTGGCCCTGCTATTGACATTATATAGATTAACTCGAGGCAGCAGCAGCATGGCAAATATTGGATGTGTAAGCCATTAAAATTGAAATTTAAGCCATTCATATGTCAGATGGCATATTAAAGTAAAAATTCTAAACTGATACGATTGATTTGGCAGGCTTTGATAATCCGAGTGCGCAAATTTTCTGCTGTTGGACGATTGTTCTGAAATCATACACTTGGATCCAATTCGTGCACATTTAACCACAAACTCCTAAATGTCACTCTAAATGAAAGACAACCACAACACAGTGTGGGATGCAGTTAATGAGTTTAAAAAACTAACGGCGGCATCTGTTATGAGTCAGACTGACAGGTACAGCCAGGAAATCCAGTCATTGAAAAAACAAGCTGCTGCCCACAGATGTTGCCGACAGATGACGGTTGCTGGGCATTGTCAGAGCCGTCAGGAAGGAAAAAAAAGGAGGAGAGCTCCCGCTTCGCACCTGATAGAGCGCACAAAGAGCTTTCAGGCAGCAGGCCCAGGAATTCAGCTCAGGCCCTGGGAAGCCAGACAAATTCACCTGGAGGGACAGAGGAGCCAGAAAGAAACTCCTCGGAACAAGAACTCCGCCACGAAAGCCAGCCCACTCTCATCTGCCACTTTGTTAATGAGGACTCGGTGCATGCTTTGAGCGCTTTACGAATCCTCATTTGACAGCAGATGCCTGCCTGTCTGTTTCACCAGCTAACCCCTTTTAAACATGGTAACACTTTAGATTAGGGAACACATATTCACCATTAACTAGGTGCTCATTAATATGCATATAAGTAGCTTACTAGCTCCTTATTAGTAATTATTAAGCACCTATTAACACCTTATTCATAGCCTTATACTGCGTTCATAACAACTCGGAGGTTGGGATTCCCAACTCAGAAATTTCCAACTTCCGACATCATTGCGTTCACGCTGCAGGAACTCAGAAGGAAAAAAACATGGATACCTGAAGGAAGTTTGGCATGTTGTGGCTATAGCTGAATACGAAAAATAAATGCAGCAGTAAATTCTGTTTATTTTGGAGGAGAGGAGACGCTGCAGATGAGTGCACATATAATGTTATAGCCTTGATAACAGTTAAACGTTATTTCCGTCACATACAAGGACCGCTATTTCACACCATACAACAATCACAGCTTAATATAAACATATTCCATATAGGCTACTGCAATAAAACACAAAAATATGCATTAAAACCTCAACAAATAACTTAAAATGTCTAAATTCTAACCGTTTAAGATGAGGGCTGCCATGTTTTGATGTTGTTGTGATGTCAAGTCAGAAAGTCGGAAAGTTTTTTCCGACTTCCGAGTTGTCCTGAACGCAGCATTATTCTACCTCTATTTCACCATGAATTAATATTTTTACTGATGTTAACTCCTAATTATGGCTTATTCATTGTAAATGAATGCATTAATGCTATACTAATTCAGAGGGCCCTAGTTTCGTCGACCAGGTGAAGTCTGTGATCAGCGCAGCTTCGCCACGTCAACGGGGTGTGGCCCAGGTCCATTTCGCAAGATTCGTGGGCCGCGCAGTCAGACTTAGACCGGCGCAACCCCTCCCCTCGTCCCTCCCACCGGCGCAAACGGCGAAGAGGGAGGAGAGAGGGCGGGAGGGAGACAGAAGGAGGAGAGAAAGGCGTGGAGTGGGTTTGACACAGCCGAGTCAGATCTTCACCAATCAAAGGAGCTCCTCTCCTCACCTTTAACTGCGCGGCGGGTGATGCGCGCTGCAAGTTTGTCATTTTATACTTTGACATGGACGGAGGAGACAGCGACGCCAGAGGCCGAACCTCTCCCCGGAGGAAACAGCTGTTTCCCCGGAGGTCAGAGCTCAGAGTGACCAATAATGAGTTTACTAATATACTTAACCAGGATTGATCTGATACACTGAGAACCCCTACGCAATCTAAGAAACAACAACTAATAAACTAATAAAGAAACTCACATTTATTCAAACCCTGTGTATAAGATCAGAGGTGTAGGCTACACTAATCACAACATAAACACACACCATGTGGATGAAATCAGCAAGGACGCGCTCTCTCTCTCTCCCTCTCTCTCTCTCTCTCTCTCTCTCTCTCTCTCTGTCCTCCTCTCTCTCTCTCTCTCTCTCTCTCTCTCTCTCTCTCTGTCCGTCTCTTTTTTTCTCTTTTTTTTTCTGTGATAGAGATGCTGAGTACTGTAGTAGGCTATATACTGACTATCTGATACCGAGGCTGTTGTGCTGGACTAAGAGAGATGATGATTTGTGTTTTGTTTTTCATTACGGCCGCGTGATGCGGTCGCACGTGCTTATGAATTAATAAGTAAATAAATAAATACAGCGATCATCACAAGGGCAGAGTGGTATCTCAACACGGCAGCGACATGCAGTCATCCACCCTCAGTCCTGCTTGGGACATCCACAGCTGCTTTTCAGTGCCAGTTCGTCCCTGCTGTGTTAATTCAGGTGGAGTTTCCATTACGCGCCGACAGCCTTTGATCTCTGCTTTGATCTGACGTAAGATGTGACGGGACAATCTATATAGATATAAATTCACGTGTTGATTCCGTTAGTTGCATTAAATAGTGGTTATTGTGGATATTTATTGCATTGAAATGTGTCTGGAACTGTGGAGATCTGCCTGTGAGGTCTTGGTGACGTGTGTGCACTGCAGGTCAGTCAGCCAAACTTCCACTGCACCTGCTGCGCTCCGCGCTGCGCTGAGACTAGACCTGGTTGGAGGTGGCGAGCTTTCAGCGCAACCTCGGCGGGACATTTTCGGACGAAACTTCCACTGCACCAAGCTGAATCTGTGACGCCTCCCCCTGCTGCGCCGCCACGCCTATCTCAGTGCAGCGCGATCTGCCAATCTTCCAATCTGACTTTGCGCTCGGCTGCGCTGGTCGAAACTTGCATTAGACCGGCTGCGCTACCTTGCGCCACCTGCGCTGCGCCAGCAAACTAGGGCCCAGAGTGATAAAGGAAGAATTACTGTTCTTGTGCTGCTGCCCCTGTACAAGGCCCCAATAACCCACTGGTTAGTCACAATATTATTCAGAAATGGCAATGCATTAATTTACAATGAATAAGCAATAATTAGGAGTTAATATGAGGAAAAATCTTAAACCATGGTGTAATAGAGGTAGAATAAGGCTATGTAGAATAAGGTGTTAATACGTGCTTAATAATTACTAATAAGGAGAGTAAGCTACTTATATAAGCACCTAGTTAATGGTGAATATGTGTTCCCTAATCTAAAGTGTTACCCAAATCATTATTTGCAGGGGCGTGCGCAGCCTCCTCGCCGCCCCGGTGGATGACAGGTTCCCATAGATTTTGCATTTGTCGTTCACTCGTATTCTCGAGATGACAGATCGAAGGGGGGGTGGTGGCCTGAGTGCACAGCTGCGGCTACAGCTACATCAGAACCCGATCTGTGATGGGAAAATATATGATTTACATCTGGAATGACAAGAATTACGACCCGGGCGTTCTGTGCAGACGCTCGTGTCTCGGACAGACTGCAGATGATGTCAGGGGCCTGTGCACGGAATCACCGCAGACTCTTGACAAATTGCCGTCTTTGATTTTATTGGTGTTTGACCTTGAAACTGATATAGAATCTCTTCATATTACGGGAGGGCATAGATTATGAGCGCAATGTGTTTTCAATAGAGGCCAGATCCGTCCGTGCTAGCTGCTTTATGAGCGTTTTGAAGTGGTTATTCAGGGAGTGCCGTAAGTGAGGGGTACAGGGATCGCCTTTCCAAAAGCTTTCTTTAGGGCAGACAGGGCATCCTTAAAATCATTTACAATATATCCTATGCTGCAGTGTAATAGAATCTAAGCCAGACTGGCAGCCATGGCTTAAAGCTTTCATACTGTGTAATTGTCTCCAAATGGAAACATCGAACTTTCCGTCGTAATATGTGATAACTGTACTGTGAAACAGTGCAAACCAGCACTGTAATGCCCCCACTGACAGAGGTTACCAAAATAGACACACAATATGCACGCAAAGTGATATCATAAAAAAATCAAAATCGTAGTAAAATAGACTTTAAGAGTTTGTTTTAAGTTTTGTTAGACTGCGACATCACGGGATTTAAAGAGGCAGCGACCCAGGGACGATGGGTTAGAAAATGTAAATTATCATAGAAATAAATGAATAATGATAATTGATAAGATTGAAAAATAAACAAACTAATAAACTTGTCTCCTAGTGATATTGATACAAAGGGTCCATATAAGGCCGTGTTGTGTTCTGTGGCAGGGAGAGAACATGCTCACCTGCTGGGGGCTAAGTGGAAATAAATTGGAGATAAGACCTTGGTTCTAACCCACAGTTACATCCCAGGTAGCAAACTGAGACTTCTGGCCCAACATATGACTTGGTTTCCACCCAAGTCTGGCCTATATACTGTACTTCCACATGTGTGCAGAGTGTGGCTGTTATCTTCCAGTATTGACTGACAGGTTGAAGATTTCCTTTCCTGTGTGACTCAGAATTGGTCCAGATGTGGAAGTAGCCTCCTAGAATCCTGCTGTTTAAAGGCCAGAGATTCAGGCTGTGGAAGCAGGTTGGACCTATGGTTATTATCATATCAAAAATAATAAAATAAAAACTGGGATTCATCTAATAAGAATAATTAAAAAACAGAAAATTAAAATGTAATTTTTGTCTGTCGTATTTTGGGCCATCTTCCAGTTTGTTAGCCAGATGGAGCAGTATCTTACAGCTGATCAACTCTCAAATGGGCAAAATAAAGTGATTAAAACAAAAATCTCAAATAACTATAACCTCGGCTGACCCCAAAGAAAACAAGCATCCGCCAAGTATGGGCCAGATTTATTTTGCTATCTGGATCTGTCTTCAGTAGAGCAGGTGGCCGACTAATCAGATGGTTGGTGAGCCTGAATTACATCCTGATGTGACACTAGTGTGTGAATGTGTCTAAAGTCAAGAGATTAGAGTTATTCATAAGACCAGGGATGCTTTTAATAATGTCTTACAAGGTTCAAGGTTTGAACCCAAAAATGTAACTCACCCTGGTTTTATTGTACACACTCAGGTAGAAAACAAGATCACAGAGAAAACTGTGGTGGAAGGCTAAACACACAGGATGAAGACAGATGGGCGGCTGACAGAGGGAGCAGATACACACTGCAATCAGGTGAGACACATCAGGGCGGGACAGGTCATCACACAGACAGAGACCAGGAAATGAGGGGACCTGAAATGAGACAGTGAGTAAGGCTGAATTCCAATCCGAACCCTTACAGACTCACTGACTTAAAGGAATAGTTCAACATTTTGGCAAATTGGCCCATTGCCATAATCCCTATAGTCATGGCAGTAGGTTCATAACCTTTAATTGTGGGTGCAAGCTATTTTTAGAATGGCGGAGCAGAGCCGTGAGCTGCTCAGAGCTACGCTACGGAGGGTCACGGGATTTCTTGGTTTCTCTCATCAAACTCATCAAATACACAATCCAACAACTCCAAAACGCTCTGGTGGACAAGTTGTGACCTGCACATTCACCACGCTATGAGATAATAACGGAACATTACGAGACAGAGTTGTTTTAGAGATATTTTGGACATTACCACTGCACTGCTCCACCGTTTATTTTTGTAAAGAAATCATCACATCAAGGAAAAAGTGTTTGTTTCTGTGGCGGGGAGAGAAGGCGCTCTGCGATCGGATAGTAATGTCTTTCCAGGATGTTTCAGAGTCCGGCTGTCTGAGGTGAGTGACTACATGCAAAAACACAAAGTTTATACTGTTTATACTGTACACTATATGAGTTCAGTGGTGTGTCATAAGGATTTCAGTCATGTACAATAGATATTTGATTGTTTGAGTGTTTGCCGTGGTTGAAATAATTGCCCCCATAGGTTAGCGTTGTCGCTATCCCTAGCGCCGGGTATCCATGGTGTAACACCGGTTTGCCTGCATCAACAACGACTTAGGGGTCAAAAATGACCAGATTTCTCCTTTAAGTCAGTGAGGATTCAGGGCCTGAGTATTTAGGGGGCGGAATGAAACCGGGCCTACGTGACCAAAATAAAACAGGAAGTGACATACGAAGTGAAATATCAGAAAAGACAGTATAAACTTGACGTGACATATAAGTCCAGTTCATTTACCTGAAGAAATAGATTCTATAAGTCACATATCAATGGTTTGATTATTGCTAGTTTCAGTCAATCACAGATGAAGACGGTCTAGCTAACAGACACTACCTGTCACTCCGGTGCACCGGGCATCATCACACCTGTCAGTCCTCTTCAGTGCAGATCAGTGTGATCACTGCTACCCACAAGCTGTTTGTGTTAAGTTTGAGCCGAGCAGCTAAATCATCAGATGACGTTAATGCAATAAAAGTTGTTTAGCTAACATCTGTGGGGAGATTTAGATGGCTGGCATTCTGTGTTAATCTTCTACTGATTGCTGTCAATAGCTAATGGGAGTAAAGGCAGAGCTGATGACATGCAGCACATTGAAGTAAATTAAATATGATCTTAATGTGGTCATTAAATAATACTGTATTGTAATGTTTCCTGTCGTTCTGCTATTAGTCTTTGTCCTCCTAAAAACAGGTTGTGCAACATGGAATTTCACTTTTTTTTTTTTTTTTTTACCAGGAAAATATAAGTTCTACTGGGGGGCATAATATGCATGTTAGTGCATCTTATCAAAAATAACTGCATGTTGCAATCACAACATATTTTTCTGCAATAGGCTATTACAAATTGCCCCTGGAAACTGTGTCCTACCCTTTGCACCCATAACACTGTACAGAGTGAGTGTGTAGCTGTGTAATCTTTGCTATGACACCTGTCACCCCCATCTAGTCACTATCTGAGCTGACTCAGGTCTGAGGCTACAGAAGAACAACACATAGATATACCTACAACACCCCTGCTGATTGTTTCACCTGCTGGGTCTTTACTGGGTGCTGAATAAATCTGTTACCTTAGAACAGTGGTTTTCCTTGAAGCTCCCCCTCTGCTTTTGTTGAAGACAAGCCAGCCCCCCCTTCCACAACCCCTACCTGCACAGACGTATCAAAAGAATAATGTGATGCAAACTTTAATTTACAAAAATAAACAGTTGATAAAAGGTGGAGCCCTGCCGTGGGTATGTAGCTAATTTCAATGAGGAGCCCCCTACAGTAGCTATACGTTTTGAATCCATTCTGAATTATTAATCTGATTCTTTTTTATTCTATCTTATTTTGTTTTCTTTTATTCTGTTTCATTTTTATTTAATCTTTCCGTCCATTTTCCTTTGTTGTGTCATAAATCATGTCCCTATAAGCAGGTAGGTTGTAGGTTTTTGTTCCTATTGTCTTTGTTTATACATGATTTTGATTATCCGGTTGGTTGTGTTATTGGTAGGGGTGTACAGCCAGTGCACTATTTGTATTCATATTCAGATTCGGGCCTTTAAAAAAAACTTTGGATTCGGATTTGTATTCGGGAAGAAACTGGAAGTGGGCGCACTGACTTAGGCCGAGCTAGTGCTACGCCGAGCTAGCCGGCTAACTTCCGCTTTAGTTCTCGGCTAACTAGAACAGGAATAAAATAATTCAATTGTGTGGCTCTTCTAGACTTTCCAAACGTAATCGGACTGAATGGATCACATTCTGGTAGAGAAACGAGTCATTTCACGGGAGTTGTGACACATTAAAAAAAAAAATCCACCGTTTTATAACCGCTTCTTTTCCCATTATTGTCTATGCGAAAAATGCTAAGTTGTTGAACGGTGACCCAGGAAGTATCGGTGAGCACTTCCTGTCTACTGTAATGCAATGCATGCAAGGAGTTGCTGTTTCTTAGCAATCCTAACGTGAACTAGACACAAATTAAACAGGGTGACTCAGTGCTGCCTGCTGGTGTTACTCGTGTTGTGCTTCTATGGCGGCGCACCGACGTTAAGGTGCATTAGCGCCACCTACTGTGTTGGAGTGTGAACCAGAATCACCTGGTTATGTGCTGTTGCTGATCCAAACGTCTCTTTTTCTCCCGAATAAAATTTTAAATTTCAATAAGAACAAATATAATTTTGATAACCTCACAACCTCAGAACAGACAAAGCTCTGTGGACCCCATGGAATCTCCCCCCTGAGGGGGGCCCGGACCTCAGGTTGGGAACCAATGCCATAGAAGATTTTGTTGCACCCTCCCTCATTTGTTTCTGTTCTTTCTGCTGCTCTCAAACCAGTGTGAACAGTCAACACACACCTTCCTTTGATGATACCTGCACATCCATGAAAACTGAAAAGGAGCCCAAAGTTTACAACCCAGGTGGAATTCTTCTGCTCGCATTCTTCTGATTACCGCTTCACTATTGCATAACTGACACTGTGGCTGCTGTAATACTGCCATAACACAAATGCAAAAGCACCTCTGATCCTGTGCTTCAGGACTGAAATACACCCTCGGTTGTATGCCTCAGTTGAAACCTGTCTTTAATCCGCACAAATATGCAACAGAATTATTATTCTTTTTTTTTGTACAAATCCCTTGCAACACAATAATGTTCTCTCAGGACGGCGCGCATTTATTGCAACAAGAAAGAAAGATTATACGTCATTATAGTCCAAGTCACAATAAAATAATCAGATTATGATGTTGTAAACAGTTTCAGGGAGGTACTCAGTAAACTACAATAACAGTACTGTGTGATGTTGACTTTAGCACCGGTCCACCTCTGACTCTCGCGCCTTTATGATGGATTACAGACCCACACACAACTCCAGCCCCATCAGCATTCACATGGGTATGCCATTTCCCTAATCCAACTTATATAAAAAGGCACAATTTATTATACCTCTCCCCCCTACCTCCCCCCCCTTTTTCTTTCTCTGAGGCTATAATGAGGTACGGAGAAACAGAAAGGATTAGGTTACAAGGAAATTGAAAAGGTGCAAGAGCAGCCAGAGATGTGAGATTACTCTGGTTTATAATACACAGCCTGATGAGGATAACACGTGTGTGTTTAACGCAGTGTGTGAGAGGGCAGCGGCCTGTGGGGAGGCGGAAGGTGGTGATAGACGGAGTGATACCTGCAGGATAAACAGGAATGCTGAGAGGAGGGGGGGGGGGGGGGGGGGGTTGTTGCGGTTTGGTTCTTGGAAAGGTGAGGCAAAGGCACATGTGCGTGTGTATTTATAAATCTGATGATAATGCAGGGCACAGGAACAGGGGCGGGTCTTCCATGGTGACACATGGAAATAGTCAATCACTGTGTAAAGCTCTTTAGTAGTATAGTAGCAGTTTTATTCAATCTTTTACACAAAATTGTTTACAGTTGAGCATCAATCACAGTCAGTCAACCTTCCATAATACCATCATTCCTTCAACTAGTTCATAAATAGATCAAAAAGGTGTAGGCTGAAGCTATATAGCTTATAAATGCCTACCCTTTAATTCAATATTCCATTAAATCCATTAGAGCTCTTCGTGGTTTCAGAGTCATAGAAAGAAACAAGTATCCAATAACTAACAAATGAAGCCAAGAAATGTAACAAATAAATAATTAAACAGTATTACAGTAATCAGAGTAATAGAAAGAAATAAGTATCCAATAATTAACAAGTGTAGCCAAAAAAATAAAATAAATAAATAGTTTAACAGCATTACAGTTGCAATCAACACCCAATTACAGTAATATCTTTACACTGCTATCTTTATTGTAGGCTCTTAATCAACTCTGCACAGCAAACATCCTATAGTGTTCTGTATAGTAAATGTAGAAAATGGTGTATGATTGTTATTGTTCTCAATTTCACCATTTGAGTAATGCTTGTTATTCTGCATACATTGACTGTTACACAAATCACAAAGATGTTATACTTGTACAGAGCTGAGCTCAAACTACTGGGTAAGAGTATAAGATATTGATGTTCAGCTTGAAAATGTATTGTGTTGCTTATTCTGCTTAGACTTCTTATTTGCAAGATAAAGTTGATTATTGATTGACTATCATTTTAACCCTCCTGCTGTCCTCCTGGGTCAAGGAAGGAAGGAAGGAAGTTAGGAAGGAGGGAATGATAAAGGGATAGAAGGAAGGAAGGATAGAGGGAAAGAAGGAAGGATAAAGGGATAGAAGGATGGAAGGAAGGACAAAGGGAAAGAAAGAAGGAAGGAAGGCAGGAAGGACGAAGGGGAAGAAGGAATGAAGGAAGGAAGGACAAAGGGAACGATGGGAGGAAAGAAGGAAGGGAAAAAGGAAGGAAATATAGATGGAGGGAGGGAACAGATTGGGTCAAAAAGAAGGAAGAAGTAAGGATGAAGGGAATGAAGGAAGGGGAGGGAGGCAAAAAGGATTGTGGAAAAAGGAAGGGAAAAGGGAAGGAAAAGAAAGATGGAGGGAGGGAGGGAACAGACCAGGTCAACTGGATCAAAAGAGGAAGGAAGAAGAAGTAAGGACGAAGGGAAGGAAGGAAAGAAAGAAGCAAGAGGAAAAAGGATTGTGGAAAGAAGGAAGGGAGAAAGGAAGGAAGGAAAGAAGGAAGGGTGGAGGATGTGAACAGATTGGGTCAATTTGACCCAGAAGGACAACAGGAGGGTTAATATTGACAAGTGGAAAATGGAAAGGTCACAGGCATCTTCTTTACAAGGTGAAATATCCAATGTGGCCAATAAAAGCAAGTTGAATAACTGAATTCACTGTTGCTACCCCCTGTGCCTCCCACCAGAAAATACTCTGGACCCGCCCCTGCACAGGAAGAGAAGAGGGATGGAGCTTTCATTGTTTATTACACTTAATAAACTTACGCTGATGGTCTCATTTGGGGTTCAAGTAAATTATCCTAGCCCCTTGTAAACCCGACCATTAGCCCCAACCACCGCCGCGCCGCCACCGGTTTGTTTCTTCGGGGAAATTTAGAGCTGAATGGAAAATAAATTAATACAGACCCCAGAGAGGATGTGTGCATGCAGATGATATGTTTGTGTTTGTGATTATGTTTGTAATAGGTGCGCATTTGTATGAATAACTCAGTAATGATGTACACCGTGTAAGTGTTTGTCTCGTCTTTGTTTCCGTTTCTATGTGATGGCCTGTGTGTGTGTGTGTACAGGAAAGTGACAGCAGGAGGTCTTTTCAGCTGTGTTCCTGCTGTGAATCCTGGCAATCCTGGATTTCCTCTCAAATTTAATTACCATCTTGCAATTACATGTTATGGTATAAAATAATAATAATAATAATACTAAGAAGAAAAAAATGAATATATAAATAAATAAATAGTGTGTGCATCTCTGGTACATGAATTGAAGGGCAATGAGAACATAGTGTGCAATGAAACATACTGATTAATTCTGATTTTCCTATTGTCATTAGCCCTCACATAATGTATTCTGCGTGCAATGTCACTGGAGACCTCTAACCAGCATGTGACAATAATAAGTATGCACCACGTATATGTCACAACTTCAGAGCTTCCACTGAGCCAGAAAACCTGAGGTGAGGAGAGAGATGTGCACATATCTGTTGGGGGGAAATTACACATTCATGTCTTAGGAGTCTATTCTATATAACTGTATCCATGGAGTCATATGAACACATCCATAACCCTCGCATGATCAGACTGCATCATGCGCCGCTAAATATTTAGTAGGAATCTGGGGTCTAATGAACAAGCAGGAGGTCTTATCAAGAATCAGCAGCCAACACAAAAGGCAATGATGCCTCATTAGGGATATGTGATGATGACCATTAAAACCATGAGGCAAGACCTTTAGAACAAAGACAAAACCAGCTGCATGAAATAAAAGGAGTTGCTGCTGCTACTTTTGTTGAATGTATTACTTGATATTCACAAAACACACCCTGGGCTATAGTGATACATATATATGCTGCTCCTATTTATCAAACTGGGAATAGCATATCTGGGTCAAATGAAAACCTGGTTTGTGTGATGCCAACCAAGGCTGGTGAAAGATTATTTGATAGTTTAAGTGTCATATAATCCAGTTGAATGGAGGCAGACCTCTGAGGTTCAATTCCCACTAAGCCTTGTGCTAAAACTTGCTGAAGAGATGGTACTGTAAGGTAGATATCATCATTTCCACCTTAGGAAAGACCTTTGTTAAATGGCCGATATTAAAGGTCCCATATTGTATGAAAGTAGATCTCTGTGTGTATTGATTGTAAAGCAGCTCTGGTTCTATATTAATACTGTGAAAGTATCAAAGCCTCAGTCACAGCCTGCACACAGCCTGTATTCAGAAACCAAGCCTCCGAATCAGCAGTCTGGACTTCCTGTCACTTTGTGATGTCACAACAAATCAAACATGTTCCGTATAGTGTGTACCAGAGCCACACAAAGTCAAACATACAAATATAAAAATAAACGGTCAGAGATATTTTGGACATTACCACGGCACTGCTCGACCGTTTATTCTTGTAAAGAAATCATCACAACAAGGAAAAAGTGTTTGTTTCTAAGATAGTAATGTCTTTCCAGGACGTTCCAGAGTTGGGCTATCTGAGGTGAGTGGCTACATGCAAAAACACAAAGTTTATACTGTTTATACTGTACACTATATGAGTTCAGTGGTGTCTCTTAGGATTCCAGTCATGTACCATAGATATTTGATTGTTTTTTGAGTGTTTGTTGTGGTTGAAAGAATTGCCCCCATAGGTTAGCGTTGTGGCTATCCCTAGTATGGTGTAACTCTAGTTTGCCTGCATCAATTTTAGTCACGTTTTTTGCTCCCCCCAACACTGGGTGACCAGGACAACGATTTAAGCTGCATTCACACCAGACCTTTTATTTTTGTCGCTGTCGCTCGTGTCGCTCCAAAAAAATCACTCCGTTGCTCAGCTGCATTCACTCGTCAATTTGGCACAGACTCGCATTTTCGCTTTGATGACGTCATGCCCACTGCCATGTGTCTCTGTTTACACCAGCACCACAGGGATTACGGCAGCCAATCAGCACTGAGTGACGAGCGACTGTCGGCCGGAGAGTTGGGATTTCTCATCTTGAGCGACGGAGCGATTTTATCCACATATGCTGCTGACATATAGTGCTCTGGGATATGTATCTATCGATAATTGAATGGACAATTATAAATCTTAAAGAAAGGGTTTCAGTTATGCAATCCATGTTTTAGTAAAAAAAAAAGAAAAAAAAAATCAATTGGTTGTCATACCCACTTAGTAACATCATACACCAATAATGTTTGCCTTTTTGTATTCAAAAGACAAAAAAAAGTCACATAGGTAAGGTGAGCTACTTTATATTCTCACTTCCTCAATTTTTCATTAGAAAATGAATTTCTGTTCATTTTAATGGTGCAAGTTATATCCTAACACATTTCCCCTGTTCTATATAACTATGTATAAATTATGCACTAACAATCAGGTGGGACACATACGATGTCTAGTTCACAGCTCTCTGTGGCTATAATGTACAGACTGCAGAAGATGACACAAATTATCCTCACTAATCTCATAATGTGGGTTGAAAAAGTAATAATGATAATTTTCTTCAGAGGTCAAAGACACAAATCAGAAGTCGTTCCCATGAAAGCGTCGAGACTGAATGTTCTGTAATTTCTGTCTCCTTATTAATCTATACAGTATGTGCTGTTTTTTGTTCCACTCTATTTCCTCTATTCCATTTTTACCAGGATTGTTAACAATCATTGTTGTGTTTTGTGAGAATATGAATTGCAGCCCCTGTAATTTTGATATTGCACTTGGCCATTTTTAACCTTTCACAATATATTGATTAACTGTTCAGCCCCAAACAGACGTTAACATAATTCTGCACAGCACAGATTAGTATGTCATAGACCCATTTACACCTGTCTGTAAAGCCAGGCTGGATCATAAACACTATCTGCCTCCTTCCTCCTCTTGGTTCTGTTCTCTGATTCTTGCCTGCAATGGGAAACTTAAACCAATCACAGGTCGATTCACGCAGAAAAAAAGAAAACAAAAACATTCAGGTGACACGATACCTATCTCTAAAACGCATTATAAGTCGTTATATCACTGTATAACTATAGTTATAAACACTCATAAATGATCATAATGCTTTATAACAATAATCATAACACACTATAAAGCATTTTATCATGACTTATAAGGTCAGGTATTATAATAGGTTATGATTGTTAGTAACTCGTTGACAATGCCCACATCGATAATGCATTATAAATATAGTTATAATGTGTTATAAACGTGTATAACTATTATTATAAACTCATAAATTAGCATAAGGCTTTATAACAATAAGCATAACACATTATAGAGCATTATAACTCTATTATATTACTTGACCTCATAAGCCATTATAAAATGCTCTATGATGTGTTATGCTTATTGTTATATAGCCTTATGATAATTTATGAGTCTTTATAATGATAGTTATACACATTTTTAAGCCAATTGTTACACATTATAAACTATATTTATAATGCATTATCGATGTGGGCATTTTCAGCAAGTTACTAACATTTAAGTTGACCTTATAAGTGATAAAATGCTTTTTAGTATGTTATGACTATTATGATCATTTATGAGTGTTCATGACTACAGTTATACAGTGCTATAAATGCATTATAACTCATTATAACTATGGCTGTAATGTGTTATAGAGATAGGCTTCAAATAAAGTGTTACCAAACATTCTTATTGGCTTTTCTATAAATGAACATGAGTGTGTACGTCCGTCCCATCACTGCTGAGATGGCAAGGACATGCTGTTCTTCTCCAGGTTGCAATCTGTTCATTGTATTGTCCTGTATATATTGTGGTGGTTGGTTGTGTAGGTAGATTTACCATTAAATGAGGTGGTGGGTGGTCATATGGAATGCTGATAAGAATTTAGCCTTCTGCTAAATATATGCGGATGAAGCACATGTATATAAAAAGGGGGAGGTGATTATCAAATCCTGCCTTGTTTTTCTTTCCTCATCCAGACTTATTCTTGTTCCAGCTTCCACACTGATGTTATACACAGATAAAAATAGGGGTACAGAAGGGGGACATTTCTGTACTTAAAGGTACAGTTCTGTCCTACTGTAGCCTATAGGGCCAATTATTGTATTCTAGAGTACCTATGTGTACCTTTTGGGGGTAGAAAAGGCACATAAATGTTCCAGAATGGCAAAAGGTACATATATGTGTAGCTGAACTAACATAACAAAGCAGAAAGTAAAGGCTGGTGGAGTACAGCTCTCCAACCTCCAGTAAGCATGCAAAATTTAATTAGTGTGATGACTCCCTTAAGTATCATCACAGTATCCCTCCATGTCCATGTCCTTCTGCTGTGCACTTAATGCAACAGAGCCGTATTATCCTGGCACTGAGTCCACTCTTAACCTCAGCTGAGTTCTCAATGTCAAACTGAGGCAGCAGCAGTGATTCATGACATTATTAAACATCTATAAAATCACAGAAAACGATATGCTGTGTGTGTACTGCTTGCAAACACAGCACACACTGCAGTTGTTATTTACAATAAAGCGTCTCTCAGTAGCTCTGAAAAGCCTCGGCGGGGTTGTATCTGGCAGATAGTGGGGAGATGTATGAAGAAGCTGTGTGTACATCCTGAGGTGAGAGGGGAGAAATCCTCTGGGGATGTGAGGAAAAGTGTAATTCACAGTATTGGTGTTGGATCACATGTGTTAAAGGAAGGTGTTGTGCTGGTATTAACCTTTGTGATGCCGGTGCAGTAGGATAGATCATGCACTGATGTCCCATTTATCTATATATTCTGCTTTATTCTTAATTAGAAGCACAGAGACCCAGAGACCTGCAGGCAGCAGCCTGAGGCGGGCTCGGTCGGGCTCGGTCGGGCTCGGTCTGTGCCTGTACTTCAGGGACTTAATAATATTAAGTCCCCTGTTTATCATTTGATTCTGTGTTCTGTTCTTTTTTTGTTGTATTTAATCAAGGCCTGTACATGAATAAATTTGGTTAGTTGTTAGAGCCTCTTGTGTGTAGTGTATAAATATGGAATGTTAATGCTTTATACAGGCACATCTCAATAAATTAGAATATTATGGAAAAGATTATTTATTTCAGTAGTTAGCTCTAATAGTGAAACTCCTATTATATCAATCCATTACACAAAGACTGAAATATGTCATGTCTTTATTAATTTCTTTTAAAGATGACCTATGCAGGATTTTTAGCTTAACTATGCTACATGTTTAGCTCAATTAAACAGTAATTTTGATGGTTAAATGGGAGAATGGAGGCTCTCTGCCTTCCACCTAGCGTCTCTTGGCTGAAAACCAACCTTATAAGATCAGAGCCTCTGACCCGGTGTCCGAGCTCTCGTCTCGGTGGCAGCGCGACACCAACGCGCCCAATAACCCATAATCTCTTGTTTATGACAGGTATGACTACACAAATATACACTTTGTAATGCACGTTATCCACCGCTCCATGGATTGCTTTCTCTCCGGCTTCATTGAAAACAAAGTGCACATGGCCAGGTGGAGAGTTAGTAAATCAGAGGAAAAGCAACTGGACTATGGATTATGGCCTACATTTAATTAAGACCCAAACTTCAGTATCTCAAAATTGTGAAAAAGTTCACTATTGTAACCTAATGACACTCTGAATTGCTAATTAACTCCCAACACCTGCAAATGTTTCCTGAGCCTGCTTCAGAAGCTCCACTCTCATGGAGGAGACTGCTGACCTCCATTATTCTACTTTATTGAGGTGTGCCTGTGATTCCCTCTGTATCTTTACAGTGGGGACTTGTGTGATCATGCACTGTACACAATTCAGTGATGAGCTGGTAAAAGGTGGAAGGCGAGGTGGTTTGTTTTATATTCCAAAAAGTTATCAGGGCGACACACACTGGTCAACCCACACCCATTATTTGAAATATAACATAATAATGTGCATTGAGTCATGTGATGACACCTGTTTCTCACTTAAAGCTGGGGTAGGCAGTATTCCTTTTGAAAACAAGTCCACAGCTCCCGGTATCTTTGACCAATCAAATCTATTCTGGTCTGGGGGTTCCTGATTGGTTGAAGGGCCGTCCCCTCAACCAATCAAGAACGTCCAGACCAAAAATAGATTTGATTGAACAAATATACTGAGGAACTATGTCTGGTCGCTTTTCATCTGTTTTGCTAACCCTCCTCCCGGCCATGTGCATTTTGTTTACAACAAGGCTGGCCAGAAATCAATCAATAGAGCAGTCGATGGCGTTATGTTATGACGTGTAATATGTGTGTAGTTTAATCTGTCATAAACAAGAGATTACGTGTTATGGCGCATGTTTTATGTCAAGACAACTGGGACACCGGGGCAGCGGCCCCAATCTTGCAAGGTTGGTTTTCAGCCAAGAGACGCAAAGTGACAGGCACGTGGAAGGAAGACAGCCTTCTCCCTGCAACAAGTTAAGCCATTTATTAAACCATCACAATTACTCGAAAGCAGTTTAATTAAGGTAAAAAATGTAGCATAGTTAAGCTACAAATCCTGCATAGTTCCTCTTTAAAAAGAAAAGTTAATATGTTGTTTTTAAAACAATTCCTGCCTACACCAGCTTTAACCAGCCAATCATATACAGTACCAGAAAGTTTTAAAGTAAAATCAATTTTTCCATCATCACTAAGCAGTTGTTGAAATTAATTTATTTATTATTTTATCTTATGTGCTGTTTGCTCTGTGTAACCGTGGTTTAGTCAAGGTTCAAGGTATCTTTATTTTCCAGAGGGACAATTTGATTGACAGCCAGCAGTAATAAATACACATGAACAAAAACAAATAGAAACAACAAATACAAAAAAAACATTTTCATATGTCTGAGAGCCTAGGCTGATGACAGCAGGAATAACTGACCTTTTGAACCTCTGGGTTCTGCACAGTGGCAGATTGTATGTGTGCTCTGATGGCAGCAACCTGAACCCCAGCACAATGGATGGATGGATAGATCAGCCAAGACTGCTTGTGCCTTCTTCAAAGCCCTGACCCTATACAGGTCATGGAGATCATGACTACAGGGATTTAAATCAAATCTGAAGGGACTGTTGGCCTCCACACACACACGCACACACACATACACACACCACATACTCTTCATTGTTGGATCAGGAGGTGAAAGAGGAGGAGGATGATAACTGTTCAAAACTTTCTCTTCTCTTCTCAACTGCATTAAGGAGAAAAGTATTCCTGCTGCTTCCCATCCCATAAAAACACGTGGGCTAGAGTTCTCCAGTCAAGGTGGCTTAGATCAAGGTCTGATAATGAAAAGTCATTTAGCGTGGGTTTTGTTTAGTGACATCCGCTCCACATGCACACTGCTGTTTCTCTCATCGGCCCTGCCTGTGCGTTTCTGCTTGGCTCTGGAAACTTAGTCTTCCTCCCTAAACAGCTAAACAGGTTGTTGTATAAAATAACATACGCATAGGTCTTATGTTTAGCTCTTCTGCATGTCCTATTTTATTGACCCAACCTTGTCCCAAAGCGGAATTTTACACTCTTTATACCAAACTCCCCCAGATCTGCTGAACCAATGTCCAATGGGCTCTAGTCTGGAAGACAGTCTCAATTCACTTTTCTAGCCCCAAACTGTTATAAATATCAAACCCACATGGATTTGTAATTGTATGTGGCATGGTGGGTCAGTGATTTGCACTGTCACCTTTCAGCAAGAAAGGATTCTGGATTTGATTCCCTACACTGGGGGCTTTCGCTTTGGGTGGAGTTTGCATGTTCCCCCCCCTATCCAGTTGTGCCCTGCCCTCACCTCACATTAAGTCAGTTATGATGTTCATGTAGTGTATTATCCACCTGAACTTTTTTGCTTTAATACCTTGAATTATCTTTGTTTCTTAGCCTAAAAGTTAAGGGATAGGTCACTATTTGGATAAGAACTTCATTTGTGATAAGTTACAGTTTATAAATAATAATAAATATAAATAAATGGAGATCATACAAGAGAGAAAGGCACACACATACATTTACAGCAAGATAAGTGTCTAGTAGTAGTGTGGAATGTACCCTGAGAAATGTGTTTCTTGTCATCTACCCATCTCTGTGGGTCATAGTTTTTGGGGATACTTGACACTGTATCTATGTTTAAGTTAGCCTGGTCAAGAGGTTAAATGTCAGAAGGCATAGGTTAGATTCTGTTTTTAGATCCTGTCTTTGTCAAGACTAGGGTTATATCCTTCTGTGGAAAAAAGGTGGAGAATTAGAAAACGTATATAAGGTTAGAGCTTTAGGCCAAGAGAGAGAGATCTCATATTGGCACCAGAGATGCTCCACGATTTGGCATTTTTAGACACTCTTATTTTTCTTGTAATAAACTCATTTTTCGAATGCAAGTGAAGACCTGTCGGTGGTGATCCCTTCTTTTCATCAACACATCAATATACCAGATTCATTTTCTCCTGATCTGTCCATCTGAAATTTGTCATTTCTGTGTTAAAATGGTCAGAAGAGATGTGGCTTGTGAAAAATGACTCCACTATTTAAATAAGTGACTACGCGGTGAGAAAATTGACTCTAATATGTGTTCACATTCACTTCTCCCATTGGATTCAATAGATTCAAGACCTGTTCACCAAAAGGGGCAGGGTAGTGGAGAAACCCATTTGACACAGATACCGGAAACTGACTCGTGGGGCATCTTGTTTCCATTGGGCAAACTGTTCTTTGGGCAAAAGGGGATTTTTTTTTGTTGCATTATCAAAAGCAGCCACTGGGGGCGAACTGGCAGTACATCCAGTACATCCATTCAGTTTAATGAATTAATCCATACTGTGACAGTGAGCAGAGTTGGAGAATAGGCAACAGAGGGCAGATACACTACTTTCTAATTCCACACCACAGATTTGAAAACGTCAAGTCCTCAGAACCAACTGACACCACTCAAGGCAGTTTATCAGATTTGACTCCCTCCCTCTGGCGCTACAAAGGGATTCATACAACTTTTTTTTTTCCCTTTTTTTGCATATGCAGAATAACTTCCCAACAAACTGTAAACAAACTTTGATGTAAAATCACATGAATTCCCTGTGAAGAGGTCAGCGCTCTTCAAATAAAGTGTTGGTTGGATCATGGAGCCGCCCACACCTCTCCAACAGTGGAGGCTGGGTGAAACCTTCCAACAGCAACAATGAAACAAATGCAACCAATTCATGGAGCAAACGCCAAGAAAGTGTTCACATAATGTCATACTCAGACATGTGCATTAATGCCTTGAAAGAGATATCTGAGAGTCTGCCTTTTTATCTCCATGTGAGCGATTATTGTGTCACTCTGTATGACAGCACACTTTCATCTCAGTTTTGACTGTGACTCCTTAGAAATGTACAAAAACATTACATGTTGTTGCATTTTTGTACTTTAATGGTGGAATCATCTCCATTTGTGTTATTTAATTATTTGGGCAACATAATGTTTTAATTGCTAGCCCTATCACATCACAGAAAAAAGCTTCTGCGATCTGTCTGTAGAATGTAAATAAAGGTGGATACTGGTTTCCCCTGTGGCATCACCAATTGGTTTAGATTCTGAGATACTCCTTTTCCACCGAGCTGGTTTCAGTGCCAGTTCGAAGCCAGAGCCTGATTTAGCTGCAGGTACTTTACATATACATATATATAGTGGACTCTGTCCCTACAATGCAGTGTTAAAAGTAGTTTACAACCAATGGTCACCCAGCAATATACGGTGTACCAGGGCCTTTATTTACTCAACTGGCTTTATTAGGGTTAAAGCAACATTGCAGAGTTTATTGGCCTTAAAATAATGTTTCCAGACTCATTGCAATGGTAGAAAAATGGTTAATATGATGAATGGTGCCGCCCATTGGAAACCATTGGAAATTAGGCAAATTTAAATTGCTTGTGAGGAAAATTTAAATTAACTTATCTATCAGAAAAATGGTGTCCGTGATAGAAGACAGACGTGGCTAAAGAGCGAATGAACAGTCATTTACACGACAGTCCCGAAAAGTGGTGAAAAATCATTGTTTTGGTACGTCACAATAGCTAGCTAGCTAATGACGCTAGCAGTAGCTAACGCTTAATCTCTGCTTATCTCCCATTTCTCCTTGTAAAACTTCACAAAGTTCAAAAGACATAATGGTAACGTTATGTTAGAGTACACATTTTAACTATATTGAAAAATTTAAACATGCTGTTTACCCAGCTCAATTCATGCGGTTTCATCTCAGGGTTGTCAAGAGTGTTGCATAACTCGTGACATGGGGATAAGCCCTCTGATTGGTGTATCAGTGGACCAATCAGAAGGCCAACAAAGGGTGAACTGAATACTGGCTTACAATTGAGGAAATACGGTAGGCTAGGCCTATTCCATAATGCACTGCAGTCTTGCATCGCATGATGGTGGTCCATGTGGCACATTTTAATTATGCAACAGTTTCTTTTCCCTTTTATGAGATCACTTTATTGTCCTCTATACAGTGAGCAGGGAGTAGTGGATGTGTGAGTGATTTCGGACACAGCCAAGTTCATCATCCATCCTTCCTCCACAGTCCAGAGACATGCAGTGACATAATTTGACTATTAATTACCCACAGGTATGAAGGTGAACAGGAACGTCTGATTGATGGTTGTTAGACTGCCGTCCTGTCCTCACCTGTGAGCTGCTATCAGCTCCACCCCCATGACCTCAGCAGGACAAGCAGTCTGGCTAATGAATGTATGAAAGAACAATTTCTTTGTCAGGCTACTTTTTTTGAAATATCCTCTTCTCATCCAAAGTAGAAACAATGCATCTTTAATAGTGCAGAGATTAAACAGAAGGAGTCGAAGATAGATGGTACATTCTGTCCACGGCGCTCCTTTCATTTCCATGCTCCTTTCATTTGGGCTTCCTCTCTTGTTGTTTCAGACAGTGGTCTGAGCCAATGGAAGCCTGTGAAGCAAAGATGAAAAGTAAACAGCAGCGCTCATCAGAGCTCGACTTAATCGCCTCATCTTCCTATCTCCTCACTTCTCATTTCTAAAGACCCCTGGGAAGAACTGTCACATATTTCTGTCAGCGGGAGGAATTCAAGTGGCCAGAGGGAAAAAAAAGAAAAAGATAAAAAGGAAAGCTGAAGAAAACTACTAACACACACATAGGCTACACAGTTGGTGTTTTGAAAGGTGTTTAAATTTGACTTTCTATCTGCTTCATTATGAAACAATGAATGAGACCTCACACAGGCAGTGAAACAACCTTGAATGATACTTTAAACTCAAAGTCAGGAGGGAGGATTGCATTCACTTCACTCAGGTTACAGGACACAGAGCAGCAAGACTGAGTACGAGAGACATTCTAAACACCATGTATAATTCATTGTCCGCCTTGTGCTACTGTATTCCTCCAATAGGATCCAGGAAACAAACTGGCACAGATCACAGTGTGAGGGCTCCTGCTTTGTCTGTGGTCAGACTGTGAGGGGGTAGAATTATCTCAAACACATCTGACCAGATCAGGCCTCAAGGTGAGTTCACTGGGTGTAGTAAACACATGTAAACACACACACACAGTGGATAAAACACACAGTTATATCCAACATAATAATCCACGCTCAGAGGTCCACTGCACTTTGTTACTTCCTGTTCCATCTAATTCTCTGAAGACGGAGGGAAGTGAGATTTGAAAGCTGGTGAGTGGATGATTCTGTCCAATATTATTGCACATTTGTTTCTCTTTTTAGTGTTAGTGTTAGGTCTATTTGTGATTTTAAAGGTACATTGTGTAGGAATTACTCCCATCTAGCATTGCGGTTGTATATCACAAGCAACTCAATCGTATTTTTCATGCTGCATTCACGTGAAATTGGGCAGACGGCAGACGGACGACAGCCGCTGCACGTAACGGCATAACACACAAGCCTCTATGTAAACAAGTGGTCCGTCAGCACGAGGCAAAACAATACACGTGACAATATGTTGTCATGGCGATGTGGTATTGTTTACCTGACCCACGTTTTACCGGCTTTCTCTGGACTTCTGTGACTAAAATGACATCTGGTTTGTTACTGACGGCCGTCTGCCCGACTGCAGGTGAATGCAGCATCAGTGTAACGCTCCATTCCTCCTCACTGCGTTACCGCGGTGACTTTTCACAGACGCCACCTGGACCTGAGCCGACAGCTCCGGTGTCTCCGCTGAGTTTCCGTGGTTTCCTACCGTCACGCTGCCACTGAAGGTAAAAACATGGTGACACCACATGGCAGCAGCACCGAGCTTACCCGCTCCATGTAGATATGAATGATATGAACGGCTCATTCAGAGCTGAAAGGAAAACTTCAGTTTGTTGATGGGGGGGATTACTGATTAATGAAAAACAGACTTTTGGACGAAATAATCGATTTTCATGAATAGATAACAGGAGAAGTTACAGTACACAATGTCCATTTAAGAACAAAAACTATCACAGTGTGCTTGTACATCTCCTCTTGCAGATCCTCTCTGGAGCTCCAACAAGAACATGTTGGCGAGCCAATCAAAAAAGGGGAGAGCCTAACAAGGCTCTCTGTATTTTATTCATTATATTTTAGGACAGTAAGTGTATAATCCTAAATGTTGCCATGTTTGTTATTCTAGCTTTACTCACCCTGACGCCTATTTCAGCCTCAATTGTAAATAAATCATTTCTGTCCGACTGTAGAACGTGGTGTTGATGGACATCCCTGGGATTGGGAGAAAGAGGGGGGGTCAATGTTTTTTCTTTTTTTTTTTAGCAGTAGCAGGTCCTGAGAAAATTTAATAAAAATACACAATAGACCAAACAGAAGGCAAACACTGTTTTTTTTAGCCAGCTTGTAAAATAGTGAAGCATTTGGCCGCTGAAGAGAAACATCTTCTCCCCGGGCGCTGATAGAGACAGGACCTAAAAACAGATGATATTATACGTCCAGTGATAGGAAACACAACATTGCTGTGTCACAACTTATCACAACTCGAAAGGTGAAGATGTCAGTGTTGTGTTCAACAGTCAGGTCAACAAAAATAATATAAAGGGACTCAGACCCAGTCTAAACAGTCTAAACATGTGCAGTTTACCGGTAGTTTGTTTTGGTTTTCTTGCTGAACTGACTCATACAGCATTTGTTGAAGACTATTTCAGGCTCATACACACTCGTTCTTCTTGTTCACCTGTTGTATCCTCGGCAGCAGGAAAGTGTGTGTAGGATGGAGTCCAACGTTGTAGTGTGTGTGTTCATTGAAATGAAAGAACCTTGTGACTCATTGATGTGCTCTAGTGTAGTTTAGTAGAAACAATAAAGCTTTTTGACAGATGAATAATAGATCACGCATTCATTGGATTTGTTGACAATAAGATACATAATTCATATTACCTGCAGTCTATTGTCTTTTAACCAGGTCTTAATTCTTATTGAAAAATGAATGTATTGTATTGGATGATAAAGATAGGGATGGAGATCTTATTCTGGAGCATTTCTTTGCTGAATTGCTTGAAATCCTCTTCACACTCTGATTGCAACCAAGTACAAGGCTATTTCACAAAAATGAAAAAAGTCAGTAACCTGTAGAACGGACAATCCTGTAAAAACCCCATCCAATCATCTTGAAGTCAATTGGTTTGTGATGCGTCAATCAAACTGCCGTTTCTGTCCTTTAAATACACACAACTATTATTATTCAATAGCGTGGTGAATGTGCAGGTCACAACTTGTCCACCAGAGCGTTTTGGAGTTGTTGGATTGTGTATTGGATGAGTCTGATGAGGGAAACCAAGAAATCCCATTAGCCTCTGTAGCGTAGCTCTGAGCAGCTCGCGGCTCTGCTCCGCCGTTCTTAAAATAGCTTGCACCGACAAATAAAGGTAACGACCTACTGCTGTGACTATAGGGATTATGGCAATGGGCCAATTTGCCAAAATGTTGAAGTATCCCTTTAACCGAAGGGAGTGAAAGTGAAAACATATGAAGATGTTCAAGTGAATTGTGTGTTTATATTATTTGGCTCTTTGTGACAACCAAATAAGTCACAGGTGAATCCTGCTTCATGTTAAATGCACTGTTAGACTCTGTTAGAATAAAGGGCAGCTCCTAATAGTACTGTGGGGATACTATAGAACATTAACAGCCTGCCACATGCTTCAAAACAGAATGAATACAGAATGTACAATGACTTCCTGCTTGATTAAAACTAATGGTTGAACACATTTAAGGTTAGTGGGGAGCAGTGGAGGACCGGAGGCAGCTACCATGCTAGAATTAAAATGTTAAAACATGGTTTTATAACGAAAGACATTTAGCTCAACGTGAAGCTGAAGTGTTAAATGACTCATTAGACTAACTTTCAAAACTCTCAACTCAGAGGAAAGTTACATCACATGGTCACTTTACCAGGTGCATGAGTGAAGAGAGCTGTATATGTGGCTCATATCTCATTGGTTATGTAACCTGGATGTACACCAATCAGGCATTACATTATGAACATTGAAAGGTGAAGTGAATAACACTTCATCATGGTCACCTGTTAGTGGATGGGATACATTAGGCAGCAGGTGAACTCAAAGTTGATGTTAGAAGCAGGAACAATGGGCAGCATAAGGATCTGGTCCAGTTCACCAAGGAGGACTGGGTCTCATGTGAACAGCTGCAGCTCTTGTGGGCTGTTCCCAGGTCTGCAGTGGTCAGGATCTATCAAAGAAGGAAGAGTGGTGAAGCGGTCACATGGGGAGAGAAGGCTGACCCGTGTGCTCCATCCAACTGACCAGCTACTGCTGCTCAGACTGCTGAACAAGTTCATGCTGCTTCTGATAGAAAACTGTCACAACACACAGTGCAGAGCAGTTTGTTGTGGATTTGCCTACACAATATTATGCAGATCAGAATGTTATGTAAATATGAGAAGCTGGAATTTCTATCACACGTTATAATATTGGGAGGTACTGTTTTGATTTATTCTAAGGGGTCTGCTCTGATTTTGTAATGACATAATCATCTCATATGATCGGGGAGACAGAAGTCTGAGTCTTTTTTTTTTTTTTTTTAACAAAGTTTCTCTTAGTCAATTAGTTTTTTTTTTCCAATACAAATTATCTATGAGTGCATTTAGAAAGGGAAACAACCATTCACTTGTATGTAAGTATATGAAACTGGGCTCTGAAAGAGTTAAATGACTACATGTAAAGTGAAAGACTCAGCTCTGCAGCTTCACTAAAGTTTAGCTCATTGTTTTGTTCTAATGGGCCACAGACTCAGCCTAAAATGCACAATATCTGCGTGTTTCCAGGTAATCCATTAATCCATCCACCTGCAGAATCCAAATCTGGCAATAATCCTGTTTTTTTAGTCTTCTTTGTTTTCTAGTCATTAAATGAAAAGACAAACCCATATAATAAAGCGATCCTGAGAACATGTATTACAGCAGAGGAGCAGCTCCACTGCACCTGAGGCTCAGAGCACATAGTGAGATGTAGGCTACCTGGGCTTTGGAGACCTCACAGCACAAAACACAGTCATAAGAATAAAGCACAAGAGACAACTGGGTTGATTTGCAGTATAGTGCATCAACAGACATGAGAAAAAAAGACACATTCTGTATGTGCCGATAAATATGTAACATGTTTCTTCATGACAGTGAACACACATTTTTTTGTTTAGAGTCAGTCTCACACACACCACCCAGCTGTCAGAAATACTCAGGAGTCTAATTTGTAATAAATCACAGCTGACAAATGCACTGTTTCCTCAAATTGAATTTTTTTACAGTCATATGTTTATTGTATTATATATAATACATCTCACTTTAGATCACTGCTCCCTGTCACAGCACCTGACAACTACAGTACACACACATGTATTTCATTCTAGTTGTGCAAGTATGATCCTCTGAACAATGTCACAGCGAGGCCAGATAGGACTAATACGCTTCCATACATACACTGATATTTAAAAAAACAAAACAAAACAAAAAACACCATATCCCTCTATGTTGAACTATAAAAATACATTTCAGATAAGTTGTTGTATAATGCAATAACTGCCACCGTTGCTCAAAGGACCTGAAGGTGAGATCGTGCTCTTTTCTTCACCTTTGTGCCGTCGGTGTGTTGTCTCAGCAAGATTCCACTCCGATTGGTCCGTGGGGGGGCGGCGACAAGGGTCGCTGACCTTTCACCTGTGGTTTGGTCAAGACTGCTGCCCGGCTGGATACAAACAGCAGGGTGTTGTGATGGGAGAGGAGACTCATACGTGGATTAAAACAGTAGGGCGAGAGTGCAGTTGCAAGTAGTGGGCCAAGGTTTAATGTGAGGTAAAAACAGAGGGAGGAAATAAAATAATGAAAAAAAAACGAGGCACAGAGGCGTGTTAATAAAAATAAAATAATAAAAGTGAAAGAGGAAAACAGAAACAGACACTGTAAATTTCCATCCTACGTTTGCAAAAACACCATTTTAGTGTTAGTTGTTTTTACAGCCTATTTTATCACCGATGTAATTCTTTTGTCATGACGTGACTTCCTATTTTCCCTTGGCAGAGCACATTCCTGGTCAATGTGTCACTCTCTTCTCCTATATCACACACACACAGGCTCTGTGTGTAGGATCTGTGTTATGTTGCAGAGGTTATCTTATCTAACGCACAAGCGGTCAAGTCAGGTAGCTAAGCGTTCATCGCTCATTTAAGTCCTGTAGCTCATTAATCAGGACTGTTTTTTTTTGGCACTAAGACACAATGTCAGTTTGTTGACTTCGGCTCAGTTTGTGGTTGATGACGAACACGCCGAACCAGACAGAAATAAATAGACAGGGTGTTGTTTTTGCATGTTAATGAGGCCTGAGCATACGTGAAGTGCAAAGTGTCCTCTCGGCTCAAGTGTTTGTGTGTGGTTCTTCTGTCTGTGTGTAAGTATACACTACAGTGCGGTGCTGGAGGAGGCAGCATGAGAGACGAGCCACAAGCTGTGTTTCCATTACAGATTTTCTTAATATAAAAGCGATATTTCTGAAATTTCGAAAAAAAATTGCTATTTGCGGGTGTTTCCATTGAAAGGTGTTTGGGGAATGAGCCATAATCTAGTCCCATAATTATCGCCCCGCAAGACTTCACTTTGAGGAAGCGTCTTAAAGCCCCAGTGTGTAACTTATTTGGCTTTTTATTAGCAAAAATCAAATATGTCTTTCATAAATACGTATTTCACTGAAGTGGAATCACACCCACATACAAATGAAAGCTTTCTGGAACCTTAGAATGAGTTGTTACAAGTCGTTACAAATACATAAGTGGGCGACGCACCGAACTGAGGCGGCCATGTTGCATTCAGGTGCAGTCAGGCAGATGGCCCTTGGCAAACCAACCGGATGTCATTTTACTCCACGAGAGAAAGACGTGGGTCAGGTAAACAATACCACATCACCATGACAACATATTGTCACGCCTGTATTGTTTTGCCTTGTGCTGGCGGACCACTTGTTTACATAGACGCTTGTTTATCCTGTTACATGCAGCGTCTGTTGTCTGTCTGACGTCTGCCCAATTTCACGTGAATGCAACAGCAAGAATACGTTCCGATATGCAACCGCACCGCTAGATGGGGGGAATTCCTACATATTATACCTTTAAGTTTCCATGGTGACGGTACAGCGATCTCAGCTGCTGCTGTTATTGTTTTTAACAAAGACGAAAACAACGCTTGATTGCTGAAAGGCAAAGCCCGTGTGGCGCTGGCCGTGGCCACAAATAAGAGACACTAGTGTTGATGACCAATATATGGTGGTTGTGTCCACACACACGGTTTATGTGACTAGAGGGGACATTTCAGTGCAGGAGGGAGTGGAGCGTGGATGCGAGCCAATCTCCTTCAACCATGCATGGAAAAGGGGAATGATAGGAAAGGTTTTTCTAACTTATTGAGAAACAATGCCCAGGTCAGCAATGCGATGCCAAAAAAACATGTGGTTCATTTGTCCCCACTAGTCACATAAACCAACACAGCTGTGGACACACACAACTCCGGTGACGCTGGTGACGTGTAAATGCGAAAAAAGTGTTTCCATATCACATTTGCAATACACTTTTATATCGATACGTCTGAAAAACCACCTCAAAACCTTTCAGCGATATTTGAGAGTTTTTTCCGAAATGTAGGTGTCTCCATTACCGTTTTTTTTATTTCGATATTTAGATTTTGCGCTTTTCTAGGGGTAATGGAAACGCACCTGCAGACACTTCTGTGGAATGGCAGTGTACTTTGCAGCCCTGGCTGTCAGGTCTCAAGTGATGCACTGTCAGGAAGCACAGGGATTAAACTGTTTATTTTCTTTGCCGTCTCTGGACAGTTTGTTATTGTTTTATTATTCTGTCTCTAACACTCCCTATAATCCCCATTATCCACAGATTACCTCATTTGAAAAGAATTCACTGCGTATTCCTCTGCTTCTTACCTTGGTCGGAGAGGAGGAAAATTGTACAAACACAAAGACACACACATTGTCACTTTTGGGGACATTGCATAGACTTGCATTCATTTCTTCTCTGGCCCTAACCTCAACCACTGACCTGCTGACCCCTCTATACAAACCATCCCCAATCAACTGGTCTGTCGTCCCAAATGCGTCCCCGAAAGTAGCGTACATCACACACATACACACCGCGCTGGTCTTTATATAGACAGCCTGTGTCTAGTTAATAAGATACGGATGAGGGGAGCAGACAGTGGAGCATTGTTACACATGGTGTTTAGATAGAAATTATGGCATTGAGTGAGCAAATTAAATCCATTAGTTGAAACAATGGATGATTTATAGAGCGCAATCCCATAGCACACATCCCATCATCACGCGCCGCTATGATAAAAATCAATCCCCTTCACAATCCCCAGATAATCTGCTGTAAATATGACACAGTAATCAGCATAATGTCATATCTGTTCCTCATATCACAGGTCTGATTTGAATGTGAGATTACACAGTGAGTCACTGCAGGATAACAAGTTCATGTACAGCAGATACTACATTTACATTTCACTGCAGGCGATCGACTTCCTTCACACGTGATTTCACATGGGTGAGGAACTTTTTTCCCTCTTTTTTTTTTTTACTTTTCCATTCAGTCTATGCTTGTTGTAATTTTTCAATACCGTTTTTCAAATGATTAGAAGACATATCATATAGACTAGGGATGTATCCGAACCTGAATATATTATTCTGACGTACACTAATTTAATGCTTTGATCCAGAATAGTTTTTCTGTCAGAGGTTTATTCAGGAGCTTTTTCCTAAAGAAAAAGAAACATTTGGATGCTTGTTTTGAGCATGATTTTGAGCCAACTACAAGAGATTAAAACAAATCAGAAGAAAAAAACATGTTGGTGCGTGTTTTGAGCTGATTACATCCTTGCACGAGACACTGCCACAGTTTGGTTTTGATGAAGAGAGCCCTCAGGCTTAGTCCCTTATGTTATCACAGAGGAGCAACAGCACATAACCAGGTGACTCTGGTTCACACTCCAACACATAGGTGGCGCTAAAAGAAGTGGCTATAAAACGGTGGATACATTTTTTTGAGTGTCACAACCCCACGAAGCAACTGGTTTCACTACCATAATTTGATCCATTCAGTCTGATTATGTTTGGAAAGTCTAGAAGAGCCGCACCATTAAATTATTTTATTCTCATTCTAGTTAGCCGACAGCTAAAGCAGAAGTTAGCCAGCTAGCTCGGAGGAAGTCTCCAGTGCGCCCCCTTCTGGTTTCTTCCCAAATACGAATAACAAATCCAAAGTTTTGGGGGGTTTTTTAAAGCCCAAATCTGAACTCGAATACCAATTGTGAACTGGCTTTACACCCCTAATAGTATAGACAGAATCACAAATAATTATAGCCATGGTTCAGCATTGATGCTCATATAGTTGTGTGTCTACTAAACAGGCAGCTGTGGGCTATGTGAGCTGTAACAGCTGTAAAGAGAGCCAAAGTAGTAAAGGAAAATGTTTGAGTTCTGCTCCAGAGGTGAGCTAACTTTATAGCCTACCTAGAGACTATGCTAATAGCTTACACATTGGCTGATGTCCTGCTTCCGTATCAGAACAATCCACAATATGATTATATCTTAACAGCCTGTAAGAAAAGCCATAGACATTAACACGCTAAAGGCACTTAATCGTGGGCACATTGCTCATATATATTCTGTTATAGTTGCTTATTTGTTTTTTGTTTTTTATAATTATTTGCAGTTTAATAGTATCTCAAAATATGGAGCATTAACTCCAGAAATAGTTTTAACAAGAAGACAGATGAGAGTTTGGACTGAGGCTCGTAGTAGAGTGCCTGAGCCAAATGAAACGCTGCCTGTCAACAAGGTGATAATAAGTCAGTGTTTCATTTTCAGCTCGTTCTCATGAGTAGGAAAGTTTGTAAACCCCATTTACTGATGCAACACGTCTCAAATATGAAAAGTGAAACATAAAATATCAGGAAGACTTGGTGCCAAATGATTGGCTGAACAATAGCTGGCTGTTAGGAGACAACAGAATGTGCTCGTTGGCAATTGGCAAACTAGTTTTTAGCGAAGCACAAAGAGTTTTAACAACTATCAAAAGTACTTATTGCTAATAGCCTAAATGATATTCAGTCATCTGAAATTTCTTATTTTATTTTTATCTTTTCATGGAAAACTAAATCCAGTATTTCAGCTTCTCTTTCTCTTTTTGGCTTCTGAGCAAGCACTTGGACATGAAACACAGACCAGGTTCACAAGGAGGTTGCCCCCTCGTAAATCTGTCTTCGCCGCGGCACACAGTAGAAGCCAGGCCGGCCTCAGCTGATTTACACCCTGCTGGGAATGATAGGCAGGCCAACAGCCCCTGCTCCGCTCCCGAGTCTGGACAACGTTGCAGCACCAGCAGCAGCAGCAGAGACAAGCGGAGGAGCTGGTGGGGCCGCGACGAGATAGAGAGAAGAGGAGGGTATAAGGTGTGGGTGGGGTGGGAGGGAGTTGTTCCACTTGAGACTGTCCAGGGAGAAGGAAACACAAGCCAACAAGCCCCCCTCCCCCCTCCCCCCCACCCTTCATAGAGACAGCAATGATGGAGAGCTGTGGGAGGAAAATATGCAGCCTCTTTATCTGCTGAGTAAGGCTGCACAGGGTGTATGTATGTGTGTGTGTGTGTGTGGGTAGTGTGTAATTGTAGGGAGAGTAAGGAAGTGTGAGAATCTGTTTGGGTAGGTGGGAGTGGGTGTGTGTATGAGTGCATCCACCAGTGGGAGGGAATGTGGGTGTTTGAGTGTGAGCATGTTTGTGTGTATTCACTGTGTGATGATGTCGACACAAATGAAAGATAAGGCGAGATCACTACAGGCAAAAACACAGTTTTTTCATGCACTGATCAATTTTGAGATTCTGGGCTAGTTTTCTTCCTTAACATTTATCCTTTCAGAAAAGTGGAAATAAATGGTAGAAAATCCACATTAAGGTGTTTATTTTACTTCATTTTGTCTCTTTTGTCAGTAGATTTCTCCCAAATTCACCAAAAGTTAACAGCTATGTGACATACTGTGCTGTGTCTGTTGTCTGACTCATGTCATGTCAGGTATCATTGTAAAGCTCTCTCTCTCCTGAACAATGATGTAGGCTCCAAAAATAGTTGTTTCCTCCGTATCAGCAACCAATCGTAAAAGTACAATTTACATTAACAATCTATGGAATTTTACAGTACAAGTCTTTAAAGGCCGTTTTCTCAAAATGAGTTTTTCCTCAGACTCTGAGCCTGAAATCTCCACTTCAGCAGCACTTAGAGACACCAAACCTTCCAGTTTCATTCCTGTTTATATTCTGAATGTTTTTACAGAGGGGATTGTTGATATATCATTCACAGCCTGATTTATACAATATTTTATTCCTAAAAACATGGCAAAATTAGATTTTTTAGGGCTGGTGACAGTATTTTCTCATTTACAAATTGATAAAAAGAGATATCCAAAATCTCCTCTGTAAAAACGTCTGACTCTAATATGTCAACAAAATGAAACAAGAATTTTGAAAGGGGCTTTATCCATTGGTCAGATTTCAGTTCTGGAAATGTATGCAAAATAGTGCATATTTCATTAAATATTGCCTCATTTACATATTTAAACATAAAATTTGACAAAACTTGTAATACAAAAAATATTCGTCTTAATGTAAGTGATAAACTTGGGAAGGTTCATGGTGATGCCTGTTAGGTTTTTTTCCCCCTATTCACCTGTAGTGTCTCCCCATACAGTAAGGTGTGTGGATCTACACCATAACAACATATAATGTTGCTATTATGTGTGTGTCACATGTGGATGCATGCAACAGAACAATGTCTGTGTGTGTGTGTGTGTGACTGTTTAATTAGGGGTTGGTGTAGCTGTTGTAATGTTACCTCACTATTCCCACAACAAATTACATTCACTTGCGATGTGAATGAATTGGTGTTAGAGTGCAGGGGGAGCGATGCCGTCTGCATATGAAATATTAAGCTGATTTAACTAGGAACATTTCATCAGCTTTGTGCATCATTGTCACATGTCTCTGACTGAGATTTCATCCTGTTATACATAAATTACCAGACAAATTGGTGGGTGCCACTTTACAAAAAGACAACCTCAGTTCATTCTTAACAAACACAACAAATCATATATTAACAATCAACAAGTGCATATCGGTTCCTGTACATTGATGCAAGGGTTCTATTTGTTGTTAATCTAAATTACTATTCTTTTAAGCTGGTAAAGGGAGCCATAAAGTACTACCAAGATCTTATTTTGCTGTATCTCAGCAAAATAGTCTATATACGCTACTCACAAAAAGTTAGGGATATTGGGTTTTCAGATTAAAATTTCAGGATGCACCTACAATGCACTAAAACCTTTACAGGCGAACTTAATTTAACCTTAACCTAACCTAAAGTCTGATCTATGAATCCACCACTAAATGTTCTGCTTCAAAGACAGTTTATATTGAAACAGTCTCTCTTTATTGTGCTGTTCACATACTGACATCATGAGACCAAGACCATAGCTTAGAGTGTCACAGTGTGTCATCATATCTGTAGGTACAAAAGTTGGATGATGTTGAAAACAAAGCTGACTAACTAATGAAAGAGTCAGCCAAGCAACAGGTCACTGTTCCATTTTTTATGTAATGATATATTCATACATGATTCATAACTGGTTATTAACTAGTTTCTAAATCATTTGTTAATCATTCACAAGTCTTAGATAATTTAAATGTAAAGTAGACAGTATAGTCTTTTTATTAATGGGTAGAAGAATTAAATTAAAACATTAAATTCATAAATTAGCTGTGATGTAAGATTACATAGAAGAGAATGCAGCCTAATTGGGTCATAACTTTGGCATTTATAATTTTAAGTATTAATTTAGTGTCAGGGTGTGCTGAGGCCAGAGTCTCTGAGGCCCCTAATGGCCCGGCTCCACTGAGTGACTCGTCACCACCAGATTAAAATTTCAAATATAACTGAAATGACAAGACCCTTTCATTGGGTCCCAAGTTATTATTAAGGCTCAGTCATTCAGTAACTTAACTAAAGGAAAAAAATATTGTCACTGGGGCCTGTGTTCTGTTGCTTCAGCCATTATTCCATCAGTAGACTCATCACACTGTAGTAACAAAAGAAACAGCTGAGCTGCATCACTGGAATAAGAATGTGAGAGGATCAGACAGGTGTTTAACAAATCATTCACCTCTGTGTTAATGTGTGTCCAAACTTTTGATTTTGATACTGTATATCAATTTTGAACATTTGAAATATGTATATTTATATAAATACATATGAAGTATTTCATACAAAACACAAACGGTCACTGTTCATTATTGTTATGTGTATTTGATTGATGTGTCATTTATTCATTGTGATTTTTATTGTGATAATTTGTGAAGCGAAAGACATATTCTATATATATAGTGTATTATGATGTAATAGACTAATTGTAAAGGTATACATATAGAGAAATGACAGTATTCAAAGGATGTGTTCAATCTGCTGCTTGATCCTCTGTGTCTCTGTCCACTGTCTAGAACTTATAGGATCAATGTGCACTGGCTGAAATAATTGACCTTATAGGAGGATCAGACCACTTATTTTGAACCAATGAAAATGGGATTTCACTTTGCTGAAAAAAAAAAGTCTGTGACATGACTGATTAAAACTTTATTTCATTAACTTTTTGTTTTGTTTTGTTGTGCTTTTCTATTATTTGAGAAGTTGTTTTCATGACAATACAGACATCAGTTCTACATTAAAGCACCTCAAGTTGTTTTCATGTAAAACACAAACACGGTTATCAGGAACAATCACGGCTGCTGATGAATGAGACACAGAGGAGTTAGTTTTACCTTTTAACACATTGTTTTGATGTGTGAACACTGTTAATTAGCTATTAATGAGCCCGTCAGGTTGACATCAAAGTCATGTTTTTCATGTAGTGTTCATGTGTGCACGGATACACATCTGTGACTGTGTCCTGAAGTATCCCCGTTCCTCCCATGGGGGGCGCTCTTGAGTCGTAGTCTGAGAAAGAAACAGAGTGAGGTTTTGTTTTTTTTGTTTTTTTCAGACAGAAAGAGAAATGACAGATGCACTTGCGCACACACACACACACACACACACACACACACACATGAAAAGAGAGAGAGAGAGGGGGACAGAGAGAGAGCATGCATTAGGTGCTGCTGGTCCTTCACTGCTCTCACTCTCTCTCTCCTCTCGTGCAGACTGTGTGTACCTTGCCGAGCTCAGCGTCTCTGGGAGGGGCTCCGTCATTGTGCGGCACCCAGCTGTATTGTTTGGATGTGTTGTGTGACTGTGCTGGGTGTATATAGGAGCTGTTCCCAGGCTCTGTCCTGCAGCCCGGCGCACCGAGAGCTGCATGTTGGTTCCAAACGCATAGCATAGCCCCTTCCTGTCATTCACAGCTGGTTCCTTCCTCTATTCCAGCGCAGCCCCCCCTCCCCACCTTCACCTTCCTCCGCCCCCCATCACAACAATGACCCATGTATGAAATCAGTCTCCTATACTGACTCATTATACATTTACAGCAAGGCAGCGTGGACCCACTGAAGATTCAGAAGGGGTTGAGATACTGTATTTACCAGATTCAGACTACTGAGGCTGGTAAGGATCTGTTCTGGTGAATAAATAGTAGACAGACATTTCACCACATTTTAAACAAGTTAAAAAGTTAAAGTGATAGTTCACCCAAGATTGAAATTGCACTCATTATCTACTCACCCTCATGTCGACTAAGGGCTGGGAGAAGTTTCAGAGTCCTCCGTGGCTTCTCTGATGTTGCAAATGGATACCAACTGTCTTCGTAACAAAAAGACACACCAAAAAACATCCAAATACCTCCATGCTGCTTGTATGTAATGTCCGTCTTATATTGAAGCCCCGAAATGCCCCGAAATGTCCGGACGGACCAGGAAGAGAAGCTTCCGCTACAAAACAAGCTTTAATTTAAATTTTTTCTGAACAATTTTGCATTTCGGGGCTTCAATACAAGACGGACATTACAGCTTGGAGGTATTTGGATGTTTTTTGGTGTGTCTTTTTGTTACGAAGACAGTTGGTATCCATTTGCAACCGTTATATGGACATGCACTGCTACGCCGAGACCCGGATAACTCTGAAACTTCTCCCAGCCCTTAGTCCACATGAGGGTGAGTAGATAATGAAATTTCAATTTTGGGTGAACTATCCCTTTAAGGTGCACTGAATGTCATGATGTCACATCCCTGTCCAGCCTCTGACCCTACTAGGTATCTGTAGGTTTCAACCAGCTAGATTTAAGGCTTTTTAAGACCTTTGTGAATGCACAGGAGCTATTTCACGTCCACACTGGCAAATAGAAAAGTACCAAGGATAAAAAGGGAGAATGAAGGAGAACCATAATTACTTCCAAAATACATTTATTAATAACTGTACAGACTGCACCTGAACATTCTGACGCTGAACTATTTGTTCTGTGCTTGTTTCATTTTATAATTATGTTACAGCGTAGGTTAATCGAAACATTTAAATTCAAATAAAAGAAAGACCAAACTTTGCAACTTTATGAAAGTAACTTTACTCACTAAAGGTGTTCAGAAATGGCCGTTTGTCCTGTTTGTCGTGCCTCCTTCTGCAAATTTGATTGGTCGTTATCGAGCGGGCGGGATGTTCAATGTTTGGGGCGAGACCGAGCTCTGAGACACTGAGACAGACGTTTGATTGACGGATGACGGATCCAATATCAGTGGCTGATGAATCATGAGCAGCGTGACGCATAATTTGTGTGCCTGCATTATCCAATGCGGAAAAAAAACTACCCCACTTTCATCCAGGATTTAGTCGAAAATAGCATTTTGTACAAAGTTTGGGCTATATCGTCTGATAGATGAGTTATTACACAAATGTTATGACCCATAATGAAATCAAATTCATTTTTCTTTTCTGCGCACCTTTAAGACCTGTCAAAACTGTATTTAAGACTAAAAATAGACTATCTAATGCCTAAAATGGAGATTAGACCTTTTAAAGACTTTGAAACCCAATGCTTTATGTCATCTGTGGACTTGTATCTTGCATCCTGTTTTGTTCCACATTCTGTATGTGATGGACCTAAGACCAGTGTAAGGAAACACATGAAAACAAGGGGAAAACACTGAAATGCAAATATTGCATGGGTGCGTGACACTACATGAACTATTTTACAATTTGTCCTTCAACACTTTTAACTTCTAAAGTGACAAAATGCTGAACATGTGTTATTCAGCCTGGCTCATCTCTCTTTTGTGTCCCTTAGAAACACTTCTGTTCTCCAAATGTGTGCATATGGCTGCCTTTGGAGTGTTTTTAGTCAATTTGATAAAGGTGTGTTTTGTGTATTTGCATGTGTTTCTTATGTTTCAGTTTGCTGAGTTTTCAGGACCACCATATGTTTGTTTTCTGCAGGGTTTTGGTTTTGGTTATTAAATCCATTCACTCATACATCTCTGCAACGTGAAAGAAAAGAAAGAAAATAAGTTGCCATCCCACTAAATTTGTTCTTGACAACTCTTAAAATTAGATAATAAAATTGTCTGTGCAAAAAAACAGTGGTAAAACCAGCAGAACATCTTTACAGCCTTCTAATGTATTCTAGGTGCGTTTGTGCTAAATGATGAAAACATCTGAAATACTATTAGGTGACAAAAATGTATCAGTTTCAATTAGTTTTGCAGATATTTCCAATGAACAAGGTTGAATTATGTCTGTGAAGGAAATTAATGAAGCCTATTATAAAAGTTTGTGTTGTTTATTTTCATCCTTTAATAAACTGTGATGTACTTGTAAAGTTTGTATTGATTTTTTTTTACATGAATCCTTGTGACAGATTTTATTAATGCAAAAAAAAGCCAAATCTTTTGTAGTGTTGACAGTTTGATGAAAACAGGATAAACAGTGTTTTATGATGATCCAGACGCTGTCTACCTGTCGGAGTCTGATCATCATCTCTCCTCCATCAGACTTATTTGAAGCTGATATCTGCCTTCATTCCAAAAAAAAACTGCAGCCATAGTTCAGATTATCTTATCATGGCTGTCTTTTCCTTTTCTTCTTTCCTCCCTATGAACTCTATTCATCTGGCATTTCTTTCAAGGTATAGAAAACGTCTGTGAGCCTTTCTTGGATTAATAAATTTGAAGAAAAAAGAGGATGATTCGTCTTTGGGTGAAGCGTGAACTGTGACGAATGAGGGTTAATAATCAGGTCTGTGATTCAAAGATCCACCAGTGCTCCACAGTTTGAGGCGAAATAGATCAATGATGTCATAGTCAACAGCTGCTGAGGAGTGAGGAAATATGTCTCACTCCCTTCCTAACCTGATGCCATGACGACCCAACCTAAATGGATGGATTTTTATCAATATTAGGATATGGGACACAATGGGTCTGAAATAAAGAATAAAGAATGGCAGCTATAGTGATTAACGTATGATATAGTGTTATCACCTCACACTAAAACTTCCTCCTATTCTTTACAATGCTTCACACAGCTTCTTGTGTGTTTGGTTTCCATGGTGATCACTTACATTTTCCACCACTTTATTACCATCAACCTCCTCAGCATGAAACAGCAGACGGACAAAGTCAGAAACCAGCTGGTGAACAGAAAGAGACGTGTGTGGAGACCAAAACAAAGGTCAAAGAAAGGCCGTAAGACAACTCTCATTCAGATCTGGCGCTTTTGGAGCAAGGTGTTCTGTAACAGGGACCAAAGATCAGTTTGTGTGGTCATATGTGAACACAGCAATCGTGCTCAGATGCAGAATAAAACAAGCAGGCCGAGATCGCTATATAGGTGTTGTCTCGCCTCGTTTCGATTTGAGCCCTGGAGTGGTTCACTTGTAGTGAGAATGTAGTTGACACAGCAACCAACACAACACGCAACAACTATGGACCATGGTTCCCAAGGACCAGACACGCTGGCTCAAGTCGAAAGTACCTAGACTTGGGTCAGAGTCCTTTTTTTTTGGCTGTGTTTGGGTTGGGTTTGGGCTGAAAATATACACATCTTCTAAATTTCAGTCCCGATGGAACCTCTATTCCATTTTAGTTTTTCCTGGGTAGCCTCCTCCACCTTCCAAGTAAGATTTCTGACCAATGAGAGCTCAGTTTGCGCATGGCATTCGTTTACAAATTTGGACCACTTGGGACTGTTACCGTGTGAACACAAACAATCCAAAAGAAAATGCAACAATTGTGTTGGTTTAGCCCCTGACCCACAGATCTGAATACAACCTTGGTGAATGCTAACGTTGCTCTGCTCTTCTGTGTAAGTAGGCCATTCATTACTAACACAAAAAAAAAACTGTTCTCCTGACTCTATACTGTAGATTTATCTCTGCTCTTTATCCATCACAAAAGCCAAAACAGCAAAATGCCTAAGACGTGGCTATGTGAACACAAAACAATAAACCTAGGGCTTCTTTTCGGTTCCAGTCCGGCACTGGTGTTAGGGAAAATACTTTCTGATTGAACATAATGGGCCCTAGTCTCGTGGACCGGGCGAAGTCTAACCTCAGCGCAGCTTCGCCACGTCAACGGGGTGTGGCCCAGGTCCATTTCGCAAGATTGGTGGGCCGCGCAGTCAGACTTAGACCAGCGTAAACCCTCCCCTCGTCCCTCCCACTGGCGCAAACGGCAAAGAGGGAGGAGAGAGGGCGGGAGGGAGACAGGAGGAGGAGAGAAAGGCGTGGAGTGGGTTTGACACAGCCGAGTCAGATCTTCACCAATCAAATGAGCTCCTCTCCTCACCTTTAACTGCGCGGCGGGTGATGCGCGCTGCAAGTTTGTCATTTTATACTTGGACATGGACGGAGGAGACAGCGACGCCAGAGGCCGAACCTCTCCCAGGAGGAAACAGCTGTTTCCCCGGAGGTCCGAGCTCAGAGTGACCAATAATGAGTTTACTAATATACTTAACCAGGATTGATCTGATACACTGAGAACGGCTGCCCAATGTAAGAAACAACAACTAATAAACTAATAAAGAAACTCACATTTATTCAAACCCTGTGTAAGCAAGATGAGAGGTGTAGGCTACACTAATCACAACATAAACAAACACCATGCGGAATGAAATCAGCGTAAAGGACGCTCTCTCTCTCTCTCTCTCTCTCTCTGTCCTCCTCTCTCTCTCTCTCTGTCCGTCTCTTTTTTTCTCTTTTTTTTCTGTGATAGAGAGTACTGTAGTAGGCTATATACTGACTATCTGATACAGAGGCTGTTGTGGTGGACTAAGAGAGATGATGATTTGTGTTTTGTTTTTCATTACGGCTGCCTGATGCGGTCGCTCGCTCTAATGAATAAATAAGTAAATAAATAAATAAAGCGATCATCACAAGGGCAGAGTGGTATCTCAACACGGCAGCGACATGCAGTCATCCACCCTCAGTCCTGCTTGGGACATCCACAGCTGCTTTTCAGTGCCAGTTCGTCCCTGCTGTGTTAATTCAGGTGGAGTTTCCTTTACGTGCCGACAGCCTTTGATCTCTGCTTTGATCTGACGTCAGATGTGACGGGACAATCTATATAGATATAAATTCACTGTTGATTCCATTAGTTGCATTAAATAGTGGTTATTGTGGATATTTATTGCATTGAAATGTGTCTGGAACTGTGGAGATCTGCCTGTGAGGTCTTGGTGACGTGTGTGCACTGCAGGTCAGTCAGCCAAACTTCCACTGCACCTGCTGCGCTCCGCTCTGCGCTGAGAGTAGACCTGGTTGGAGGTGGCGAGCTTTCAGCGCAACTTCGGCGAGACATTTTCGCACAAAACTTCCACTGCACCAAGCTTAATCTGTGACGCCTCCCCCTGCTGCGCGGCCACGCCTATCTCAGCGCAGCGCGATCTGCCAATCTTCCAATCTGACTTTGCGCTAGGCTGCGCTGGTCGAAACTTGCATTAGACCCACGGACGTAATTTTAGGGGGGGACGCAGGGGACATGTCCCCCCCACTTTTTCAAAACGCCGTTTTTGTCCCCCGCTGTTTTTACCGTCCACAAACAATGTTACACTGTATTAACACTAGCACCGCCATTGCACACTATATACCTATAACCGCCATGAGTCGTTCATTGGACGAACTGTAATAAAGCGTTAATTAGAGCTGTAGGCTATAGGTGTTACATTTGTCGTAGTCTTTTAACAGCTACTCTGGGCCATGAAGTAGGCTGCACCCCGCAGCCTCCGTGAGGCAGGGGGGGCGGGGGGGCCCCCGCCTGTAAAGCCGGGTTTCCACCGTATAAACAACCTTTTTTTTCTCTCTCTCTCTTTTACGGCATCATCCATAGTCCTTAGTGATCTTTGTTTGATATGTCAGGTGGAGCTGCCCATCATACCGACGCAGGATTGCCCCCCCCCCGCTTGCGCTCACGTCGGCACTTTACATGAAGAGCACAGCGACTCTGTTTTTACACTAGTTTGCTCCTAAATACTGGCTTTATAAAACGAATTTCGTTTTCTTTTGATATCATATTGATATTTCCCCCCTGAATGTAGGCTACACCTCTTCTACAACTAGTCTGTCCAGTCTGGAAAATAATTTCTGCACCGTGCGTGTGTGAAGTGTGGACGTGAGTGTGCATCTGCGCAGCCTGCGCACGTGTACACACAGAGATACACATTAACACGCACGCACGCACACACACACACAATCACACACACACACACACACACACACACAAACACACACACACACACACACACACACACAGAGAGAGGGGGAGAGAGAGCGCATAAGCCCAATAATGCCGGCGCAAATCGGTGAATTCTCTGGTCGTCCAATGAACGAACGTGGCGGTTATAGGTAAAAATGAGAAAACATGATCGATATTTTTTAACATAGTCACAGCCATAGTCATTGTTCAGTCATTGTTTTATGGTATCTGTGCATCCCTAGTAGAAAACTAAAAGAACTGCTAGAAAACTGTAAGAAACTGAAAGAGTTTGGGTTTTATTAAAAATATGTCCCCCCCACTTCTAAAATCAAAATTTCGTCCATGATTAGACCAGCTGCGCTACCTTGCGCCACCTGCGCTGCGCCACCAAACTAGGGCCCAATGTCTTTGTTGTCTGTGTGTGCAGTTGAAATGTGGGATGGATGGACTGAGGAGTCACAAAGGTCAGATTATGTTTGAGCCTGGTGATTCTGTCCTCACAGCAACTGTGAAAACATATTTCAGAGAAACCCACCTAAAAATAAGCTCAACAATCTAAAACCTATAACTCATTTAGTCCCAGTCACTCTGCCTCCTATAGATAATACACATGCTAAAATTAACTGTCTGCTTCCATATATACCTTGGTAAAGCAAACAGTGGTGTTTGTTGAGGCCCTAGAAATAGAGAATGGCGTGTCTCGTTGTGTTGAAGCCAGGATACAGAGCCTCAGATAGCAGCTACATCACAATGGTCACCAGAGGATGGATCTGCCTCTCCAGTGATTGATGAGTGGCTGCCACCCTGCAGAGCCTAAAAAAAGAAAATGCCAGAGTAAAGCCTCTTTCTCCACTCAGAAGATTGACCTAAGGATTTTCACAATTATAAAAAAAATAAAAAAAATAAAGGAGAATAGATATGAGGTGGAATTTCCAACTTGGCTTCCTGTGTAACTGTGATGTGTTTGAGATTAGTGCAAATGATCACAAATGAACCGAGCTAGAAACAATGGGAATAAAAACAGAAGGAACGTCAAACAGTCAACCGAAAATGAATCACAGTAAGAGGTTTACAAACAAATGTCTAAGTATTTGGAAGTGATTTTTTTTTCAATATTGCTTTTAGTAAAAACTTTGTCAGTGTGTATTCTTACTGTGAAGTATTTTTTTCTTAAAACATAGTTCTCAGTATTGACATTTTCTAAAAGACATAAAAAAAAAATAAAATAAAGAATTTTATTTTGACAAGTTCTTTGGTTTCATTTCCAAAGGTTTAACTTTCAAGTTCTTCATGTCAAAACCATTCATGATGCAGTTGTATAGCAACAGTCGTCAGGGGTGAAAGTAGATTAACATTTCTGCACTATAACCATCTATTTTAGTTTTCCAAGTTATTCCATGTTGTAAATAGTTTTCTTGTCTGTAACATCTACTGCACGTCTGTCCGTCCTGGGTGAGGGATCCCTCCTCTGTTGCTCACCCTTAAGTTTCTCCTGTTTTTTTCTTGGGAGTTGGATGTGATGGTCTAAGGACAGAGGATGTTGTACTGATGCCATGTAAAGCCCTTTGAGACAAACTGTTTGTAAAAATGGTCTATACAAATAAACATAGTACCTATAGAATATAAAGTAGGAAATAGAAACTTGATTCCTGACTCGGATCATCACTTCACACACAACTTGTCTGAGCTGCTCTGTGTTGTTGGAATTAAAACTCATGTGAAACAGCTCAAACTTATTCAGCTGCACATTTCACACTGTTGATTTTGCAACTCGTGTCTGCCGGCTAAACCCCACAGAAACCTGATATCAGTCAGCTGCAGCGCGTTGGCGGAAGCTCAAGCTAACGTTAACCAGCGCTACAAAGAGGTAGCTGAGCTCGTCCCACTGCACATGACAACACAACACAACACAACACAACACAACACAACACTGACTCTTCACAGGTAATTCTCAACAAATTAGAAGCAGTTAATAAGGACAGTATGTGTTGTTTACAATGACAGGATGTTAGCACATTTTATTTTAACAAAGGTCACGTCCTACTGATGCACAAAAACACAGAGAATCTCTTAATTATAATATATTCTAAGGTGTTTTACACAAAATATATGTTGTGCCATTTATCAGCTGTTTAGCAAGGTGTTTGATTGTTGTCTGCTACAGGTTTATCTGTCACCTCATCTCGCCTCTTGAGACTTGTTGTGTCACAACATTATAAGTATCAGTGAAGACAGAAGATTGTGTGAGATCTGTTGGTACACAGCCTGAATATAGTCATGACAATAATAATGACTCCTAAAAGCTCTTCTGAGCCAAATATTGTAGACAAACTCAAACACAAGAGTAGACTGGTCTCTCCAGCAAACAGCTGACAGTTTTGGTCAAATACCAAGAAATGACCTTTGGCACAGCAGATTGAAATACTGTGACACACTTATACCACAGTGAAAAGTAATTACCCATGAGCATTTTGCTAGTTTCTTGTCAATATGGCACTAGCCTCGCGTCACCAGGCGTCTGTTAACTCCAAATTTTGTCTGCATTCTGGTTCCAGTCTGTAGCGGATCCGGAAATCACCAAATTCACCAAAGTAAAAGTGTTCACCAACATAAAACTTATAAAATAGACATTAACTTGTAATATAATAAAAGCAAAAGGTTAACTCAGTGGCTCTGGGACTTTCTTGTAAATTATATTCCTTAAATTAAAAAGTTTCACCGCATTTTATTAGCTTGGTGCTTTTATTTTGACGGAAAGGCTTGTCTCTTTCGCCCTGGATCTGGTTGCTTACCAAAACAGCGAGTCAACGGCCCCAGACTATATGTATGAGGCTCTTACAGTCAGACTGTCCTGTCCACCAATCACAGGCTCAGCAGCTCAGTCTCCGCCTCCTTTTCTCAACGCCAGACAGCGAGCCCTCCCTGCTCCTCCAGGCCAGCACCTTGCACAGCAGCTCTGTTACCGTCGGAGTGTCTCAGTGAATGGGTGAATGGGAGGCAGATTGTAAAGCACTTTGTCCATTAAGGTAGAAAATCACTATAGAGTCGCAGTCCATTTGCCCCCCAGCCCCCTCAACACAGGATCTGTGCTTGTGCCCATCACAACAGGTCATCGAGTTTCAGCACCTGTAAGACCTCATTATGAGCTGGCCCAGATACTGCAGCCAGATAGACATGATGGGATGGACATCAACGGCTGATAGTTCTTCTATTGCAGACTTTCTCTTGCTTTTCCATTTCGCTGTCCATTCTTGAGAAAAGTAAAGAAGAAGAGTAAATTCAAACAATATTAGGTCTGCATGAATTAGCTGTTGCAATATAAGTGTAACCAACCATTTATTTTCTTCCTTTTTTTTTAGAACAAATGTTGATGGAAATCCCATAAATCTCTCTCACAACTGCCTCCACAAAACGTCCACTTATGTATCCTTACGTCCCCTGACGGTACGTCTGGACACTTCTTATCATTCAGTGGCGGGTTGTGTGACGGGAGGGGGCGGTGGGGGCCGGGCTGCAGGGACGTGTAACTCATTTCCAGATAATGGCAGGGTTCTGTCTCCCCGCGCTGCTGCAGCAGGCCCCATTCACCAACTCATCAATCCACTTGCAGACACACCACGCCCCCGCAGCCCTCACTTATCACCCCAAAACTACCACAGTGCACTCTAAATAACTGCTTCCCCTACACTAATCTGTTCCAATCCCCCACAATGCCTTTCATCCTCTGCATCAAGCCCTTTTTCCATCTTTTTTCTTTTCCACATATTCTAACAGAGCCTCCCATGATAACAGCCTTGTGACAAAGGGCTGAATGTTTCATCTCTTAGACATGGTGGCGCGGTTATTTTTTAGATGTGTGGCAAAGACCAAGTGATGAAGGGGAGACTACACAGGTGAATAGGGTAAACATTTTAACTAACACAATCACCATGAAACTTCCAAAGTTTATCGCTCACATTAAGATAAATATTTTTTGTATTACAAGTTTTGTCAAAGTATATGTTTAAATGTGTAAATGAGGCAATATCTAATGAAATATGCACTAATTTGCATACATTTCCAGAACCGAAATCTGAAAAATGGATAAAGCCACTTTCAAAATTCTTGTTTTATTTTGTTGACATATTAGAGTCAGAAGTTTTTTACAGAGGGGACTTTGGGTATCTCTTTTTATCACTCAGTAAATGAGAAAATAGTCAACAGCCCTAAAAAAATCGAATGTTTTTAGGAATAAAATGTTGTATAAATCAGGCTGTAAATGATACAGCAACAAACCCCTCTGTAAAAACCTTCAGAATATAGACAGGAATGAAACTGGAAGGTTTGGTGTCTGCCGGTGCTGCTGAAGTGGAGATTTCAGGCCCAGAGTCTGAGGAAAAACTCATTTTGAGAAAACCCCCTTCTAAAGACTTGTACTGTAAAATTCCATAGATTGTTAATGTAAATCATACTTTTACGATTGGTTGTGGACACGGAAGAAATTACAATTTTTGGAGCCTACATCATTGTTGAGGAGACAGAGAGCTTTACAATGATACCTGACATGACATGGGTCAGACAACAGGCACAGCACAGTATGTCACAGTAGCTGTTAACTTTTGGTGAATAACAAACACCTTAATGTGGATTTTCTAACTTTTCTTTTGATTTTTCTGAAAGAATACATGTTAAGGTAGAAAACTAGCCCAAAATCTCAAAATTGAACAGTGTTTTTGCCTGTATTGTCTTGCCTGAATTCAGATACCAGGCAAGGCAAGGCAATTTTATTTATATAGCCCGTTTTTACAAACAGTTTGTCTCAAAGGGCTTTACATGGCATCATAACAACACCCTCTGCCCTTAGACCCTCACATCGACTGAGGAAAAACTCCATAGACAAATTCTCCATAGGGAACAATTGGAGAAACCTCAGGGTGAACAACAGAGGAGGGATCCCTCACCCAGGACAGACAGACGTGACATAGATGTTGTTACAGACCAGTAGGACGAAGAGGGGACGGATGGATGGAGGATGGTGGAGGCCGTGTGATCCCCATGGGTGGTCTGCCCTGTTTAAACTGACCTCCAGCTTAATGAGGAAAATAACAACACTGCAGGATTACAGGAGCGGAAAAAAGCGAAGCATGCAGATGTTTTCAGGTGGAGAGCGCCTGGTTGATGTCGACATCACGAGGCAGCGTTACAGTGGGTCTACGGTTACTTTGAGACCGAGCTCGGCTGCCACTTTGCGTTTGTGAGCGGTGCTGAGCAGACACCCTACTTTGATTAAAGGTGTTTATACTGGACATCTGATCCGGTGTGACAATAGGTCTGGGTCCGACTCTAACTTGAAGCCAAACACACAGTAATGAGGACCAGGCTGGGCCGGACTCCCTCTCCTCTTGAAAAGTGACATTGTGAATCAGCCTCACGGTACCTGACAGAAATAGCCTGTGCTGGCTCGGTCACCTTTTCTTTTCTTTTCTTTTTTTTTTTTTTTTTACTTTCCCCCAAATGGACAACACAAGAATAATTTGTGCTGGGGGCGCTTTAAGGGGTTGACTGGATGATACAGTGCTGTGTGTGTCAGTGTGGTGACCCTATTATTTGCACAATAAAGCATTGAGGAGCGGTGATGCAATCAGGAAGTGATGTTGAGAATTAGCAGCATCTAACGTTACAACATCATTGATTGTGTGATGATCCGTAGTAATTTGTTATGCGTTACACAATCTGAACCAAGGCTGATATTTGACATCTGCTTCGTTTCAGAGTTTTCTTCTTTTTTTTTTCTTTTTCATATTCACTGCAGGAATAAGACACACGAGGAATGTTTCCACGACCAATGATATCTGAGCTCCCACCTTGTTAGTATTACTAGCACACATGTCCACATGAATAAAGACCCAGAGAGGTAATAATAGAATAATAAAGTAAAAATTCACAAGCGTGGATTTCACTTCCCACCCCAACTCATGCCAACCACAGCAAAATGAAACAAATGTGTGCGGATGGATAAAACTGACAGGGAGGGTAAAGCGGGTCATAAACAGGTCAGGCGTGTGTCTACCAGTCTGTACAAACCCAATGCACACAGGCCTCTTTAGTTTCTGCAGCACGGTGATAGATTCAACAGTTGAAACCCTATACCTCATGCCCGGCTGGCTGCAAAGCAGATAGTGGGCTCTAGTTTCGTCGACCAGGTGAAGTCTGTGATCAGCGCAGCTTCGCCACGCCAACGGGGTGTGGTCCAGGTCCATTTCGCAAGATTCGTGGGCCGCGCAGTCAGACTTAGACCGGCGCAGCCCCTCCCCTCGTCCCTCCCACCGGCGCAAACGGTGAAGAGGGAGGAGACAGGGCGGGAGGAGGAGAGAAAGGCGTGGAGTGGGTTTGACACAGCCGAGTCAGATCTTCACCAATCAAAGGAGCTCCTCTCCTCACCTTTAACTGCGCGGCGGGTGATGCGCGCTGCAAGTTTGTCATTTTATACTTGGACATGGACGGAGGAAACAGCGACGCCAGAGGCCGAACCTCTCCCCGGAGGAAACAGCTGTTTCCCCGGAGGTCCGAGCTCAGAGTGACCAATAATGAGTTTACTAATATACTTAACCAGGATTGATCTGATACACTGAGAACCCCTACGCAATCTAAGAAACAACAACTAATAAACTAATAAAGAAACTCACATTTATTCAAACCCTGTGTATAAGATCAGAGGTGTAGGCTACACTAATCACAACATAAACACACACCATGTGGATGAAATCAGCAAGGACGCGCTCTCTCTCTCTCTCTCTCTCTCTCTCTCTCTCTCTCTCTCTCTCTCTCTCTCTCTCTCTCTCTCTCTCTCTCTCTCTCTCTGTCCTCCTCTCTCTCTCTCTCTCTGTCCGTCTCTTTTTTTCTCTTTTTTTCTCTGTGATAGAGATGCTGAATATACTGTAGTAGGCTATATACTGACTATCTGATACCGAGGCAGTGGTGGTGGACTAAGAGAGATGATGATTTGTGTTTTGTTTTTCATTACGGCTGCGTGATGCGGTCGCACGTGCTTATGAATTAATAAGTAAATAAATAAATACAGCGATCATCACAAGGGCAAAGTGGTATCTCAACACGGCAGCGACATGCAGTCATCCACCCTCAGTCCTGCTTGGGACATCCACAGCTGCGTTTCAGTGCCAGTTCGTCCCTGCTGTGTTAATTCAGGTGGAGTTTCCATTACGCGCCGACAGCCTTTGATCTCTGCTTTGATCTGACGTCAGATGTGACGGGACAATCTATATAGATATAAATTCACGTGTTGATTCCATTAGTTGCATTAAATAGTGGTTATTGTGGATATTTATTGCATTGAAATGTGTCTGGAACTGTGGAGATCTGCCTGTGAGGTCTTGGTGACGTGTGTGCACTGCAGGTCAGTCAGCCAAACTTGCACTGCACCTGCTGCGCTCCGCGCTGCGCTGAGACTAGACCTGGTTGGAGGTGGCGAGCTTTCAGCGCAACTTCGGCGGGACATTTTCGGACGAAACTTCCACTGCACCAAGCTGAATCTGTGACGCCTCCCCCTGCTGCGCGGCCACGCCTATCTCAGCGCAGCGCGATCTACAAATCTCCCAATCTGACTTTGCGCTCGGCTGCGCTGGTCGAAACTTGCATTAGACCGGCTGCGCTACCTTGCGCCACCTGCGCTGCGCCAGCAAACTAGGGCCCTATATCTCTCGCGGGCGATGCCTTATGCGTTTTTAATAATATATTTGCCTCATCAGCATCTCACCTCTCAGCCTGTGTACTCTAATGGGCAACGGAAGAATGGGGCGGACAAATAGCTTTTAAGAGGTCTCAGTGAAGGATGGAGGTGGAGGGAGACATGTGGCTCAGCAAAGTGAGGAGAAGGAACCTGCCTCATGCTTCACCACTTCCTTTTCTCCACAGGGATCCTGAGCATCAAGGACATGACTCTGAATACGTCCTCACACATCACCTTCACACACCATTGGGATGGCACTTTATTGACTGCAAAATATACTTGATATGTATACAAAATATCTCCCACATGGTTAAACATGTACAGTGCACGATAAATTATACATTAAAGGGATAGTTCAACATTTTGGCAAATTGGCCCATTGCCATAATCGCTATAGTCATAGCAGTAGGTTCCTTACCTTTAATTGTCGGTGCAAGCTGTTTTTAGAACGGCGGAACAGAGCGGCGAGCTGCTCAGAGCTACGCTACGGAGGCTAATGGGATTTCTTGGTTTCCCTCACTCATGACATACACAATCCAACAACTCAAAAATGCTCGGGTGGACAAGGTGTTATGATATGTTATCGCTATGAGGTAAATACAGAGACTGCTTGCTGAAAAATTGTCCCTGAAGACAACGTGTAACAACTCAGTTATTATCTCATAGTGTGGTGAATGTGCAGGTCACAACTTGTCCACCAGAGCGTTTTGGAGTTGTTGGATTGTGTATTTGATGAGTTTAATGAGGGAAACCAAGAAATCCCATGAGCCTCCGTAGCGTAGCTCTGAGCAGCTCACTGCTTGGCTCGGCCGTTCTAAAAATAGCTTGCAACGACAATTAAAGGTAACAACCTACTGCTATGACTATAGGGATTATGCAATGAACCAGTTTGCCAAAATGTTGAACTATCCCTTGAACACGTGTCCCCATCAACCTCTGGTTGAAAAAAGTCAGCTCAGAGGTGCAGTTTCTCTCATGGCCACTTGAGGCAGGTTTCAGAGGTCAGACAGACTCCCATGTCACACTGTACAATTTAACAGCAGAAATAGTCTGGTATGAACAATTTTGGTTGCTACAGCTAATTTCCTCCTTCAAACTCAGTTTACACAGTTTATTATGGCTTCAACTGAGAGTGAAGACTTTATGTAACAGGTGGAGGAGCATGCTTTCCATATCATATCATGGACCAAGGTCCTTGGTCCTTCTTTGTCAGTTTCCACATTAGCCAGTTACTCAGCATTTTTGCAGTAATTCTAGCATACCTAAAACACATTATGTAATATACACAGTGAGATAATTGTCAGTGGGTGGGTGGTAAGTACATATTGCAAGTCAAAAATGATCTTGGCTGTGAATATATATTCAATAAACACACAATAACTAAAGTATCAGACTTTTTTCTGACCTCAGCTCTGTGGGCCGGAAGATCTATGCAATGTCCTAGGTAAAAAACACAACAAAGCAAAACAAAAAAACAAAAGAAAAATGAAGCAATCTGCTCATTAAAATGTGAGATTTTAAATGTGTCTGTGATTCACTTTCTCTAAGCATCACTCCCACTGTTTATATCCTGATAAATTTGATTAATGAAGCTATGATATTTAGAAACAATGTTAATTTTAGGTTGTTGTTTTTTTCATGTGTGATTTTTAATTATTTTCCGTTATTATGGTGTTTCCATTCATTTATTTTATTTATTCCATCATCCTAAAATACATCCTGCATGTGGATAATGCATGATAAATTAACAGATCCATCCTGTCCATATTAATAGTGTCTGTCTGTCACCATACACGCTGGTAACAGGTGATGCTGGCACACAGGTCCTGCTATGGTTTACAGTGAGAATGAAAAAAATATGAGATGAACAGATATTCACAAGTTGTAGCCTCTTTTCAAAGCTGTATATTATGGAGCAATGGGCCACCTCCAGCTTTTTACATCTGGAATCAGCAGTTCTGTGAACTGAAATGATTGATATCAGTGACTAATCTCATTCTAGTGACATCTATACAGCTGGTACAGGTATGGCTGGTTTCTTGCTTGTAAGTATAGTTCAATGAGACGGTAGTAACATTAGCTAGGTCGTTAACAGCACACCAGAATGAAGTGAAACAGCAGCAACACAACATTTACCACTTGAGTAATGGATGTGGGCAGCCAAACTCCAACCACCGCAGGTTTCATGCTCCCGCTGAACCTGTTAATGTCAGTTTTCTGTTCATGGGTTGTTAGCCACATGCTAACAGAGAAGCTGGTGTATGTAGCCTACTGGATGTGTTTGGGCTGCCAGACCGGCTTGGAATCCTGTGCTTACAGGTGATGTCACGCCATACGGCAATCGTGATTGATTGTAGGTTGGTAAAAAAGGAGGGTTTGTACAGATGAACGGTGTTCCATAAAGTTTTTTTTAAAAAGTACAGTATGTATGTGCTAAGCCCTGCTAATGCAGCGCTACACTGCCCTACAACGCAAGAAAGGGGTAACTAACTTTTTGTCAAAAATGAGATTTTGTCATTTTTGGGACATTAAACCCTTACGAAAGAAAAATATATTGCAATATATTGGAAAATATATTTTTCTTTTGTAAGGGAAGGTGTGCTACATCATGTGGATAAATAAATTGACTCAACGTTATCTTATTTGGGATATATGTGCGGGTGGTTTTCACAGGAACTCCCAAAAACAGTAGAAACACTTATTCTCTTTTTCTTCCCAGTAGAAAGACTTTAATATTTTCTCAAACTTACCAATCTACAGCCAATCAGAATCTGTGATAATGCGTGCGTGTCATCAGTAAGAGCAGGACCTTAGGCCGATCTGGCGGAGAGCACATCCAGTAGGACTTACACCAGGGCTGATGTTTGACAGTGCCTATGTTTGTGAAGAGACTGAAATCCACAAACTTTCTACCAAACTATCAGGTGTTAGCGGAGATCTTTGTGGCACAGTTATGTCACCACCACAGTTGCTTCGAGGCTCTAAATCACAGTGGGCCAAAAACATTGGATTGGTCCTTCCTTCATTGGCGACGTCTGAACCTTTGTAAAATTATTACTCCACAAAGAGGGCAGTGTTTGTTCTGTTGTGTGAGGTCCAAAACATAATGTTGCCTTCCCTCCACTGCAACAGCAATAGAAACACTTCATTTCAGACAGTGCGGTCACTGGTGTCTGCAGCCTGCACATTGTGGGGGCGTGCTCTGGTGCAGGGGAACTCTGAAGCTTGAGCTGAGGCCTGGAGCATCATGTATCATGATTTATTTGCAAAGTCTGTTTCAATTGTACTCTGTCTTTTTTTCTTTTTTTGTTTGTTTTTTGTGAACATAAGAACTTTTTCACCTCAACCAAAATAACTCACTCACTTTGAAGTGCAAACAATGAGAGTTAAGTTGAGGGCAACCACCACAAACAGTAACATCACCAACAACAGTTATTGGTGAGTTCAACAGCTGGGTTTGAGAGACTGATCTGAATATTGCTGAGGACATTGGTTGAAATTAAACCCAAGACCAATGGTGTTTAGGTAGCAAATATGTTCAGCCCTCATCATCCATCATTCTGAATCTGACATTAGCTGGTCTCTGAAGGTAACTAACTGACCCTTAAAGGGATAGTTCAACATTTTGGTAAATTAACCCATTGCCATAATCCCTATAGTCATAGCAGTAGGTTTGTTACCTTTAATTGTCGGTGCAAGATATTTTTAGAACTGTGGAGCAGAGCTGTGAGCTGCTCAGAGCTACACTACGGAGGCTAATGGGATTTCTTGGTTTCCCTCATCAAACTCAATAAATACACAATCCAACAACTCCAAAACGCTCTGGTGGACAAGTTGTGACCTGCACATTCACCACACTATGAGATAATAACAGAAAGTTACAAGACAAAGTCGTTTTAGAGGTAAATTCAAAGTCTCTGCATTTGCCTCGAAAACAACTCTGTCTGGTAATGTTCCGTTATTATCTCATAGTGTGGTGAATGTGCAGGTCACAACTTGTCCACCAGAGCGTTTTGGAGTTGTTGGATTGTGTATTTAATGAGTTTGATGAGGGAAACCAAGAAATCCCATGACCCTCCATAGCATAGCTCTAAGCAGCTTGCGCTCGGCCGTTCTAAAAATAGCTTGCACCGACAATTAAAGGTAACAAACCTACTGCTATGACTATAAAGATTATGGCAATGGGCCAATTTGCCAAAATGTTGAACTATCCCTTTAAGGCAGGATCAGACTACATCAATTCAGGCGGATTTTCACACAATTTTGTCATGGCCGACACATTTCCATCATCGGAGCAACAAACTGACGTGTAGTGTAACATAACTGCAGTCCAGCGATTTTGCGTCTAGGACGCTCTACATTGCTTCTCGACGCCCCGACAGAAAATCTAACATGTTAGAATTTTTTGATTTCTTGACCTAGTCTGAGATCTCCTATAATGTGAACTTTGACATTATGGCCAATAGGATGACAGAGCGCTCTGACACATTGTTTACACACAGTGTGCAATGTAAGTTAATGGTTTTGAGGTGAACACATTGGTTAACGTACCTCATGTTCTCTCTGAAGAACAGACAGTCATACTGTCCTCTTCACCCAACCTTTTTGTCTTCCTTTTATTTTTCGCGTCAAAGCAAAAGACCGCTAGTATCACACACAGAGCTACAGTATCCATGACTGACAGTTTATTGTGACTCCTCCCTGCTGGCCTATGAGCTCGAGCAGGGTTGTGATCGGTTGTGACTGATGATTGGTCGGGGTCATACTTGTAGTGTTGCTGACCAAGACACGGCTAGAATTTATTCCACTGTGATCTGACATGGAGACCATCATGAAATACAAACAAACTGTGCAGTCTGAACCCGGCCTCAGTGACTCAACCAATCCAGTTAAAACCTGAGGAACATGCCACAGGGGGGAGAGGGGTCTTACGTGCCAAAACGTATGGGAAACAAACAGGGGCAAAATGGCATTAGCCATCCACCCAGGGTCAGCACAGACATTAGGCTGGATCCCAAATATCCTCCATCGGTCTCCCAATTAAGCCATCAAAATGGGGCAGATGGTTGTGACACTATCGGGGTGCCATGCTGCCCTTGTGCCCACATCTCATACCGCCTCACAGCCATCCATCACTGGAGGAGCTCTAATTAGCTTGTTATTCTGCCATGCAAACTATTCCAATCTTGTGAAAAGGCCTCCTCGTGTTTTGAATGACAGGGAAAGCACTGAGAGAGGGCAAATGGGAGGAGGAGAGGGAAGCCAATCACTACGTGCAGAATGGCATTTGAATAGCCTTTTCAGCACACTGCAGCAGCAATTATATTCCCCCCGTAGACTTCCTGCCAGGATATTTTTCTTTGTTGTTTCTTCATCAAAATGGTGCCATCACTTGACAAGTTAAGCTTGACAGAATAAAAGCCTCCGTGAAAGAGGTCAAAAGAGTCATTTATTCTTAGCTTGAATGTCATCACTGAAGAAATGAAGCGGCGTTTTTGTTCAGGCAAAGGTTAAACACTTTCAGTAACCGTCAATGTAAACACTTATTGGGTTATGAAAGTCAATAGTACTATCAGCTGAACAACAATCTTTCCTGTAAGTAATATACAGCTTTACACAATCTGCCTACTAATGCAAGCGAACCGCTAAAGCATGAAATGGATGCATTTTACCCCGTTTTGCTTGGGCTTCACTCACTTTATGTACGGACTGATGAAAGTGTCACTACAGCTTAAAAGCACCATTTGCTATTTTATTATTCTCAGCAAAGTTTAAGGTTCACAGGTGTCTCTGTTTTCATAGAAACCATTTTAATGTTTCATCATTCTTCTCTGTAAACATAACCAACATAACACACTGTATAATACATGTATGTCGGCCCTGAGAGAGGGATCTCTCATCAATTGCTATTCCTGAGGTTTTCTTCATTTCCTATTGCTGCTGAAATGCCTTTCCTCACTGGAGTCAAGGGTCTTATGCAGATTATAAGCACATTGGGGCAAATGTATGAATGTAAAAAGGGGAATCAGAGTGTTGCAGGAATACAGAAAACTATGTTGCTGTGTGATACAAACAGGCGGTGCAATGTAGTGCAGGAGGTAGCTCCAGACTAACAAGCTTATTGTGGTATGCAGGTGAATCTGCACCACCAGATTTCATTCTGCATCAGCTGTTTGTATTTGTTGTTTGCAACGTAACCATGGGTGACCAGGCAGCAGACACATGGGTGATTTTACTGGAGAAACATCTGTGTAGATCAGGTGTTTGTGAGGAAAACCCCACTCCCCAAGAAAAGAAGAAAGAAAGAAAAAAAATGTGAAAGTGATAGATCAAGCAATATCAAACATCATCGACAAAAACTTACAAGGTGAAAATTTTATTTATTTACTGTATATGTTTTATGATTTCTCTATTAATCTTTTAGATGATTGATCAACTTAACCTCATGGACAGTTCTTTGCATTTGCCCTTTAACACTGCTCTCCACAACTCCATTAGGGAATCCCTTCAAATTTTAGCCATGACCACGGTGACATAAGAAAACTCTTTTTAACCATCACTCAAGACACAGCAATTATGATCTTCCTTTTTTTATCTTGTGTTATTATCTGTTACTGTGTGTGGATATTACAGTACACATTCCAGATGCTGTTTTCAGTGTGAAGGTAAAGTTCATGGGTTTCTCAACCTTGGGGTGGGGACCCCATGTGGGGTTGCCTGGAATTCAAATGGGGTCGCCTGAAATGTCTAGTAATTGATAAAATAAAATAAAAGATACTAATAAAAATATTTTTATAACTAATTATTATTCTTTTAAAATGATGATAAAAACACCACACTCAACCTTAAACAACTGTATTCTATACTTTCTCGAATATGAATCAAGTTCAAATAAAATGCAGCATTTAAAAATATCTGAGCTGGTGCATCTTGATTGATGGCCGCGATCATGTGACTGCACATGATGGCGGGGTCACCAGAAATTTGTGATGTCAAAATTGGGTCACTAGCCAAAAAAGGTTGGGAATTACTGATGTAAACAACCCACATTCTAATCTGGTCCATATATTGTCACCCTGGACAGGTCATTTGCCTTTCCCCCCTTGCAAGAAAAATGCTTAGATGCTCACTGCAGAGTATATTTCATTTAAATATACAGCATCTTAACAATTCTACAGGTCTAATTAGCTCCACATTACTGTCAGAAAAATGAGATGACCATTATAATGAGGCACATATTCCATTAATCTGAAATACAGCGAGTCTGCATGCCAATGTATTTGGATCAACGTGTTACAGTGTATGGCATCCATCACATTTTTGTAGGGATGCCCCTTCAGATGCACTCTAGAGCTGTGGCATACATTGAATTACTGACTTGCCACATGCAGCATCTGTCAGTAGGGACATAATAGCTGTCTTTGTTTACACCCATTACACACTGTCAAAGCTTATTGTTATGATTATTCCGTTGGGTGGATTCATTTACTGTAGAACAATACCTCATGTTTTCAAGACTTATCGCAGCTCCTTAAAATCCTCATCTAAACATATTGTAACTACACTGTTGCCCATAAAGTTGTAATCATTTTGTTTTCAGACATATTCCTCTTTTTATCCCAATTATAAAGGGTAATTGTAGTTTCATTTCAAAAGTGATATGTTTGGAAGAGATTGATCAATAAAGTTTGGAGACACGTTAGGAGACAAACTTTTATCTATCAAGAATAAATCACATTGTCACCAGAAGAGGTAACAAATAAATGAACAAATCCATTCCAATTTATTGGGCAACAGTGCACTTCTGATAACAGTGGATCAAAAAGACAAGTGTTTTTCCTTGGTAGTAGATAATAATTACTCAACTGTACACAATATTGAACCGTATAATTGAAGTTAATCCATGAATTAATCCATGTTCATGAACATGGTAAATATGCCCCTGTCATCAGCAACATTTACCAGTTCCCCGTGGGGATCCTTAGGTACCTCCAGGTTAGAGGATGTTTAGAGATTTTTTTAAAGTCTACCCACGGCTCTCCTACCAGTTGGACAATCGGACACCTGCACAAGGAAGCAGTGGCTCTACTCTACTCCTTCCTTCTGCTAGATGTTTCTGAAGATGACAATGGAGAGATGTACGTTAAGTCAGGCCAAGAGTTTTTATTGTCATTGTTGAAAAACCACAATGAGATAAACCTGGACTACAGGAGGGGTGTGATGTGAATGTTGCAACAATGAAAAATCCAGTTCACAGTATGTGTGGTGTGTGGGAGTCGATTTACTGCGTGTGAAACCGGGAGGGGGTGGGGGGTAGGACGGGTGGGTTGGCCATTTACAGTAGTAGCTCTGGGCCAGCCTGGTTGTTTTTGGCCTGAATGGACCTGTGTCTTCTTCCTGAATATAGCAGATGGAATAGATGGCGTGCACGGTGTGAAGTGTCCTGAAGGATGTACACTCTGTCAGTGGAAGTCCCAGTGTGTAACTTATTTGGCTTTTTATTAGCAAAAATCAAATATTTCTTTCATAAATACATATTTCACTGAAGTGGAATCACACCCACATACAAATGAAAGCTTCCTGGTACCTTAGAATGAGTTGTTACAAGTCGTTACAAATAAATAAGTGGGCGACGCACCGAACCGAGGCGGCCATGTTGCATCGCCATTTTTTACGTTGAGTGGCAGCGTGACCGGAGGTAACATAGAAACTCAGCGGAGCTGTCGGCTCGGCCTGTTAAAACTGTCACCACTGTGTAGTGTGAGGAAGGACGGAGGCACTGATGTTGCATTCAGGTGCAGTCAGGCAGACGGCCGTCGGCAAACCAACTGGATGTCATTTTACTCGACGAGAGAAAGACGGTAACACGTGGGTCAGGTAAACAATACAACATCACCATGACAACATTTAGTCACGCCTGTATTGTTTTGCCTCGTGCTGGCGGACCACTTGTTTACATAGACGCTTGTTTATCCTGTTACATGCAGCGTCTGTTGTCTGTCTGACGTCTGCCCGATTTCACTTGAATGCAACATCAAGAATACGTTCAGGTATGCAACCACACCGCTAGATAGGGGGGATTCCTACATATTATACCTTTAAAGATCTTGCAGACAGAAGCCTCTGCCACACATTCCCAGATCAGCCACTCACTACACTATAAACCAATTTACCATCAGTTACAGTAGAGCTGTGATCAGCTGACTAAGTTTCCCAGTCATCAAACGGGTGTCCAATAACTAAAGCTTCAGATCTTTCACCAAGACCACAACGTCAGTCATTAGTCTGAGGTGTTCTGGAGTTTGTTACAGCCAAACGACTTGCAAAGAGGTTCAATAACAAAGCTCTAATGTGGTTCAGATTATGTCATAGCCATTTCTCCTGGGTTGTCCATCATTACCAGCATCTTGAAGTATTTGAAGTCAACAAGAAGAAATCTAGTATCAAGTCCCCAGGTACCATTATTCCCAGAACCCCAACAACTGGTTTCACCCCCCACTTAGCCCCCACCTGGACTCAGACCTGGGGGTGGGCAAGCTCGCCAGTGAATGGGGCCCAATGGGAACATAGCCCATACAAAAAGAAAAGAGCCACCATCATGTCAGCCCAGACATTACTTAAGTCAATAGCATTTGTTTAAACTGACTAATGAGGAACTATAAACCAGGCTGAGTGATGTAAAACAGTGTAATGTGAGTAATGTAACAGGTTGGAAATTTATTTCCTTTTCCCAATAACTAATATGCAGTTTGTATTGCTCCAACACGTTGCCTCACAACCACCACTCTTTAAATTCAGACCACTGGCAGCCATGACTAATGAGCAGCCCCCCAGATGTCACACTGTATGGAAACATGGCATGTTGGTATGGAAGTGAAACGTATGGCTTCATGTTGTAATTAGCCTTGCAGGTCATACTACTGGCATTTAAGTGCCGAGTGACATTACAAGCCATGCTCCAGCTTGTGTGTGTGTGTGTGTGTGTGTGTGTGTGAGGATAATGTAAATGTGACTGACTCTGAGGCAGGTGGTGCTGACGCTACAAGTGTGCTGCTTGAGCAGTGTCACCCTGAAATCCCTGTCTCTCCAATCACAAGATGTTTTTTTTTGTCTGCATAGCTATATTGTTTCCTAATAAAAAGGGCTAACTGGAAGACAAAGACTGATTTGTGAGACATGAGACCAGTGACTTCATGGCTTTGGCTGTGTGCACTCATTCCTGCCAAGAACTTCCTTCATGCACGAGTGAGAACTCAGTGACCAAGTGTTTATAGAAGAGAAATTTGTGAAGTGCTCAACTGTTTTTTCTTTTTTTTTTCTTTCCTCCAGAGCCATGAAAGCTGCCCACAACAGCTCAGGGCATGTTTTGACATTACAAGGTCCTTGGGATAAGTTGTAGCTATCAAACAGAGATGCAACAACTCCATGCCTCCATGATGATGGAGCTCATTTCCAAGTCTCAGATTAAAGCTGTTTTTGAATATCACAGTCCTGGTGAGAAATGTTCTGCCAGCATGAAGAATTAAAAGTTCCTGTCCAGGTCTTCTGTTATGGCTTTCCTTTCGCCCATTAATGTACCAGTAAGCATTTCATTCCAGCTCCATATTTAGGTCAAAAAAGTTAACTCAAGATTTACAAGAACTTTACTTTTACATTCCCCATGTTAGGGGAGGCAACAAAGAATGAGGTAACACTTTACAATAAGGGTTAGTTAGTACATTATTAAGCATTAAACTAATGTCTTAATTAATGCTAATTCAATTATTCAACTTTTATTATTACTTAATAATTTATTAACTAACTTTGAGTAGTAAACGCTAATTAACTGCTTACTAATAGGCTATATTAATTAAGGTGTTTCCTAATCCTAAGTAATAATGATTGTTAATATAGCTCTAAACAGTTAATTAATGCTTAATAGTATACTAATTAACGTTAATTGAGGGACCCTAATTGCAAAGTGTTAACAAGAAGGGAATAATAAAGTTGGGTCAAAACAGAAACAATGCACTGCAGGTTCAGGTTGAAAAGGAACAATAAACAGTGGCTAATGCTAATTGTTAGCATTGAAATCTAACAGTTTGACATTGGTATTTTTGTTTGTGACATTAATCTTCCATTTTTCGACTTATTTGGTTGTTTTTCAATTGTTTTTCCACTTGGAGGTGACATCATTCAAAGCATCACAAGCCTCAGCATTTGTATTTGTTACTGTGGTTGTAACCTTGTCCACCCCTGAAGCTGCACTACACTCTTGGCTAATTCCTAAGCACTTTGTCATGAATACATCTAGTTGTAAACTGTTGCTGTCCTCACTTTGGACATACAGTAACAGTTTGACATTGATGAGTGTCCTCATTATCTTGATTCTGCCCACTTTGCAACTGGAAGTTAACGCTCAGCTCAGGTAGGTGGAGCAAGTGGCAGAAAGGCATCACCTGTGACGGTTTGACACTTATGGTGCTGACTTTTTTTTTTTTTTCTCGTATCTGCAGATTGCAGTCACAGTGGGAGAGAACCAGTGGGTGTGTAAAGGTATGAACGTGGCTGAAGGGGACAGATGGCCGGATAGACACCGGATGAGCCGGAATCTTGTCCACTAATGATCGTTTGGTAAAAGAAGCTGATCGTGGACAAATCCAGCTGTTACTGCAGTTAATCTGTACCCACTATGAAGAATGCATGGATTTAAACACACCCCTAAAATATACACATCTAAATAGTTATTGGTGCAGCACTTAAAGTGTTTATAGATTATTAACTTTCCACCAATCGATACAAATTTAACAAACTCCTTCAACATTGTCCTGTCAGGATTGTCTCTGGTCCTGTGAAGTCTGCACTGGAGTCAGGACTCGTTTTTATCTTCCAAGTCAGACATTCTGCTAACAGTCATTAGGAAAGAGACTTGCCTCTATTGATTGGTCTCACAATGGTTTCACATTCCAGCTTGACTGTGACCTGAATCACATAGATCCACATGAAAAGCTATGTTCTTTTTGATGTAGACTAAGCAAATGTGGACGGATAGCAGATCATGTTCTCCACATTTTTGAATGCTGACAACCTTTGTTCCATTCTTAGGGTGTTTTCACACATGTTTAGTGCACACCAAATGTTAAAATGATACATTGTTTCATTTTTTCAGTTAGTGCGGTTGCTTTCACACCTGCTTTTTGTCACTCGGGACCAAACTTGGAGAGCGTCATGTCTCCATGACTACCGGTTGAAATCTGGAAGCGCTGATTGATAAAACTTTCACGATGGAGACTCAAGTAGGGCCGGTTGTTAGTAGCTCTGGTCATTTATTTCTATATTGTTTGCATGTATAACTCTGTTTGGTACTTCGGACTGGTTTCCGGTTGCGTTCACCCAGCTCGGTCCCGTTAGTTCCCGGTTAAACGTTAAACACGGCGGACCTCTGCTGCTCGGTTATCAGCTGCTCCACGGACACAAGACAGGTCGGACCCGCCGACCTGTCCGGTGTCTGAGCGGACTCAGCGGACACGCACCGACCGGCACCGACGGCTGCCCCGCTGCTGCTGCTGCTTCGTTTGTGGGGACAGAGCTCCGCAGCACCGGAGCACCGGGCGGTCTCCCCGCTGCGTTAACCCGTTGTCAGCGACTACGGGAGCCCTTTTAGTTCAAACTTGTTGAGTTCGCCTGGCAGTTGGGTCGCACCAGGGTGCGGTTGCTTTCACACATCAACTAGTCCGCACCAGAGTTCGGCTGGAGCCGAACCGAGACGAGACCACCTCCTCAGGCCGCACTAGTTTTGGTGCATTAGAGTGCGATGTGCTTTCACACTGACTCAAACGGGACCAAATTTAGTGCGATCTAAATTTAGATTGCACTAACACTGCAGGTGTGAAAGCACCTGTGTGAAGTGTAGCCTCAGTCTTGTGTTCTTAGCTGACAGCAGTAACACACAGTGTGGTCCTCTGCTGCTGCCATCTATTTCAAGCTTCCATGTGTTGCATGTTCAGAGATAAGCTCTTCTCCTCTGAGGCAGTTTGACCCATATAAGTGACACACTGGGTATCTATATACCATAAACTTCCCAATGAAAGCCTGGGTTTGTATTTGCTCCAACTGCCAAACTGACCCAGCCTATAGCCTATTTGAGACAGGCATCTATGAGACAGGCTTTTAATTCATTTCAAGTTCAATTTCAAGTTCACTTTTATTCATATAGCACAGTCAAAAGACCTGTGACAGTCGTCCAAAGTGCTTCACAGAGCAGAGACAAAAACAAAAAGAACACATGTACATGAAACAAGAAAACATGCATACTATCACACATGTACATATACGAACATATGCACACACGCATACGTGCATGGCTACAGTAGTCATAAACAACAGTGCAAGATTTTAAAAAATACACATAGATATTTTGAACAAAACTAGCCAGGATAAGAAGTCCCTGTGGATCCGAAGGCCAAGGAGAAAAGATGTGTTTTTAAAGCGCACTTAAACCTCTCCATGGATCCCATATATCTAACAAGTTCCAGAGTCTGGGAGCAGCCACAGAGAAGGCATGATCGCCCTTGGTCTTCAATTTTGATCTAGGTACATCCAGCAACAACTCACTGGATGACCGTAGATCTCTGGTTGGATTTTGGACTTGTATAAGTTCTGCCAGATATAGAGGAGCCAGACCAGTTAAAATCTTAATGATTAATAAAAAAAATTATAACACTTCAATCCAGAACCAGAACAGGGGTGATGTGTTGATGTTTTTTAGTGCCAGTCAAAAGGCGAGCTCGGGTCAAGACCAACATATAATGAATTATGAATGAATATAATGAATATAATGACTCTTTCCAAGTCGTTAAAAGATAAATAAGGCTTGACTTATACGAATTTGGTGAAAAGACCCTTTTTCGAACATAAAGATGGAAAATACTCTCAAATTTTGTTAGAATAAAGTAAGAATAGAAGGAAAGAGCCAGATCCAGAGCATGCATTACAAGTTTACTGCTGTATATAGGCTCTGGAGTCTGTCAGAGTTCTCAATGGGCCGGCACGACCGGACGCACCAGGCTGGGTCGAAAACAATTACAAATAATGTGGGTTGGGTCAGACCATGGCTTTCCTTTATTTTTTGGCCCCGTTCAGTTCAATAATGAGTTACAAAACAATAGCCAATGTCACATGCTGTATCATGAAATAAATAGGCATCATTACATAAGATGAGAAATCGTGTGGATGAACAATACATCACTAAATTATTTTTTTTAATAAATATAAAACAAAAAAAACTGTCCATCTGCAAATCTGTCATCTGAGAATAAATCTATTGCACCAAGACGTACACTGAAGACAAGCGCCTGCCTTCACAAACAGCCAATAGTAACGATGATGAATGGGTACAGTCAAATGCCGATTGTCTCCCTCTTCCTACATGCCAACTTATCAATATGAGATAGATCATCAAATTGCGCGCTCACTGTTTTCTCAGGGCTTTGGTCAATAGTCTCCCCAATTAACATCCAATTACCCTGACCAGTATTAATCACCTGGGACCAAGGGCAGTGAAGTTTGTAAAAGGTCACATATGTGCAATGAAGATTAACAGTGACACAGCATCGATTGGCTGGCAGGAAGGTTAATGTAGTGGCTGCGTTGTAAGCTGTTGTGGCTGCCAGATGCAAAGCAGGAAGAAGCGGGGAAGTTAAGGAGAGCGACGCTGCCTTTGACTGGGGCCTACGGTTAAATGATGAGGCTGACATTAATTCTATATTTTTTCATATCCTTATCAAATCCTGTGAAAGAGCAAAAACCGACAAGGAAGTGCTCTTTTTTTTTTTTTTGACAAAAATGTGCCGTGATTGCCGGCTGCGGTGGCTGAATGGTGGGGAGCTGAACTGCACTGCTTGATGATGACTACCTGGGAGCCAAATTGAAATGCTGAAAAAGCTGGGAACTAAATTGTATGCTGGTAGAGTGAGTTCAGAAGCAGCTGAAAGAAGATAAATTGTGGGAATAGTCAGTGTTCTGAGCAAGAATGGGGAAAAGTAGGCAGATTAAAAAAAAAAATCAATGAAAGTATTAGATTTATTGTAGTCATACTCACCTCACATACTCCCTGTACCTGTGTACCAATTAACACAATACGACAATCTTAACACTGCTTCTTCTTGAAACTGTAACACATTGCTATTAAAGGGATAGTTCACCCAAAATTGAAATTTCACTCATTGTCTACTCGCCCTCATGTGGACTAAGGGCTGGGAGAAGTTTCAGAGTTATCCGTGGCTTCTCTGAGTTACAGGGGGTCTCGGCGTAGCAGTGCATGTCCATATAATGGTTGCAAATGGATACCAACTGTCTTTGTAACAAAAAGACACACCAAAAAACATCCAAATACCTCCATGCTGCACGTATGTAATGTCTGTCTTGTATTGAAGCCCCGAAATGCGAAATTGTCCCGAAAAAAATTAAGTAAGTCTATATTTCAAGCTTGTTTGTAGCAGAAGCTTCTCGAAGCTCCTCTTCCCAGTTCGTCAAATTTGGACGAACCAGGGTCTGTCCTCTTCCCAGTTGGTCCAAATTTGACGAACCAGGAACAGAAGCTTCGAGAAGCTTCTGCTACAAAACAAGCTTGAAATATAGACTTACTTAATTTTTTTCGGGACAATTTCGCATTTCGGGGCTTCAATACAAGACGGACATTACATACGAGCAGCATGGAGGTATTTTGATGTTTTTTGGTGTGTCTTTTTGTTACGAAGACAGTTGGTATCCATTTGCAACCGTTATATGGACATGCACTGCTACGCCGAGACCCCTGTAACTCAGAGAAGCCAAGGAGGACTCTGAAACTTCTCCCAGCCCTTAGTCCACACGAGGGTGAGTAGATAATGAGTGCAATTTCAATTTTGGGTGAACTATCCCTTTAACAGTGATTCTGAGTTTCTAATGGTGCAACAATGGTGTGAGCGATTTTCAAAAAGAAACATTGCAAACCACTATGTCATATTCTTGCGTAAGCTTGTGATACCTATTGACCATATTCACAGCATCACCATCTTTCCTTACGTCATCACTCGGGGTGGATAGACAAACCGTATAACTGCTGCGTCCCTGGCTACACACCATACAAACGTTGGGATTCTGAAAAACTGCTTTCCTTTCATCGCTTCCTGGTTGATACAGATTTAAGGAAGGCCATGGGTTGTTAACATCCAAAGGGACAGCGGGCCATATTTCAAAGTAAAACGACATTTGGGTTAAACTGATTTGAATTAAGTTAGCCGACATTGGCTTAACTACTAACATTAACGGTAACGTTATATGATTGAGATTTTTTTTACCTGAGATCAGCAGTGGTTTAACTGACTTTAAAGGTTGACTATGTAGAAATACAAGAACAACAACAGAAAAAGAATTCCAGCAGTCGATTGCCAGACCGTTGCTAGGTAAAACGGGCCGTTGCTAGGGACTCCGCTCTGATCAGAGGACAGACAGGAGGAGAACTATGCAGGATATTTACCTTATGTTTCATTTTTACCGTCATTAACAGCATAATAAATGACTTGTAGCTTGTTACAGGGACAGTGGAGGCTCTCTGCCTTCCACACCGCTGCTGCTCAGAGCCTCCGCTGTCACTGCTCTCGTCAAGTTGGAAAAAAAAAAAAAAAAGGAGCTCCGTGGCACCGAAAGTCCGCGACGATAAACGTGTTTATGACAGATAAGACTACACAAATACACCCATCCTAACAAGTATATGATAATCCATTGATCCACCGATTGATTATTAAAAAGGCTTGGTTGGAAACAAACGCATACGACCGGGAGGAGGCAGGAAAACAGCGGAGAACTGAGCCACATGTCGGCTACAGGCAGGTACGAATGTAAACAGAACGTTGACAGAAAGTCATTGTCGAGCCCGTCAAAAGAATTAAAAATAATAATTCAGACTAAATTTTTTTTTTTTGTGGAAAAGCAATACTTTCATTCTGTACCCCTCTAAAGGCCCCATGGATGTATTATTTTTGAAAAAATATAGCTTTTAATAAATATTCTACATATTCAACCTTTAAAGCAGAAGTGAGTGATATATTTGTGTTAATATAAGTCTTAAATAGTTATATCTTCCGACAGCAATCACTAACATAGAGTGTTTGGACTGAAACACGGGTCTCTCAGTCCCTCTGCTCTGCTCTGAGCCGAAGAGAAAACATTTATCGTATCCTACAGTTTTTATCCAATGAGGAGAGAGAACGGCATGCAGGGCTGTGTGTGCAGCCAAGGAACGCCGTGAATGTGGTGACGTAGCGACGAGGACTGTTATGGTGCGTTCAAGGAAACTCGTATTTTTCCGACCGTGAAGTGGTACCAGTTCGATCTGGTACGAGTTCACGGGTCGGAAGTTACGAGTGGCCGTTATAGTGACTTTCACCGGTAAAACAGGTCGGAAAAACACGAGTGGGTTGCCTGGAACGCTACAAAGTCGTAAGTTGTGACTTGAAGCTGTAATTTACGATTTCAAAAGCCTGCCTGGAACGCAGCATTAGCGAAAACGACCGGATCACTCACTTCTGCTTTAAGTGATTTCTGACGCATACAGCCAACACATGGAGAGATGCTTTAATATTTAAGTTAACACTGAACAAAGAACATGGAAATCTTAAAGAGAAGACACATACCTAAGTACCTAGGTTTAGAATAAGTTTAGAATATATTATTGCTTTTTCTTTGATACATGTTTCGGTATTAATACATATTGATTCAACTTAATGTGTGTTTAATGATCAATTTCGAAGGGTGAAGAACCATGTAAAGTTACTTAATGGACCTTGATTTGTAGAAAAATAAATTGATAAAATAAAAAAAGACAACAAAAGTTTATACACACACACTTCCAGTAATGGTCCTGGGTTTTATGAAGGTGTTTTGGTATCAGGGGCTTCAGTTTATTTTCCTCAGAAACAGAATCATGTTAGCTCATTTGTTTGGCCAGTTTCAGCACTAACTCAATCGTTACATTAATGATGAGTTTTATAGGTTACAATCTGTTACCTGTGTTTGGCTTGGCCACGAGATGCCTTCTTCTACTGTAGCAGAAGCTCCAGAGAGAGGCCTGTGAGAAGAGACTCTGAAGCACAAACAAGCACACAGCCAAGAGCAAACAAACGCACAACATACTGTATGCTCTAAATTTTAAAGAAAGCACAGAGGAAGTGTAATATATTGTCTCTTTAACGATAAACACATGTTATTTGTTTTTCAAGGATCTCTGCAGTACAACTATACTATAGACCAGGGCTATTCAATTACAAATTCAGTGGGCCCAGATTTTAAAACCGAGACCTTTAACTGGGCCGGACATTTTCAGCGGTCAATAAGAAGGTTATGACAAACGAGGGGCATTTTTAAAACCGAGCATTAGCTATTAAAAACAAATCTACACAGCCAGAAAAAAGAGAATAAAAGTAGTTGATAGTAGTAGTAAAGGTTTAGCTGTTAATGCTTTGAATTGGAGGTTTTTTTTAGGAACTAAAAGTTTCCTGAGGCCTAACTGTCTGAGTTTCCACTGAGGTTTACAGCAGGGGGTTATGTAGCCTAAATCACTAAATGTAGCCTAGTCTTAAAATTAGGCCTAAAGATGAACGTGTTTCCATCTGTGTCTTTTTTTTTTTTTTTTTTTTTGGGTCACCACGAGCCGGGCCACTCGGACATTGGTTCGGGGCCGGATGTGGCCCGCGGGCCGCCAATTGAATAGCCCTGCTATAGACCGTCCTGTATCTTGTGAATAAATTAATAGCCTGGACTTGGCCAGCTTGAGCACTCACAGACACAGTGTCAGGTGCCAGACTTAAGGTGGCATAGATCTATAACACACACACTCACACACACACACACACACATGCAATATGCTGTCATTACAAGGGCAGGTCGTGGACTTGACCCATCTTCATCTTTAAAGCATCGTTCCCCTGTCGGCTGGCAGTGATACATCAATAGCACATTCATCTGTGACCAGGTTTCTACAAATCAATACGGTTTGAGAGTCTATTGTAGCTATGCAATATGTTACCATCCAAATGTATGTCATCTGATATGCCACAACAGCAGCCTGATGCTGACATGAAGATTTTTTTGTCTCGGCTCAGGAAATAATTGATTTTTTTTTAGTGAAAGAATAATGTTCAATACATCACAATCCCAGGGCCACTTTTTCTTTTTTCTTTTTTGTTATCTTCACAGCACTGTATACACGAACACACAGGCACAATACCCACACACAAACACAGAGGAGCAAATGTTCTCATGTAATTACAAAACCAGTCCTAGAAAAACACATCCACACACACACACATGCCTATACACATACACACTCTTCTCTCTTATCTCCTGTAGCAGCCTGTCTGCATGGGGAGTCACAATTCAGGCCTTGATCTTTGTCGTCCCCGGAGACACTGTGCTTGATTACTGTGGCCTGCCTGCTGGATCAATGAGTCATCAATAAAAGTAATAATGCCTTAACGTGCTGCGGCTAACCTTTATTGTTGCCTCCATGACAGCTTCCAGGCAAAAACAGAATCAGGTCAATATACGGCGAGACGTAGGAATCAATTAAAAAAAAAAAAAAAAAAGAAACTCACCCATAACTCAGCAGGGGAATGATTTGCCGATGAAAACAGTCCAATTAAACATGATTCTGCTGAATACAAATCCACTACAACAATTATATATCAGCCACAGCTTTGTTTTAGTATTATGGGAAATACATTTCTAATAAAGATCCATGTGGCATAGAATTGATGTCCACGTCTTTTTTGCTTATAAAACATACACAATAAAGTTTCATATTAGAAATGAACACAACAACTAAAGAACTGAACCTTGAAACCAGCTGTCATGACTTGAGGAACCCAGCTCTTTACTATGCTCCAGCATGGCCGGCCTTGACCCAACAGCTAAACCTGTGTGATTTGGTTTCTCTGAGTGTTTACTCGTATTGATTACCTCTACCTACATCATCCCTTTCAGTCTCTTTACAGTCTCTGCCTGTGTTACTTTCACTCAGGATGTGTGTTCCAGTGGAGAAGAAGAGCTTTGAGACGTTCCTTCCACACATTCACAGTGTACGTTCACATTGCTGCTACAGTAACAGTAAAAAGCACTGTATACTGTTTCCCCAGAGAGGGACAGTAGCCAAGGTGAATTTGTTGACAGAGCTGGTGCGGGTACTGGTGCCGTTGCTGTGTGTTGCTGGAGCTCTGGAGGGGAGGCTGGTCGGCCGTGCGGCCCAGCACAGGGTGCTCCTGTGTGGGTGAGCACAATTGATCCTATTAACCACTTTTCTACCACTTGAATGAGTTTAGAAACATTATCTACAGGCGAAAAACTACAGTTTGTTGCTTTAACAGGTCTGGTAGCAATGGAAGGGTAGACTGGGCCTATTTCTTCTTTTAAAGGCCTCATGCTGTGCACTTTTCTCTGGGTTTATTTACCTGCTGATATCCCTAACAAGATATATCATTGGTTTTGAGTACCTGTGATCTGCTTAATATGGTTTATACTGCCCCTTTATGTTGCCTCTTTCTGGAGCTCTAGCAGGCACAGGTCATTTGGCCAATCAGAAGAGAGAATGAGAACCTCTCCTCTGATTGGCTGACTGTTTTTGAGTGGTGTGTGGTCGGGCCAATCACAGGCAAGTAACTGAAACCTAAGCTGCACTGAAAAAAGTGATTTTTTGGCCCTGTAATTATTACTTAAATTATGTATATAATTCTACAAAAAAATATCATTTCAGCGCTTTTACTTAAAAATGTCAGTTTTAATGTGGTGTGTTACTTAGTGATTGTTTGTAACAATGTATCCTCAATTTTGCATATAAATTTTACCCTTTATTCCAAGTAATATTCACTAAACTACTGCATTAACTTTATTAGTTGATATGTGCAAGTAAATTGTACTTGGGTAATATCAGTGAACCTGGCAACCTTCTTTGCACACGGAGCGTGACGTCAGAGGCCCGTTTCAGTCTGCCCTCGGACATGACTTGTGCGGTCGCCATTGGGATTTTTCAGCGACATGGAAACACGGGGGTAAGTCTTTGTCATGGATGTATTATATTAACTTAATTAGGTCTTTGTACGTTCCGTTATCTACGTTCGTTATTTGTGCAAGTCCGTGCTCCGAAAACGGTGGTGCTAGCTAATTTCCTTTTCCCCTCTTTCCTGCTAATGTTAGCTAGCTCACGTGTCGTCCTTGTTGCCTGAAGGAGGCCGTGGTTTTACCACTTTGACCCCCCCAAAACGAGTAGTGTACGAGTACTTTGATTTGAGTACTCACTGATACCGATACCAAGTACTCGCGCCATTACACGTTACTTTGATTTTTTTTAAATCCTACGTCATCTGTTATTTGAACAGCTGTCTGAAATTTAACCAGTGATGGTAAGTAACGAAGTACAGATACTTCGTTACTGTACTTAAGTAGAATTGTTAGACTTTGTACTTTCAGGAGTATTTATTTTTCTGACAACTTTTTACTTTTACTCAGTAAATTTTTACCGCAAATATCGGTACTTTCCACTCTTCACATTTCCCCAAAAGGCTCGTTACTTTTTTTTTTTAATTTTATTTTTACATTTTTAACATAAAATAAAGTCTTCATAGTTCCGCCTCAGCGGGGTTGAGGTCGTCATATCACTCCTCCGGCTCGTCTCGCTCTTCCTTTTCTCTCCTCTCATCAGCTCCAAACTCACTCACACAGCAGTCAGTAAACTCAGGTGACAGAACAACAGTCCCAGTACAGATCAGTGACCGCTGGGTTTTTAAAATTAGCCGGTTCGATTCTCGCGTTGGACGTCGCGCTTGAGTAGCAGTGGAAAAACAAACAAACCAACCAGGTTGGTTTTAAGCCTTGCGACAACAGGTGGGAGACAGAGAGCCTCTCACAAGTCATGTTAGTTAACCTTCACAATTACTCCTGAGCTTTTTAATCAAGGTAGGCCTAAACCTGTCAAGCAGAGCCACTGTAATAAAACTGTTTAACTTTATTCCCTGGACTGTAATAAGTATGCTAAATAACTAAGTGGGAGTAACATTTAAGATTGGATATTTGCGTACAGAAAACTTATTTCAAAATATTTTTAAAATGTTGGATAGTTGCTCTTAAGGATGAGCACTGTGCAATGTGCACTGAAGTAATCTCAGTGCAATTTCAGGAGCTCTGAGCCACTGGAGTTGGGGGATATGAAATATTGTAGCAGATTTAAGTTTCAGTGTGCATCCTAAAGCATAAGTGAATACAAATTAATTTAAAAAGCACATAGATAACACTTTTTTCTCTCCACAGAACCTAGAAGGACATTTGGCCATCATTCGTCATCATCGTTCACAGCTGATACTGTACAAGGTAAGATCAAATTGGTAATAATTAGGAACACAGGTTTAGTTTTAATATATTGAATTTGTATGTTTCAGGTGCCTCAATATGAAAACAGAATCCAAAGTATTCACAAACTACCACTCATACATTGTAGAGTCAGAACTAAGGTTGCACGTCTGTTGACTTCACTGTTTTCCCCTGTTTTCTAAATAAAATGTTTTCAATAACTTTGCTCTAAGTAACTGTAGTGTAACAATATTGTTTTTTTTTTTTGAAGCACCTTCTTCCTGTTGAGATGGCAACCCCAGTGAGATTGCGGATCATCTTTGGCGAGGATGACATCCGCAAACTACTACTGCCTTCAGGCATCCCGGGCACAATTCAGGACCTCACTGATGTTATTCAAGAGACATTTAACATTGCAGGATCATTCACTGTAATGTATCAGGACATGGATTTTGATGGCCAGTTTTTTACTTTGACCTCAATTGAGGAAGTACAAGATAAGGCTACCCTCAAACTTGTAATGACTGAACCAGTAGTCTTAACTCTCAGTCCTGTGGACTTGTCAGACATAGAATCCGTACCACAATCTTCTGATGCAAGCTCTTGCCGCTCATCTGGATCTCAGGACACAATCCCGCTTTCTCCCGAAGATGAAAGTGGAACATCTTACAGGTCTAAGCCATGGCCAAATAAGTTTGAAGTGCCATGCTTTTCTTATGATGTAGACCTTGTACTGGAAGCTGGAAACCAGGCATATGAAAAAGAAGGCACACTGTTGAACAACCCAAGAATAATAAGTAGCATACTTGAGAAGCTATCAGAGACAATATTTTGCTTCACAGCATACCCTACTGGTCTCCAGATTTTAGCTGTAGCTGAAGCCTTGGTAGAAAAGTACCCGTGCCTGAAAGAGCCCGGTTCTTTTAATGGCTTATATGGCTGGCAGCAGAGGATCAAGTATAAAATGGGCAATTACCGGGCAAAGTTACGAGGTCGCCAGCTAGCCATTCCAGAACTGGAAGTTAACACACTGAAGAGACGACGCTCCAATGAAGAGGGTTCATCCAAAGGCTTCAAAAGACCAAAAAAAGCTGAAGTGAACTATCTTCCACCACTGCCATTGGGTGAGACAGAGCAAACTTTAGAGAAGGAGAGACTAGATTTGCTCAAAGAAATAAAGAAGAAGAACAATGACAAAATAATTAATGAGAAAATGGAGAAATCTTTCGCGGTCCGAAGAATAGAGGTTGTTAATCACTGCCCAACAGTTCAGGACCTCATGGAACGATGGCCTTCTCTCTTCACTGAAACTCAGGTAACTAGTTCTTTCTTTCAATTACTGTACATTACACTGCAAAGTGTACCTGAGGTCTGTTGAGTCATCTTGATATGATTTTGTGTTTATATCTCTCGTTTCAGATCAAAGAAGAGTTCAAAAGAATAACCACAGTTCATCTGGAGCGAACATTTTTGTCCAAACTAGACAGGCACACCACCAAACTTGTGGAGATATTTCGGAAGAAGGGCGGGATTGCAGGAACGAAGATTAGACCAATGTTGGACTCGCTGAGTGAGGTAAATATTTTAATTAATCTAATGTGGACGTCACACTGAGAATGTATTGCTGATGTTTTATTTTGATCAGCATCTCGGTTGGCCTCAAACTTTTCACTTAATCACTGTGGCTACAATATCATGCATGATTTCTCACAGAAATATAGACAAAATTGTCCTCTGTCATAATATGTGCTTAAAACAGCAAAGACATTTATTTTTCACAGTGAGTCGCTGAGTGTGGCGAGATTCATTCCTGCTGCTCCTAGACTCCAATACAAAATTTTCAGACAGAGACAATCAGAAGGGGCTGCAGTTTGATACAGCAGCCCTGGATGGAGCACATTTTCTCAACAGACACCATTACCATTAAGATATACATTTAAGTTACACACTTCTAATACTCTTGCCCACGTGGAACACAGTTGCAAGCTTACATTCCCTGTGGGTAACTTTCTCTTTACATTTGTATGTGTTGATATGTGGTGTTCTCTGTAAGAATTTTCTCGTATTTTTTAACAGCAACATATCGAAGGCAGAAGAGACATCATCATCCGTTGCTTACTTGAGTTCCTTGGAGAGTCTGTAGAGGAGCTGATCAAAGACTACCGGGTAAATTTTATGATTTTTGGATGACCATAAAGGTTTTCCGGCCTTATAATCTGATATTCACTTGTTATTTTTTGGGGTAAAACTTGTTTCTGATAATAAATAGGGGCAAAAACGTGAACCGGCAATTATTAATCTTTATTTAACCAGGTAAATCAATTGAGAACTAGTTCTCATTTACAGTGATGACTTGAGCCAAAGGCTCAAACAACATAGTAAATTACAATACAATATTAATGGCAGTGTGTACCATTTTTGACTGATACTGCATCTGACAGTGAATACAAACATATGAACAGAAACCGTATGAGCTGAAAAATGTGTTAGGTGTGCAGCCTTGGTCCACACTCTCACCTCTGGTCATCTGGCTGTAGTCTTGTTTCTCGTGAAAAACAAGGTGTCCAGAACTGCAAGTCTGAATCTGCAGTATCAGGGTTTGCAGACACACCCTCCTCAACAATCCAGGCATTTTTTAACTGTTTCATGTCATTCAACCTCTCTTTCACAAAGTGTACTTTTATATCTAGTCTCTCAGGTTTTGATTTCTAATTGTGGCTGTATGTGTTTTCACAGGATGTAAGTCAAGAAGCAGTCAAAGAGGACTGCTGTCAACATATCATGAAGATCGTTGTCATCCATCCGAACGTGGCACATGAAAACCAAGATCCCAGCTACGTATCTGTAATCGTAGAGGGGAAAGAGGTTCTTGAGGACTGCAGAAGTGTGGCAAATGCTTGCCTTCTGCTCATGGGTATCATCTATGCAGTGAATTTAAGTTACCCTCTGAAACTGAAATACACATTTCAAGTATTTCAGAAACTGTTCCTTGAGCTTGACATCCTCAAAATGTCTTCAAAGGTCCAGGCTCTCCACAAGAAACTCGCATGAGTTTTTGCAGTGCTGGAGTGTTTTGAAACCTTGTTCTTATGCACCACAAAGGAAAGGTTTTTTGTTTTGTCTTCGCCTTTTCTGTCAGGGATCACAGCGATCCACTACCAAAGAGTGTTGATAGACAGTTGATATACGTGTGTGCTCTTCTCTCTTCTGAGATTTAAAAAAAATCAAGACCTTACATGGATGCTTTAAAGGATCAACATGTTTATTTTTGCAGTTATGATGTTATCTATGCAATCTAGTTATCCACTGAAACTGAAATGCACACTTGAAGTGTTTCAGAAACTGTTTGATGACATGTGACATCCTGATTTTGAAATCCTCAAAATGTCTTCAAAAGTCCATGGTCTCCACAAGAAACACCTAGAATGAATGTTTGCGGTGTTGTAATGTGTGTTTTGAATCCTTGTTCTTATGCACCACAAAGGAAAGGTTTTTTGTTTGTCTTCGCCTTTCCTGTCAGGGATCACAGCGATCCACTACCAAAGAGTGTTGATAGACAGTTGATATACGTATGTGCTCTTCTCTCTTCTGAGATTTAAAAGAGTACATTACCCATTACATGGATGCTTTAAAGCATCAACATGTTTATTTTTGTGGTTATGATAATGTTATCTATGCAATCTAGTTATCCACTGAAACTGAAATGCAGACTTGAAGTGTTTCAGAAACGTTTTTTGATTTTGAAATACATGTCTTCAGAAGTCCAGGGTCTCCACAAGAAACACCAAGAATGAGTGTTTGCTTTGTTGTAATGTGTGTTTAAATCCTTGTTCTTATGTACCACAAAGGAAAGTTTCTGTTGTTGTCTTCGCCTTTCCTGTCAGTGATCACAGAGATCCAGTGTTTATAGACACTCTTCTGAGACTTAAAAGTAAGATGTTACATGGGCTCTTAGATTGTGAAATTGTTTATGTTTCCGTTTATGGTGATATGTAGATATTTTACATATCTATGCCAAATCAAATGGTAAATAAAGTTTGGATTTGAAAAATTGAAAATGTTTGTGTAATCAGTTTCACAGAAATGGCAACAAATTTTTATTGTGGTAATGTCAAGTAGTAAATTATATTTAAATCAAGTAAATATTACTTAATCATTTCTTATAATAAAACACAGAAAATTTAAGTTAAATAAGACTAGGAAACACCAATAATATTTAGCTGGATTTTGCGATTAGATGCAATGGTAATTGAGTAAAGTTTACTATCAATAGGTGAGTATCTTTGGACATTGCTTGTAAGGTTTACTTGAGTATTTTTTGTAATAAAAATGGGTTACTAGGAAGTAAATATTACTTGAGATTATCCTGAGTAAAAATTACAAGCACTTTCTGTGTGGAAAACGTTGCCTAGCTTTTTTTAAGTAAATATCACTCCAAATTTGTTTCAGTGTGCTTTCATAAAAATTGAAAAAAAAAAAAAAAAAACTGGTCACAGTGGGCGGAGTTACCTTGTGTGTGACATCACACAAAGGAGGAAGTGCTATCCGCTCGTCTTAAAGAGACAGTTCCTACAAATGGGCGGTGTGCGTTTCTCCGTTTATGACCAGTTTGATGCATGGGGCAGTATATATGTGGCCCAGAGACCTCCCCAAGCACGAAAAAATAACCAAAATCACATTTTTCATGCCATGGGACCTTTAAAGGGAAAAAAAAGAAACTCTAAGTATATTACTTTTATCGGTTCTTAACCTTTAAACCTCCTTTAATAATGTCATCAGACTTAAACTGTAAGTCATAAACAAAATAGATATAAGCAACATTACATTATATTCTATTGAGTGTAATGTCTGCAGGTGTGTGTATGTGAGGGGTGTGCATTTAAGATACTGCACCCTGCACAGCAAATATCATTTCTATGCCCATTCCTCACATGCACATACACTAATTAATCAATACATATACATGCCTCAGCCTCCATATCCATACCAACACACCCATAGTATTTGTTATATTACATACACTGTTGCACTGGCTTCTAGAGCGTGATACAAGAGCAGTGATGCCTCTAATGGGCTGTTCACAAACCGTAGCATCACTTCTTATCTAGATACTCAACTTGAAATAATTGCATGTAAATGTAGATACTCTTTAAATATTTGAAGCGCCTTTACCTGTGCCATACTGTTTGCAGAGTCTTGACATGCACGGCATAAAATCAGATCATAGTTGCTGACAGATTTTTTTTTGCATTCATTCATTGCAGTGACAGTTGGTTTTACCCCAAGAATCAACCTGTTATAGGCTAACTTCACCATGTCACCATGTCAACCAGGGCTGACAACCCTAAGATTTCCATGTTGCTTTCAATATTGCATCTTACTTGTTATGCTTTATAGACTATATGTTAGCGAGCAAGTTTGGTCAGTTAGAATTGTGAGCTAGCGACAAAACTTGGCAGATATTTCAGCTTTTCTGTAGTCTGTCCATGTTTACTGCAGCAATATGAACCTGATATTATTATTTTTTCTAATCTCATTGTATTTAAAGCAGAAGTAAGCGATCCAGTCGTTTTGGCTAACTTCCTGTCAGCAGATGGAGTTAGCAGTCCCCGCCCTCGTCCCTACGTCACCACATTCAGGCGCATCCCTTGGCTGCACACACAGAGAGGACCGCCCCTTTATGCCGTTCTCTCTCCTCATTGGATAAAGGTTGTAGGATACAAGGAAAGTTTTCTCCTCGGCTTACAGCAGAGCAGAGTGACTGACAGACCCGTGTTTCAGACCAAACACTCTATATTAGTGATTGCTGTCGGAAGATATAACTATTTAAGACTTATATTAAAGCAGAAGTAAGCGATCCGGTCGTTTGGGCTAATGCTGCGTTCCAGGCAGGCTTTTGAAACCGTAAGTTACGGCTTCAAGTCACAACTTACGACTTTGTAGCGTTCCAGGTAACCCGTAACTCGTGTTTTTCCGACCTGTTGCCTGTGAAAGTCACTATAACGGCCACTCGTAACTTCCGACCCGTGAACTCGTACCAGATCGAACTGGTACCACTTCACAGGTCGGAAAAACACGAGTTACGGGTTGCCTTGAACGCACCATAACTTCTTGTCAGCTGATGGAGTTAGCAGCCCCCGCCCTCGTCATGGATCTATTGGTCCTCGTCCCTACGTCACCACATTCAGGCGCATCCCTTGGCTGCACACACAGCCTTTCATGCCGTTCTCTCTCCTCATTGGATAAAACTTGTAGGATACAAGAAAAGTTTTCTCCTCGGCTCAGAGCAGAGCAGAGTGACTGACAGACCCGTGTTTCGGTCCAAACACTCTATGTAAGTGATTGCTGTCGGAAGATATAACTATTTAAGACTTATATTAACACAAACATTCCGCTTACTTCTGCTTTAAATAAAGCAAATACGGCTAAAGAGACAAGTGCTTTGACTGTTTCATCTAAGTAAACCCCATGTTCCTTTAATTGCTCCAAGTTCTTCTTAAAACCTGCAAGATTTCAAGTCAAAGTCAACCGCTCTCGGTCCTTCCTCTCTTTGTCTTTTCAAAAGTTTAATGGAAGTCATACATTTACTATTCCCTGTGTCAAAGGGACTTCACATGATAGCGCCGAGCCCGAGCAGACAAATGAAGCTATGATGACTTAATGCTACATTTCTGCGGCGCACACCTGGCTACGAGAGACAAAATGATGAAATTCTTTGAAGCCGCAAAAGGGAAGCAGTCGCAGAAATAACAAAGGGAATGGTATTCATGAACGAGAGAGAGAAGGAGGCCCATGTTCCAGGCCTTAAGGTATACCTCCTCAGTAATTACCAGAAGGCAGGCATTAAACATAAATGCATCATTATGTTAACAATTAATACAATTATGTCAGCCCTTCTGGCAAGCATGCTCTGCTGTGTCTATGATGTGTGTGTGTGTGTGTGTTGTGTGTGTTGTGGTGGGAGGCTCCAGCGGTGCATGTGTGTGCATTAACATGTGATACCTTTTCACCACCAGATTTAAATGTCATTTTCAGTCAACAAAAGCATGAAATGGGTTAAATCGGCAAAGCTGGGGAATATCATTAACCTCTTTTTTTTTTTTTTTTTGACTCCTGTCCTTTTTTCACGCAGGCCTTTTATCCCAGCTCAATCCCTAAGCCTGCATCTCAGTATCCACCCACTCGTTTGTTTGAGGTAAGAAGAAAAAGAAGACACAGATGGAATGGTGGTGTTTTAATGAAAACATGTGGATTATAATACAAAAGAATAAAATTGTTATTCTCATAAATTGATGTTTGTTTTCCTTTTTTTTGCCTGAGCCTGTCTTTAGCCTTTTGTGGGAGGACTAACATTATCAAGGCTTATCTAACCGCCGTGGCGTGTGGTTAGGTCAGGAAGAGCAGAACAATGCATGTTTGAACTGCACAAGTCATCAAGGAGAAAGTCAACTGTGATCATTACCATGAAGACAGAAGCAGTCTGATTTTCATTCATCTGTTACCGCTCCCTGTCACAGTCAATATGATTGTCTGCGCTGCTGCATTTGGCAGAGTGCCTTTATCCGTATCCAGCATCTCGACTCCCCCTTTCTTCAAGGAACAAGTTTACATTTGCTGTCTCAGAAAAACAGCCAGAGCGGTTCCCGCATTGTTAAAGATTGATTATATGGATTCTTTTGTCTCTATAAACAATTCAGTGATCCTTTCCAAAAAAGAAAAAAAAAATGAATTTAAAATTGCAGAAGACAGACGGGGTGGAATGCTCCAGAGACACACAAAAAGGCAAATTTAGTGCGGGAACAACAAATGTTGCTACAGCGTGTGAGACTGTGGAGTATTGTTTCATATTAACAATGACAAGGATTTTGGAAAACAACATAAAAATTATATATCAATCATCTCTTGTTTTTTATATTCAACAGAATTGTGGTACCACATGTGACTTTTAAGTGCATCTAATATATTTAGCATGTTTAGGCTCATTTTGCTGACAGAAGAAATACAAATACAACAAAGAAACAATGCTCATAGTTCAATTTCTGCAGGCAGGGAAAGTTTGCAGCTATCATGTGAACTTTATTGAACATGTCAATGAATGATGTAGCTCCAGACATGTCATTGTTTGGAGGATACACACTGTCTGGAGTGTGTTTCTGTTCATCTTTCCAGCTCTTTGTCGACACCAGGGTTGCCAAGTCTGTGAGGCAAAAGCAGCCAAACAGCAACTCAAAATCAGCCCAGCCAAATATGAAAAAAAACCAGCCCAATACCAGAGCTCAAACAGTTCATTCACCTATATTATGTCCAAAAAGGGCCTCATGTAAGTTGAAGTATGTTATCAGAACTTAAAATATATTATGGGATACATTGCTTTAGCTCAGAAATTCACAATGTATTATTACAGTAAATATATAGGTTGGCTATGTATTTAGTGTACCCAAGAAATGGACCAATTTTCTTTCCCCGTGGCAACACGTTAAAAGTAACCCACTTCCACCGGACCTGGCAACATAATCTTCTCCAAACTGATCTTTGTGAATATCTTGAGCAGCAGCTTGACCTTTTGATGTTTATGAGTGAAAACTGATTTTTGTGAGATGAAAGATTCTGAGAAGCAATGAACACATTTTATTTTACTGCTCCTAACTTACTTTGTTTGCAACAGGCCTGACCCAGTATTATGCCACTACACACTACACAGTTACAGCTCTACTCGCCTCAACTTAATGGTTTAGGTCCTTTTCCATTATGAGTACTTCATAGTACCTCCTCAACTAGGTGCTAGTGGAAAAGCAAAACAAAGAAGAAAACAAAACGTGTATAGCTGTGGTGAGTTTAGCCGAGTCAGCTAGCGGAAAAGGGCCAGTAGATGACAATTTAATAGCACCTTGGCGAATGAGGCATGCTCTTCTGCGTTGGAAAATGTTATATTATTTAACATCTTATATTGTAAATGTTAATACCATTTTTCTGTGTTACAGTGAAATGATGAATGATTTTCCATTTTCATCTTCATACTTGTGTGGATGCTCTATGACCGTATTGAAAATTAAATGTTGACATTTACTCCCCAAAGTCATACTGCATGGTGAACAATATTAAAATATTAATGCAATTTTGAAAAAAGAAATGCTATATATAAAATACAAATCTATTTAATGCAAACTATTTCCAAAGTACACGGCAAATGAAAATGTGTTTTTTTTATGTAAAGACAAAAACAGGAATCACAATATAGTTTTTTCACCGGTCACCAGTAGCATGGCCAATATGCATTTGAAAATATCATTTAAAACGTTATTTAACAAGGAAAGGAAAGTTTAGTTGATGAAGTTGTAATCTATTTGCTTCCATAAATGATAGACAGACTAACATTGACAGTTTTGGTCTTTACATGGGTTTTGTTAACCATAAGAGAAACACATAACAGTCCTTTAACCAAACCATAGCCATTTAGTTTTCATTTGACTACCTGTCCATCTCTACATGAAATCAGTGGTTCTTTTGTCTTTATGCTATAAGGCATTTCTGAAGTGGTGTTAAATTACATGACAGCACATTTAGTTGGAAAATGATTCAGAAACATTTAATACTTATTTCATTCCTACAGAAGCATTTGATGATTAATGAAATCACCAGCCAATCAGCTCTCACATTACAGACATGATGATAAAACAATCCCAGTACTTTCATTAAAACATCAAAGGTCACTCTATGAAAGAATTTCAATTAGTTCCAGCACCAATCGCTAGCACGAGCTAATCTGCTGACTGTAGTACTTAGAGCACAACAAGCTGCCAGCACATGAAATACAATCACTGAATAATTCAATTTACTGATGTGGTCGTTTGTTTGATGAAACAATGTCAAAGGGACCAGCGGCCGCCTTAAATGGATATATGATATTCAGCACTGAACATATTAGAGGACTGGCATCTTTGTTTCCCAAGTTTATTGAGCGCTTTGGTATCAAAGCAGCAATACGACTTTAGGTGGATTAAAGAAGTTGCAGAAGGATTTGTTTAGGGAAAAAAAATAAGTGGCTGTCCAAAAATAATTTTGTGGTTTCAAGAACTGAAAATTTTCTTAGTGTAGATTTAAATCTCTCTCACTTCTATTTGAAACTCTTGCAACAACTTTTCAATTAGCCAATCATAACAGAGGAGCCTTGAGCCTCCTCTGATTGGCTGATTGTTTTCTGCATGATCAAATAAAAAAATAAAGCCCCAGTATGTAACGTATTTTGCTTTTTATTAGCAAAAATCAAATATTGCTTTCATAAATACGTATTTCACTGAAGTCGAATCACCCCTGCATACAAATGAAAGCTTTCTCGTACCTTATAATGAGTTGTTACAAGTCGTTACAAATACATAAGTGGGCGACGCACCGAACCGAGGCGGCCATGTTGCATCGCCATTTTTTACGTTGAGTGGCAGCGTGACCGTAGGTAACCACGGAAACTCAGCGGAGCTGTCGGCTTGGCCTGTTAAAACTGTCACCACTGTGTAGTGTGAGGAAGGACGGAGGCACTGGTGTTGCATTCAGGTGCAGTCAGGCAGACGGCCGTCGGCAAACCAACCGGATGTCATTTTACTCAACGAGAGAAAGACGGTAAAACGTGGTTTCAGGTAAACAATACGACATCACCATGACAACATATTGTCACGCCTGTATTGTTGTGCCTCGTGCTGGTGGACCACTTGTTTACATAGACGCTTGTTTATCCTGTTACATGCAGCGTCTGTTGTCTGTCTGACGTCTGCCCGATTTCACCTGAATGCAACATCAAGAATACGTTCAGATATGCAACCACACTGCTAGATGGGGATAATTCCTACATGTTATACCTTTAAGTAAAACATCCTTCAAGGCTGAGCAATGGATCCAGATCTCTTTGTGACATCACAATGTTACATGAGTGCCTCACTTAGACTGCATTTCCTTTTCTTCACTGCTAAGTGTGTACCATTTCTTCTTTCTGGCCATCCAGTCGCTATCTTGGTGGTAGTTTTTATGCAAGCCCACGGCATTGCATGCCTAACTTCGGCCGTGCTCTGTCATTGGCTGAGGAACACGCAGACTCACCGCCCAGAAACTGTGACAACACATCAAAATAAAGGCAGAGGAGGGGAGCTCTGCAATCATCACCACACGAGTAGAAGCCCATAGGTGATGATTAAGCAGGATTTCTTTTGTGTAAGTATATTTTTTCGTTTTTTAGGAAAATCCTACAGGCGCTTCCTTCAAGGTTCTGTTTGTGAATGTATGCTGTGTACATGTCTCTGTGGATTGAGTGCTTTGATACACAATATGGGGACCTTTAAGTGACTCCGATGAAATGGAGTCTGCCAAGCACAAAAGGAATAAATCAGAAGCTATACACAAAAATAAGGCAATGAAGGATTGTAAGGCAAACAGAGGAGAGAATCCATTTGCAGAATTGTGTAGAGTCCGTGGTATAAACAAAAGCCTGTAATGAGATATGTGCTTTGAGCTTTTCACTGTTTCATCCGGAGGTTTGTTCTTGTTGGAATCATACAAGTACTGGAAGCACTGATTGCTCTGAGACAATAACAAATACATGCTTATATAGCCTGGACATTAATTTCAGCCCATGCAATGCTCTGGGGGTGCAGGCAGGATATGTATTGTGTAAATTTGTGTGCCGATATGTTGAATCCATTTACCGGGGGCCAGTGAAAGCAATCTGTGCATATGTGTTTTGAGGTAGTACAGCAGTACAGGCTTTTATTCAACAAATATTTCACTTTAACCACCAGAGATCAAGTCCAGTCTGTGGATTCCTCCATAAACCTACAAACTGAAACATCCCACATGGTGTGGGATTTACACACATACTGTGTTGATGCATACACAAAAGCATAACCTTTTACCCAGTACATGCATATTTCATTGTTAATACAGCAGTTATAGTGATTTACTCTCAAACTCCAAGCAACAATTTGTCCACATTTGTTCTTTCTAAATGTGTTTACAGCGTATAACAGTTGCTGGGCCCACAGTAATGGAGCTGGTCTGTACAAAACACTAATGGGACTGAGAGGAACGCTGCAGTCCACTAATACAAAACATCACAACAAATATCTTCAGCATCATGCTGCATATTATGTGTTTTGTGTTGTGTGTCAGATATGGGCTCTCTAACCCTCTGGACTCTATCTGGCCCTTTGTGTCCAGATCGCGTTTCCTTTTTTCATTTCTATTTCATCTTAGCTGTGTCAATGCATTTAGAATGAAGTTTCCCAAGGATCTGGATTTTTTTTTTTTTTTTTAATTTTCAACTTCAGCTAAATATACCAATAATAGATTGTGTACATCCAATTGTTCAACCTGTCTCCATCATGGCCAGTTTGTAATGTTTTTTACCAGATCATGTCATCAGTCCATTTTTGGCCAAAGGGGCAATTTCATGTAATATTATAGGGGTGTATGAGGGCTTACTGCACTCCAATGGAACAAATAAATGACACAATGTCGCACTGGTGTGATCTTAAAAATACAAGATAAACCAGTATAGAATGTTGAAATTTTTTTTTTGAGGTGGCAACAAGTGCATTTTAAACAAGCTGGCATTTGAAGCGTTAAAAGGAATGGATACAGTACTTATGACAAGAACTGATGTTAGTTAAAAACTTTATGCAATAAAAGTCGAGCTGGAACTCTGTCTAAATATCACATTTTTTATCCACTGGTCAAAGTCTGCTACTGGTGTTAAATATGAATGCATACTACTTCAAATACTACAAATATTTGATGTGGATAATTGCTTTCAAGATGTGTTATGCAGTACATGCATGCATAATTTAGGTGTATCTGGTAAAAGTCTACAGTAGCATAGATTTTATTTGAATAGAATTCTGAAGTTTTAATCAGTGTCACTTTGTCACTATGTCGTCTGACTCCACAGGGGTCAAGGTTAAACCACCAACGTCTACCAATCCATGGGATGTGGTGGTTCGACAGCACAAATGGCAAAAGAGTACTTGGAGAAAACTGGCTCAGATAAACAGCTCAATCATTTCCGCTACATTTCATTATCTTCAACACAATTACACAAACAAAGGAGGGAAATGGATATTCAGACCAAATGAATCCTCATTCTTAATGCCTAAATGATCTCTGTGGATGTTTAACTGTGAATAAGTGGGTGATCCCCACTTGGCCCTGACACAGATGAATGGCACAGCAGACTGGATCTCCATTATGAGGCATCTGCACAGTAATCCCAACCACCTTCGCATGATAAAGATGAGCCTTGTAACAGCACATCATGCCAAATGAGCCTTTGCTGTCACATCCCTCCCAGAGGAAAAAAAAACACAAATAAAAAACCTACCACGCTTCTGTTGTGTGTGAAATGAGGAATATAGTGGAGCAAACTGAATGGAGCAAATATGGTCATATTTGCATTACAAGGGGGAAAAGTGTTCACATCGCTCATTTGATATAAAACATCTGTGTAACTGGATTATAGACGATTTTCTACATTTGCTTTTGTGCATAATCAAATATGCATGGTTGCCCATAAAGTTGGAATAAAATAGTTTTACCTTTTCTCAAGAAATGATTGTGACAATGTGATTTATTCTTGATAACTATAAGAATAAATCACATTGTCACAATCATTTCTCAACCGTAATCTCTTCCAAACATATCACTGTGAAAATTAAACCACATTTAACCTTTATGATAGGAATAAAACAAGGAATGTGTCTGAAAACAAAATTATTCTGACTTTATGGTCAACAGTGTTAGGTATTCAATCTCTTCTGAGAGTAGCTGGTCTGTTTTGTTATAAAATGTGGTGCAGTTGTCCATATAGGGTGTTTCTAAGCCAAATGTGCAGTTAGTCGGCTCAACAAAAAAAGCAGGCCTGTAAAGATGCCAGAGTTCAAAACATTGCCCAAGAGACACATGTGTCCACTGTCACCGCTTTATAGGTTCAGATCAGATCTAGTTTAAGAAGCAGCAGCAGGGGGTTGACTGATGTGCTCCTGAGGACACGGGGAAGCAGAAATGAGACGTTTTAAATGTCCATAGATAGTGTCCACTGCTCTTTTCCCTTGGAACTGCATCTTCTCAACTGTTGAGCTACTGCTATAATTGTGGATGACCCATTCCACATGCAGCTCATCACTCACCGTCTGCACCACTACTGCTGTTGTCTTTCTAATCTGGCAGCGCACTGATTTGAATCCACTGCTGGTAACAACATTGGGAATAGATAAGTATCTCACACAACTCCACATCAAATAACCCAAAGTATCACCAGATTGACAGGTGCCCTTGTTACGGAACTCTGCCGTTCAGGTCACTTTTTCTCTGTTTTGGTTGCTTTTTCTTTCTTTATGAAGCTCCCCCTGCAGTTTCCGAGTGCATATTTAAGGCAGGCCAAGTGCAATCCATGGAGAGTTGTCTACCAAGAGATTACGTATTACGGGCCGTGTTTGTGTCGTAGTGCCGTAAAGCAGTCCATGTTTCTCACGAGACTAGATCTGTGACACCGGGTCGAAAGCTCTGATCTTACAAGGTTGGTTTTCAGCCAAGAGACACTAGGTGGAAGGCAGAGAGCCTCCATTCTCCCTGGAACAAGTTATTTGTGCGAAGCTGTTTAACCTTCTTTCTGCTGCCATCTCTTGTTTTAACATCGGTTTTGAACCGTATTAAATCAGCTGTAAAACACACTAAAACAATTATTTATCATCCCATTTGATTTGATTTCAGTTTCAACTCTCATTGCTGTATTTATCATTATAACCAGGCCGTAACCGACCCTAACAACACTTATGTCCGAATTTTAACCAGAGCATTTTAGAATTAATTGATTTTTTTCAGTCTTGTTCTTTGACTCTCCACCGGCAGAACCCACATTTCCGCAACAGTTTAAATAGAGGTTCCTGATAAAGTCAAAAAGTCTTGATGCAATAAACTAATTTATGTGGTACTTTTATGCATTCAAAACCTGAAAACGGGTCAGTGGCGACCCTAAAACATAGGTAAAAACTTGCATAGTTCCTTTAATGAGAACACAATGTTGATCAGGAGGTGAGGCTATGTGCTGCTTGTACAGACTGAGCATCATGTTGTCATGTCCATTAGCTGTTTGACACCACACCAGTTGCTGTGTCATACAGTACTTACTGTAAGTCGCTGCTTTCACAGATCAGTGCTTTACAAACTCATGAATGGTTTCTATACAGCCCTGCAGACTTCAGTTACAACTTCACAGCCCCCCGTTGTCACTTTCCATACACTCATACTTTCCATAGCGTCAGCCCTGGAAGAGCGACATAACAGCGCCATCAACACAAAAGCATAAAACAAGTCTTCTTTTATCCATATATACACACTCTGTCAGAGGATGGAGATGGATGAGATTTATTATTTATTTGGGAAGAAGACATTCTATATGGTTTATACATTGTGGCTCTGAGACGGTGAGTCACATGGAGGCATGATGTTGCAGCCAATCTTTGTCTTTCTTTCATCCCCGGCTGAGTTAACTATAGTCAGTGCAGCTTCCACCGGCCTGTGGGAAGTCTTTTCCTCTGGGGGGCCGTGCTAGCAATGTGGAAGAAGCGTGTAAAGGTCCAAATGTGACAACAGTATTTATGTCTTCCACACAGAGATGCTTTTACATGGAGATACATCTTCATTCCGTGGCATTCAGTGCTCTCCTGGAGGATGTCTTTTAGTAGTAAATGACTTGTGTTGCCTTCTGTGTCAGATAGTGTTGTCTCATATTAGCCAGGATGTCTTCATAAGAAAAAGACGAGAAAAAAAACAATAGGAGTAGGAATATTAACTGTTATTAATATGATTTCTATTGTAGTCACACTCCATCAATTCACACATTAAGGTCACATCATTACTCCTGCTAAGCCGGTGGAAACAGGTTTGTCTGGGTTTTGTGATGTCTGTGAAAATAACCCTGATGGTATCTTATAGTCTTATCATCAGGGTTAAATTAAACAGACAGGAAAGGTTCAGTGACAAATAAAAAGTGTAGGAGCCAGTGTTTTATGAATCTGGTCTAATTTAGGGACTGAAGCTCAGGATGTGTACGTGATCCCTCTGCTGCTTCAACAGCTGGACTACCACTGTCATGGCATCCCATCACTCTCAGCCTGGTTTGTGTGTTGTACCCAGTCTGGCAGCAGGGTCCATGTGAGTGCATGTAAACCCCTCCTATTGGCCCTCCTCACACACACACACACACACACACACACACACACACACACATGGACCATCCACAGTTGCAGTGTGCAGCTTTCACATGACCTGCAGCCATTTCCTCCACTGAAGAAGAAACCAGGTTTTTCATCTCCAAAGGTTCAGAGAGAGAACAAAGTGAGAGAAGAGCAACAAGTGGACTGGAGCAGCTCAGATCTATTTGGCTAAATCCTACAGGTCCACCTGAATTTTTTTTTTTAGAACACTGTGTATAACATTGTGTATAACTGTTATTGAGAGAGTAATGTGACTTTGGCATTAGACATAGAAATGTACCTTGTGAAAGACCAACAATGACAAAACAGCAAACTTAGATGGACATTGGCAAGTATGGGGGAAAAAAAACAACAACAAACAAACAAACAAACAAACAAAAACAACTCGACTGCATCGCACACAGGCAAGCTGCCAGAGGAACACTCTGTTGTTCAAAATGTGAAGATCTGACCGCCTTCTGAGCAGCATTCAGCTGTCTGAGCCACAGCCCAGTGGACGCTGCGCTGCACAGCTGGAGCAGCGTGTCTGTAGTCTACACATGGTTTATAACATCAACAAGAAAACAAAATCGAATGCAACTGGACTTGGTTATTTGTCTAGGAATACGTTTCCTCTCATCCAAGAGGCTTCATCAGTTCATGTCCACATCTGACCAGGCTGGGACTGGTCCAACTATCTGGTGTGGAGACCCAGGTATTTAACCTCTGGGAGGGCGTTCACAAGGCTGATGATGTCACTGGAACCCTTTGCGCTCCATGTGCCAACGACAGTCGTTGGTGGGAAGTTGGTTTCGAATTTGTTAGTGCCCTATTGTGTTAAAACGACAGTCATTGGAGACACGTGGTCAGATGCGTATACATGAACTGATGAAGCCTCTTGGATGAGAGGTGAAACGTCTTCCTAGACAAATAACCAAGTCCAGTTGCATTCGATTCAAATTTCCTTGAGATAACTATGACCTGGACAAATGAGAATATTCACAGGCTAACAAGAAAACAAATATTGCAAATCGTCCTTTCAATTACCGATCGACGATTGGCACAAAACTATTTCGGGGTGACGGATAATAGACTGAAATCTAGAGAAAAAAACACACACAAAAAAGATTGAATGTCACATGATCTACATGCAATACCTTGCGATTGACATAATGAGCACCCCTGATGTAAACAATGCCATGCTAATGTCAGAGTTATGTGAGACTGGAGAGAAAAAAAATGTGACTTAAAAAGCCACAGACAAACACAACTGCTTCCTCCCAGTCTGTAGATTACTCCAGTAACTTAACTGCTTGACACAACTTGACACAATTCTCACCCATCAGCATCACCAAGCACAACACACCTGCCACGCACACACACACACACACACTCACTGCATCCCTGCTAAAAAAAACACTGATTGCCACTTGTGGTTGTATTTTTAATTTGCTTTGTGTTAACATTATGCCTCATTATTTGCCTTCAGGCTGCATCTCCCTCTTTGTTGTGATAGCTACAGAGCCGGGTCATGACAAATTGTGTGCTCTTCCATCCTTTGGTCTGAAAAACAAAAGAAAAAAGTGACGCTTGGTGAAATCACTTTCCCAACAGTCCTTTGTGTGGGAAACAGCCACTTCTATTTGAGGAGATGCAGTGATTTGAGCAAACTGTTTGGTGTCCGCTTATTTGTTTTGCAGCCAGTTTGGAGAGTTTTGTTTTTCTCCGTTTCGGTGTGAACAAAATAGTAAATCATGATAAGGTGAGTGTTGTCAGACTGCTGCATTAAACCTCAATGTGTCGCAACCGACTATTTCCCCCGTCAGTCGGTGGTGTTATCCCTTTGGGTTTTGGGTCTTCGATTGTGATTGTTATTACAATTATTGAGTTGATCCTCAGCTTCACATCTTTATTCACACATACGCCGAGCCTCACTCACCTAATCAAACATGATATCAGTGTTGGAGATGCTACAACAAGCAATAAAACACAGACTCAATAGCGTAAATGTGGAAAAACAAAAGTGCTGCCAAACCCTGCTCAGTGCTCCCCCAGGGATAGTCAGTATTTCTCATCTCTGCTTTTCTAAGAAAACCTAGATGACGAGGTAGACTACTCATTTTACTTCACAGCACAATAGAGTTGCTGGAGGGACAGACAGTGTTGTACAGCAAAAGTTTGGGCGCCCCTGGTCAAAATGTCTGTTAATGTTCAGCAAGTGGAAGATGAAATGATCTCCAAAAGGTATATAGTTACAGAATACACATTCACTTTACATTCAAAACAATATTTTACATGATCAAAATGACAGAAAAGGAAAAGGGCCAACAGCAAAGGTTTGGCCACAGTAAAGTGGTAAACAATTTAAGAGTAAATAGTGATAATGGCAGACTTTCCATATTGGTCTTATTGGATCTAAGTGCAGCCTTTGACACTGTTGATCACAATATTTTAATGGAGAGGCTAGAAATGTGGGTGGGCCTATCTGGGTCAGTACTGGACTGGTCTTTATCCTATCTGTATGGATATGATGTTAGTGTCTCCCTTGGGAATTTTAGCTACAAAAGTTTTTTTTTTTTAACTTTATGTTGCCTTCCCCAGGGTTCAATTTTAGGTCCTTTATTGTTTAATTTAGTTACCCCTCGGCCAATTGATCAAGAGACACAATGTATCTTATCATAATTATGCTGACGACACACAGTTGTATATTTTCCTGTCCCCCGATAACCTGAGTCCTATAGTTACCCTTGCAGAATGTATGAATGATATCAAAAGTTGGATGTCCAATCATTTTCTACAGTTGAATAAGGACAAAACCGAACTCATGGTTTTCGGGGCAGAGACACAAAGAGAGGAAATATCTTTCAAAATTGTCTCTGGAAACTATTCCACAAGTTAGAAACCTCTACATCATCCTTGACACCGACCTTACTCTCCAGAGCCATATTGATAGCGTAATTGAAGCTGTTTTTTTTATCATTTGAGAAATATTAAAAAGGTAAGGAGTCTTTTATCCCAAGATGATGCTGAAAAACTCGTCCATGCTTTTATATCAAATCGACTAGACTACTGTACTGCATTAGTCACTGGGATACCACAAAAGCACGTTGACTGCAGCCACTTCAAAATGCAGCTGCTCGAGTTCTAACAAGGAAAAGGAAGTATGATCACATAACACCCACTCTCAGGTCTTTACACTGACTCCCTGTAAGTTTTAGAATTGATTTTAAAATGTTAACCCTGGTTTTTAAGGCCCTGCATGATCTGGCACATGGGTATTTGTCAGACATGCTTTTATATTATGAGCCAGGTAGACCCCTAGGTCATCAGCAGCAGGCCTTCTGACTGTTCCCAGGGTCAGCACGAAAACTGGTGAGGCTGCCTTTAGTTACCATGCCCCAAGATTATGGAACAGCCTCCCCTTGCACATCAGATGTTCCCCAACACTATTATCTTTTAAGAAAGCTATGAAAACATTCCTTTTTAGCCATGCCTTCCAGTATCCTTTTATTGTTTTTAACTGTTTTTTTTATTGTACATTACTTTTACTTTTTATTTAATTAATTATTAATTTGTATTGTTTTAACTGTGTTTTTATTTTATTTTAATTAATTATTAATTTTTGGTGGCCCATTATTATTTTTATTGGTTTAACCACCTTGTGGAATGCTCTGTAAAGCACATTGTCCTTCCACACAAAATGAATGTGCTATATAAATAAAGTTTGCTTGCTTGCTTGCTAGTAGCCCCCCCTTTAGACACTATCACAGTCTAAATAGTAAATATCTTGTCCTGATACAAAGTTATCTGAGAGCTCAAGTCTCCTGGGTTTCCCATTCTTTTTGCAGGCTGCTGCTTTGTTTCCCTTTTTCCTTTTAAAATTGTAGAAGACAAAAATAATACAAAAGACTGTTTCATGTTTAACTCTATGCCTTTTGGAGATCATTTCATCTTCCACTTGCTGAACCGTTCACATTAACATCCATTTTGACCAGGGGTGCCCAAACGTTTGTGTGCCACTGTATACATCTTGCACCTTCCTGTATTACTCCAAAGCATCCTTGAGTTAACAGTGAAATATTGCACCATGGTCCATTATAAGACCCACACTCCCATGCTCTCTTAGATGATAGTGTATCTGCTGTTTCAACATCATGTATGCTGGATGGGACAATGAGAACAGTGTCAGTCTGCAAACTCCTAAAGACCCACCTCCTTGTGTTGCACCAGCTGAGCCCTGTGTCTTAATGCATTCAGCTGGTTGATGTGTGGATTTACCCTAGAAAGGAAAATGCATAGATCATACCTAGATCCTACGGCTGGCTCTGTCTAGTCTCTCGCTGTAGGTACTAAAAATAATAATAATTAAAAAAAAAAAATGCTTCATGTCCCCTGAGGTTCTTCGGTGCACCCATGGGTGTTTGCATCTCACATTAGCTGCAGTAGAGAGTTACATGGACCATGATGTGTTTCCAAAACAGTTCAGCATTATGCTACAATTATTATTCTACAGTATATCATCCAGTAGTATCACATACTGTAACACACCTCACTAATCCCCACACACAACATTACTACTACACTATTATCATTTATATTCTTATTGTACTTTAGTTTCCAAACACCTTCAGTCTTTTTTATTTGTTTTTATTCCTTTTATGGCCTTCATTTATTCTCATTATCTTTATTTTATTTTTCATGGTCTTATATGTTTTAGAAATGTTGTTATCTGTCTCTATTTTTCTTTCCTTTTATCACTTTTTGTCTCATTCTATTCCACTGTTTTATTCAGCTGTTACTGATTTACTTTTAATGTTTTTGTTTTAGCTCTTATCTCTTTTTTATCTCACTTGTATCCCATTTTATTATTTTGATCTGATTTAATTAATCACTACATTATCTTTCTTCTCACCATGTTAGTCTATGCTGACAGGTATTATTGTCCGTGTTGTTTGCCTGGGCTTTTATGGGCTTAGGTCACTCTTGTTTCTTTCTACTCTCTAATCAGCTGGTTTCTGGCATTGAACAGAAAGGTTTTTTTCCTGGCTTTTTTTTTAGTCTCTAATTATGATAGACAGTGCAAGAGAGAGGGAAGTGGACAAAATGCAACAAAAGGGCCGTGAGTCGGATTCAAACCAGTCCCACTTGGGGGACTGAGCCCATGTGGAGCACACTCTACGGGGTGAGCATGGGGTCAAATTGAATATGCTGAACTCGGGAACCTGAGAAACAAAAATGTCCAGATAATTATAGTTTGCACTATATCAGAACCGGCGAGGTTTGAATCCGAGAGGGTTCACAAGGTTTACTTCACAAACAATTGTACACGGCACCGGCAGAGGTTTCAAGAATGAGAGAGAAATGTGTTCAAAAGGGCAGACGGTGAGTCAAAGCACACCACCAACATTCATAAGGAAAATAATGCTGAGACACTTGACTCAAAGGACAAAGACAAACTGATGGAGGACACTGGGGAATGATGAGTATGTAGTAAGAGTGGAGACAATCAGGGTTGCCAGGTCCTTGGTTTTCCTGTGGAATTGTGCTACTTGGTAAGTGTTGCCGTGGGTAAAAATAACAATTCAAAATTCTGCGGGTTAGTTTTGACCAGACCTATTGCATACAGATGATATGAATAATGCTTATGAATAAAGATTCATATTTTGAATGGCAAATGTTTATACCCAAATCCTGTCCAACTGACTCACTAATAATAAGCCAATGTATGACGTCACCGCAGCACATAACCAACCACAACCAAGTACCATCCTAATAACGAAACAGAAACATCTTTGCATTTATTTTTTTACTGTGACATATCCAAAAAATTTGGAGTCATCTTGTACTTCACTTTTTTAATGCTTTTTATTCATAACTGCCTTGTCCTTTCTTACTTTTTTCTATGTATCTGATTTTATTCCTTATCCCTGTTTTCTCCATTTTTTTATTTATTTATTTACTCACTTTTTATTATTATTATTACCTTCATTAGTTGTATTATGAATTCTTATTCAAACTATATTTTATCATTTACTCTATCATTGTACTGTCCTTTCATGTTTGATGTGCTGTTCCACATTAATGTACCTTGTTGGTTCTGTACATAGAATATTTTGCTAATAAAGTAAAAAAAAAAAAAAAAACCTGCCTGAAATACGGTACAACAGTAGATACATAGCAGGGGTGGACTGGGACAAAAATTTGGCCCTGGACTTTTTGGTCCAGACCGGCCCACTATCTGCGCGCGAATATTGTGCAAACTAGCACCGTTGATGTACACACAAGCTCTTAATAACACCACTATACTAAACAATATACAATATCCAACAAAGTAGAGGAATAGTGTGGAATAGGTTAAGTTTGAACAAGATTACATGCACATGAGTCTGCATGCAATCAGAACTTTGGCTAGTTGGCTAAAATATGGAAAACAATAGTATAATGATCTGAAAAATTGACAAACACTAATTTTATTTTAGAATGTACAGTACAGTACAGCTCAACATAATGTATAGACAATGAAGCATGACAGGAAATACTTGTAATTTGTGTACTGCATCATGAGTAATATGTATGCATTTGTTTTACTGTAACAGTAGTTAATCTGTGTTTTATTAATTTTAACTGTATAATGTTAAACTGTTGAAAGGACAATAAACACTGACTGAAAAAAATATGTAAAGCATACATATTTGTTAAGTTGTTAGCTCAATGTCCTTCATGACCAAATTGTGGGCACAAAGAAAGGTGCATGTTAGCACTTTAATAAAATCAACTAATCAATTAATCAGGATAGTATATGAATATGGTTATTGTTTTCCAATACTTTAGATAACTAGATTTAGTTGTAAATCACCACACCATCCAGAGTTTGCTATTTATTATGTCAAGTTAAGTTCATAGACAGTTAAGCAACCGTTCTGGACCATTTACAGTATTTTAATGAATGTTTTCCACACCATTCTGGAAAGCACATACCTGCTTAACACGGTATCACTACTGTACCTCCTTCAAATGGTGGAGAGTTTTCCTCAACACTTATTTTTTCAGCCTCCTCCTGCACTTTAAGGGCACTGGTAGCGGGAGCTTCACTCTCTTCAGACTCACGTGAAGGACCTGCTGCTGAAGCTGCAGCATCGGTGCTTCTAGCCCCGGCCGGGCGGCCCCTGCAGCAAACATCTGCGTAATTGTTGTACTTTTAGCAGTCTGTGCTGCTAGAGCTTTTCTTTGAATTTTCCTTTCCCTCAATTTTTCCGCACCACCTTTGCGTTTTTTTACTTTTCTTCTCCGTTTTTGTGCGCTGGTGTGTTGTTTTTTTTCTCTCTCTCTCTCTCTCTCTCTCTCTCTCTCTCTCTCTCTCTCTCTCTCTCTCTCTCTCTCTCTCTCTCTCTCTCTCTCTCTCTCTCTCTCATCATGACTCCTCATCATTAAAAGTGATTGGACGAGGGGGGGTCTAGAACATGCGTGGGTGGGACTCCTGGGCCTCTGTAGCCTCTCATAGGGCCATTGGGCCAGGTAGATAAGCCACTAGGCCAATCGTCACCTCTCTGCTCTGCAGCTGAGCACTGTGGGCCGAGCCGATGCATGTCTCTCTCCCCGGGCCGGGAGAGTTAGGCAAGGCGAGTCATGGCAAAAAAAAAAGTTAAATAAATAAAAATAAAATAAAAAACCGCCGTCTATCGGCCCATTAGTGACCGGCCCACCGGGAAAACTCCCGGTACTCCCTATGGCCAATCCACCCCTGATACATAGCCTACTATGTATTTACTGTGAATATATGAATACAATTTTTTGAATGTCTGAGCTGAAGTAAGGTATTCCATAAGTTCTGATAATATTCTGTAAATTACATGAGACCTTTTCAGGACCCATAGGTAAAAGAACTGTTTCAGGAAAATTGCCTTTATTGTTTATGATCATTTGCACTTATAGATAGCAACACGTGGATTTTATGGACATATTTTGAGTTCTGGTGTTGGGCTGGTTTGAATTGCTGTTTGGATGCTTTTGCCTCACAGACCTACAGTAGCAACCCTTAAGACAATGAAAAACAGACAAGACACATCAGGGGCGGGGGCTGTGATCATACAGGTGGGAACACAGACAAAGTGAAGGAACCTGAAAAGAGACAAGAGGTAAGTGACCAAAATAAAACAGGAAGTGAAATAAAACAACTTACACAACAAAATAAAAAAGACACACTGAGCCTGACATTTTGAACATTCCAATTCCATGTGTAACAGTGAGATGTAGTCAGGAGCATGCGCTACAGAAAAGTCCGGCCAAGCCTCTCCTGTTAGAAACACAACAATGACGTAACCATGAGTTGATGTAAATATGCAAAATATGAATAATTACAGTGTCTACTGAGCCCATAGGTGATGAAACAGCTTTCACCCTCTTTGCTCCGTCTGTACAAACATGTATGTTCATGTATTACTTTTCAGGTTGTGCATGGTTTGAGTTTTCTTTTTTTTTTACCCTCAGCAGAAACATCTTCATATAAAAATAGTGCATATTCTAAAAAATGTTGTCCTGTCTGGTAACATCTTCCATTACATGCTCATTTATGCTAATAGAGGTGGAAGATGCCGAGGCATGACCATGTTGATCAGCAGCCAGACGAGATATTTAGGTCCTGACAGTTATTATGACCTTATCTCCAGAGGAAAAGAAGATAATTGTTTCTGCTCAGATAGATTCTGTTCTCGTTGAGTCTTCCTTTGGTGGATTCCTGCTGCAGCACATAATGACATTTGGTCAAAGTCATATAAATTAAGAACTCAAACAAACAGTCAGATGCAATTATGATTATTGTTCCTCTGACTCTGAATTCATAATCACTTGAGTGAAGACTGCGGGAGGCATTATCTTCCTGAATGTGAATGACTTATGTTATCACTGACTGGAAACAATGGGCCTCATTCACCAATATCTTCTTAAGAACCTTCTTAGATTCTTTCTTAAGTTGTTCTTAAGAAGTTCCTTAAGAAAACCCTACGTCAGATTCATCAACGCGTTCGTAAGCCTCAGAATTGTTCGCAGCTGTGTTCTTATGCCATCTCCTCGTAAGTTGAGGGCGTGTGCCAGGTGAGTCTAATTAACATAGGATTAGCATAGGTAACGGCCCCATCAATGCCCATAAAAGGGCATGAGACTGCAGGGCCGTGTGCACACAGAACCCACAGGCGCTGAGCAGAGAAGGTGAAGTGAGAAAGAAAGTTGAAATGCTCAAATGAAAATCTGGGAGGGAGCACCAGACTCCAAACGTAAAAAGAACTTAAGTAGTGAAGTGGCGCTACTGCGGCAGGAATGAAACTAAGAAACAAACAAAAGGCTTATATTTAGTTTATATTTTTATATTTATATTTAGGCTATATTTAGTAGCGTCAGCAGTGGATGCAGCTCTTCGGTTGTTATCAGAGAGGGCGGAGAGAGCAGAACAAAAGAAAACGCTCAAATCGGTTATTTTTGCAGAAGTCTCAGCACTTAAAAGTGCTTAAGTATACTCCTGACTGTTCTTAGATTTTGTTCTTAGTTAAGAACAAATTCTGGATAAGAAAACATTCATGAATGCCACAATCTTCGTAAAAACTTCGTAAGTAGGATTTAAGAACAAATTTGTTCTTAAGAACGGTTCGTGAATGAGGCCCATTGTGTCTTTGGACTACTTCTCTATAATCATCATCATAAACATGTTAGTGGTGTAGAGTGGTACATTCAACACCAATATCACAACTGAAACACAATGCAAGTGTCTATAACAACAATCCAGGGTTCCCACTCTTTTCTTGAAATCATTTTCCAGGACTTTTCCAGGACAATTTCAGTTGCTACGCTCAGACCGACATGTTATTATGTCACACACTAACACATCGCCCATCCCATTAATGCTTTGAAGAGGTGTTCTTTTCAACAGTTGTACCTTATTTTGTACATTTAACCAGTTTGTTTCTATGTTTATTCCTCTATCACGCCCAGAAGACAGATTTAAAAGGGATAGTTCAACATTTTGGCAAATTGGCCCATTGCCATAATCCCTAATAGTCTTAGCAGTAGGTTCGTTACCTTTAATTGTCGGTGAAAGCTATTTTTAGAACGGCGGAGCAGAGCTACGGAGGCTCATGGGATTTCTTGGTTTCCTTCATCAAACTCATTAAATACACAATCCAACAACTCCAAAACGCTCTGATGGACACATTGGCACATTCATCACGCTACGAGATAATAATGGAACATTACAAGATGTAGTTGTTTTCAAGGTAAATTCATGCAAAACCACTGATGCACGTTCAATTCGGGGGCAGTTTTTCGGTGAGAAGTCTCTGCATTTGCCTCGAAAACAACTCTGTCTCATAACGTTACATTATTAACTTAACGTGGTGAATGTGCAGGTCACAACTTGTCCACCAGAGCGTTTTGGAGTTGTTGGATTGTGTATTTGATGGGTTTGATGAGGGAAACGAAGAAATGCCATTAGCCTTCGTAGCGTAGCTCTGAGCAGCTCACGGCTCTGCTCCACTGTTCTAAAAATAGCTTGCACCGACAATTAAAGGTAACAAACCTACTCCTAAAACTATAGGGATTATGGCAATGGGCCAATTTGCCAAAATGTTGAACTATCCCTTTAAAGATGTGCAGTCTGTGGCTCTGATTTATGTATGAAATAATCTCTTACATACTTAGACATTATGACATATTTATCATAGAACAACACAAAAACGTGGAGCTCTTGTAGCTGATGTCACTATGTGATAAATTGTTTTTCCAGGACAACTCAAGCTTTTTGAGGACATTTGACTTTATCTCTCATTTTCCATGTGTTTTCCATGACTGGAAAATTGGTCAATCGTTTTCCAGGTTTTCCAGGACGAGTGGGAACCCTGCAATCTACCAGCAACAGCGCTGGTCCTCCAGGACCAGGTCTGAGGCCGTCTCAACTGACCCTTGAAACCCACAGCAGCGACCCGCTTCACTCCAGCAGCCTGCCCCGTTGACACTGCTGTTTACACAGTTGCGCAGAATTGACTGTATATAAACATGGACGTGGCCTCTGTGAGGTCACCCACTGTTTTTTCTTTTTGAAGCTCAGTGGGCTTTGCCGTCGACTTGACGGTGCTTTTCACGTCGCCTTCATTTTTCAGCCTTGAAGGTCACAGCTTGTCACACACACGCGCACAGAGCTTGGCATGTATTTAAGAACAGAATGCGGTGAAAGACTGAGTGACCCTCTGCTGCAAACACACACTTCTCTGCTCCAGTTATCCAAGAGTTTACTATCACATATGGTGGCTATACCCGACGTACACTAACCTTGTGTGCTGCTGACCTTGTGACTTTGTTGCCAACTCCGTCAGCAGCTGTCACCTTACAGTTTCCAATCGAACTTGGTGATGTGACTTAACTTTTAATCGTTCTGACTTTACAGATCTATTCTACAGATGTTACTGGTTCAAAATTGCGGACTTCACGCGTGGTCCACGCGAGACGGCACAAGACTCAGGCATTTTTTTTCTTTGGCGAGACAAGAGGTTTTAATGAAAAGCCTCAATGTGCCAAAACAACCGCCAGGTGGCATCTGTGAGAACGGTATATATACCCTGCCTAAATCACATTTTATTGTAATATGATAAAGCCTGTCTTGCTTTATGACTTGATGATTATGTATCACAAATTATGAAGGATCATCTGCGCAAGGCAAAGATGATAGCATCAACAAACCACGGCGTAACACACGCGGCTGTATGGGACAGGCTTTTATTTAATTCAGCACTCACTTTAAGTTAAACACTTTTTAATTCATAAAAACTGCTCGGCAGCGAGAAACGGACGCGTTTCGGCAATCAGCCGTCCTCAGCGTTTTTTGACTTTGAATTTTTTTGGACTGGCACCCGATTCACCCGTTCATACCTTGAGTTGAGCACGCCAGGTTTGCTGATTTTATTTAATTCAGAACAAACCGCTTAGCAAAAATGGAAAATATAGTCTATAATAATTAATTGATCTGTTGTTTGGCCACTGTTTGAAAATAACCCGAATTATGAGCAAATAATCTGATCCAGAGCAGCAGTCATAATCAGACTTCTTCTAAATAAACCTAAACATTCATTCTTTTTTCTCTTCTTCTTCACAGGAGAAAATGAGGTGCGCTGCGCTCACGGACGCGTTGATGTTTTGTGATTTATCTGCTGCCTTGACTCTGCCCTTTATACATGTGCGTTCAGATTAACAATAAAACAAGCCATGGTTGAGTTTATTGAGTTAATAATCAGCATCTTAGTACCTCTGATCCGGAGCGATAGTGTTATGAAAATCGCTACAGTTGAACTGGTCTGGTTTTTAGCTGCTCAATCTCATTGTTTCAAAGAAAAGGGATTGATTTTTATAACGAAATGAAACGAAAACAATATTATATTGATACATTGTTGTAAAAAAAATCCAAAAGAAACGAAAATGAACTAAAGAAAATAACTTTCACACACACACATTAAAACAGTGCGATTGGTTGAAAGCTGATAATTAGCCATGTGCTTATAAGCTGATTGGCCGAAACCAAGAACAAAGCCGCGTGAATGGCCAATCGCCATACGGCCGACATGTAAATCAGCTGTTTCGATGGGCGTTATATGAATAGAGATGTTAATGTGGTACTTTCTTGTGAATGAACGGGTCTGTGTCACTTTGGGGCTGGGCGATAAAACATAGGATAAATAACTTTCCCTCGATAGAAGACGCGGCCGATACAAAGTCGTTTCATTCATCCATTTTTTGACAGACAACACAAACAGCCAGTGATAATGAGAGTGGTGACACCGTCAGCCATGCAGCCGGCCTGGACTTTTTATTTTTAATTATGAAGGATCATCTGCGCAAGGCAAAGATGATAGCATCAACAAAACACGGCGTAACACACGCGGCTGTATGGGACAGGCTTTTATTTAATTCAGAACAAACCGCTTAGCAAAAATGGAAAATATAGTCTATAATAATTAATTGATCTGTTGTTTGGCCACTGTTTGAAAATAACCCGAATTATGAGCAAATAATCTGATCCAGAGCAGCAGTCATAATCAGACTTCTTCTAAATAAACCGCTCTAAATAACTTACTCTTCTTCTAAATAACCCTAAACCGCTCTGAGGCGAAACCAACTAACAGGGAGGAGTTGGAAGCAGCGATCCAGACATTTTGGATGGAGAAGCTGACCATCAGCGTCTGTAATAAGTACATCGATCATCTGGACAGTGTCATTGAGAAAGTTATAGAACTGAAGGGAGGAGCGACTGGCATGTGACCGTAATCGATATCCTGTCCTGGGGATGCTGTTTGTGTGCCTGCTGGTGACTGTAGCCTAATATAAAGCTGCTGTATATTTTAAATAAAGCTAGAGAAAAAAAATCTGGCATGAGTCAGTTCTTTGTTCTAAAGTTGTGGGAAATATACTAGAGACAAAAGAAGGGACACGCACATTAGGGCAGGTGACGTTATGTAAACAAACATTTTTATCATGTGATCAACAACTCACATGTCTATTCTCTTAGTTACATAGGCTATAATTTAACCCTTTGATGCACAACATATGCACACCCCCTCTAATGCGCAACATGGGTCTAAAATGACCCGCATTCATTTTCCATGTGAATTCATGCTGGGTGAGTGTTTCTTTGTGGTATCTTTTAAAATCAATATATTTTATGATTGAATCATCCAAGTATCATTTGAATATCTTGTTTTTAATTAGTACAGGGTGTTGTTTCCATTTTTACTTTCTTATTTTATGAACAAATAGACAAAAAGTCTCAGAGAGTGGACCAGTTAGCTAGCTAGCAGTTGACATTTCTACATTCTACTGTATTAGTTAACTACAGTAGAACCATAGACTGTAAAAAGAATGGACGTAGCGTCCGTGACGTCACCCATTGGTTTGGGGGAGTCTGTTTTGTGCCGCTACTACGGGGGTTTGAGCCGCGCCATGTTGGATTCTACTTGCCATATTTGGAGCGGTGCGGCCGTTGGCCGGCCGAGAGCCCGCCCACTGGCCTCGTAGCAGCGGTCGCCGGACCTGTCACTCAACGGTTCTGCGCCCTAATTGGCCAGAACTTTAAACCTAATAATAGTAAAACGGTAGAGTTTAAAAAAAATTCACCCCCCTCAGAGTGTGTGCGGGGGTAGAAACTATCGATTGAGACCAAAAAAATAAAATGTACCAGGCTGTAAACATGTTTTTTTAAGCTGTAAAATCGGCTATTTTAACATGGGGCTCGATTGGAGTTGCTCCCTTCTGGAGCCAGCCCCCAGCGACAGCCGAGGGGATTGCAGCTTTTTGAATGCGGAAGTGAGCTTCACTTCTCAGACCGACAACTGCCCCCTTGAGTAGAACATGTCACCAGCTAGCTAGCTAGGTAGGTAGCTGTTGACATGTTCTAGCTGGTGACAACAATAGAATATTATTCTATTGTTGTCACCAGCTAGAACATGTCATCATGTTAACAGTTAGCTAACTTGCTAATATTAAGGTATTTCCCTTTATGGCAAGTAAGGTAGCTACTTATTCAAGGTAACTAAAACCTTATCAATTATGCACAGTTATCTTTAATGAGTCATCAAATGTTTCTTTAGGTAAATTGGAATAATTGTAAAACAAGTAAATATGACTATATGTGCTTAAAAAAGAACATTTACTGAAGAAAATGATAAATACTGTGCAGTGATTTCAAAGATATAACATTGAAATAGCCTACTCAGATAGAATAAACTATGGCTAGCTGTTGACCACAGTAGAATATGTCAACAGAGCTATTAATGGGGGAAAAGGACAAGTAATGACTAGTCATTATTGTAATCAAGGAAACAATGGTCTGTTGTTGGTATAGATAGTGAGGGAATGCTAAAATTAAAGTATTCTTGCTATACTTGTTTACTCAACTGGTCCACTCACTGAGACATTTTTGTTCATTTTTGTTCACAAGTTAGAAATGAAAAATGGAAATAATGACCCCACTAATAAAAAACAAGATATTAAATAATACTTGGAACATTCAATCATAAAATAGATAGATTTCAAAAGTTACAGCAAAGAAACTATCACTCAGCATGAAATCACATTGGAAATGAATGTGGCTCATTTTAGACCCATGTTGCGCATTAGAGGGGTAGTGATACAAAATGTGTTTTTATTAAAAAAGTAAAAAATAAAATAAGGATGTATTATGATCAAAAACAAGTTAATTGAGGAATACCTGGAATTCTATATGATGAAATACATTTTTCGCAAAGATATAGCACAAAAAAACTCACTCGGGTCACTTTAGACCCATGTTGTGCATCAAAGGGTTTTAACACATATGTTGGATGATCGCGCTGTTTTATAACTTTAAACGTAGGCTATGTTGTTATTTGTCTCAAACGTCCCACCTATGCGGGTCGTTTGAGACACAGAGGAGGGGCGGTTGAAACAGCATGTTTTAAACAGAAACTACTGACATTAGGCTACTCCCGTTATGAAGCTTATCTGTGAAACGTGCGCTGCTCAGAGACTGGGCAGAACGGTCCCACTTGCTTTCTCCCCGGCTACGTTGGTGGAGATCTCCCACACAGTAAAAGATTTAGGCAACACATTCTTCCAGCTGGCTGTTTTTCTTCCAGTTACAGAAAGTAGCCTATGTGCAAAGTACCACATTAACATCTCTATTCATATAACGCCCATCGAAACAGCTGATTTACATGTCGGCCGTATGGCGATTGGCCATTCACGCGGCTTTGTTCTTGGTTTCGGCCAATCAGCTTATAAGCACATGGCTAATTATCAGCTTTCAACCAATCGCACTGTTTTAATGTGTGTGTGAAAGTTATTTTCTTTAGTTCATTTTCGTTTCTTTTGGATTTTTTTTACAACAATGTATCAATATAATATTGTTTTCGTTTCATTTCGTTATAAAAATCAATCCCTTTTCTTTGAAACAATGAGATTGAGCAGCTAAAAACCAGACCAGTTCAACTGTAGCGATTTTCATAACACTATCGCTCCGGATCAGAGGTAGCCTACTAAGATGCTGATTATTAACTCAATAAACTCAACCATGGCTTGTCTTATTGTTAATCTGAACGCACATGTATAAAGGGCAGTGTCAAGGCAGCAGATAAATCACAAAACATCAACGCGTCCGTGAGCGCAGCGCACCTCATTTTCTCCTGTGAAGAAGAAGAGAAAAAAGAATGAATGTTTAGGTTTATTTAGAAGAAGTCTGATTATGACTGCTGCTCTGGATCAGATTATTTGCTCATAATTCGGGTTATTTTCAAACAGTGGCCAAACAACAGATCAATTAATTATTATAGACTATATTTTCCATTTTTGCTAAGCGGTTTGTTCTGAATTAAATAAAAGCCTGTCCCATACAGCCGCGTGTGTTACGCCGTGTTTTGTTGATGCTATCATCTTTGCCTTGCGCAGATGATCCTTCATAATTAAAAATAAAAAGTCCAGGCCGGCTGCATGGCTGACGGTGTCACCACTCTCATTATCACTGGCTGTTTGTGTTGTCTGTCAAAAAATGGATGAATGAAACGACTTTGTATCGGCCGCGTCTTCTATCGAGGGAAAGTTATTTATCCTATGTTTTATTGCCCAGCCCCAAAGTGACACAGACCCGTTCATTCACAAGAAATCATCCAGCTGCACTCTCAAACAAGGTGCGGAGTGAGAAATCTGCGGCACTACTGCACAGTAGGCTACTGTAGTTGGCTCATTTTAAAAACACATTTTGGAGATGACGAGACAGATGACCGAAAAAAGAGAGTGAGACGTGGGCTATAGTCTACTGTAGCTGCCGTCGTTACATTTTGTCATTGAAAAACGAGGCTACTATATTATTTACTGTCTGCAGCTAGTTCTCCTTTCATCCTCTTGTATTCTGTATCATGAACAGCGCCACTCCTAATCGCGGCTATCAGGCTGTCAGCATTGTCCCCAAAACGTCTGAGCAGTATTTAGTACGGTGCTGCCACCTAGAGGAAAACAGTTGTGGTGAAAAGTCACGCGATCACGCGATCCTGCAGTGCAGGAAAAACCCCGCAATTTTGAACCAGTAACATCTGTAGGTCTGCATCTTGACCTAGGGTGGTTAGAGCATGTCCCATGTTGGACTTTGGAACGGTCCAAGCAATGATCGCCAGTTCGACTCCCGCCTGAGACGATGTACTCCATCACTTTTCTATTGAATAAAGGAAGAAAAAGAAGAAGAACCTTTCACAGACAATTAGTCACAAGGTGTTTTACAGGGCAGAGTGTCAAATGACACATTGACAAACACAATCAACCAATAGAAACACTAGAAATTAGGCAATGCAAGGCATACAAATGCCCCAAAATATGACTTATATATTATTTTGTATGTGTTTGTGTTACGTAGCGCCACATTGTTATAATGTTGCATTATGTAACGCAGTGTTTTTCAACCTTGGGGTCGGGACCCCATCTGGGGTCGCCTGAAATTCAAATGAGATTGCCTGAAATGTGTATGTAATTGATAAAAATGAATTTGAAATTTTGAAATTGAAAACACCACACACAATCTTAGAAAACTGTATCTTTACTTTCACTTTATTGAATATAAATCAAGTTCAAATAAAATGCAGCTTATAAAAATATCTGAGCTGGCACATCTTGATTGATGGTTGCCAGAAATTTGTGATTGGGGTCACGAGCCAAAAAAGGTGGGGAACCACTGATGTAATGTAATACATTTTCACCTCATGATGTAATTATGCCACATTTTGTAATAATCTGCCACATTTTGTAATAAGTTGCTACATAATGCAACACATTTATACATTTTCTTCAGAATTTTATTTATTTTTTGTTGTAATAACTGATGTAATTGGTTACAACTTATTACAAAATGCGGCAGAGTTAATTACATGCTGCAAAATGTGGCGTTATAACATATCAAGGTGAAAATTATCACACAAAATGTGGTGTCATTACATAATGTGGTGCTACAATGTGTGTGTGTGTGTGTGGGTGTGCGAATGAGAGAGAACATAATCAGTATAGCAGCAGCAGCAACTGCATTCAGTGTGCATGGTGTGTTCTTATCCCATGGCCCACACTGGTGCAGGTGTGCAGATGTACCAATCAAAGAGCCCTGTGAGAGTATTTATATGTAAGTGTTTAAACCTACACTTCAGCCAAACCTGCACTCGTCTCTTTTCACATCACTCTCTGCCCACCAGTTGCCTCTGGAGCTCTGTCAGTGTTGTCATGTTTATAATAAACAATGTGCCACAGGTTGAAAGCAGCAGACCCCGACAGAATCAGTAGGAGGATGCTGCGCTGGCTTCATTTACTCCCTGCAGCCTTCATCCACAGCAAGATAGCACCATGTCCATTAGAGAGAATGAGGTGCTGCGGCCCAGGAGGAATAGCTCCATGCAGCCTAAGGTACAGGCACAGGTACAACAATCTGTACACATTTGATGCAAATGTTCTCCATTACCTGCAGGCAAATGATCCCAATAACTTCAGAGACTGTTTACTATTATTGACAACAGCAAAATCATCATCTGCAATTACTATGTATGCGCAATGAATGAATCATGCCACATAATGCGTGTCTACCCAGATGCTCAACAGTTTATGTAAATAACAACTCACCCTCCATCTCCACAGTATGTCTCATTTACATTCTCTATGTATATTCTTAATTGCATTTTTCTACAGGATGATCTAGGGGATAGTCCATATTTTCTCATGTTCAACAACAAGCCCATGACATACTGTATCTTCTATACTGAGAAGTTACTCATTCCAATTCTTTTGCACTTGAATGCAGCAGAGAGATTTCATGTGAAAGCTGCTCGGTAACATTATTTTCATTAGCAATCCTAACACTGCACACACAAACACCACCGCCCACAGCAGAGCAAGTTCTGTCAGGTCAATTGTCTGACCTTCAGGCAATTAATCACAGATTGTACTTGCTTTCTCATTAGTTAGCATTTTTATAGTAATGATGAAAAAAAGTAAATAAGTGAGAAACACAGCAACATCACAAGATGAGCTGGTAATTAATAACACAACCTACTGACCCCCGGCTGGAGTGGCTCTTCATATGATGTGCCGTGACTCAAAATAAAAGGCACAACACTGAATGTCATCATCTGCTGTGCTGTGAATAGCAAGTTCAAGGGAAACTTTACCAATGAAATATCGGCCGACTAATGTATGAGTAATGTAATATCTGTCCATATCGTTATCGGTTTTTCTCCCGATCACATAATGCCTGGATTTCGTAGCTAATTAAAGGGACATTGTGTAACTTCTCCTGTTATCTATTCATGAAAATCAATTCTTTTGTTCAAAAGTCTGTTTTTCATTAATCAGTAATCCCCCCCATCAACAAACTGAAGTGTTCCTTTCAGCTCTGAATTAGCCGTTCATATCATTCATATCTACATGGAGCGGGTAAGCTCGGTGCTGGCTGCCATGTGGTGTCGCCATGTTTTTACGTTCAGTGGCAGCGTGACGGTAGGAAACCACGGAAACTCAGCGGAGACACCGGAGCTGTCGGCTCAGGTCGAGGTGGCGTCTGTGAAAAGTCACCGCGGTAACGCAGTGAGGAGGAATGGAGCGTTACACTGATGCTGCATTCACCTGCAGTCGGGCAGACGGCCGTCGAGAAAGCCGGTAAAACGTGGGTCAGGTAAACAATACGACATCACCACGACAACATATTGTCACGTGTATTGTTTTGCCTTGTGCTGATGGACCACTTGTTTACATAGAGGCTATGTTTATGCCGTTACGTGCAGCGGCTGTCGTCCGTCTGCCGTCTGCCCAATTTCACGTGAATGCAGCATGAAAAATACGATTGAGTTGCTTGCGATCTACAACCGCAACGCTAGATGGGAGTAATTCCTACACAATGTACCTTTAAGTAGTGATGGTCCGCTGCTACTTAATTATTGTCGTTGCTGCTTCAGACGCACAATTATAGTCCATTTGTGCTCACTACAGTACACGCTGTTCTGTTGTAAACAAACCCACATGTTAATTTGTGGTATGCCTCCAGTGGGGCATTACAATAAAAATGGGCACAACGTGTTAATTCCCAACAGAAGATATGTGATGTGACCAAAAATTAGTTTTGATGAAAAAAAAAAAGCCTGCATATATCAGTATGGGTTGTTATCAGAGTCAGAAATGAAGTGTTCACATATCTGATATAGGCAAAAGTTTCAATTTCGGACATCAACCATGGAGTATCTCCAGTATAAGCGTGTAATTCATGGGGTTTCATCATAAAGACTCTTAGAGCAGGAGTATGGAGGTGATGGGCACCTGACATAAGACTGTTATCCTGCACAAAGAGTTGCATGAGGACTGGAGACAGACTTTACCTCCACCACCGTGGACTGAAGCTGCTGAGGGTGGTTCTTGTTCTGTTCAGGTGGAGAACTGGTTAATGAGCTGCTTCTGCAAACTCACTGAGGCTGAAGAGGAGAACAAGGAACTGCTGTCTCCAGCTGCCGCGAGCTACACTTCACATGTTGGCAGTGGGCAGGTTGGCAGCTACTGAACCTTTGAAAATAAAAAAAAATAAAAAAAATGAGGACATCATTAGATGACCAGGTGTAGGTCCAGTATGCAGGTATGTAGCTGCAGTGTTGGTGGGAGTCTACAGACGTTATGTAACGATGCTAAACTGCATAAACACACAGCTGCTGCTCCTGCACAGCAGAAGGAAATGGTGGAGATTAAAAAACAAAAACAAAAAAACACTTTTCCACAATGGCTGCAGCTGACAAACACAAAAAATCCCACGTTGCTAGGCGATGTAGTAGCCTAGTTGGTGAGTCACAACAGTCAGTCTGTTGCACTCACATGTCTAAACATCACTTTTGTTCCTTGTGAAGTCACAATCTCCAGTAAATCCAACATCTATTCTCTCCACAGTTGTTAATCCTCGGTGTAAAATATAACAAGTCCTTTCGGCCTCTGTCTCGCTGCCTCCTCCTCCTCCTCCTCCTCCTCCTCCCCCTCTTCCTCTTCCTCTTCCTCCAGGTCTCCAAACACTGAGCTGCAGAAACACACAGGGATGATCAGAAAGAGACAGACAGGTGGTGAACAGCAGATGGTGGAGGAGAACACAGAAGTCACAGCTGAAAGTTCCACCGTTGGTATATTAGCATTTAGCGGTTAGCCACACCTAGCATGCATCTGTTTGTCACACAACATGGCAAGTGTGCTGGATTTAGAACATTTGTTATGGCCACCACATCAACTGCAACGTAAGACTCCTGACCTTAAATGTGGCAAAGTAAAGTAATTGATGATTTAAGGAGTAGCTAATTATGTAAGAGTGAATTTAGAAGAATCAGAGTTTGTGCAGAATCTAATTTCTAGTGACAGTGTTGTAAATGTTAAAGGGATAGTAGCATTTTTTTTATAGTGGGGTTGTATGATCTACAAAGAGCCCCTAAGTACTTTAATTGCAGTAGAAGACTCTCTGCACTCCTCCCGTTAGCAACGCCAGCCCATAAGCCCTGCCCAGAGATTTACAACATACATTGTTGTGAACAGACACAAAGAAACGGCCTATTTTCGTGGCCTAAAAGAGGTTTTACCTGAAAAAAAATACACAGTTCCATTGTTCGCTACAATATAATTTTTTCCAGCCCCTCAAAGTGCAGGTTTTTATTTGGACCTAACCAACTGCTGATCGGCGGGCACTAACCCTGGGCGGAGGGATACGTGAGTTGGTTAGGTCCAAATAAAAACTACGTTTTTCCTGCACTTTGAAGGGCTGGAAAAAAATATATTATAGCGAACAATGGAACTGTGTATTTTTTTTCCAGGTAAAACCTTTTTTAGGCCGCGAAAATAGGCCGTTTCTTTGGGTCTGTTGTAAATGTCTGGGCAGGGCTATGGGCTGGCGTTGCTAACGGGAGGAGTGCAGAGCATCTTCTACTGCAATTAAAGTACTTAGGGGCTATTTGTAGATCATACAACCCCACTTTAAAAAGAATGATACTATCCCTTTAATATACTGAGGTTTCATTGCACTTTAACTTTTAAATGCTTCTTTTTAATTATTTTCCTTCATTTACACTTGATTTTTCTATGATCTGTTCTTTTTATTGATCTTTATGTAATGAACTTTGAATTGGCTTTAGCCTATATCTGAGATGTGCCTGAATACATTTCCCTTGCCAACCAATCTGCCTGTTCTATTCACAGGCTAGACGTGAAGTTATCGGTGACAAGCAGAGAGCGATATTGCAGAGAGCGATATTGTTTAATCTAAAGCGTGGAGCTCAGTGTTTTGTTGCTCATTTTCTGTGAGGTTTTGAAATATTCCACGAGCCAGATCAATGCATGACAGGCTCTCTGCGTTGTTGGGTCACAAAAATATTACCTGTCACTATTCTGCAGAAACTTTGAGAAATCCTCTTCAGAAATCCTTCCAATAACAGCGTTTATGAAATGTGCTTCAGGACTGAAAGGCTGGGACGAAATGTGTTTTTTTTTCTTTTACTCATTTCATTTCAAGGGAGCCAGTCATGCACCAGGCCTTCAATAAGGTAGAATCTGGACTAACCCCTCATTAGCAGTCTTAACACAGACCTTCCCTCACTGAGTCTATGACACTGTTCACTGCTGACGACTGTCTGCTGGTGACAGACCTTGTATTCTAGTGAATGGAAAAGGACTGCACCACTCAAAATGCTTTACAATCCCCTATTCAACTATAAATACATCACACCCATCTCACACAGAAATTTATATGTGACATACTATACTATGTTCCTATATAAGATTTATGTTGCCATATGTCACACATCAGGGGTTATATTATCACCACATATACCACATTATCTGTATAGATATAAAAGTTTATAACATATGTGAAACACCCACAGTGAAATATTTATATGCAGCCTCCTATGTTTAAAAAAAAAAAAATATATATATATATATATATATATATAAAATACCTGATGATGATATTTTTTTAATGCAAATTTATTTCAGGAATGCACATATCCTAATTGTATGTATATGTAAATGTTTTTGTGTTATGTGTTCATATATTGTTTTGTTTTTTGCTTTTCCCAAATTAATTTGTCATTTCAAAATCAATTGAAAAAATGTATTTGGGGAAAATGGCCTCAAAGTTTTGGGCTTTATTTTAGCTTACATAATGCTACATATAGTTCGTAAAATATGTCTACAGGATACATATTTGAATGGGCGGGCCTGAGATATATGTCAATACAGTTTGATGGAAAAGCCACAAGGGGCTTCATTGTCTCACTCAGCCTGATAAACATTGGCTCTAATGCTGGTACAGTATATTCTTGTCAGGAAAGAGACTCTAGACTCAAACAAAAATTGGGAAGGTAAACCACCAACTGTCCAGCTGATTATTGCTTATTGGAGCGTGGAAAAATGGATCCACCACACTTTTCTCTTTCAGCCCAAACCCGTCGGTCAACCTCAGCTCTTCAGAATGCTTCCCAGCCAGAAATGCTACGTGGGGTCCATATGGGGCTACCACAGTAAGGGCCTATATGAATCCTCGGTGCAAGTGTAGCCAATGTTAATCTGGCCCTCTGCGTTGTGTTTCGGTACGGACTGCCCCAGGTGGGGTTCGAACCCTGGTCTCCCGCACGGGCGGGCAGCGATGCAAACTGTTGTGCCAAGAGGTCAATGACCACTTGGCAGTCGGGTTTGCACGTCCTTTATGGGTGAGTGAGTGCACCCGGACCCTCCGTTATACACAAGCTACATATTGGGGCCCATATGGACCCCACGTAGCATTGCTGGCTGTGTTCTGCTATGTTTGAACAAAGACAAATAAAACTGGACCACCACCCCATCACGGCATTAGCTTTGCATAGCTCGACCTTGGGATGGACAATTGAATTTTCAGACAGTTTCAGGCAAATTCTGTATCTAATTCACTGCTCCCTCATTTCTGTAGCAGGGAGAGGATTCTAGCAGAGGGCGGGTGTGTAGTGATGCCTGCATGGTGTCAGGCCAAATGAACTGCACTTATACTGAGCTACAAGGAACATTAACTCACACTGCACTTTTACTATCACACAGCATGTGGACTATTAGGGATTTGAACCACTGACCTCCAGATTAGGAGACTCTGTTCTGTCACAGAGCTGCAGCAAACTTCATCTACTAAAATCATTAATTATTAACAATGATAATAATAATATCACAATTATAAAATCATGTTAAAAACAATCCATCACTTTAAGAGCATATTTTTGTATTATTTTATATATCTAAATCGTATTCGACTTTCAATTTATGATTCTAATCTATTTCAATGAGGCTCAGTCATTTTAAAAGAGTCAGCTGGCATTTCATTTATGAACATGAACACTGAGGATGGCCTCGCTTCAAACTGTCTTTTTAAAGGACACAAAAAAAGAAGAAAAAAAACTGCTTTGACCTTCATCCCACATTGACACAACATTATCACAGGTCTCATTGTGATTCAAAAGCAAAATGAGCCATCAGATGTCTGTATTGTCTGTCGGGTTAAAAGACTGAAGCCCAGGCTTTAGAAATCAAACCTTTCTGGAGCACTTTTTAAGAGTTTTGCGTCGCTCGGGCCTTGTGGAGTGAGCAGATGGTGATTCCATTGATGTGGAGAGATGGAGATTATTTCAGATAAGTGCTCAGGACCAAACAATTTGACTGGGAGACATTTGGGTCCATACTATACCAGGTGTAATGGACTCTTAAAGATCAAAGGCTCAATTCAGCATGTATGGAACATTTGTAATCAACCGTGTTGAGCTGTAGCAGAAGAGAGGCTGATGCTAATGCAGATCAGAAACATCATGTCATATATAATTGTGACTGCCCATCTAGAGGTATCTGAGATACAACATGAACAATTAGCCTCATGATGTCATCAACAAGTGAGTTTATGAAAAGGGATTTACATGAAAACCACTTGGGTGGATCAAGACCAAAACAACAAACAAGTCAAGCTCAAAGATGATCTAACCCCCAAAACAGACTTAGACAGACAATGTAGCTCTCAAACTAAAACCAAGGGGGCAGTTGTCGGTCTGAAAAGTGAAGCTCACTTCCGCGTTCAAAAAACTGCAATCCCCTCAGCTTCCTCTGGGGGCTGGTGTCAGAAGGGAGCATTCTCCATAGACCCCCATGTTAAAATCGCCGACTTTACATCCTCAATAAACATGTTAAAAGCCTGGTGTCAGAACATTTTTTGGTCTCAATCGATAGTTTATACCCCCGCACACACTCTGAGGGGGAAATGTTGAAATGCAGAAACATTGAGTGACAGGTCCGTAGCGGTCCGTGGACAGCTGCTTCGAGGCCAGTGGGCGGGTTCTCGGCCAGCCAATCCAACATGGCGCCGTTCAGGCTGCCACATTTGAGTCACAAAAACGACTCCCCCAAACCAATGGGTGACGTCACGGATGCTACGTCCATTCTTTCCTCCTGGCTTCACACGTAAGGAGAATGATACCAAAAAGAACCTCACAAAACAGTTACAATCAGTCATAACAATAATAATGCTAAAATATCACCTGAAGAGAATGAGACATTCTGTCATATTTCAATGTCTTTCAAGGAGATGTGAACATCCTCTGATAGAACAGCCCCAATTGCCACAACAGATTGGGGCAGGGCCATATCTTACCAGGGTCTCCACAGTTCGATATTGTGTTGAACATAGGATCCTTTGTCCTCATGTGCTTCATAAATCTGGGAAATACAAGAAGTGGCTGCACCTGGAAGTTTCCTAATGTCCTCCTAGATCATATTCATTAATGTTTACAGTCTATAATAATCATTAAAGGGTCGGAGGACAATGCTGTATCCCCACATGGCCAATTTATGATCGGTGACTTTGTGCTGCATAAATACATTTGACTTTACATCATCATCCAGTACCCCCCTAGCTCTAATGAACACTCTAATATAGGATAGATAATAGGGACATAGCTAATATTTGGCAAACAGTGTCCACTGGGCAAAGAAGGGAATGTACAGATGGTTTTATATCATTAACAAAAGAACACCAATTTCACTCTATACCCTACAAACTGACCCCTAACATAAGAAATCGCCCTGTATTTGGACACTAAAAGATGTGTCCCTTATTGAACTGATTAATGCACTTTGTTCTGACTGCCGCTGCTGACTCAGCCTGTCTGGAATGAGCTTCTAATTGACCAATGAGACACCTTTATGTTGCTGTCTCACTGCACAAGAATGCACATCTCTTGACCAATAGAAAGCGCTGTCAGTGTTGCCAAGAGCTTGTGACACATGTGATTATATTGATTTAATTAAACACAAATCTGGTTGATAGACAGGCAGTGACAGAGAGTAATCTGAAACCATAGGCACAGTAGGCAAGTGGAAGTGGAAGGCCTACTGCAAAATGTTTACTCATATGTAGTAGAACCACACCCCCCACCACCCCACCCCCTAGATAGGGGAGACAGGGGACAGTTGCAACAAGCCTTATTTCTCCAATCAGAAACATGCTAGAGTGATGACACTCGCACAGCACTGCACATTCACAGTTAGACCCTCTACCCACCAAGAATAGAGAAACATATTCAGCATCTGCTCCTGCTTGTACTGAGAAGTTGTTTTAGAGGTATGAAAGTAGCTTTTTTCTTGCACTGTATTTTTGTCATACTGTCCTGACCAGAAGACATGGTCAGCATGTGTCAGTGTCATCGTGTCTAGCTAGTACATGATGTTTTGTCATAGCTGATAGAGTGGGGACGGTTGCAACAACTGCCATTTGAGTATGGAAGCACTAAGCAAATGAAAATGTATGAAATCAAACATTATAGGTTAAAATTTGTACAATATATCTATTTCTCATGATGAACAGAACAGCCATTTATATTAAACCATGATGCTAAAGATTTTAAAATAATTCCCCCGATAACTTCCTGTTATCAAATATGCAAATATGAAAAGTGAATTTATTTGATGTCATACAGTGAAGAAATCATCCAAAAGTAGAGTGCATGTTTATACAAGTTTTTTGTATTGCAAATAGTTCCATTCTTCTTGTCTCACACTGAGCTATTGAGTTTCATTACCACTGTTAACCTCTGCACATTGACTCAAGGCCTACTGTATGTTCTACACAAAACAAAACTCCAAGCTGTTCTCTGATAAATATTACTAAATAACTAAATAATACAATAGTATTATTGAAAGACAATGCATATTTTAGGAATACTTTGCTTATTGAGACAAAAAAGTTAATTAGTGAAATTTAATTTATGTTCGATATGTTGCAACTGTCCCATATCCGTGTTGCAACTGTCCCCACGTTTGGGATCAGTTGCAACTTCTGGATTCTTCCATTCAAATGAATATTGTGATTGATGTGTCATATGTAACTATCTTTAAATTGCATGACTAATTAGCGGACACATGTATGTTTAATCTATAAAAGTTTGATGAGCCTAGTCCAAGTAGTCTCTGAGTAACTGAGAAAAATGTAAAAAGTGTTGCAACTGTCCCCAGTCTCCCTACTCAACAGAAGTTATTATTTATACTATGGAACAATATGTAATAATGAAAAAATCAGGGTAGGCTAGAGATATTCACCTTACTTCTAAGCGGGTCAATTGACAACACATCAGAACACCTTGAAAAATCGTTATAAAAATCAGCTTTATACCACAGACAGTTTTTTTTTCTCCCTTTGTTACAAACAAAGAACTTATTGCATTAGAAACACTCGAGAGGAACCGGGGGGCTTCTGGGTCAGAGTACTTTGTGATGGGAAGTGTAAATACAGAGAGGCAAATCAAGTTAGGATGCACTCAGTGCTCATTTGCTGACAGCGTGAAATGAAAGCAAGGTGCAATAAGATCCGCGCAAGGCGTTTGCTGAAGGTGAGCTGTGGGAGAACCATAATAAGCGAAAGATCCACCTGTGATGGACTAAGAGGTTGGTAAATTGATTTGAGCCCTCCCTGATGAGTAAGTCGGCACACAGATGGGGGGCTGAAGAGAAAAACAAAAAAGACAGAGGGAAAGAAAGAGGGAGGATAACCTGAGGTCACTTGCTTTCACATCAACTGCCACTTCAAAGGCAGAGATTCAGTGATGAGAGCCAGCAGCAGAGAAACAACACAAAAAAAAGTTTATTTCTCTGGGTTCTTTTCTCTGACTTTTCTTTGCCGAGCATAATTAATTAAAGCACATCAAGCGTGCGTGGAGATGACAGGCAGTCTATCACATCTTGTTTTCATTTGCAGCCTCATGCTATGGCGACGACAGGCAGATGAAAGGTGGGACCGCTCTGAGCAGGTTGCAGAAACAGGAGCCAGGTTTAATTTCTGCCTCTCACCACAAGAGACCTGCAGAGAACAAACAAACCCTACTGCACTGAATGTAAAAAATGTTATTACACTTCTGCAGGAAGGAACTTGTAATTCATTAGAATCTGTCACAGGCAAATTTGCAATCTGCAAAATGGGAGAATTCATTTGATAGGAGACACCAGCAGCCATATTCCATTTATTTCTGACGTCAAATCCACACCCAGGTCTAAAGATCTTAAACCAAAGCATGGATAATTCATATTATATATGCATGTAAGATGCCAGTCAATTACATGGTGAATAATGTCACTTACAATTTAATTAAAGGTAAAAAAGGACAAACAAATGTGTGTTTCTGATTTGATAAATGAGTCATCTTGTAACTGTCCCTTGTCACCACAAATAAACAAAGACATAGACAAATAAATAAATGAAAAGTCATGAGAATTGGCTTTTGAACATTAAATACACAAATTAATTGGTTCTAATTTTGGATCTGAATCCCCCATATCAGTGGCATCAAATTTGCCAATGGTCCACATGCACTGCACCATATGTGTAACCATGGTGATCCACTCAGCCACCATGTTCGACCGCTTTAAAGGATCCATCACCTGGTATTTATATTTGTTTCAGGTGTTGAAAAGGTCTTAAATGCACATTTTTGAGAAATAATATGCAACATTCACCTTTATTTATCCCTATTTGTGTACCCAATTTTGCTCTCGCGAGAGAAATACGCGATCTTGTTTTACAGATTTTCATTGAAAAAAAAAAAATTCCATGCATTTACCGCGACTACTGAAACCATGGAAACGTAAATAAAATTCCACTGGAAGAGCAAAATCAGCTTACGTTTTTGACGTCCAGAAAAAGGTGGATATATAAAAAACTTTCCTGGTGAATTCAAGGGGGAGGAGGCGAGAGTGAAGTTCTTTGCCCGGAAAACATGTCAGCTATTGTCAGTGACAGAGAAGATTGAGTTATACATGCAATAACCTGAAAAAAAGTGATTTTCAGGTGATGGATCCTTTAACAGCGTTGTTCAGCTGGTGGTACAGTAAAAGAAGGATAAAGCCTTTTTTGGCTCCAGAGGAACCTGTGTGAAGTCGGATGAACCCAACTACACTGAGTCAGTCTGACCTCCAGATGACATGTGTTTTTTTTCAGTCAGAGCACTGTGAGTCTACTAGACCTGTGAAGACCACTCCTCATATCTGTATGCAGAACCATAACACACTTGAACCTGGAGTTACATCATGGGAGGAGAATGTGTGGGATATTAAAAAAAAAGTCTGTGTCTCTGCTTCTGCAGAATCACTTTTTATCTTTTTGAGCCCTGGCTCATGTGGAGGCTACAACAACACTCACAGAAACCAAATCATGCCAGGGTGGATGTTGGGTCCAGGTGGCTTATGGCATGACAGACAATTCCAGAGTCATGATGACTAGTTTTGCAGTGCAGTTCTGACTAAAGGCAGGGTGCATTTATCTGTGGACTGGATTATAGAACTTGAACCTGCTTTTTAATCAAAGAAGACATGGACTTGTTCTAAGGTGACCTTTACATGCATAAATAAACCTTGGAATATTAAAGCAAATTCCTCCCATTTCTATATCTCTACCATCAATCAATGAATCAACATTCATTTGTATAGTCCTCACTCAAGAGAACACAATATATGATACAATCTTAAAAATCATAAAAAAGGTACAAGATGAAAAGAAGATTTTATAAGCTACTAGGCGTTAAAAGCCATCCTGAATAAAAAGGCTCAGTAACAGTGCATGTGTCAGGGTGGTAACTTGTTCCAACGTTTAGGTGCAGTGACAGCAGCAGCCGACAGCCTAAAGGTGCGTTCACACCAAAAGCGTCAGTAGCTTCAGCAGAGGCTCTCAACGCTCTGTTCACTGGTATCTCACCTATAGCTCCAGCGGCCGGCGGCCAAAGAGGCGGGACTTTCAAGCAGCACAGAACATGTGCCCACTCTTTTTTTTTTCATGTGAGAATCACTGTCTCACAAGTTGAACTTCTTTCAACTTCTATTTGACGCTCTCGATGCTCACAACGCGACGCGCCGACGCCCGTCGACGCCGGCCTCCATTGAAAAATGTCACTGTATTTATTTTTTCTTTACATGACTTTGTATTATTGTATCATTTTGCGGTAGGACCCCCTCGAAAATGAGATGATTCATCTCGAGGGGTTATCCTGAATAAATTAATTCAAATTCAAAATGAATGACTTCTGGCTGCCGCGACACTCCCGGCGCTCTTACTGTGAACGCACACAAGAGTCCTTCCACACAGAGTTTTTTGTTGTTTTGCCGCTTCGTCCAGACAGAATCGGCCTTTTAGGAATGCGAAAAACAGTATTTTTTTGGAAACGGGTCACAGAGTGGGAAAATGTGTGTGGACAAGGCTTACATTTTGACCATGGGACCTTGAGAAGATGTTGAGATGACCAGAATGCTCTACTGTGGTTGTGGAATGTGAATATCTCTGATGAATAAGGTGTGGGGGGGGGCAAGGTCAGAATGATTTTGACAAAAAACAACAACATTAAAATCTTAAAAATCAATTCTTAAAGGGATAGTTCACCCAAAATTGAAATTTCTTGTTTGTTTTGTAGCGGAAGCTTCCGCTACAAACAAGCTTGAAATATAGACTTATTTCATTTTTTTCGGGACAATTTCGCATTTCGGGGCTTCAATACAAGCAGGTACGGAGGTATTTTGATGTTTTTTGGTGTGTCTTTTTGTAATGAAGACAGTTGGTATCCATTTGCAACCGTTATATGGACATGCACTGCTACGCCGAGACCCCCTGTAACTCAGAGAAGCCACGGATAACTCTGAAACTTCTCCCAGCCCTTAGTCGACATGAGGGTGAGTAGATAATGAGTGAAATTCCAATTTTGGGTGAACTATCCCTTTAACTTGACTGGAAGCCAATGAAGTTAATACTGTGAGCAAACACTGTTCTCTAGCAGTGACGTCGTCCCAAATGTTGCTCCACCATTGTCATTGTCTGTCATGGTCCTGCCATGTTTATTACACTCATCACTGATCATCTTCATCAGTGACACAAAGTCACAGCTAATAAGAAGGCTAAAAAACTGGTTCTTTAACAGGTAGCTGAGCCAAATCCATGTTCTGTGCTCCACCCGTCTGCTGAGGGATCTTTTGTGTCTTTCTGTTGTTATTACACGTTCTCCATTGTGTGGAAGCCGTTCACTGGGATATTGCGGCGCACCAGACATGAAAGCTGATAAGCGAGGCCTGGCGAAGCACGAAGAAACCTTCTAAATAAGCATCAATAATAGATAGTTGCACTCTCTCCTGGGTTAAGCACTGCAGGAGGTATATAGTCTGCTGAAACCAACCATCTGTGGCCCAAAACAAAAACCCTCTGAAGCTCTGATCTCGCCCTCACCACCACCAGCTCCACCTCCGCCGTCTCTCATCTCTCCACCCCGGCAACCCCTCTCTTTCTCTCTCCCAAGACCCCAATACTTAGGGGACTTTGCAGCTATTTAATGTTTAATGTCCTCTAAAGCCAAAAGAATGCTAATTTCTGTGGCCTGCTACCAATTTTCCTCCTTTTCACTCTCACCCCCAAAATTACAAATCTGTTGTCCCCGCTGCCCCATTTATCCCCGGTGTTACAGCTGGGGACAATTATACACAGGAAGCTCGCAGGGGGACATATTTTGGCGAATGGGGAGGGGGAGGGAGTGGGGGGGGCAGTCAGGAAGCGAGCAGTGGATCCATTCTTCAAGGCAAGGCCGATGCACTGTCGACTACGGGGGGTAAACTCTGGCCACGGGGCCTTTCTGCGGTTTCTGCGCTGAAATCCCCCCCCCCTCCTCTTCGCCACCATCACGGCCTGTGGAGATTATAGCCAGAAGAACACGACATGGAGGTGGGTGAAGGGGGGGGATCTGGAAAGAAAAAGGGGATGAAAGGAAGGGGAGAAATGGGAAGTAACTGTCTGTTTACCCTCTGTCCTCCCCTCCTGCTGCGTGGAGCGCTGGAGAATCTTCCGCAGCTCGAGACATCGTATTTCCGAGCAGAAAGAAAATGTATTTGTTTCCTCCGTCTCCTTCTCCGGCTTCCATCATTTGAAACTTGTGAGAGCGAGTGAGACCTGATATGACCCTTCGAACTGCATTCCCTTTTATTTTGTCAGCACAAAACTAACCAGACTTATTGTAACAGACTGAGAAAGAAAGACTTCATTTACAAACAATTGATTTTTTTTTCTTCTATTTTTTGGCGCGGGCGATTTAGAGCAAAAAATAAATAAACTCCTGCAGAGGATTCACAAAATGTGTCAAACTGGAGAGGTTTGTGTTTTGTTGTGAAGGCTGCTAATGTTAGAGGACATGTACACAATGATTCAATTCAAACACTTCTGTTGTATTGAATGTTCCTGAACACACAGTGGCCTTCATCATTGTTGAATGAAGAGGTCTGGAACAAGTATCATGTGAAGATAGAGAAACATCCAGAAGGAAGAAAATAAATATAATCAAAGTGTTTAGTGCCATATTGTGTAGCTTCGGAGACATTTTTTTTAAATGGTTTCTTCACCTTTTCCAGATTATTTTCATTAAAAAAAGGTATTAATGTCACAACAACATGGGTTTTCTTTGTGGTTCAAAAAAAGAAAAACAGAAAACGATAACAAGAGGCTTAGTTTGAGCTGTGCTTTTATTTACAGGAAAAACATAGTAAAACCAGAGGAAAGCAAAGCCCAAAGAAAACAAGCAAAATCAAATCCACAATTCACAGTGTGTGGCATCACTCCCTAAGAAAGTCAAAGTCAAATTAACACATTATGTTTTTTGGCCTCCAAATCTTCATAATCAGGTCCCACATTAAACCCATAACCACGGGAGAAAACCACAATCCATCAATGTAATAACTCACACATAGACAACTCTTTCACCATACCATACACCATATTACTTCCAAACCAAAATCCCAATGTTTTGTGGTGCGTGCACTCACCACAATAACAGTGGGGAATTATATGTTGCTTGACCATTAAAGGAATACTTCACCAAAAAATGAAATTCAGTCATCATTGACTCACTGTCATGCTGATGAATACTTCAGAGTAGTTTTTTCATCTGGAGACCCAGGAGGGGGGTTCGTAGTCCAACAAAATCCTTATGAGAGTCAATAGCACCCAACACAAAAAGTCCATACACAAAAACATTGAAATATTCCTCCACACTGCTCATCCACTGCAATCCAAGCGTCCTGAAGGGATATAGTCTAGAGTTAACTGGAAATGACGTCATTTAGGACATTTTAACAGCCTAAACAGTCCTGTATTGAATTTGCCAGGGCGCGTGAACGTCAGAGCGCAATACAGGACTGTTGAGGCTGTAAAAATGTCCTAAATTACGTCATTTCGAGTAAACTCTGGACACTTGGATTGCAGTGGACGAGCAGTATGGAGGAATATTAAATGGTTTTTGTGTAGTTTTATGGACTTTTTGTGTCAGGCCCTATTGACTCTCATGTAAGGATTTTGTTGGACTACGGACACATTAACAGAAGTTGTTTTTATCAGCAGTAAACAGCAGAGTATCTCTGCATTCGATCACCAGTGTATCTGTATGCATGTGTGTGCATTAAGGTGCATTGTGGGTAGAGTGACTGAACATTCTCTCGAGGGAAGCACATCGGAGTGACATTTATCTAAGGGGACTCTTTTGTTCTTGAAATGTCCCCCACGCTTTCAATAATTCAGCAGGCAGCCTTTTCTTCTCCTCACTTCCGCTTGACTCCATGCCAACATTCACCACTGCAGGGTTAAATATCCTCTCGACCGAGGTGTCACAAACATCAATGGGGTGTTATTTACAAGGCTGTGTATTTAATGTCAGTATACACACTTTATGAACATGTGTCTGAAAGGGATTCTTGTAAATCCTCCTGAGTGGCATATACATGGGTTCAATGTGCTTTACAACAAACTGCATTCAACCAATAAGACAACAAGAAAGGAGAGAAATATCATCATCATGTTTGGTATCTGGTCCTGTTTCCTTGGTGCTACATACATCAGATACATCAACAAGGACTAAGACCTAAACTAGTTGAGTATTGCCAATGGTATAGCGGTGGTTGTTGGTTGTAGCACACCTGTAGGAGCAGCTGTGCTTCTCCATTCCCAATGTCATGACCTTTGCTGCATCTTTCTTTTTTTATGATTTTAATTTATTTCAATTAATTAATTAATATAGGTATGTATTGTCTAATAATAGTATCATCGTTATTGTAATTATTTTATATTTTTAATTTATTTATTTCTATAATTTTTTATTCTTATTTTTTTCTATAGGGATGAAGGCAAGAGTTGGCCCACGGGGTTTGGTCTGGGAAGGATTTGGGTTTGGGTGGAATTTGAAGTTATATTGCTGCTATTGATGCTGTAAACTGTATATGAAAAATGTTAATAAATAAATTAATAAAAAAAACAAGAAAAAAACAAACAAGGACAAAGACCTTCACATTATGACAAGAAAACTGTTGTTTTCATCACCAGACTTAACCAACGACTTGCTTGGTTAAGTTGGAGGGAGGGCTGAAGCCAATCCCAGTGAGGGTGGGGTACACTCTGGACAGGTTGCCAGGGCCAACATATAATGACGAATAATGCACACACACTTACCATAAATTCTTTAATAGAAGCCTGGGCTTTTATTTGCTTCAACTGCCGAACTGACCCGGCTTATATTAGAGACAGGTGTCTGTCTATATGGGACAGGCTTTTATTTGATTTTGAACAAATCGTGTCCTCAGCAAAGATGGAAAATCCTCTCAAATCGTTCTGTTCTTACTGCTTAAAAGAGTACGAATAGAAGGAAAGATGTATGCTCGGGCCACAGACTGTATAAAGGCTGGGCTGGCTGCAACAACACAACCAGGCGCAATAGGTTCGAGTCAAAATCATATACAAAAAACTCACATTGCTTCGGCACACAGGCTTCGGCCTGCGTTACGTCCTAGCTTCAACACCCACAGGTTGGACCGGGTCAGGTCTTAATTTTCAGGCCCGTTGAGAACTCTAGTACGAATGAAGCAGCTTAGAAACGGCTCAAATAGGCGATCATGAGCTTTGGGAGGTTTTGTTCATTCACAAGACCTTGCAGAAAATAGAAATAGACCGGGCTTCTATTTGCGACTCGGCCTTTTACTGTATATTCATGCACTGAGGGCAATTTAGATCAACCCAGTGTGCATGTCTTTCTAACATTCCAGTAACCTGCAAATGTCGAGGGACAGAGCTGGTGGTAGCAGCACACACACACATGTGGTGGAAGCTTGGAGGTCAGTGGTGCAGCCTCACACACAACAGAGGTGGTGCATTCTTGAAATAAGGCTATACTGTGGTAGGTTGAAGTCTAATATTCTGCAGTCAGACAAAATACCACAGAAAAAACAACCAAATGTATGAATAATTTAAGGATTAATTTAATTAAAGCCCCAGGGCCCTAGTTTCGTCGACCAGGTGAAGTCTGTGATCAGCGCAGCTTCGCCACGCCAACGGGGTGTGGCCCAGGTCCATTTCGCAAGTCTGGTGGGCCGCGCAGTCAGACTTAGACCGGCGCAACCCCTCCCCTCGTCCCTCCCACCGGCGCAAACGGCGAAGAGGGAGGAGAGAGGGCGGGAGGGAGACAGAAGGAGGAGAGAAAGGCGTGGAGTGGGTTTGACACAGCCGAGTCAGATCTTCACCAATCAAAGGAGCTCCTCTCCTCACCTTTAACTGCGCGGAGGGCGATGCGCGCTGCAAGTTTGTCATTTTATACTTTGACATGGACGGAGGAGACAGCGACGCCAGAGGCCGAACCTCTCCCCGGAGGAAACAGCTGTTTCCCCGGAGGTCCGAGCTCAGAGTGACCAATAATGAGTTTACTAATATACTTAACCAGGATTGATCTGATACACTGAGAACCCCTACGCAATCTAAGAAACAACAACTAATAAACTAATAAAGAAACTCACATTTATTCAAACCCTGTGTATAAGATCAGAGGTGTAGGCTACACTAATCACAACATAAACACACACCATGTGGATGAAATCAGCAAGGACGCGCTCTCTCTCTCTCCCTCTCTCTCTCTCTCTCTGTCCTCCTCTCTCTCTCTCTCTGTCCTCCTCTCTCTCTCTCTCTCTCTCTGTCCGTCTCTTTTTTTCTCTTTTTTTTTTCTGTGATAGAGATGCTGAGTACTGTAGTAGGCTATATACTGACTATCTGATACCGAGGCTGTTGTGCTGGACTAAGAGAGATGATGATTTGTGTTTTGTTTTTCATTACGGCCGCGTGATGCGGTCGCACGTGCTTATGAATTAATAAGTAAATAAATAAATACAGCGATCATCACAAGGGCAGAGTGGTATCTCAACACGGCAGTGACATGCAGTCATCCACCCTCAGTCCTGCTTGGGACATCCACAGCTGCTTTTCAGTGCCAGTTCGTCCCTGCTGTGTTAATTCAGGTGGAGTTTCCATTACGCGCCGACAGCCTTTGATCTCTGCTTTGATCTGACGTAAGATGTGACGGGACAATCTATATAGATATAAATTCACGTGTTGATTCCGTTAGTTGCATTAAATAGTGGTTATTGTGGATATTTATTGCATTGAAATGTGTCTGGAACTGTGGAGATCTGCCTGTGAGGTCTTGGTGACGTGTGTGCACTGCAGGTCAGTCAGCCAAACTTGCACTGCACCTGCTGCGCTCCGCGCTGCGCTGAGACTAGACCTGGTTGGAGGTGGCGAGCTTTCAGCGCAACCTCGGCGGGACATTTTCGGACGAAACTTCCACTGCACCAAGCAGAATCTGTGACGCCTCCCCCTGCTGCGCCGCCACGCCTATCTCAGTGCAGCGCGATCTGCCAATCTTCCAATCTGACTTTGCGCTCGGCTGCGCTGGTCGAAACTTGCATTAGACCGGCTGCGCTACCTTGCGCCACCTGCGCTGCGCCAGCAAACTAGGGCCCCCAGTGTGTAACTCATTTTTATTAGCAAAAATCAAATATGTCTTTCATAAATACGTATTTCACTTAAGTGGAATCACACCTGCATACAAATGAAAGCTTTCTGGTACCTTAGAATGAGTTGTTACAAGTCGTTACAAATACATAAGTGGGCGATGCACCGAACCGAGGCGGCCATGTTGCATCGCCATTTTTTACGTTGAGTTGCAGCGTGACCGTAGGTAACCATAGAAACTCGGCGGAGCTGTCAGCTCGGCCTGTTAAAACTGTCACCACTGTGTAGTGTGATGAAGGACGGAGGCACTGATGTTGCATTCAGGTGCAGTCAGGCAGACGGCCGTCAGCAAACCAACCGGATGTCGAGAGAAAGACGGTAAAACGTGGGTCAGGTAAACAATACGACATCACCATGACAACATATTGTCACACCTGTATTGTTTTGCCTCGTGCTGGTGGACCACTTGTTTACATAGACGCTTGTTTATCCTGCTACATGCAGCGTCTGCTGTCTGTCTGACGTCTGCCCGATTTCATGTGAATGCAACATCAATAATACGTTCTGATATGCAACCGCACCGCTAGATGGGGGGAATTCCTACATTATACCTTTAAAATATTGTAGTCGTCACCGATTAAATCCACAGGAACAAAAACACAAGTCTGAGAAGAGTTAGTGTTGGGATAGTTGACAGTCCACTCAGAGAACTTGACCGCAGTAACTGACTGAGGATATAAAACTGGATTACACTGTAAAGAGGTAAGAATTCCACATGGATGTTCATATCCTGAGGAAGTTCACATCACAAAGGACTGGTGTTGTTTCAGGGGCAAAGGACAGAACTACTCAGTATTAGTTTGGTGTTCTTATAAATCGCTCAGTGCATCATCAGCTTCTACATCAACCATCCATTTCCCTTGAGAAGACAGAAGATTGCATTTGGGGAGGTGTCACATTGAGCTTCACTGTCTAAAAACTGATCCCCCTTCTCTGACCAGCCACAGTGAATGACCCAGGTGTTTTTTTTTTTTTTTTTTTGGGGGGGGGTCCCACCTGTCCCAGAGCAGAGGACAAGACATAGCGATCTGACCCTCACACTCATTTCCCCCAAGGCCTCAAATGTGTGTATCGTGTGTGCGTCTGTATGTTTGCGTTCTCGAGGGTAATCAGGCTGTGCGTTCAAAAGAATACAGGCTCTCGGGGGGTCAGAGGGGGGGCCCACCTGACGACCGCATTTATCATCAGCCGAGAAGTGGAGAGGAAAGGTCGTATGTAACCATCTCTGAGGTTGTTCAGAATCAATCACAGAGTCGGCTGCACACCGCCGACCAAAATAGAGACTGATTATTTGGTTTTGTTGTGCAGCTGTGTGTCATTCTGTGTATGACCGTTGATTTGTTTCACCATGAGATTGATATCTGAGAGCGCTTTAGTGTGGCTGTGTAGTGGGAAATGCTATGTGGGTCAAAGTTTTAAATTTCTGGTTCAAAGCTCCATCAAGTTAATAGGCCCCCAAATAGGGATTTTAAAATAGTTACAAACCTGCAAGGAAAAGAGATTGAGTCCCAGTCACTCAAGCAAAAACAAACCAAAGAGAAGCAAAAGAAAAAAAAAAAAAAAAAAACTTTTCCTGCCATTTCCTGTTGCAGGATCATGTTCTTTAAATGCATCTTTACTAATCCTAATCTACTGGTACGAAAACATCTCTTCAATGCACAGAACAACACAAATAATTCCCAGTGTAATAGGCTATTAATATGAAAACAGGGTTAATGTCCAAATGACACACTCTTGGTAAAATTACATCTCATATAGTCTGACTTTTATTTTGTGGTGTTGTCTTAAATGTAATTCTTGAAAGTGAAAAAATAAGATGTGGTCACTGCATCACCAGACCATAATAACTTCTTTCAATAGCATTAAGTACATAAATGATAATCAGCAACACATTTCATTCATAAATCATCATCATCATCATCGTTTTATTATTCACAGAGTCAACATGTCCTTGCTGCGGTTAATATAACGCTCCAGTAAAGATTCATTTGAAGAGATTTACTCATTCTCAGACTTCAGGCTAAGATCTCATTATCAGGCTCAAATATTCTGTGCAGCCTGGCACTCACCTGACTCATTAACATTTAGCTCCACTAGCTTCCACACCTTTTAAAGAAGCTACATTTAAGTTTTTGTATTGCTCCATAGCTCACTTTACTATTACAAGTTGTTTATTTATCCAGGGAGAGTGCTGCAGGTTCAGAATCAAGCCATAATCTGATGTCTCTAGTGGTAAAAGCAACACCAATGTAGACTCTTGGGTATCTTCTAATTGCATCCTTGATTTTAACCCTAATCTAACATCCCTATCTAACAAGCTATATATTTAAATAATATAAAATGGGGAAAAAACAACGCTTTAACACCTTAACACCTTACAGGTGTAATGATCCATCCCATGACTTGAACTGATAACAAATACTTTGACTGCATCAAAAGTTTGTGTGAATTTATTTTCCATCGGTGCTGATGTGTTTTCTGAAAGACATGGTGTCTTTGATGGTGGACTCTCTTAAGGGCTCCAATCAGTCAATTAGTGCTCCTGTGATCTGGCCTCCTGTACAGGCTGAGCCTCTTCACTGAGACCTCTGAAATAACCAGCTGTGTAATCTCATTTAGCTGCGCCTGGGCCACAGCAGGGCTGAGATGAAGTCATTATAGGTGCTCCTTCACCACGGCCAGAATATGCAAATTCAAATATATCAGCCTGCACCTCAAAATACTGTGTCTCAGGTAGAGCTGTACTGTACAGATACTCCATGTAAGTGTATACCAGTGGAGGCTGGTCCATAGAGGCAGAGGAGGTTGGTCCTCCTCTATTTTTGAGAGGCAAGAGAAATATCAACATATTTTTAAGAAAGAGTAACTGCTTGAAATAAACCTTTACCAAATAATTTATAATATATATTTTTGAATCTCTTTTGTGGAAGAAAATCCACTAAATGTGCTCCAAGCACAATAAATATGGAGTTTTCAGAGATATTGGCATCAATTTGAAAGGAAATATCAGCAGATTTCTGGAGAAACTGTTGGGAGATATCGAGAAGCAGTCAGGAGGTACCAGTAAGGAGAAGTGACAGCGTGTGGTGGATAGCGGTACTGTGGAAACTCACTCATACTCATAAAATACGTGCTAACCAACCTGCTAAGGGGATATTGGACTCTTGGTGAAGCGGGTATGGCATCGTCACCTACGGTGCAGGGGTTCTGGGTTTGAGGCCAGCTTAGGGCAAGTCACTGAATAACTTTTTTTTTTTTTTTTTTTTTTTACATCCCACATCCATGATAAATGCTCTGTCTTTTCATTAGGCCTGTGTTAAAGCAGAAGTAAGTGATATATTTGTGTTAATATAAGTCTTAAATAGTTATATCTTCCGACAGCAATCACTTACCTAGAGTGTTTGGTCTGAAACACGGGTCTGTCAGTCACTCTGCTCTGCTCTGAGCCGAGGAGAAAACATTTATCGTATCCTACAGTTTTTATCCAATGAGGAGAGAGAACGGCATGCAGGGCTGTGTGTGCAGCCAAGGGACGCCGTGAATGTGGTGACGTAGGGACGAGGACTGTTATGGTGCGTTCAAGGAAACTCGTGTTTTTCCGACCGTGAAGTGGTACCAGTTCGATCTGGTACGAGTTCACCGGTCGGAAGTTACGAGTGGCCGTTATAGTGACTTTCACAGGTAAAACAGGTCGGAAAAACACGAGTGGGTTTCCTGGAACGCTACAAAGTCGTAAGTTGTGACTTGAAGCTGTAATTTACGGTTTCAAAAGCCTGCCTGGAACGCAGCATTAGCGAAAACGACCGGACCACTCACTTCTGCTTTAATCTGAAAACAGTAGGATTGAATAAAATGATGTTGTTTTTAAGAAATCTTGTAAGACATTGTTTAATTTTCATTGAATATAAGAAAGTAGGGATAAGTAGTCAACTAGTATAAAATAACATGACGCCGTGGACTGGTGTCCTCCCCAATTTTTTCAGTCACCAGCCGCCACTGGTGTACATGTTTGCACAATTGATGATCATTTGATTGGATGAGAGTAAAATAAATTCATATTTATATACATTACTAATCACCTTTGACCAAATGCAATGATTGCATGTATATTGCATTGCATTATATACCAGTTTTGAGAAGATATACAGTTTATCTATCTGTGTATATATAGTTAAGATGTACTTTTGCCTATACAGCTGGGAAAAAAAGAAAAAAAAATATATATATATTTTGTCAAACCCTATAGGCAAAAGTACATCTCAACATATTTATTTATTGTCTTTTGACATTACTTGTTATGCATGGGACGTTCAAACTGATCATCCTATGCTTGCTGCTTGACTGCTGTAAGCTAAGTATCTAAATAGCATCTGTGTATGAATGTGTTGGTCTTAAAGCTGCAGATGACTGCATTGTGATCACTACAGTCCGTTTCCTTTGTGCTACATAAAGATTTACCCCAACCCCATCAGTGGAGAGATAATCAACACAGTGGCTCTTTCCCTCCTAAACATCCAATATGCATGTGGAGCATGCACCGAGCCTGTTTTTCACCAAAGTCATAAAAAATCCTGCAGATGGACTGCCAGGCTCACCACCATGCTGCACTGTTGTCTGCTGGGGAGGGAATTAGTGCTTAGACTCATGTCAGCGCCATTCATCCCGATGGCTCATCCGTCACTGGAAGCTAATGCTAACAGCAGGCAGGTCACTGTGCCCATCGTCCTCTAAATAACAGAGACGGCTGCACCCCGGTCATTAAAGTGATAGATTTGCTCTCTCCACCTCTCGTGGCTTTATTTCTCTCTCCTTTTTTTCTTTTTTTACGCCCTCATCTGTCAATCTGTTGCACTCTGAGGAGACTGACAGATCCCCTCTCCCTTGCCATCCCTCTTTTCCACACAGTCTTCCGCAGCCGGCCGACCAGCCCCTCCTCTGTGTGTCCTCCTGTCATTCTTCCTTTCACTATACGTCTTTGTTGGTGTCTTGTTTATGAGCCGGAGTAGCAGACAGCCAATGGCATTCCATCCTAATTATCTATCAGCTGGATGAAGGCATTTATCATATGTATAATTGAAGCAAACAGAGCAGTGGGGCTTATCTGAGGTCCCGTGGGAGCCAAAGGTGACATCATTAGCCCACGTTCAGAGACCCGAGCCGGGGCGCGGAGGAGGGAGGGGGTGTCTCTAGTTGGACAGAGTCATTAAACTGGGCCTTCATTCATTATGAATGAGCTGTAAGGCCTCTCTTTGAAGTGGAAGAAAGGAGACAGAGTGAGATTAAAGACAGGGGGAGCCTGACAACTGGAGAAAGGAAAGAGAGAAAGAGATGAGGTATGAACCAGACTCAGACACCTTCTACCTCTTCTACAGACACCCTCCCCTCTCTCAGACTTATTGTGGTTCCTTGGTCTTTCAATCTTCCTCCTCTTCTCCTCAGCTTTTGTTATCCATACTCTCTGGATGGCATCATTAGTCAGTTGGCCCATTGCAATAGCCCAAATGTCAGACCAATTGTCAAAAACTGCTGTGTAGAGGAACTGTATTTCAGTCCCTTGTTCCTCTTTGAGAAACAGGATTACTTCCATGGGAAAGTTTGTGGCCTCCTGGGAATCTTCTGGTTTGTGGAAACACCCTAATAGTCACTTGCAAGTCCTTGAAGTTACAAAAGTATTGGAACTGCTACACACATGGCCAATCAAAGGAAGTGGTTCAGTATTTACAAGATTAAAAGCTCAAACATGTTTGTTTTCCACAGCCGCGCTCTCTGTGGATTTTCTGACTCTGGAGCAGATTCATCTAAAAAGGGCAAATTTAAATAGCCCCCTTAAAGTGGGCACAAGCTCGTCTCGCCCCCTTTTCACCAACTTGTCTCTGCCATAACGTCATTAAAGGGTATTTGCCATAATGGACGTGGCTGATATCAAAGTGGCTGCTCTCTAATGGGAGGATTACATCTCCGAGATGCATTCAGCGCTGCTTACCGTCATCTTGTGCAATAACAGAGGCCTGTTTAAAGGTCTGCTTCTGTGGATGTGCTGTAAATACCTTTAATGCAGCAATTTTGAAACCATTTTTTTTTATTGTTAAGCACTCTGTGTTGCTTTTCCTTTTTCTGTCTTCTCTCACTTTTCTTTTTCATTTTCCTCCCTTCATCTTTCCTGATTTTTCTTTTCCACTCATGGCATCTATCCATCCCATTCTAGTGAATGCAACATCTCAGTAATGTCTTCAAGGATTTCCTTCAGATTTGGTACAAACATCTATTAAGAATGAATGAACTGGTCAAGGTAACCTCACCGAATGAGGTTTTTTCCCTGTGAACACAATATTTCAGGAACTCCTCATGGGAGTCCCTTCAGATTGGACACAAGTGTCCCATGTGACTCAAGGGTAGAGTCATTGAATTGTCATGGTCAGAGTAAAAAGCGCACACATTCATTTGGAGCTGCAAATTATTTACAAGGTTTTTGGTTTTAGTTTGGAAAAAGCTGAGTTCAAAGTTTTTTTTCATGTTTTTAAAAGTAAAAGGCTGCCTGCTTGTGATCTTCCAGTTTCAGTGGTGAAGATGGGACCATGTTGCAGCTGCTTAAAGGGATAGTTCAACATTTTGGTAAATTGGCCCATTGCCATAATCCCTATAGTCATAGCAGTAGGTTTTTTACCTTTATTTGTCGGTGCAAGCTAACGGCGGAGCAGAGGAGACTCATGGGATTTATTGGTTTCCCTCATCAAACTCATCAAATACACAATCCAACAACTCCAAAACGCTCTGGTGGACAAGTTGTGACCTGCACATTCACCAGTTTTTCATCAAGCCTCACCATCACCTCTAAAACAACTCCATAAAATAAAAGAACTCAACGTTCTGTTATTATCTCATAGCGTGGTGAATGTGCAGGTCACAACTTGTCCACCAGAGCATTTTGGAGTTGTTGGATTGTGCATTTGATGAGTTTGATGAGGGAAACCAAGAAATCCCATTAGCCTCCGTAGCATAGCTGTCTGCTGTCTGATCCAAAAAGACAATGGATTTTTTGGGGGGAGGGAACCAAGGTTAGCCCACAAACATTTAAAAATCATCTCTGCAGTACTCACACATGTTTTCAGCCATAATTCACAAATCCAGTCACTGATTATAACACAAGTGAATATAAATTTAGCAGGATGAAATAATGCAGTGATGACATTTTACTATCTGAGATCTGCTTCGTATTCTGCAAAAAACAATGCATCAAAGCCACAAAGGGCGTCCAACCACAGGCTGGGGGTCGTAGTTTCTCTTTTGTTTCGTGTCAGAGCGAGGGAAGGTGCTGAGGGAATTTCCCAGGTCCTAGAAACTAACACCAGCTTTGAATTACGGACACATTTTCTCACTTTAGAAAAGTTCAGTGTGCACATTGAATAAGGCTGGTGTACATTACACACAAATAAGAAAACAATGACAATAATTTATTTGTATTGCACATTTGTCCACACACGCACACACACGATGCACAGTATTAACCAGCATACCATTGTACCTTACCTTTTGACCTACTGTGGATTTCAGTCCTTTTCATTAATGAATAAATGTGTTGCCAGTAAACAATGAAAATAAGAATAATCCCATGAAACATTTTTTTCTCTGATGCAAAAATGTAATTAACAGAATTCAATTTCAACAAAGTCTTCAAAGGGTCTTTATTTCACTCTTTTTAGGTCTTTTATTTGAGGTGTTGATCCATATTTGTCTCTCAGGCTTCTCTGTAGAGCTTTAGTAATGAGGGGTCTGTGAGCCAATCAGAAGAGAGGAGGCCCTGAGCCTTAATTCTGATAGGTTGAATGTTGTGTGAGTAACCAATAAACGTACAACAGATTTCGAGAGCGTGCCTATGTTCCCACAGCCCTATGTTCCCTCAGCCCTATGTTCCCACTGGACTCTCTCTACCTATCTGGACTCTATCTATCTGGCCTGTCTGGCCTCAACCTGGTCTTTTTACTAAACTTAACCAACTATTTTCTTCATTGCCTAAACCCAACCAATGGTGGGACCAAAGGGCTGTGGGAACATAGGGCCTAATTTTCAGTGACAACAAAAGTTAGAAATGTGGGAACATAAGGCTGTGGGAACATGTGGGAACATAGGAATGACCCCCAGTTTTCAGGTGAACAGTTACAGGTGTTGGATTGGATGGTAATAATATAAAAGTTATATAATTTTATTGTTAATAATATTGTTGATTGCTGTACAACTGAATGTCGGCACTGATGCGTTGCGGTTATTGTCTGTCTTGTTTCTATGTGTGATGCACTTTAAGGTTGTGCTGTTGTACAGTGACAAATAAACTCTGATTCTGATATTTTATGTTATGCTCTAAAATCCAAGGATAATAATAGTAAATGCTGTTCATGTCTCTACCTTCCTTTCATCAATCTTTGTCTTTTTTCACCCTGTCTTTTCTGTGCTGGGACAAGCACAAAATAAATAAATAAATGCCAAAAAAAGAAAGAAAAAAAAACAGCCAACATGCCAGATGAGACAAACATAGAGGCAAAAAGAGGCGATCTCCATTAGGAGATGACACCATTTAAAGCCCAACACGCACATGGAACACCCAAATCTATCTGCTCTAATGAACCGACGGAGCGCTTCCAGCCCGAGCTTGCAATTATTCTCACTTTCCTCCTCTCATTAACGCTTTCCCTATATTTGCCTTTGTTTTGCGCCACATTCAGCTGTTTGCTACCCATCTTCCTATTATCCAGCATAACCCCTGACCCCCTCTCCACGCTATGTGTTAACAAAACATGATTTATGCATTGTGGCATGCGGTTCAGAATAGAATGAGCTTTTGGATTCGGATTTCACAAGCGTTCACTATACCAGGAGGCTAATTATTGCAAATATGAAATGCTATGTCTTGGATGATGCTGGCATATGCTCATATCTGACTTTTTGACTTTTCATTTAGTGAGCCGAGATTATAAAACTGCAGCCTCCCTGTGATAAACACAGGAGTTATCATAGCTTTCTACACTCGGTGAGCCATCACTGTGAGTTGGCTGTCTCACCTTCCTTTCATGTCTGTTTTCATATAATGGTGTGGTGTTACACAAATGCTCATCCCAATGATAAGAAGGATTTCTCCTAATAAAGTCCCCTAAATGAGCTTTCCTTACCTCCCTAGCTTCAGATTTTACATACGATTCATTCTAAATATGCTCAACACACATCAACAGTATCTTGATATATGTGTTGCTCATTTCCTGTGTTTTTGTATTTGTTAAACTGGACATAAGTCAAGATTTAATTGACAGTATCGACCACAGTGCTGGGTACAGAGTTAATCTGATCTGATCTGCGCTGATCTGTTTATCAATGTTGAATTTGAACATGACATAAAAGGAATTGATAGTCCAACCAGAGACCTAAGACCTGGACTTCTGAACACAATGTCAGAACCCAGAGCTGTATACTTCCGTATGTGATATTAGATAAAGTACACTTGAAGCCTAGAATAACATATGAAGCTTGCACTAATCAAAATGAACCATGACACAGCTCTTACAGGCTGACATTGTTGGTGAATACAAAGTGTACTGTCTTCTGTCAGATTATTGGATTGATAATGACAAATAGCTCACTGTCATTTCCCATCATCTGTACGAGTTAACTTATTTTGACCAATAGATAATTTATTCTCAAATTGATTTTTTATGAACTTTTTATGTAATCACTTCACCTATCCACATTTTCCGAACATCAAAAACGTAAGCCGGTTTTGCTCTTCCGGTGGAATTTTATGTTTACGTTTCCATGGTTTCGGTAGTCGCGGTAAATGCAAGTTTGTTTGTTTTTTCCAAGTATATTTTTTGGTGTTTTTGCCTTTATTTGATAGTGCATAGTGAGATAGACAGGAAAGGGGGAGGCAGAGAGAGGGGTAATGACATGCAGGAAAGGTCTGCCCGATGCGGGATTCGAACCGGGGACGCCTGCGTTGAGGACTGTAGCCTCTACATGGGGCGGCCGCCTTAACCACTGCACCACGCACCGCTCCTTGTTTGTTTTTTCAATGAAAATTGGTAAAATGCATGGATCATCACACCAGCTTTTAACAATGGATATCACACAAGTTGAAATCCGTGTTAAAAGCCAGCGTTAATAGATCCATGTGTTTACCGCAACTATGACAACGACTGAAAATGACTCCAAAAACGTGAACATACAATTCCACTGGAAATGGAAAACCGGCCTATACTACAGTTTTGACTATAGACGATGTTCAGAAACTTGTGGATACATGAGCTTCAAGTAAAAATTGCCCCCACTGAACAAAAACAGAGCTTCCATAAGTCCAGTGATGGTACATTCACGATGTAGACAATGTAGATACTAACTGTGTGGGTTTGAGTTTATGTGAATGTATTTCTTTGTGTGTGTGCGTGTGTTCTCTCGACCTTGTCCTACACAATGAGCAGAGCCAACACTTCCTTCAGGATCAGGATGTTCCAGTCTGTTGGTCCATTCTGATGCGGCAAATCAATCCCAAACCCAACATCCGGCAAAGTGAATCGAACTGTTCCAAAGGTATGGGAACGTTCACTGTGAGCGACGCAGCTTTTCCTGTGATCGCGCTCTGAGATCTCCAAACCCGTCTTTAAAGGGCTTCCCTCCGACAGATCTCTTTCCATCAGATTTACAGATTACCCATATCCTGGTTCAAACCTCTTGGCACCATCAACACGTGCTACCAAGGAACAGCTGTGGATAACTAGATTAGTGGCATCTGCCTGTTTATCGTGACAGTGTGGCTTTCATTTACTACAAGCTTTACACTGTTGCTCTCTTTAGTATTGTTTGTCACGCATCCTTACAGTGTCTGGGAGAAAAGAAAAGAAAAAGAAATGAAAGATCATTGTTGGAGAGCTGACCATGTCCTACTTTAAAGTTGTTGTACACTTTTTTCTATGTGTATACAATGTTATATTTACTGGCGACTGGGCATGTTCGTTAACACTTACAATTTATCCAATCAGGAACAAATGCAGAATCACCTGACTGGCACTATACAACCTCAGATGTGTGACAAACACATTTGTCATGAAAATAATATTTTGTGGTTAGAAAGCAGTTTTTGATTGATTGATTTTTTTTTTTTTAAACATGTGATATGTGATACTAGTTAGTATGACCTTTTTAATGCAGACATGTCAACACCGTTACAACCATCTCTGGTCTGCTCAACTGCAACAAACAAATGTTATATCATAGACAGTCTTCTTTTGGCATAAACATACAGACTGTATGTGTCATTACATCAGGTAGACATTAGTGAGAGTTTTCCTGCAGCTTTGGTGAACTTGGCTTAGCAGAACATGGGATGTTCCCCATCCAAATTAGAGCAAGAAGCCCTTGTGACAGTTGAGGGTTCTGTCACTTTGCCTCCAATTGATCATGCGCTCTGGCTACTTGGCCAAGGGGATGTCCCTTTCGCCAAGTGGTTAGCACGGATGACTGTTACCCGGGAGTCTGGGGTTCGAAGCCCGCCTGGACCCTCTTCACCTTGCCACACACTGGTACAAGACAGTGGATGGACACTGGCCTGGAAGTTAGCAGGGACTATAGTCAGCAGCAACTGGACCTTCAAATCAAAATATTCTGAATAAAGAACAAAGGTGTCCGAATATAAAATATGTTAAAATGAGATTGGTTGTGACACAATTTGTTAACAGAAGACAGCACTGTTGTTGAAGAATAAGCCCATGTGAAGCCTTCAAGTGGCAGAAACATACAGTGCTAAATAAAAGCAGAAACATGGTGTTCAATGGTTGAGCGGTTAGAGGTTAAAATATGTCAAGTGAAGGTCAGTTCCCCGAAAATTCCCTGGTGCATGATGTCAATCTCTTTGGTTGATGTAGCTTCGGTCATGGATGATGTACAACAATGTATTTGCATTATTATTCAATATTCAATTGAATGCAATCTACTGTAATGATCATAATACACATTATCTAAAGGTACTTTACAGGTCAAGGTCATAGCCAACAGTTCTTTTATCACATATACATTCATTATGGGATCTTTTTACCAACCCTGACTCTGAAACACAGTAAGGCTTTGAGCAACATCTGCAAGGGCTCAGTTCAACACATATCCTCCCTCTCCATCTCTCTCTCTCACTCACACACACAAACACATGCATGCATTAAATGTATTTATTTTGTCTCTGAAATGGACCTGTAATTGGAAGGGCACAGGGTGGTGATGCTCAATTAGCCTGGTTGGCGTGCATGTCAGGGTGAATTGAGTGATGAGCCACGGTGACCAGATCTCATCAGCGGAGTGATAAGTCATACAGCATCAATAGGAGCATGACCCTCAACCCCCACCACCCCCCACCTGCCACCTGTCTCCCACCACATCACTGAGCTCTGGTCTGATATTCACATGCTCCAATGGGCTTCAGTTTGCAGTGGTGGCACAGGAAGAGATGACATTTAAAGTTGTAAAGTTGTATGTAAATAACCAGATTAGCTGATATATTACACATGAATGGCCAGCCTGAGAGTCTGTCAGCATAGCTAAACATAACCTAAATCATCTCTCCCCTTTAAAGCAGAAGTAAGCTGAATATTTGTGTTAATGTTAGTCTTAAATAGTTATATCTTCCGAGGGCAATCACTTATATAGAGTGTTTGGTCTGAAACACGGGTCTGTCAGTCACTCTGCTCTGCTGTAAGCCCAGGAGAAAACTGTCCTTGTATCCTACAACCTTTATCCAATGAGGAGAGAGAATGGCATAAAGGGGCGGTCCTCTCTGTGTGTGCAGTCAAGGGATACGCGGAGTGATAGCCTAACTGTGATAAGGCTTTAGAATAGTAGCCGTGGTATATGCTCATTATACCACGGTTAACAACCAATCAGATTGCGGGATTTCACCTTTCCGTTTTATAATCTGCAATATTCTCCTGTTGGTATTCACTCTTGTCCAACAGTTATATGGGGGGAAACAAACGAACAAATACAAATATATTTTTACACTTTATACTGTGATGCTGGTCACCAGCCTGGTCACATTTTGCTGTGGGATGGCAGCATGGTTGTGTTGGTCACTCTAGGTACATCATGCCCAAGCTGATTCCACTAGTGTTCAGATGGGTTGAGGTCTGGACTCATGCCAGGTTACTCCATCCACTCCACTCCCAGATTTTGAAAGGTACTCTGTGATGATCCTGGCTCTGTGGGGGAAAGCGTTGGAATCCTGGAGGATGGATTTAGGGCCCAGATCCTGGAGATATCACTGACTCCAGAATCTCATTCTGATATCTTATTGCATTGTGATTGCCTTCAGTGATGAGAAGTTCTGTTTTGGGGATAATGTCACATTTGTTGGGGCACTATGTGTTGCTCATTCCATGAATGCACAATCCTTACAAGTTGTACCTCCTTGTAAAGGTGACTAATGAGGCTTTCCAACAATATAAAATATGACACCAAATGGTATTGCTAAAAGGGAGGAATGACTGACTGAAAAAAAATGATTACAATTTTTACGACAACATGCAGGAATGGTTATGTGATAATCAATTGCAAATATCTTAATGTTCTTGATGAACTCTTGTTTTAAAAGTTCCCATTAGCTTTCGATATCCATACAAAGCTAGCACTGTGGTTAGCTTTCAGAGGGTTTACTCAAGCCCCAAGAGCAGTGTTGAGCTGTGGGTTAGTTTGGTACTAGACACATTATGTATTCTGGTTGTTTTATATACGTACATGACATGTACATTATACAAGGGGCACTTTGGCCCAAAAACATTTATGGTTTCCGTTTGCTTGTTTTCCAGGTACATACTCCCAATGGAATACTGTTTATGTCTACAGGCCCAAAACTGAGCAATCAAAGGCAAACTCAGAGTCTTTTACAGCATGAGTCCAATGAGCTGAGTCATGCTGTAATAAATCCATATAGCTACTTCTAGATAGAAAGCAAGCTAACCAAACCAGATGCCCATTCAACAGAGCACATCTTTGTGTATATTGTCTGAAGCTTAAACTGTCTACCCTGCAAAGAAAAGAAATAGAAGAAGGGAAAATAATACACAATTATATTTTTTCAGGTTTACCTTTCAGAGTGTTCAACACCTTATTAGTCCTTACCAAGTGTGCTGACAGAGTCTTATGACACTGAAATAAGCCAATCCCAAAATCCACATTTAGGGCCCACATTTAGGAAAATAAAAGAAAGCCTATGGACTCACCACAGGGTCAGGGGCAGTATCTCTGGGTCTACATCCCTGAGAGGCCTAAACAAGCAACGCCTGATGTTTACGAGAAGCTGGTCTGGCTTACTGTCCTTACATCCATTACCCATATCCTTTATCCATATAGGGTCACAGGTGGAGCTAGAGCCAATCCCAGCTGACATCGGGCACAACCAGCCAGTGGGGTCAAAACCCCATACGCTTTGTACTGTGAGGCGAAGCAGTGCTAACCTGAATAATGTTTGTTTTCACTCCTCTGCAATCATCATATTAGAGAAAACAGCCACAAGTTTCATTGTAACCGTTAACAGCTGACTGCTGAGAAGCTGCTACCTGGGAGTGTTCCACCTTTCTCTCTGATAATAAACAGAATGGAGTGGAGGGGAGATAAATGCTTCAATGGGAGAGCCATTAGTTTCAGAGTTTAATAAATACAGGAGTGCTGCCAACTGGGAACTAGATCCAAAATGGAGCCAGCTTTGCTTGTTACCAGTGTGTGATTGGAGGCTACTCCACTCAGAGCCCAATAAAGCCCTATAGCAGGTCAACAGTGGTAACGGTGCAGAGCATGAGCTGGTAATTCTCTGTTTCTAATTGAATTGATTGAAGTTCAGATGAGGATCTGGCAGCTCAAATAAAGGAGTCAGACAGACAGGCTATTAGCTCTCTCATTAACATTAATTTATCTGGCTCTTCTCAGTGTCTTGCGCTTTTGCCTTCAATGACACACACATGCAGAGCTGGGTGTGAGGGCCGTACGCATGCTTGTATATTTGCAGGTGTCATGCGGTATCATCATGATTTAGCATCGCACAACATTACATATGTATGAGAGCAGGGTTTTCCAATCACTTTTGTGTGTCTTTTAAATTACTTCTCTGTTATCACTGCGGATTACAACCCCGCTCTTCTTACTACAGTGTGGAATGAATTCAATTCTCTCGTGCTCAAGATATTACCTGCCTATTGTCAGCGGATGTCAATGTGCCTGGGGTTTTCTCTGATTTACAGTAGGTGTGTGTTGCCTTTCAAGTACAGCCACTGGCTGAGCTGCTGAATAAAATGGAATACAATTTTTCCAAGATAACTAAGCCACATCTAGATCTGTACAGAGCTTCCATTCAAAGACTCAGGAGAAGTACGGTTCAATACACAGAAATAGCATTAATAGTATGTTGAATCTATTGTTGTTGCTATAATCATTCTTTCTTTTCATACCAAATCCCTTTTCACAATGGTTCCATGTTTCACATGGAGGACAAAGTCAAGAATCCTCATTCTGATGATGATGATACAGGTGAAGCTGGAGTATAATACGCTTTCAGTAACCTGAGTTAGTCAGTGGGTATTGTTACTGCACAATCTGATCTTAGGTTGTGTTCTGGCAACACATCTACACATGAACACCAAAGTGTTCTTCTGTCACAGCCACAGATCAACCTACAGGCCTGGAAGATGAAATACCAACGACTGTTCTTCTATTGACCACTAGATTCCAACAGTGGAGTCATGAGTTCCCCATAGGACGAATCTCCTTGTTGTTTTCAACTACTTCAGGGTAGAAAACCAGCATGAGAACAATAGTGACAGTGTTTTTCACGCCGTTAAGACTAATCTGATGTTTGTAAAGTTTATAAAACCAATGATTGGACGAACATTACTATTTATGTGTGCACATTTTTGTAATTAGTCATGGTTATCATAGAAGCTAACGATTACCTGTTTAACTTTAATAACTCAGTTACTCAATAAACAGTCCATGAAAAAATATTTTCTCCAGCGGATGTCTTAGTTACAACATGACTTAGCTAACTGGAGTAGTTTCATGTCGTGTCCGGCAACGGGAGGGTTTAAACAGCTGACGTCCTGATGTTAGCTTAGCTACCGCCATTAGCTGTCCCTATCAGCTGAGCCACTGATGCTTTCTAGACACTGTGATTCCCCCAAACTGAATAAAACCAACACATAGCAACACAAAACACACACACAGAAATAGTAATGTTTCTTCAATCATTTCAGATTTGTCTAAACGGTGAAAGGGCGTGAAAAATATTATATCTAAACTCTCATTTGTTATACTGTTCTCATTCAAATTATGTGCTGGTTTTCTACCCTGAAGTAGTTGGTAGTAGTCAAGGTGATTCAGTCTATAGAACCCCCCTCCCAAAAAAACAACAACAACAAAATACAGTTTTCCTCCTTGATTTGACAATAGGCTTTATGCACAGCTCCACTTACTTCCTGAAATAAGCCAACTCCTTTATTACCTGTCTTACATAATTGGACCAACTGATTAATCCAGGTGTGTCTGACCTCACAACAATGCACACCTGGATTAATCAGTTGGTCCGACAGGTAATAAAGGAGCTGGCTTATTTCAGGAAGTAAGTGGAGCTGTGCATAAAGCCCATTGTAGCCTACACCAATTTACATTTGGGGTTATGCATATGCCTGCCACTCTGTGTAGCTGCCTTTTCAATGATTTTTATGTTAGACTGTGTGGTTAATTGTCAGAAAGTTTTTGATGTTGTTGTTGTTTACTTGAGTCAAACTCATATAGTCGGCCTAGTTTGTAGGTTTCAGTATTTGTACTCATCAAGACTTCCCCAATTAGCTTACCTGGTTTACTAGCTAATTGACCAACAAATGAATTAGCTTAGGGGTAGCCAAGAGGCTAAGCTTAACAGGACCAAGGTCCCAGCTCCACACATGCCTGACCTCTGTCCCCACTGTTGGATTAGTCAGAGGACACTCCTTAAAAACCTGTGGATGATGTCAGGGAGTCTTATGTACATCTTTATTTATCATCTGTGGCAGACATTAGAAGAATAAACTCAACACTTCAGCAGTTTGGTTACAACAATATCAGTAGAGTGACTATGCATGAACCAATATAAAACCCCTGGAAGGATTTTCTCATATTCTCAGCGCTAACGGATACGGCTCCTTCCCCCATGCGGGTCATTCCGTGGTTGAACTGATCATGGATCAGATAAATGTTACAAGCGCATTCAGAATGACTGTAATTTACGAGTTAAGATCCCTGGAGCAAAATTCTTGCTGTCACTTTAGATGTGACGGTAAGAAAAACTGCAATTTCGGTGTAATTTCAGCTGCTCTTACTACAGGGGACAGAACATGGAAGTAGTTATTTCCACTCTGATGTCTTTAGACTTGGGAAAAAGTGAACATTTTGAGACAGATACATTTACAGCTCCTCAAGATCTGACTAGACTGTGCCTTAATCTCACTTGATTGCTTCTCGGTTGCATTTGTGCTTGGCCTTTAAGACACTGGACAGTTATTCTATTTGTCTAAGACTATTTAGTGGGCAAGTATACATGGAGGATTTAATATTTATTTGATACCCATGTGGTCTGGTTGCACTATGATAGACTTCATATGGCTGGGAAGTACATGTGGTATTAAAGCTGAATGTGAATGTCACTCTGTGAGCATGCTCGGGAAACATAAACAACAAAAACAACATATAAACAGATGTATGCTTGACTTGTTGTGTCATTGTTTCGTCAATGCAGAACAAAGAATGGCTGATCACAATCACTGTTGTGAACTGAACTGATTCAAGTGAATAGAAAGAGCATCTAGATATGAAAGGTGTGTGTGTGTGCGCCAAATGCCATGTTGTGTGTGAGCTTCAGTCTGAGTGTGTGTGTGTGTGTGTGTGCTGGTTCATGTCTTGCCTCCCTCGCTGTGTTTAATCAGCCATTTAATCAAACTGCAAGGTCAAACAGCAGAACGCACTGGAGGAAGCTGAGTGGCATCACTGGCTGAGGTTCAAGAGTCACTTTACTGGGTCTGTCACACATCAGTGGCATGTGGAGAGGGAGGGGGGCCACAATTACATCAATATGTGTGTCATAAGTGAAACTTCTGCTCTCGACACACACAAATAAGTTACAAATATGGTCATAATCACAATTTGCTCTTCCTGAGTACATCATTGAATAGTAGCCTGAAGTGTTTTGTTTTTTGTTTTTTGCTTTTTTATTATGATGTCACAGTAAAGTTGATGTGGTAACGCTTCCTTTTACGGTACGGTAATTACCAGGTAATTACCAGGTAATAAGATGTATTTACTAGGTAATAACCAGGTAATTAAATGCAATTACATTGTAATTACCAAGTACTTACTACGTAATTACAAGGTAATTACCCAGTATTTACAGATATTTTTTCTGACTACTACCAGGTATTTACCCAATAATTTCCTGGTAGATACACAGTAATTGTATATTGTAGATTTTAAACCCGGTAGTTAAACAATATTTACCTGATATTTATCTGGTAAATACCAACAAGTTACCTGGTATTTACCCAATAATTACCAGGTAGATATCCTGCAGCATATTGTAGACTATAAACCCACTGAATGTGTCTATACGTGACTTTGTTAGGGTGATAATAACTTAGATATTTACCTGGTAATTACCAGGTATTTACTCAAAATGATCGCTACCTTACCTGGTAACTACCACTTATTTACGTGGTAGTTACCTGATATTTACCTGGTAAATATCAACTAGTTACCTAGTATTTACTAGAAATATACGGAAAACTACCAGGTATTTATCCAGGAATTATATATTATGTATTACCAGTCAACCTGTGTAGTGACAGTGAGGGTATAACTTGCAACTATTTATCAAGTAATTACTTTCTAATTACCCAGTAGTTACAATTTACATTATCAGGTAAAACCTTGTGAATTACCCTGTAAGGAAGGTGGAACTGTACTGTAAAAGGAAGCGTGGTTTGTTTCAATGATATTACCATGTACTTTCCTGGTAACTGTAGATTATAATCCTCTGCCCCCCATCAGGGTGTGTAATTTTGAACATGGTACCTGGTAAAAAAAAAACCCTTATCTACCTGATAATTAACAGGTAAATATCAGAGTTTTACAGAGTAGTTACCATGTAAGAAAAGTGGAATTGTACTGTAAAAGGAAGCGTGGTTTGTTTCAATGATATTACCATGTACTTTCCTGGTAACTGTAGATTATAATCCTGTGTAGTTTTGAACATGGTACCTGGCAAAAACTCCCATACCTCCCTGATAATTATCAGATAAATATCAGGGTGATATCAGAGTTTTACAGAGTAGTTACCATGTAAGAAAGGTGGAATTGTACTGTAAAAGGAAGCATGGTTTGTTTCAATGATATTACCATGTACTTTCCTGGTAACTGTAGATTATAATCCTGTGTAGTTTTGAACATGGTACCTGGCAAAACCTCCCATATCTCCCTGATAATTATCAGGTAAATATCAGGGTGATATCGGAGTTTTACAGAGTAGTTACCATGTAAGAAAAGTGGAATTGTACTGTAAAAGGAAGCGTGGTTTGTTTGAATGATATTACCATGTACTTTCCTGGTAACTGTATATTATAATCCTGTGTAGTTTTGAACATGGTACCTGGCAAAAACTCCCATATCTCCCTGATAATTATCAGGTAAATATCAGGGTGATATCAGAGTTTTACAGAGAAGTTACCATGTAAGAAAGGTGTAATTGTACTGTAAAAGGAAGCGTGGTTTGTTTCAATGATATTACCATGTACTTTCCTTTACATAAAGATACAATGCATTTTGTTACACTCTGTGACAAATACGCAAAAACATGTGAACTGTCAAAGAGACTAACTTTAATCCTCTTAATCTGCAAAACAGTGAACTTGAAGAGAGTAACTTCAATACTCTTAAAGGTATACGCAAACATTTTTTTGTGTGTCTTGTCTCACTCCCGAGTCCATGACAGGCAGATAGACACCATCCTTTCAACTGTGCGTGCAGTAACAAGGGAGATACGGGCAGAGCTGGCGCACCGCTAATTAGCTTAGCTCAAACACTGGAAGTATATAGGTAGTGTTAGCCTGCCTCCACCTAAAGTCACTAATTAGCTTAGCTCAAACACTGGAAGTGTATGGGAAGTGTTAGCCTGCCTCCACCTAAAGTCATCAGAGAAACTCTTCAGCAACTCTAAACGGAAACCGGCGGGCCGATCTTCGTCTCAGAGCTGACAAAACTCTCTGGTAAGACATCTTGAGCGGTCAAATGCCGCTAACGGGACGAGATCGGTCAAAACGGAGGGTTCAAGCAGAGACGGTTATTTTGGTTCAAGCGAGCTACATCGAGGGTAGGTTAGCTTCCTATTTCAAAACAAAAGCACAAATTATATCGTCATGGTTTTCTGTATGTAAAGAGCAACCGGTGATTGGTTGGTCACACCGCAGCTTGAGTAGCGCCGAATTTGTCCTAACAAAATTGTAAACCACAGCTGGTATTTTGACAAATTAACGACACACTGCTGATCTAAACGTCTACTTTCTCACTTAAAAATGTTTGAAATGTCGATAAAGTGATATATTTACAGAGTTTAGAGCTAAAATGAAATCAGCTTCTGACTGCTGATTTTGGCTCGGGTAGGAGGCAGGCTAACACTACTCATACACTTACAGCGTTTAAGCAAAGCTAATTATGGACGATAGGGGCTCTGCCTTGTTACTGCACGCAAAGTCAAAAGGATGGTGACCTATCTGCTGGTCATGGACTCGGGAGTGAGGCAAGACACGGGAAAAAAATGCTGGCCTATCCCTTTAAGTGCTAAACATACAATAACGTGCATATTAAAAAAGAAAATGAAAAGAAAAACACAAAGTGCAGAGCTTTTTGCCTTCTTCACATGTCCAGTCTACACATTTTGGCAAATTACATCAGTAAAAACTATAACCTATCCACACCCCACCCCACCCAACAGAGATGGGTGCTCCAAGGCTATCCCAGTGATGCTTCTCCCTAGCATGAGGACATACAGGTATTCTGTGCTACTGCTTGTGGTCGCCAGGTACTGCACCATGTTTGTTCCAGGCTGAAGAATAAAGAAGAAAAAAAACAAGATTCAAAAATTAGTTTGTACAACAGGTTAGGTTCATCTCTACAGGTAATGCTGTATCAGACACTGTATCTGGAGTCTTAGCCCATAGCACATTTCTTTAGGCACATGTAACAGCCATCTCAGGTAGATATAAAATCTGTACACCGGGTACAGTAGCCCATACTGTATGTGCACAGCCAACAAACTATGCATCTCTGCATTTAACCCTTCAAATACCCATCCTGTTGATGCCCATGTGGTAGAAACAAATCATGAACTAGGCCTATATATTTTTTTTTCTATAATGTTTTCGAAAATATCTATTTATTCCATTAATTTTTAATCAGGGCCCTATATGAATTCTGGGATAAGGGATTCCTTGATTTTTAGCCAGAAGTCGAAATTAAATATGCATTTTAGACAGGGCAACACACAAACATATACTCACCATGCCTTGAGTGTCCATGAGAGGAGGCCACAATGTCATTTGCCAGCACTTCTCACCAGTTATACTGGGTTCTGTAGTGGGCAGAGAAAAGAAAGACCACAATAATCTCAAAATAGCAAACCCAAATACTCCAACCTAGCACCAACAAGCACTGCTAGCAAAACGTCTCTGCTGCTAGTCACTATGGTGACGTCCGTTACGCACTCCCCCCCCCCCCTCCACTAACGACAAAGCAAAACAGTTCGAGCGCACATACACACACACGGCTAACAGAAAACTACACTCACCCTACACTCATAGACTTTGATAGACAGCTATGTGCAGCAGAAGCAGAGTAGGAGGGCTACTAGCACCACCAGATGTCCTGGATGTTAGCCAGTGCTGGTAGCAAGTCTCTTCCTCTTAGCAGCAGCAGCATCGCAAAGGAAAGGTGAGCTAGCTCGATGCTAACTTCGACTAGCGCTAGCAGTTAGCATCCGCTGCTAACACCCACTTCCCAACTCACCACAACGGTCCTCCTGTCAATTAAAACACAAGACTGGAGGCTACCGTCATTTCCTTTCCTTCACGGCCCTGACAATTGATGCTGCTGCTGCTGTGCTGGAAACTATCTTATCAGGTGAAAGTAACTAGCTAGCTAGCAAGTTAGCAGCAACACGAGGAAACAATGCCTGGCCGCAGAGTGAGGTGAAGTTTTTAAAGTAGGCTAATTGGCTACCACATTAAACTACCAAACCTGTAGGCTAATAATTATAAGTTTACTTACCAAACACTGTTTTCTGAAGCTGGAGAGTGATTAAGGTGTCGTCCAAATCTCAGCCCAATCTGTTGGGTCTAAATATTTAACCCAACCTTGGAGTTTTTACCAGGTACCATGTTCAAAACACCCTGATGGGTGGTAGAGGATTATAATCTACAGTTACCAGGAAAGTACATGGTAATATCATTGAAACAAACCACGCTTCCTTTTACAGTACAGTTCCACATTTCTTACAGGGTAACTACTCTGTAAAACTCCGATATCACCCTGATATTTACCTGATAATTATCAGGTAGATATGGGAGTTTTTGCCAGGTACCATGTTCAAAACTACACAGGATTATAATCTACAGTTACCAGGAAAGTATATGGTAATATCATTGAAACAAACCACGCTTCCTTTTACAGTACAATTCCACCTTTCTTACATGGTAACTACTCTGTAAAACTCTGATATTTACCTGTTAATTATCAGGTAGATATGGGAGTTTTTTTTACCAGGTACCATGTTCAAAATTACACACCCTGATGGGGGGCAGAGGATTATAATCTACAGTTACCAGGAAAGTACATGGTAATATCATTGAAACAAACCACGCTTCCTTTTACAGTAGCCTACAGTTCCACCTTCCTTACAGGGTAATTCACAAGGTTTTACCTGATAATGTAAATTGTAACTACTGGGTAATTAGAAAGTAATTACTTGGTAAATAGTTGCAAGTTATACCCTCACTGTCACTACACAGGTTGACTGGTAATACATAATATATAATTCCTGGATAAATACCTGGTAGTTTTCCGTATATTTCTAGTAAATACTAGGTAACTAGTTGATATTTACCAGGTAAATATCAGGTAACTACCACGTAAATAAGTGGTAGTTACCAGGTAAGGTAGCGATCATTTTGAGTAAATACCTGGTAATTACCAGGTAAATATCTAAGTTATTATCACCCTAACAAAGTCACGTATAGACACATCAGGATATCTACCTGGTAATTATTGGGTAAATACCAGGTAACTTGTTGGTATTTACCAGATAAATATCAGGTAAATATTTTTTAACTACCGGGTTTAAAATCTACAATATACAATTACTGTGTATCTACCAGGAAATTATTGGGTAAATACCTGGTAGTAGTCAGGAAAAATATCTGTAAATACTGGGTAATTACCTTGTAATTACCTAGTAAGTACTTGTAATTACAATGTAATTGCATTTAATTACCTGGTTATTACCTAGTAAATACATCTTATTACCTGGTAATTACAGTACCGTAAAAGGAAGCGTTACCGTTGATGTTTGATGACTTAGATTTTTTTTTTTTTTTTTTTTAAGTATTCACAACATCATTTTGCCATTTTCTGTAATCATAAGTAGTATACAAATTATGGCCAAAAGCATATTTTATGGCCATGACTATGACCTTTGACCCCCCTCCCACCCCCCCAATTCTAATCATATCTGCAATTGGCCGTTTGTGCCTGATCACATTCAGGAGGTCACATTTATGTTTGTGAGGTTACAGTGAGCAGGACGTTGGAGAAAATAAGGCTATCCCCTGAACAGTACTCAATGTATTCTGATTGTGAAGCCAAAACTGTGTTAAGTGAAGTCTGAGTTACAGTACCTTAAACTTTGACCTTTGACCACTGTATTCTAAGTTGTTCTTCCTTCCAAAAGACAATATTTGGGACAAATTAGAAGAAATGTCCTTTAAAGCATTACTGATTATGTTTTAAAGAAAAGATGGATTGATGAACAACCGCTAAAATCACATGTAGCCATCCAACATCTGTCCTCTGTCTGTCCTCCGTCTCTCTCTGGATCACCAGGCTTCTCCTTCACCGCCCCCTCCAGCTCTTTCAGAGGGGGGATCCCCAGGCCTGAAAGGAAGATTACATTATCCCATTTCTATGTAATCTTCCTCTTGGATTGTGGCTCTGCCCTGTGGTCTCTTCTCGTTTTCATTTGCTTTGAATAGCTGTACACAGAGGTTTCCAAGAGGCATCCTAATCCAATGGCAGAGCCACCTCACAGGGGTGGCCAACACTCTGCTAAAGGCTGTATGTAAAGGCATTACTTCATATTGGTTTTGATCCAGTCTAATACAGGGCGGCTTAACAAGGCAGTTTAGTTGGATGTGGATGGATGGATTCTAGGTAAATTAACTCATTGAATCCAAAGCTTTAATCTTGGTGCCAGCAATTTAGACCATTGTTGACGATTTTTGTAGAGCCATAGTGTATTCTATGTTTTATTATGGACACATAGCTAGTACAGTATGACTCGTTTAAAAGGTGAAACTTACTGCTTCCAATGGGGACAAACCATTTATTTCTACATGCCTCCGTTTCTGAGCAATCCCAAGCTCAACAGTGGCTCTGCTTGGTTTCTAGAAATAGAGCTGCAGTGTATTTTATGACCATGGGGGGTGCTACCAAACAACAATAACACATTTCTACTGTTAGGCGAGAGAAACACTGTGTCGTGCCACAGCCTCCCGTGGCAGAGTGTGATGGTCCGTCGGGCGAGGCAGGCTGTTTTATTCAGCAATGTTTGGTTGCGTGGAGGATTTCATGCACTACTGATTTGACCCGATGCGACAACATCAAAATTAAAGGTATAATATGTAGGAATTACCCCCATCTAGCGGAGCGGTTGCATATCGGAACGCATTCTTGATGTTGCATTCACGTGAAATCAGGCAGACGTCAGACAGACAACAGACGCTGCATGTAACAGGATAAACAAGCGTCTACAGATGTTACTGGTTCAAATTTGCGGACTTCACGCGTGGTCCACGCGAGACGGCACAAGACTCATGCATTTTTTTTCTTTGGCGAGACAAGAGGTTTTAATGAAAAGCCTCAATGTGCCAAAACAACCGCCAGGTGGCATCTGTGAGAACGGAGGACGACAGGCGGATGACTCAGTGATCTGTGCAGTAATCCACAGCTTAAACTCTAGGCTATTAAACTAGAACTAACTACTGTATACACTGCCTAAATCACAGAAACTATTGTAATATGATAAAGCCTGTCTTGCTTTATGACTTGATGATTATGTATCACATATCGCCGCGATTAGGAGTGGCGCTGTTCATGATACAGAATACAAGAGGATGAAAGGAGAACTAGCTGCAGACAGTAAATAATATAGTAGCCTAGTTTTTCAATGACAAAATGTAACGACGGCAGCTACAGTAGACTATAGCCCACGTCTCACTCTCTTTTTTCGGTCATCTGTCTCGTCATCTCCAAAATGTGTTTTTAAAATGAGCCAACTACAGTACTGTGCAGTAGTGCCGCAGATTTCTCACTCCGCACCTTGTTTGAGAGTGCAGCTGGATGATTTCTTGTGAATGAACGGGTCTGTGTCACTTTGGGGCTGGGCGATAAAACATAGGATAAATAACTTTCCCTCGATAGAAGACGCGGCCGATACAAAGTGACACCGTCAGCCATGCAGCCGGCCTGGACTTTTTATTTTTAATTATGAAGGATCATCTGCGCAAGGCAAAGATGATAGCATCAACAAAACACGGCGTAACACACGCGGCTGTATGGGACAGGCTTTTATTTAATTCAGAACAAACCGCTTAGCAAAAATGGAAAATATAGTCTATAATAATTAATTGATCTGTTGTTTGGCCACTGTTTGAAAATAACCCGAATTATGAGCAAATAATCTGATCCAGAACAGCAGTCATAATCAGACTTCTTCTAAATAAACCTAAACATTAAATAACTGGGTCAGGTCGGACCATGGGGTTATTTTTTCTCTTCTTCTTCACAGGAGAAGAGGAGGTGCGCTGCGCTCACGGACGCGTTGATGTTTTGTGATTTATCTGCTGCCTTGACTCTGCCCTTTATACATGTGCGTTCAGATTAACAATAAGTCAAGCCATGGTTGAGTTTATTGAGTTTTAGCTGCTCAATCTCATTGTTTCAAAGAAAAGGGATTGATTTTTATAACGAAATGAAACGAAAACAATATTATATTGATACATTGTTGTAAAAAAAATCCAAAAGAAACGAAAATGAACTAAAGAAAATAACTTTCACACACACACATTAAAACAGTGCGATTGGTTGAAAGCTGATAATTAGCCATGTGCTTATAAGCTGATTGGCCGAAACCAAGAACAAAGCCGCGTGAATGGCCAATCGCCATGTGTTAACATTTCCATATTCCGCACATTCTGTGACAAACTGTAAACTGTTTTCTTGTCTGTAACAACATCTATTGCACGTCTGTCCGTCCTGGGTGAGGGATCCCTCCTCTGTTGCTCACCCTGAGGTTTCTCCTGTTTTTCCCTGTTAAAAGGGTTTCCATGGAGTTTTTCCTCAGTCGATGTGAGGGTCTAAGGACAGAGGATGTTGCTACGATGCCATGTGAAGCCCTTTGAGACAAACTGTTTGTAAAAACGGGCTATACAAATAAAATTGCCTTGCCTTGCCTTGCCTTAACGGCCGACATGTAAATCAGCTGTTTCGATGGGCGTTATATGAATAGAGATGTTAATGTGGTACTTTGCACATAGCCTCCTCTTCTCCTGTGAAGAAGAAGAGAAAAAATAACCCCATGGTCCGACCTGACCCAGTTATTTAATGTTTAGGTTTATTTAGAAGAAGTCTGATTATGACTGCTGTTCTGGATCAGATTATTTGCTCATAATTCGGGTTATTTTCAAACAGTGGCCAAACAACAGATCAATTAATTATTATAGACTATATTTTCCATTTTTGCTAAGCGGTTTGTTCTGAATTAAATAAAAGCCTGTCCCATACAGCCGCGTGTGTTACGCCGTGTTTTGTTGATGCTATCATCTTTGCCTTGCGCAGATGATCCTTCATAATTAAAAATAAAAAGTCCAGGCCGGCTGCATGGCTGACGGTGTCACTTTGTATCGGCCGCGTCTTCTATCGAGGGAAAGTTATTTATCCTATGTTTTATCGCCCAGCCCCAAAGTGACACAGACCCGTTCATTCACAAGAAATCATCCAGCTGCACTCTCAAACAAGGTGCGGAGTGAGAAATCTTCGGCACTACTGCACAGTACTGTAGTTGGCTCATTTTAAAAACACATTTTGGAGATGACGAGACAGATGACCGAAAAAAGAGAGTGAGACGTGGGCTATAGTCTACTGTAGCTGCCGTCGTTCCATTTTGTCATTGAAAAACTAGGCTACTATATTATTTACTGTCTGCAGAGTTCTCCTTTCATCCTCTTGTATTCTGTATCATGAACAGCGCCACTCCTAATCGCGGCTATCAGGCTGTCAGCATTGTCCCCAAAACGTCTGAGCAGTATTTAGTACGGTGCTGCCACCTAGAGGAAAACAGTTGTGGTGAAAAGTCACGCGATCACGCGATCCTGCAGTGCAGGACAAACCCCGCAAATTTGAACCAGTAACATCTGTATGTAAACAAGTGGTCCACCAGCACGAGGCAAAACAATACAGGCGTGACAATATGTTGTCATGGTGATGTCATATTGTTTACCTGACCCACGTTTTACCGTCTTTACCGTCTCGTAAAATGACATCCGGTTGGTTTGCCGACAGCCGTCTGCCTGACTGCACCTGAATGCAACATCAGTGCCTCCGTCCTTCCTCACACTACACAGTGGTGACAGTTTTAACAGGCGCTACCTGGAAAACTTTCTTGCTAATAAAAAGCCAAATAAGTTACATACTGGGGCTTTAAAGGTTCATAGGGAAAGTTATACGACTGCCTTCTTCATGACTATGTCAGCACGCCACATATTTCCCTGTTCTGTTGTTGGTAACAATGGTGTTCAACCTTAATTTACCTGGGGGTAAGGTATCCAATGTTTTGGGCTTAAAGCCAAGCCAGCTGTGAAAAGAGTTTTACATCTGCACAAAAACTAACCCTGACCCTAACAGCACCGACCACACTGACATATTTTTATGAAACCATCTTGATCTACTCACCACTCAAGATATATTTTCAGCAGAGATGAAAATAATTTGATTGTTTCCACAGTGTTACAGGTCATGTCCATGATCTACCATATCAAACACCAAGGAAGAGGCCTTTCCACAGCCATGGTTGCTGATATTATGTCATGTTCCACCCACCCGCTCCCAGGCGTGATAATCTCATTGGTGATAAATAGTCTCATAGCAGCAGCAGCAACAGCAGCAGCAGACACCCATAAAATACATCCAATGTATTCAGCATGCATTCACCCATATCAAAGCAGATACAATGATTTTATGGTGTGGGCTTAAGAATGAAATCCACATTAGCCAAGAAGATTGACACACATGTGGTTTGTGCAGAGTAGCTTACAGGTTATTTCATGGTCTGTGCATGAACAAGTGCAACACTGATATCTTTGTTAGTGTTGCGATACAAATCAAATAAACAAATCAAAACAAATCATATACACACATTTTTTGTGACATGGAGAATCATCCTCCTGGGAGCAGAAATACACGGTCAGCAGCAATACTCACAATGGCCTAAAACCATTTGTAAAATATATTATTAGAAACTTGTGCAAAGAAAATTAAGAAAGTTAAATGATCGATATAGTCCATACAATTTAAAAAATAAATAAAAAGGAAAAGCTGCATAGCTGATGGATGGATGTCAAACATTTATGAAAGCTTTTCGATAGAAGCAGGTTTTATAAAGAGTTTTAACACTCCTGATGCAGTCTGTCTGGTCCAGTCACCTTGAGGCCTGGCAGTGATTAATAATGCAGATTTCTGGATGAAAATGTCAGAGGAAAAACAAAGGCCAAATTACATTTCATTACTGCCATTTAATTTGAATTTTTTTGCTGGTGTTATTTTATTCTCTGATTGATATGAACCTAAAACAAATGAAAGTTGTTCAGTGAAATGTATGTATATTTCTTATTATTTAACTAACTAATTATTTTCAATATGTACTGAGGGTGTTTGACAACCACAAGGTGCTTATTATTATTTATTTGGGTATTTATTTAGGTTATTTGTTGCTCTTCAGTTTGTCTTTGCATGTGTTTGTATATGTCTTTATATGTATATGACTATATTCAAGACATAAAGTAATATGTAGATATAAAGTAATATGTATATAATATGTTAGAATAAATCTGTATATACTTACATATTGGAGAGATAAAGATTAGTGACAATATATTAGAATAAATCCAGCTAGATAAACTCATTGTATAGATTATAATGACAAGAAAGGTTTATAGCTAATTTATGAATAAGGGGTGGAGTAAATAAGTTTTACTTCTTCCCACTCCTTCTCGGATATGAAAAAATAAAAAACAAATTATCTTTATTTTCAATTATTTTATTATTGTTCATGTGTTGTCTTTGCAAAGTACTTGTTTGTTATGTCTGTCCATTACTGTATTATGTTTTATTTATTTTAACATGTCTGAAATAAACTAAAACTAACTAACTAACTAACTAACTAACTAACTAACTAACTAACCAACCAACCAACCAACCAACCAACCAACCAACCAACCAACCAACCAACCAACCAACCAACTAACATGGATGAATACTATGACACATCCTCATTCCAATTCAGAAAATAAATAAAGTCTCTGAGCAAACCCTCATGTAGACTGTACAATTCTAACTTTATGTTATAACTAAACTGAGTATGAACTTGTGAGCAGCTGGTGCACTGAGCTCCAGCTCTACGTGATGTCAAATTAGATCACATCAACTCCAGAAGGACCAGGTGTCTCTCCACTTTTAGCCAGATCTTATCATCTTATCTCTATGAGGCGATGATCTACACAAATAAAGGTCAAAACAAATGATTATGTGGCTGCCATGTCTCTCATGTTGGACATGTGCTTCTCACTGTCGACAGGTAGCAACCATTTATATGATCGAAGAGAGTCATGACAACACTTGGCTGCAGCCAGATGTAAACACATCTGTCTTCTTGCAAACCAGAAATTACAAGGTGACACGTTAATGCGAGCTGACAGCCGTGGATCAAAGCCTGGGTTGCTTTTGATTGCATTTGTGTCCCAGACCACAATGTCCTATATACGCTGCTGGTCAGCTGATTTAGACCACACAAATTAAAAACAGAAGAAGCCAGACAAGGAAAGCTCAAATATCACAGTCACATTTAACATTACAAGGAACCAGCAGGAGTGAATGAATTGCTTAAATGAATCTGTGTAATGTGCTGCCAGGAAAAAAATGGTGATGTAACAGATGCAAATACTTCCTGCTGACTTCAAAAAGCATCAAAGATCCATGACGTATTAGAAATAAACACTGCCAAAGGAGCGGCGGAGAGAGAAGTCGTGAGAGACATGGAGATGCATTTAAAGAGGACATTTAACAGAGAGCAAAGCCAAGAAGCCGTCTTACAAAGAAGAATGAAGATAACTAAGGCTGACACGCACTTGGAGGACAGAGGTGCTGCTGCTATACATGCATGCAAGAAAAAAAGAAAAGAAACGCAAGAATTTCCGCATCACACATATTAAATCTGTGAGCCGTTCCCTGCCTGAACCACATTTTTCAAGCAAACACATTTTCTCCTCAACCTTAAACTTCCTGCCGTCACGGTTGTGTCATGCATTGGTCAAATCAATAATGAAAATGAAAAAAAAAAAAAAAAAAAAAACTGGTCTTGAGTTGCGAGCAGAGCTGTGTACAGATTAATCAGTATCTTGAGGGAGAAGGAAGTCAAACACAACACACATACATGCACACAGGTGGAATTACCGTAAAGTCTCAAATAGAAGCCCAGGCTTCAACTGCTGAATGGACCCGGCTTATATTAGAGACAGGTATCTATGGGACAGGCCTTTATTTAATTTTGAACAAATCTTATGGTCAGCAAAGATGGGAAATTCTGTTCTTACTGTTAAGAGTAAGAATAGAAGGAAAGAGCCGGATCCAGAGCATACATTATATAGAAGTTGGCACCAATTAAATTTCTTATAAATAAATGCCAAATAATAGGCTTCAGCTCTTTCCTTGGGTCAGTCGGACAACTGTACATGTTTTTTCAGGTCAAAAACATATGCAATAACTTCCTTTTTTTTCCTTTTTGGCTGAATTAATGCTCTTGAGTCTGGCTGCGTTGGGTCCGAGCTTTGAATTTTCAAGCCAGTTGAGAAACTGATCAAAAGGGCGATTATGGGCTTTGGGAGTTTCTTTTTTACATTCTCAAGAACTTGCAGAAAATAGAAATACTTCTGACTTCTAACTCAGACTGGCTTTTATTTGCTCAAACCTGTAGCCAGTACAGGACACTATGCAGCGTCTATTTGAGACTCAGCTTTTATTTGAGAATTTGCATTACACACATTCAGTTCATTCAATAAATCATAACACTGTTGATAATTGGTACCAAGGGTCCTCTACAACCTACAACGTGGCCCTCTATGAAGGGTTAACGTGTCTTTATCATTTATTGTCAAACTGCAGTGATCTAGCTCTAGTGCAAACTGTCTAGGAGTGTCTGTCATCTAAGGTAACGTTAGAGAGGCTTGACTGTCAACTACAACAGCTCCTCTCTACTAACAGAGACACTCTGTATATATATAAGAGCCAGATTATGCATGCAGTGCAATGCATGTAGCTGAGGTAGCATTATCTGAAGGGCTTCTTTTCATAGGCTAAGCTATCAGTGAAACAACCTCGACCTAACAAAGACAATTTGAATGTGCAAGTTACGATTTAAAAATGAAAGAAATCATGAAAGAAACCATCATCAAAGAAAATATAAAAAATACACACACACAATCATGGTTTAATGAACAGCATGTGTTCTTTTAGTGCTCTTTGTTCTGTTAACGTTTCTGTGCTTTTAGTGATTTAGTATCATTTTGAATGCACAGCTTTTGCCTGTATATCTTTTTGTGAAAATGTAAGGCACTCCAAAGTGACAACAATAACAGCTCCACACATGTACAGCCATTGATCAATGAATGGTAAATATGCGACACTTAAAGAGCAGTTCTGCTCTTAATTACAACTCAAAGCACTTTACTGCCAGGCACATTAACCCATTCATGCAGTTCTTTTATATGACGATGCATCAGGGACAATTTGGTGCATATGAGAGCAAGGACGAATATGAAATAAAGGGAGATGACAGAGAGATGCTTTCATTGTACAAAGGTAGAATTTGGTGTCTCTTGGTTATAAAGGAGGCCAGGATTTTGTATGTACAAGTTTCAAAGACTCAATTCACAGACAGATGCACACAACCTGTATTCAGAAAAGTATTCAGGCTTAAATATCATTTTTATTTGATCACTTAGAGGCCAGCCAATCAGAGGAGAGGAGGCTGTCTCCCAGGGGCGGGGTTAGGGGATGGCTACTTGGGCTCAAGCCCCGGATGTTTTTGCCAAAGCCCCGAATGTTTTACAGTAGGGGCAAAAAAAAAAACCTCAACGCGGTTTATGTCAGTCTCCCTCCACTGACCGCACCTGAAGTGTAGCCTCATGGACGTTGGGGGAGAGACGCACACTTATCAGTGATTATGTGATTTGAAGTTACTTTTACCACATTTAATCAAATAGCCTAATTGTCTGTCTTCAATCATTAGCTACACGAACAAAAAAAGGCCGGCCCTAAATACAAGCCGGGTCAAAAAACAAACAAAAAAAAAACTTGTGTGGACTGTCTGTGAAGACTGACAGGAGTGAAGCTGCCTCATCCTCTGCTTCAGAGAGGGACAGCTTTCCACTGTCGGGCCTGGGTCTCTGCTCTGTGTCCGGAGCCCGCTCGGGACCGGAGCATGGATGTATTATAATAGATTCATGAACCGAAGACAGACCGCAGCGCACGCTGTAAAAATGCGACTTGAATGGGATTGAAGCGATACAGCGTAACGGAGACAGAGACTCAGGTCCGACAGCGCAGCGAGGAGAAAAGCACGTGAAGAAGATGAAGATGAGCTAATGAGCGATGAGCTTGGTCGCTATGTGTAAAAAATAAAAGGAGGGATTTAGAAATAAAGGCTTTCCCTCAGATAAAAGCCTGCCTCCCATAAAGGCCATCGGCCGTAGCCTACGTCACACTGAGCTATCAGATGCATATCACATCAAAAGCATAGATCTATGCGTTATATGAGATACACACGCTTTTGGATTACATTTCAGAATGCACCTAAAATGCACTATAACCTTTACAGGTGAACTTAATTTAACCTTCTCTAAACTTTTGAATGCACATGTCCAGTTGTTCAATGTTTCAGTCCTTATTGGATAACATGCTGTTCTCTACCAAGGTGATTAACTACAAAAATCACAAGCACCATCTGATTTAGTGGTTCAGTTGTCATTGAACCACTAAATGTTCTGGTTCAATGACAATGTGTATACAGTCCTCATCTCTCTCCCTCTCCTCTCCACCATGTTCACATGTTGACATCATGAGACCAAGAACAAAGTTATTGAGGCATTGAGATTTTTGTTGTGCTATAGCCACCACTGTTGTTAGCTTTTGTTTGAGATAAAGAAATGACCATTGCCTCATGATAGAATATCACTGTAGCATGAACTTTTTTATAGGGATATTCTTATCAAATATCCCTAACTTTTTGTGAGTTTTATAAATGTAAGTCAGACAAATTGAGTTTAAATTCAGATTCTTTCCTCTTTTTTTTTTTTAAAGCGTAATGCTGTGGGTAGGGAGGCTGATGTCAATCAGGATTACATGCACTGCCATATCATTTTTATTTGAGTAGCTTATGATCATGTTTTATATTTTCTTTTTTTTATGATGTAACACCTGTTTGTGGATCCTTCAGGACAACGCTTTTGTCTACCTAAAGCTGATATGTTGAAATTTCCAGTAGGCCTATCACAGTCAGCAACAAAGACAAAAAAAAAAGGCAGATCTTTGTCTTTCCTCCCTCTGGGCTAAGCCTCGGATCTCCCATGAACCTAGATCCGCCCCTGCTGTCTCCCTCTCTTCTGTTTCTGGTTCTTCAAGCCACAAATACAATGGATCAGCGTCCCAAACAAAACACAGGAGAGGTTTGAAGTAAGGGATCTTTAAAAGTCATCCTAAAGTCAGTCCAGATTTTGTAACAACACAAAAATAAAGATGTCAAAGAAAAAAAGATTTGATTTGAATCATTTCAAAATGTTTCCAAATGAGAAAGAAGAAGATAAAATCAATGAATATATCATACACTCTCTAAGATATACTGTAGAGATACTACACAAACCCATCATACAGTATTTGCACTAATAGTCTTTAAAGAAAATAATATTTCCAAGGACAAGATGAAACTATTCCAATAATAAATCCCAGTCACTGTGTCAACTTTGCTCTTCCAGATTCATATCCTAATAAGCCCCTTTTCTGCTCACAGCAGAGTACCTGGCAACATTTTAAGTCAAGGTCTTGTCCAGCTTTATTGAATAGGCTGTCGCATAAGAGAGGCTGCTCTGCCGTAGTGCTGAGCTTTAGGATATTAAAACCACATAAAGCCCGAGCCGCTTCGGGGCTATAGCAACCAGTCAGATACCCTTGTCTGGTTCTGTTTATGTCCGGTTTGCTTTAATGCTGAACATGTTCCCTGGTGTGTCTTTACCTCAGCAGCCTGCTCCCCATTAAAAAATTCATTTAGGTAATGCAGAACAGCTCTAATAGATTAAATGAATTTAATAATCGTCATGCCCTGCCAAAATCCCAGCACAACAGGTTCATCTTTCAAAGCAGAAGCCTTTGAAACCTAAGGGGAAAAAAAAAAAAATGCTGGCCATTTTTCTTTGTATATTAATTTCATTGAATTTTGGAGCCACTCCCACCCTAAACTCATCAATTAAACATGGAGTTTTAGAGGGATAAAGAATTTTGGTGTATAACTTTAATACAGACCCGGAAGCATGAAATACTGTATTACTTCCACTGATTTATCTAATACAAACTGTAGCACTCTGTTCAGAGTAATTAGATCCTATCGTTATGCACCAAACCTGACAAGCAGTGACATCAGGAAGTTTCAGCTGTCTCTCCATGATTAAAACATCTCTTATTTAAATCCCTTTCAATAAATAATGGAGTGTTAAGCCTATCTGCTGTGACTCTTAGCGTCTCGGAGCCTCTTATATCCAATTGCCAAAAGCTCTCTTGGATGAAGAAGTCATGGGTCCCGACGCTAAGCCTTAAAATCACACTTGGTCACAGACTGTGAGAAAGTGTCACTGGTTCTGTACCTCAAAAGCCTGCGCCCCGACAAAACATCTGCGCCGCACTCGCACATTACCATGGTGACCGAGGTGAGAAAACGCCACCTCTGACAGTACGCCGAGGCGCGCTGCTGCTGCTGCTGCTGCTGCTGCTGCTGCTGCTGCGGCGGCTCATCAATACTGAATATGAAACCATAACACTCGGGCAAACACCAAGCCGAGGTGTCAATGGATTGGTCCATTTGTTTTCAGCGGGCTGAAGTGGCAAAATCATCATCTTTAAGAAGTCTGAGCTAAGAGGATAGGTAGAGCAGAGCTAACAATAGCTCGGTGACAAAAGAAGCCGGACCCGGCGGAGACCTCAGCGCTCCACGTGTTCGTCTGTGAGTCTTTCACATATAATCATCTCAATGCAAACACAGGGGAACAAGTCTGAGTATGTGGCTGAATTTAATTAAGTTAGGTATGGAGCCACAGTATCTTAAATCTTGTGTAACCTGGGTTACATATCTTCTGGTTATAGGGGTACTATAGCTACAGTATAGATTGCAAACCATTGCTTTCTTCACAGTGTGTGTAAATATAATTACTGTGTCCATACATACATGCATTAGTAAATGTTTAGGACAGGGGTCTTCAACGTTTTCCAGGCCAAGGACCCTTAAACTAATGGACGGCTGAAGCAGGGGCCCCCTACTTTATATTATTATAAAATTGTGTATTAAATTAAACTGTGCCTAATACCATGTATAAACATACCCTATACTAAGCTATTCAAACAATACACAGGTTCATATATTCATGTTTTTTATTTTAAAGGTACAGTAGGGTACCCGTACCACTGTCATTTATAAACATACCTTCTTCAACAATGTCTGTCACTTGCATGATAATCATGCATACAAGCTATTCTAATTTATGTTTTTATTTAAGCATAAATGTGGAAACAAAATTGTATAATCAACCAAAAATGTCATGACCCCTCTGCAGTACCTCTGCAGACCCCCTAGGGGTCACGGACCCCCTGTTGAAGACCTCTGGTTTAGGACAATGTGTGTCTTCGTTTATGAAATGATACATTTTCTAAAAAAAAATCCAAAGGACCCATGTCCATGTTATACTAGTCAAAAGGACCCTTCATTATCATTATGTTGAACCCACTGCCATCTGGGAAGCGATACAGAAGGATCCTCTGACTGAGTGACTGAGTGATAGTTCAGTGGTCAGGTTACACCAATACTTGTCTGGCCCACTGTTGGAATTTCTCTCTTGGCTACTCTTTTCTTTCAGTTTATAATAGGCAGTGTTTACAACCTCAACGGTTGAGTTTATTTTTCTTTCTATTTTTATCAAAATATGTCAGCACCAATAGGACGAGAGAAGATAAGATAAGCCTTCATTCATCCTTAAGTGGGGGAAGTTCCAAGATAAAGATCTGAAATGACACAATGACATCAGTTGTTTACAGTGGTTCATTAGTCATATCCGTCATTCTGTCACACGGTGTCCACATGTCCAGGCATAGACTGGGTTTTTAAGATGGTTAACTTCATCTGAGACTAGGATAACCTGACCTTTTTTTTTTTTTTTGGTGAGTTGCACAAACTTACCACATCTTTAACTGAGTTATTCAATTTTGTGCTACATGAGAATTAAACTGAATGTTGAATCTTAATCTTATGTCATCATACTGACTGACTGATGTGACACTGAACTGTTAATAATCCAAAGCACTGAGTGGCTCCCTTGATTACTTCTAATTGATCAGAAAGGAATATACAGTCTATTGATCTATTGACATAATTTCTCTGACTCATGATTCTAATTTTCCAGTGATTGATGATAATGACTCCAAGTCATTTTATATTATTATTATTCTTTCTGTGATTACTTTTGTTCATAGATCAATTTACCAGTTGTTAATTATTTAGATTAATTGATCAATTGCTTGGTGCCGATCTGTTAATTGGGCTTTTACACGGTTGTTCCGCGGATCATGTATCATACATTTGGTTTTGAGCTTCATTGTGTGTGCTTATATTTCATTGAATTCATGTGAATTCCCTAAAGATGTTGTTTTAACTGCTTCTTTATCCACATTTAAACATCAATAGAGATCCCCAGTCTGCTGTTGTGTGTGATCCCATTTGGTGTGTTCTCAAACAAAAAATCCATGAGGCTCCTGAGCTCAGCACCTCAGCCACGCTCCACTGTCTGTGTGAGTCCCTGGAACAGATGAAGTATCACCTCTGTTATCTGATGCCCTCGGAGGACACACTCACTTTTTCTAATGACCTAACATGTGGTGGATGTCATACAGCTTGTGGTGAAGGGGCAAGGCTCATTACTTTGCAATTACTTAACAGTGATAGAACAGGAGAAGTCATAGGTTGATGTGTGTGTCTGTGGCCAAAGGCAAGAAGGGCTGAAAGGAGGAGAATACTACAACCACAGCCTCCATCGCTTCATGTAATTCACCTCTCTCCTGCATTTATATTAACAGTCTTTAAAATGCTGACAGAACTTTGGAAATCCTCACAACTTGTCTTTGGAAGTCCTGACACATGTCCATCCTGTCCCGTCTGTGGTATGGTTAAGCGTGCCGGAACAATAAATCAAATGCACTTATACATATGTACTCACTGATCATTACATACAATCTCTCTGAGCTGCTGTCTATCATGACACATCACAAGTTATTCTGCTGTACATTTTACTCATCAGGAGGTTTTGCAACAAACCTCTGCCTGTTAAACCCCTTAAGGCAGAGGATGTTGTTGTGATGCCATGTAAAGCCCTTTGAGACAAACTGTTTGTAAAAACGGGCTATACAAATAAAATTGCCTTGCCTTGCCTTAACACTCCAGCATGGATCACAACAATAGGCACTTCAGAAGCAATTGTGAATGGCTTAGAAGACTACATGTTAACATAACACACACCTTGGAATATGGTAAGATTATAGAAAAAACAAACAAAAAAACTATAGGCTACAGGGGTCAAGTGTAAATGCATTGATTCTGGTGATTCAAACATTTGACTTATGATCCATCAGTTCACACCTGAACTTCCAATGTGTCCTAGTCTTGTGATTGGATTTCACTTACCTACTGTTGCTGTTTTGAGCCAATCGGTGATCAGATGATGTTAATACTGGGTCTGAACAGGACTTTTACTCTGAAGATCATCATGATGTCATATTGACTTTTGACCTGTTGGACATAAAACATCATTCCCTCATTATTCCATCTAGTTAGACATGTCATATGTTGTCCCAAGTAACGTATGAACATTTTTGAGTTATGACCAAAACATGACCTTTGACCTTTGACCAATAAATTCTTCAGTGAGTCCAAGTGAATGTTTGTGCTGTGTGAGATGTGATCAAATCCACTTGGGGGTCATTTCATGTTTTATTCTCCAGAGTGAGACGGAGGCAGACACATCTCATGCATGCATCCTCCTGCACGTGTCTATGAACCTGAAAACCCCTGCACGGCAGATGCAGAGTTTTCTTCTGAGAGGCAACTCCACTTGTTATTTGCGATGTGCACTTCTCTGCATTGCACTGGATGCATGCCTGCGTCATGTTCAGACCCTTTCAACTGGCGTCTGTGTGAATTTGCATCCTTGAAAGAGTGGAGAAACAGTGCGGCTCCCTGCAGTGAGGCTGTCACCTCATTCTCGGGGTGTCAGGGGGGGGATGACGCCGACATAAATAAGTGATGGGGATATTTTTAACCCCCCTCGTGAAATCAGAGATAAATTGATTTTATTTCTGCAAGGCCCGTCAGCCATGCACATCTTCCTTTGATTCAGGCTGGCAGCCGGTGAAGGTGATATGAATTTTTCATTGTTTCAAAAATGAAGCCCCACCCTATACCCCACCCCTCCCGGTTTGCCTCCGTCTCCGTCTCTGTCTCTGTCTGCTCTCAGATCCTTTATGTCTGTTGTCGTATACCTCTCACACATTTTGTGCCTCTCACATCTTTGTTTCCTCCTTACCTGTTCCTTTCACTTACCCTGATACTATTGCTGCTTCACCCTTTTTTTTTATTCCCCGGCATAATGGCATCTCATTGACTCTGACTTCTCCAAGCAGCTCAGAGTTAATGCTGATGCGTGTGAATGCCTCTCAAGTGCTTGTTTCCATAACATTGTAAACTCTTTGTCGCCATGGTTACCTTGTGGAGTTAAGTCGATGCGACTGGCAGTTTCAAGGAGAGCAGAGTCTAACTTGTTGTCACATTGCTCCGTCACAAATAGAAAGCTAATCTTTTTTTTTTTTTCTTTTTTTTTCATGAAGAATGGGAAGTTGTTGACTGTGGTTGTTTACAGGTTTATTATTTGGAATCTTTTTTTTCCCCATGAAACTGTGAGTGACTGCGTTTACATGCACTTCAGTATCCCGATTTTAATCGGGTTTTTTGAGTACCCCGTTTTTGTGTTTGCGCATGTAAACACCATTTCCCAATTCCAGAAATCGGGATAAGCTCATATCCCGATTTTGAGAAACCCGATTTTGCTGCCTGGAGAACTCCGAAAGAAACCAGGATACTGGAGCATGTAAACACAGTACCCCGATATCTGAAAGTCGCTCAGCCAGCTGACGTAATCGTTACCATAGATACGTTACTAACAAAATGGCAGCCACAACAAGAGCGCATTCCTGGAGCGACAGTGAGACTATTAAGTTTTAATATTTTTTCATGCGAGAAAGTAACTGTTTAGATCCCCAATGTGCAGCCGGTTTATCCACATGGCGGCTGTTTACAAGTTTGCTACGACGTTTTTCGGAGGAGTGAAGCTACCTGTGTGTGAGCTGTGACCGGGACATCACAGAGACCGCAACCCCGTCTCCTGACGTGCTCGCCGGCCAGACCACTCCGTCACCTCGGGGAAGAAAACAATCGTTAATTAACTTACCCGTAGGTTTTTAGAGGTTAACCGCCGGCTGGTTAAATTCTTTTTAGGAGATAAATGCTGGTTTCATTGATGAAATCTAATAATTGTGGCAGTTGCCTTGTTGCCTTTGTTTGAATGAAAAGTGAAGCTTCATGTGTGTATTGGAGGAGCAGCGCTGCCTGGAGGCTCTGTCACCTAACGTGTGTACAGAAATCACCACTTTTACATCAATAAAAGCATGTTTTACAATGAACCGATCAGTCTGCATTGAATTTACCTTTCTTTTATTAAGTTATATAATATGGCAGCATTTTTAATTTGTAAATTTTCTGACCTATATATTTCCTAGTAGTTGCGCTTCCTGTTGTAAACAATAAACATGAATGAAACACACATAGGCTACGCACGTAATCAGAAACCGGGATACTGTATTTATCATGTATACAGGGATACTGAATAACCGGGTTTCTCTAAGTTCATGTAAACACCATACCCCAAATTTGATCAAAAAACGGGGTACTTAAAAGACCTGATTAAAACCGGGGTACTGAAGTGCATGTAAACGCAGTCAGTGTGATTCCAGCGGATTCCAGGAACTACATCTGAGATCTCCAGTCCTATAGCAACAGCTCAGACCCAGAAGCTCCAAGGACCCATAACAAGTAAATTATATTAATGGCCTAATTTATTGTAAGTATGGAATATAATTTCCATAAATACTCACAGCACATGTCAGCTTCTTAGACTGGCATCTTGGGCATCACTGCTTCTGTAAATAATAAAAAAGCCCTTTCCATTTTTTTCCAACCGCGTTCTGTGACTCACAGTTGGAACGCTTCAGTCTGTAAGATTAACAGCTGCATTAAAAAAGAAGCCCGTGGACATAGATTTCCAGGTAATGGCTTACAACTCCCAAGACGCATTTCAACCCGAATCATTCCATAAGCAAGCATGAAATTCTGTTATATGCCCCTCTAATGGTGAGCGGGGGTGAAAGATGATGCTGAGAGAAGTGATTTGATGATCTATTCTACAGCGTAGATGAGCTGAGCGTAGATTTCTGGGTCAGTTTTGAATGAATTCAGAAAATGAGGAGCTGGAATTTGTTTACAACTGTTACAGCAGCAAACTGACTGAATTTGTCACAGCTCTGACTACAACATGTCTAATCAGCTACTTCATATTAAAAGGCACCAAGGCTCATGGGTATTGTAGTATAAACTGGTAGCTTTTATAACATTCTATTATGAATGACAAACACAAACTAGGATCTTGATTTTCTGAATGGTGGCACCAAAGTTCTACATAAAAAATCAGCGCTTGCTCCTGCACTCACGGAAGTTCTAAACTTTAAAGCCCCAGGGTGTCACCTATTTGGCTTTTTATTAGGAAAAATCAATTGCTTTCATAAATATGTAGGAATGAGTTAGTTAGCAGACGGATGGAGGCACTGATGTTGCATTCAGGTGCAGTCAGGCAGATGGCTGTCGGCCATTTAATTTCAAATATTTTTATTTGGATTTTTCAGACATATTCATGTTGATCACAAAGTAGACAGTAGATCCTTATTTCAACAAACAATAAGTGCAGGGTTTAACAAATACAATCCTGCACGTAACAACCCCCCTCCCTTTACAGTACTGAGAGCATTTTTAAGGCACAGTTCAAAACATTAGCTTATGGTGTATCCCCCTCACGGGGTCAGGCTGCGAATGCTTATGTCAAGGGCTCAATCTGAGCACCGTCATGTTGTTTGGGTATTATGAAAATATAATAAAAAAGGATCCCATGTTTTATAGAACTTTTTCTCTGAGCCGCCGATAGAGAAGCGCAGCATCTCCAACTTGAGACAGGTCATTATGTCTTGAAGCCATTGGCTCAGGGTGGGCGAGGCAGCATCCCTCCATCTAAGCAGAATTGCGCGCCTGGCCAGAAGCAGGGCAAAACCGACCATATGTTGCTCGCTAAGTGTCAATTGTGGGTTGCCACCAGTGGCAATGCCAAATAAAGCTAGAGTGGGGCTAGGGGCAAAGTTCTTGCCCAATATTTTAGATAACGTATTAAAAACATTGCTCCAGAATATCTGTAATTTGGGGCACATCCAATACATGTGGAAGAGGGTACCGTCGTTGGCTTTGCATTTGTCACAGTTTGGACTTAAGCTAGGGTAGAAGCTAAACAGCTTAGTCTTAGACATGTGAGCCCGGTGGACAATCTTGAACTGAATCAAACAATGTCTTGCACAGAGTGAGGTTTTGTGTATTGCCCTTAATATAGAGTCCCACTGGTCATCAGACAAGGGTCCCAAATCCTGTTCCCAGGCTGATCTAATCCTATCCAGGGACGGGGGCGACAATATGGATATGTTCCTGTATAATTTAGACATTGAACCTTTAGATAGTGGGTCGAAAGAAAGAAAGGAATCTATCGGGTTAACGTCTGGTTTTGAGGGAAAGCTTGGTAGGTGGGAACGAATGTACTGTCTAACCTGTAAATATCGAAAAAAAGTCGGCTTTTGGTAGGTTGTATTTCACAGACAATTGGTTGAAGGAGGCAAATATCCGTCCACAAACAGGTCTGCAAAACGTTTGATACCATTCCTGTGCCATGTCTTAAAAGTTGGGTCGGAGCACGAGGGAATGAAGAGGTGGTTAGAGGCAATTGGGCTCAGGAGGGAAAGGCGTTTTAAGCCAAAGACCTTCCGAAACTGTACCCATATCTTAAAGGTGTGACGCACCACAGGATTGTCTAGAGGTTTTGGGGAGGAGCCATCAAGGGGTGAACCTAAGAGTGCCTCGAGAGAGACATCTTTGCATGAATTGAGCTCCAAAAGGGTCCAGTCTGGGCCCTTAGACCGCAGATAAGAGTGGGTCCAGAAGGCCATGCAGCGAATGTTAGCGGCCCAATAGTAGTGGCGGAAGTCAGGGAGCCCCATACCTCCATCTTTTTTTGGCCTCTGAAGCAAAGTTTTGTTAAGCCTAGGCCTCTTACCCTGCCATATATACGAAGAAATGATTGAATTGAGTGACAGAAAAAATGAATTGGGAATAAATATTGGGATGCACTGGAATAGATATGTGAATTTCGGGAGGACATTCATTTTTATGGAGTTTATTCGTCCGGCAAGTGATAGCTTGAGGGGGGACCACTGTGTGAGCAAAGTCTTTACCTGATTTAGCAAGGCGAGAAAATTTTCTCTCAGAAGATTTTTGAATTGTCTTGTGACTGCTACTCCCAGATAGGTAAATTGTTTCCTTTCAATTTGAAATGGTATATTGCTATAATCAAGGCCAAGTGCCTCATTGTTGATTGGAAATAGCTGACTCTTATGCATGTTAACCTTGTACCCAGATATCGATCCAAACTGTTTGAGCAAGGCGAGCACTGTGGGTAGGGATGCAATCGGATCTGACAAATATAATAAGAGATCGTCTGCATATAGCGAGACTTTATGTTCGGTGTCTGCTCTCAAGATGCCGGGGATGTTTAAATTATTTCGGAGGGCCACTGCAAGCGGTTCGATTGCTAGGTCGAAAAGGATCGGGCTCAGTGGGCATCCCTGACGGGTTCCACGGCTTAGGGTGAAAGATTGAGATATTATGCTGTTTGTTTGAACTTTTGCAATGGGAGAGGTATAAAGTAACTTGATATAAGCTATAAATGATGGTCCAAATCCAAACTTCTCCAAGACCTTGAAAAGGTACACCCACTCCACCCGATCGAAAGCCTTTTCGGCATCTAAGGATACAACACACTCAGGTGTGTTGTTTGAGGTGGGGTACAGAATGTTAAATAAACGTCGGACATTAAAGAATGAATGGCGGTTCTTAATAAAACCCGTCTGGTCTTGTGTTATTATTGAAGGGGCCACATCGTCCAGTCTATGTGCTAACGTCTTAGCGAAGATTTTCGCGTCCGTGTTCAGCAGAGAAATCGGCCTGTATGAGGCGCAGTGAGCAGGGTCTTTTCCTTTCTTTGCTATAAGAACTATACGGGCCTCGTTCATTGATGGGGGAAGTGATCCCTGCTTAAGGGATTCAGTTAAGACCGTTGTCAAGAATGGAGATAGAAGTGTTGAGAACTTCTTGAAAAATTCGGCCGGAAGGCCGTCCGGGCCTGGCGATTTCCCAGATTGCATTGACGATATTGCTTGGGCTATTTCTGTCTGGGTAAGAGGTGCCTCCAATCCCCCTGCCACCTCAGGGGAAATTGTTGGCATGGACAGTGGGTCAAGAAATGCCTTAATTGATGCAGCATCATCATCGCATTGGGAGGTGTACAGTTCAGAGTAGAAATCCTTAAAGGTGTCATTTATTTTAGTGTGATCTACAGTGACCTCTCCACTTTTAGTGTTGATATTTTTTATGAGTTGTTTAGCCCTTTGCCCTTTTAGTTGGCTAGCCAGGAGCTTTCCGCATTTCTCGCCATGTTCATAATAGTTACTCTTGTTTTTTAACAGAATGTTCTGTGTTTGGTAGGTGGTAAGAAGGTCAAACCTAGTTTTTAGTTCCAGACGTTTGTTGTATAGTTCGGGGGTTTGAGTATGCGCATATTGTTGATCAATCTCTCTAATTTTGGTTATCAAGTCTAGTCGGTCTTTCTGAGAAAGTCTTTTCTTATTTGCGGTGAATGCTATGATTTCCCCTCTTAAGTAAGCCTTAAGTGTATCCCAGATCACGAGAGTAGACACATCTGGAGTGATGTTAGTTTAAAAAAAGAAGCTAATTTTTTGTTCAATAAATTTGACAAACTCGCTGTCTGAGAGTAGGGTTGAGTTAAAGCGCCACTGCCTCATGGGTTGTGGTGCATTAGGAAGAAACAGTGCCATTACTACAGGGGCGTGGTCAGATATGACAATACCGTGGTATGTACAAGAGCGAACTTGGGGGATCAATCTATTGTCAATAAAGATGTAGTCTATTCTCGAGTACGAGTGATGGACACTGGAGAAAAAGGAATATTGTCTATCCTGCGGGTGGAGAAACCGCCATATATCCGATACCCCAAACTCTGAGAGAAAAGACTGAATACACGAGGCAGATTTACTCACTACCCCAGGTCTACTAGAAGAACGATCTAAAGTTGGGTCCAACCAACAGTTGAAGTCCCCTCCGAGTATTAAGAAGTGTGAGTTGAGGTCATGGAGGAGAGAGAAGACACGGTCAAAAAAGCTGACATCATCTACATTTGGAGCGTATACATTGGCAAGGATAACTTTTGTGTTAAATAGCTTCCCAGAGACAATTACAAATCTTCAATTTTTATCTGCTGTAACATTGTTTGGTTCGAATAATATGTGTTTGGCTACCAGAATTGAGACCCCTCTTGCCTTTGCCTGGAAGGTGGAGTGGAAATGCTGCCCCGCCCAGCACGCCATAAGTCTGGAGTTATCAGAGGAGCGCACATGCGTTTCCTGTAGGAAGACAATATCTGTTTTAAGTTGTTTGAGATGAGTGAATATTTTCTTTCTTTTTACTGGGTGGTTTAGGCCCTTGACATTCCAACTCACAAAATTAAGGGGGCTACCCATGAGTCTTGTGCAAGATGTGAGTGAAAAGTTTCCCAATGAAGCAGACTCCATGAGGTAGCACCACTGCAGCCTCCCTGAAAAAACATAGTAGTGTGCCTAGTTTGGAGCACAGTAACACATCCCTCAGTCTCTGTCCCAGAGAGACTACCAAAAATCCCCAAAAACCCCAAAACAAAAACAAAATGAGAACGTCCCAGACAGCAACTGCAACAGCCAGTTGCAAGCTCTTCCTAACTTTTACAGAACTGCACATATACTTCCTGTGGAATTACCTCAATCCCATATGATAACAGGAGCCTCAGATAAAGGCTGTCTTTGATTACTCTATCAAATGACACTAGGGTGGATGAAAAAATACAGGGCTAAAACAGTAGTAGAATAAACAAAGAGATAGAACCAATAATAGTAGGCTAGTCACAATAGTAGTGGGCTAGATAATGTAAATAAATAAAAGCTGTCTTATACACTTGGCTGTGGTGGATAAAGAAATACAGATAGCAATAGTGGTAGAGTAAAATAAACTAAAAATAGCACCAATTATAATATTCAAAATAACAATAAGTGACCAGAAGTAAAGATTTGAGGTGCCACAAATAAATAGAAGCTATCTTTCTGGAGTTGTGAGGAGCCTCAGCCAAGTGCAGTGCAGTGGCTGAGTTCCCAGGCACATGTCTCTGTTGCTACGCAACAGTGTTAAACAGTCTCCGTGTAAACAACAATATGGCGGCCCCGTAGTAGCCATGTGAAAATGTTATTGCCGCAACTTGTTGCGAGAAAAAAGAAAAAAAAAGAAGGGTAGTTGACCTACTACAGGGCAGCCGAATGTACAAAAGCATCATTGTAAAGACAGTCCAACGTGGAACATATGTTTATATTGTATTCAAAGTGCTATAAAAAGGCCTACTAGGTGTAAACAGAGAAAGCGAACGCAACATTCATTGTAAACATTAGCTTGTCATGCTAAATAGCATCATTGCTATAGCATCGGCCACCCTGAGTAAGTTACCGCTTTTCCCCGGTTGATGAGTGTGGTGCATCATCGCTGCGTGTCACGAAAGCCTCGGCATCCTCCACCGATGTGAACATTCTTTTCCTCCCGTCTTTATTTGTGATCCGTAGCCTAGCCGGGTACAACAGCGATGGCTTCAGGCCTTGTTGGTACAGCTTCGACATCACCCCCCGGTACGCCGTGCGCTGTTCGATGACCTCGGGGCAGTAGTCTTCGAATATCGCCACCGGTTTTCCCTGATAGGACAGCTCACCTCGTCTTCGTCTGGCCTCCTGGATGATCGCTTCCTTGGTTTTGTAATGGTGAACACGGGCGATTACCGCTCTGGGCCTGGACCCCGGGGCTGGTTTTGCTGTGAGGGCTCTGTGGGCACGATCGAGCTCTGGGGGAGCGTGGAGGATCCCTTCACCGAGAATGTCCACCAGTAACTTGGAGAAAAAAGTCGTGGGCTGTGTGCCTTCAATAGATTCCGGTAGGCCGACTATTCTTATATTATTGCGGCGGCAGCGGGACTCAAGATCGATGGTCTTAGCCTTTAGCTTAGCGTAGCCCTCTTCCATAGCCTCACACTTAGCCTGTAGCATCCCAACTTGGTCGCTGAGTTGGTTAGCGTTCTCCTCGAGTGAGGACAGGCGGTGCTCGTGGTCGGTGACAGTGGCTTGAACAAAGTCCAGTTTCTGTTCCAGCGGTGTAATAGCCGATTTGAATTCAAGCGAGAGGGCTTCTTTATGTTGCTTGAGGACCCTCGTCATGTTAGCCATGATGTCTTGAGTGGGAGCCGGGGCAGGTGAGGTCGGGGCCCGGGCCGGGGTCGGGGTCGAGGCCGGGGCCCGGGCCGGGGTCGGGGCCGGAGCCGGGGCCGGGGCGGATGAGTCCTTCTTTTTGTTGTTCTTCGCAGCCATTTTTGTGTTTTTTGGAGAAAATGGGTTCTCTGTGCATTAATTGTTTGGTCCAGTTCGATTGGATGTGCAAATGAGGCTCTGAAACCGATTTATATGTAAAGTTGAGCGGGAGCTCGAGGAAAGCACGTCTACTCCATCAGTGACCCGGAAGTTCCCTCTCCGGCTGTCGGCCATTTTACTCGACCAGAGAAAGACGGTAAAACGTGGGTCAGGTAAACAATACAACATCACCATGACAACATATTGTCAGGCCTGTATTGTTTTGCCTCGTGCTGGCGGACCACTTGTTTACATAGAGGCTTGTTTATGCTGTTACATGCAGCGTCTGTTGTCTGTCTGATGTCTGCCCGATTTCACGTGAATGCAACATCAAGTATACGCTCCGATATGCAACCGCACCGCTAGATGGGGGGAATTCATACATATTATACCTTTAAGCAACATCTGAACTCACCCTTGTTTATCACAAATAAATAAGAATAAGAATATGAATAATTATAAGAATACGAGTAAGAATACGCAGCCTAACCAGTCTCTGTGACTGTGTTGTCAGCTGCTGCTCCTTCCATACAAGCATGTGAACATCATGTCCAGGTAGAACAACTGTTAAAGACCTGTAACTGTAACAATCCACTGGATTTCAGAGAGAAAAGTAACACTGGCTCGACATGAGACCACACACGACTCCAGATAAAGATGTCTGTCACATCACTCAGTTATAACACAATCCACCCCCACCTCGACTCTGACACAACATTATATGATATCAAGAACTGCCTGTGCCTCTAACAGTTTACCAGACCATCATATGCAATTGCATTAGTCCTCAGCTCTTCTACAGAGGCCCTCTCCTGTTACGTGATCAGTACCAGTTTGTAAGAATATAAACATAATGAGGCTGTAAAGATGGACTGGTGAGAGGATCTGTCTTCATGTTCACTGTGATGATGTTTAAAGTCCCTGACAACCTCTGTAGTCTCCTCATTTAGTGGGTTCTTAGCAACAGGCCTTAAATAAATCAGGAGTGGGCTGTTTACTGATGTATTTTCTGTGGAAGAATAAAACATGGAGTTGTTTAGTAGTCAGGCTAACACAAAAACACAGCTAACACAAGTTTAGACTATTTACAGACTTGATTTTAACAGCATCCGCCAGCCTGCTGATAAATCACATGGCCCCCTTTTTTCATACATTTGGCTTGAACCGTCTTTATTTTAATAGGAACTGGTCATGCAAATGTATTTCTATCCCTCATTTGAAAATCATTGAGTGTCTTTAAAGGGATAGTTCAACATCAAATTGGCCCATTGCCATAATCACTATAGTCATAGCAGTAGGTTTGTTACCTTTAATTGTCAGTGCAAGCTATTTTTAGAACGACCAAGTGCAGTCGCAAGCTGCTCAGACTGCTACTACTGCTACACTACAGAGGCTCATGGGATTTCTTGGTTTCCCTCATCAAACTCATCAAATAAACATTTTACCTCGAAAACAACTCTGGTAACGTTCTGTTATTATCTCATAGCGTGGTGAATGTGCAGGTCACAACTTGTCCGCCAGAGCGTTGTGGAGTTGTTGGATTGTGTATTTGATGAGTTTGATGAGAGAAACCAAGAAATCCCATTAGCGTCCGTAGTGTAGCTCTGAGAAGCTCACGGCTCTGCTCCGCCGTTCTTAAAATAGCTTGCGCGACAATAAAAGGTAACAAACCTACTGCTATGACTATAGTGATTAAGGCAATGGGCCAATTTGCCAAAATGTTGAACTATCCCTTTAAATGCAATAATGTAAATATAACTACTTGATGTGTTTTAATGTAGGTACTGATTCACTTATTACATGAGACTTGAAATTGATTTCTTAAGCAGAGGAATAAAAGAGATTGAAATAACACAACGCTCAGGCTGAGACTGCTGATGAGCCCTGGATGATTTTCCTGTTGGACTTGGACTCTGTAGTTTTTCCAGTCTGATATTCAAACTTTCATGTGCAGAGGTACACACAGCCACTGAGTCATATCAGAAAGTACAGTACCAAGATGTATGTGGATGCTTAAATCCATCTGTTTGACACAAAATGGAATGAGGCCACAGTTGACATTGTTGAAGGTGTTTTATCTGGATGCAAACAGGTGATGTGAATGTTGTTCAGAGGATGGTTGCTATTGTCTGAGTCATCCTGCATCACACATTACATGTGTCTCCCAGGCAGAACAAAAGGGGAAACTGCATGAATCCACACACACACACACACACACACACACACACACACACACACACACACACACACACACACACACACACACACACACACACACACACACACACACACACACACACACACACACACACACACACACACACACACACAGTGTAGTGGTTGTGCTAACGCTATAGCTGTTGCTCTCTGTACCAACAGTGTTTTGGGTTTGTTTAGCCTTGCTGCCACAGGTTTATAGGGTTGATTTGTTGGGTGTGTGGTTTATGAAACCCTGAATCTGTTTGTTTTATGAGCCTGTCACTGGTTCACTGCAGTTCAAGGTAGAAACAGAATACAATAGATTATTTCACTTATCATTTGTCTTGTATTCTCTGAAAAAAAAAAAACTATAATATGGACATTAACAAGGTTAAACACTATTGTTTTTCATCTGGGATGTTCTTTAAATTGAATATAATCCATTTAATTTAGTATTTGGGAAACTCGTAGGTTCAATTACAACCTGACAGGTTCTTGGCCGTCTCTCGGACCTCTAAACAAACACAGGCTCTTTAGTGCTAAACCAGACCCGGTTGCTCTGTTCTCTTCCTTGTGTCTGTTGTTCTCCATTAAACACAACAGCAGCCCCCAAAACAGTATAAAACTGATTTGTGGTGAGACTATTTGTAGTTAATGCTCATACCACACGCCTAATAATCAGCTAAACCCTGTATCACAACAATAAAAAAAGAAAAAAAAGAAAAATCATTAGCATCTTAATGGGCAGGTTTAATAGACAGGGGATACCGAGATGCTTCATCATGTTCTCATTACCTTTTATTATATCTGCGGTTTCTTCAAATGCTGCCATCTCTCTCGACACATTCAGTGGCCAGTGAAAGGTGCGGGCCGTGAAAAAAAGCACCACTTGTATCTTATTAGCTGGAAATGGCAACATAATGAGACTCTCAGTAGCGTATAGAAACAGTGAGGGGAAGCACTTGCAAAAGGCCCAAGATGGTTTGCATTGTCATCATTCAGTCGGCTGCAAACAGCAGATAGTTCAATAAATACCCCCCTGTCCTTGTTTATATCTACTTCTCGTTCTCACATTTGTTCCATGTGTATTGGAGTAATATAGAGAGGGCTTAGAGGGAGGAGAGGGAGACCAGCAGAGAGGAGGGCAGGGGAGCAGAAGGGCGGGCAACAGGGTGGGCAAACAGATGACATGATGAAAGGCAGCACAAGGAGAGAGAGGGGCAGGAAAAAAAGAGCAGATGAGAGACGAGAGGGGCGCGTGCTGAGAGAGCAAACATGCATCGAGGACAAGGTGAACACATCCCTGATGGTTTGGGGAGGAGGAGGGCGGGGGGGCATCCAGGACTAGGGGCCTAGTGAGGTCTCCTGAGAGGAGCTGACAGATGGACAGCCAGGGAGGAGCCGGTGACTTTCAGGAGAAGGAGATAATGGGGAAGGAGGAGATACCCAAGCACAGGGAGGGACGTAGAGAGAGACCACGAGGTGATTAGCAAATCCTACAAACCAACACAAAAGCTGTGCTCCAAATCATCCACTCACTCCCTATCCCCTACATCATGTACTGTATATGATCTAGTGCACTACACAATGTAGGGAACGACGGGAGGAGAATTCGGACACTACTTTCTGAATGTAAACAAAGCAGACACATAAAATGAAATAAAACCAGACACTTGTGGGAACAGGATGTGATTCTGCGTGGTTGTGTTTCTTGGACAATAAACTGTTGAAATATGAAGTTTGGTTTGGTCAACTACTGTTGTGTGTCCCGACCGTGAGCTGTAACAGCTCGCGTGTGAACTGTGGCTATTAGCTTAGCTCGTAAGATCGTATTCTATACAGTTTCTTTATTAGATTGATTTAATGCTGCCTGTTATTGTTTGGATGCTGCTCGCCCAACTCCTGCTCCTCGGGCGAGGCGAATGGAGCGAAGGCAAATACGTCTGAGGAGTTTATTGGTAAATAACCTAAAGAAATTGTAGCTAACATGCTAATTATCTTGCTCTTCTTCTCTGGCAACTGCATTGCATTGTGGGATACGGGAGTAGAAAGTCGTGTGCATCGCTTGTTCACTTAATTTTGCGGTGCATTGTGGGTGTTTTGTCATCCACTACATGGTGGATGAAATTAATCACAGAGAATTCGAACAACACTACAAAATGCGAACACACTACGCACTATAGAGAATGTGAAGTTACGTCACGCCGTGGGACGTTGGACGCCATCTTTGGAGGATCGTGGATGTAAACACTTGCTCGTCTCCCTAAAAAAAGTTCCCCAAAGTCGCTTAAAAGTAATCATGGTGGGACAGTACTGCTGCCTAAAAAATTGCCACAGTAGTATATACACTAATACCAAAAACGAGATAGTTCACGATGTCTGGATAAGTCAGTGGAGGGAGTAAATCTGGGTCTTGAATCCAGTCCCCACTCTCTGTTTACGTTTGCGTTCCTCCAAAGATGGCGCCATCGTTCCCCAACGCAAAGCGGCATGACGTCAGCTTCACATTCTCTATAGGGGGCGATTTACAACACAGCTAAAGTGTCTACAAAGGCAACTTTACTTCAAGTTCTTGCTTCTGACAAGTTATTTCTCTCACATGAAGTAGCCTACCAAAGAGGCTAAGATGGGCTTTTAGCTTGAAGATGTACAATCAATGAACACACATTCACATTTCATTATGTCTCAGCTGTTATTTTAAATTCTTTAACATCCATTGTCCCCTCATCAGTCTACTCTCAATACCCCATAATGACAAAGTAAAAGCACAGCTTTTGAAATGTTTGCATTTTCAAGAAAATCAAATTCCACATTAACACAAGTATTTCAACACTTCACTCAGTGAAGAACCTTTGTCAGTGAATATAGCCTTTTTGGGTTTAACACAAAGGTTAACACATCTGGATTTCTTGGGTCTTCTCAGAATATCCAATAATACTCTGTCACTTTTTTCACTTAATGCACTTTTATTTCTATGCACTTTGTTTTTAGTCACTCTGTAGCACCTTTTTAACCATCGGTATCAGCCTTAGCATTTGTTTTTAGATGTACTTTAGAGGTTTATCTATTTATTCTGTGAATTTGTTGCTATCTATCTATTGTTGTGTTGTTTAGAGTTGGATGTAGACGGTTGGGTAAATTCTCTCATACCCACAGTTCTTCTTGGAGAACCTTGAATGCAATCACATCTCCAAATTCTGGCAGCTCTTACCTGCTCATGGTTTCTGTTCTGATCTTCACTGTTCCCTTGGACAGGTATAGTCCACTGAATAGACCGGTGAGTGGACAGGTCCATAGTCAGACAACATTGTCTGGGCTTTGAAAGATGTTACAGCAGGAAAAAACCCATGTGTCGTGTTTGCATCAATGCCGATCGGAGCTGAGCCAATAAAAACCAACGTCTCCAGCAGTCATTGTCATTTGATCTGCGTATGAATGCTGACTGAATCTTTCTCATAATCCCAAATGTTACTGAAACTTTGGAAAATTGCCTTTACTCCTCTGTACCATAGGGATGTCCAGAATTATACAAAAAACACATCACCTAAATAAAACTACATCTTGCCTCCATTAATGTTTAGTGGAGCACAAAATAACAAAACTCACTATTTCCCTCTAACTTAGTCAGGTTTTCTAACAGAAAAATAAGGTCAAATAATCATCTTTTTAAGAAAAAAAAATAGGTTTACTTCTTCAGTATAGGATTCAATGGGCTTCGAGCCACATACAAGACAACAAGACAGGGAAATCCAAATAACTCAGAGACCAGCTAGATGAAGACACAGACAATATCAGAAAGATCTCGGCAGGAGGAGGCCCCATGTGAGGTAAAGTGTTTCCTTTGTTTATAATAAAACATTCCATAAAGTAGTTAGAGGGATATTGCTTTACATCAGGGGACGACATTGAATCCAGTATAATCAGCTTTTAAGAAAACTGACAAAACCTTAACATCTTTAGCTGAAGCGGGTGAGATCGATGGGAGCTGCCCTGCCAATTTATTCACAGCGAGAGAGAATTTCTTACTCTTCCCTTGGGGACTGCTTAGAAACTCTACTTACTTATCTTTTCACTTCAAGTTTAGTGTTTGCTGTGATTGAAACTTGCGTGGATGTGGACATATCCAGAGGAAGAGAAGAGCGAGGTGGGAATTCTTGGCGAGGAGGGAACAAAGGTGAGGTTAAATTGTCCGATTCCCAGCGGACGTATCCCACTTCCCCCTTTGCCCCTCTATTAATAAACCAATCCTTTGCTGAGCAAGGAGAAGAGATATGCTTGGGTCCCTGGTTCCCCTTTTCCTTCCACCCACTCCTTCCTGTCTCCATCCGCCTGAGAGAGAGTTAGCTGGTGATGTCAGCATTGGCTGAGAGGTGATATCTAATCGGGTAATTATGCAGTTGCCTGGGTCAATGTTTCATGTCAGTGAGCTGTTTTAGGAAGAGGGAGGCTCAGTTTCAAATGCTTCAACATTTTTTGAGTGTGATTTTTACATCATGTGTTATGAATTTGCCACGCTATATTAAAGTCAAGGTACGACACTCAAACTGAGTGAAACTAAAAAACAAATTAGTCATTGGTTTCCATGGAGAGGGACACCATTTTCCTGCTAACAGGAAGATACATCATGGCAAATGAATGAATTAATGAATTAAAAGTCCAATTGTTGCTCTGGTGACACAAGTTGATAACATGTCTAAGTGTTGCCACCTTGAACTGACATCTACAGCCAGAGATTTATACCTAACACACACAGGAGAGCTAGGATTAGCACAAAAGCTAACACTGTCCCAGTCACTGAGCTGACAAAAAACTGATATCTCAAGTCACCAACTAAGCTAACTAGCTAGTTAGTGTTAGCTTATTGTAAACCTGAGGGCAGGGAAATCATGATGTCCATAAGCAACAGGACACAATAAGCAAGATAAGATAGTAAACTAATAAAAAAAAACATTTAAAGGGACATTGTGTAGGATTTACTCCCATCTAGCATTGTGGTTGTATATCCCAAGCAACTCAATCGTATTTTTCATGCTGCATTCACCTGAAATTGGCAGTAATGGCATAAACAAGCCTCTAAACAAGTGGTCAGTCAACACGTGACAATATGTTGTCATGGCGATGTTGTATTGTTTACCTGACCCACATTTTACCGGCATTCTCTGGACTTCTGTGACTAAAATTACATCTGGTTTGTTATCGACGGCCGTCTGCCCGACTGCAGGTGAATGCAGCATCAGTGTAACGCTCCATTCCTCCTCACTGCGTTACCGCGGTGACTTTTCACAGATGCCACCTCCACCTGAGCCGACAGCTCTGGTGTCTCCGCTGAGTTTCCGTGGTTTCCTACCGTCACGCTGCCACTGAACGTAAAAACATGGCGACACCACATGGCAGCCAGCACCGAGCTTACCCGCTCCATGGAGATATGAATGATATGAACGGTTAATTCAGAGCTGAAAGGAACACTTCAGTTTGTTGATGGGGGGGATTACTGGTTAATCAAAAACAGACTTTTGAATGAAATAATCGATTTTTGTGAATAGATAACAGGAGAAGTTACACAATGTCCCTTTAAAGATCAGTACATTTTCACGTGGTTAAACAGTTTGTAAAGGTGTAATAAGACTAGATCTTTTATTAGCCTACTTTGTGAAATATGATGCGGCATTTCACTAAAAGTGGACACTTAGTCAGTACTGTCAGTAATAATATACTAAGGTAAATGGTAAATTGACGTGCAGTTTTACAGTATATATTCATACTTTGCTTGCTTTTTTGCACACAGTGTCTAACCATTCACAGACACATTCACACAATGATGACACACGGGGGGGCAAGCCTGGGTTCAGTGTCTTGCCCAAGGACACTTCGGCCTGCGGACCGGAGAAGCCAGGAATTGAACCACCGACCTTCGGGTTTTAATGGACGACCTGCAGCAGCAAGTCTGAGAGCCAACCTTGCACTAGCAACACGCACAGCACAGGATGTCACAGGCGCTCTGACAGTGGACTCCACAGTTCACATCCTTCATCAGTGTGAACTGCCTCCCAGCTCTTTCTATTTGTTACCTGATGTCAGCCCGTCCTCTACGCCTCAGTGGTGACCTGAAGAGTTTGTGCCATATGATAAATCTATGCTGTTTGAATCTGTGATGTCCTCTATGATATCAACACCATACTTTCTTTCTTTTTTTTTCAAATAGGAAACATCACAGATAATATTTTGTTTGTTATGCCATCATGAGCTCTTGTCCACAACAGTTACCATCAGCACTAACACAGGTAGCGGTCACTCTTCACCAAGTTTAGTCAATATCCTCTGTCTGAGCGGATGCACTGATATCCATCAGGTGAAATGGATGGTGTCTGTCCCTTGTTATTCTCTGCAGCAAGCTTCACATTACAGGAGGTTTCTGTTTCTTTTTTTCATCATATCCAAACCCTTTGGTCCAGACATCCAGACCGACACTTAATTCACCATTACTTTTCCATTGCATGCATTTATAGTACTTAGAGGAACTACATGTGTACTATATATAATGTACCTTGGAGATAAAAGCTACTGAGCAGAACTCAGCCATTGTTGTCTGGTTTAAATGCCAATAACAACCATCATGTCTGATTTTAGTACAGACACCCAACTTTATGGAATTGCAGCCATCTTCTTAGAGACATGAGCGAGAAATGCTTCCATTTAACTGTGACTTAGGCTGTTTTCGAAACTGCATACTACCGTACGGCCTACTACATACTGCGTTAGTAAGTACTGTATAATGCATACTGACACCGTTCACACCGCAGTATACGGTATACAAGTTTCCCAGAATGCATTTTGCAGCAACCGGCAGTGGTAGCTGTAAAACAGGCGAAAAGCTATTTTATTTTGTGCTTTAGCGCTGTTATTATGTAACTTTATTAAGTTTTAATATTTTTTAACTGTTTTGATCCCAAATATACAGCCAGTTTACCGACGGCTGTTTAGAAGTTTGGTCTGATGTTTTTACTTCACTACTCTAAACCGTCTTTGGTTACGGTTAGACGTCAGGGACGCATTGCATTGTGGGATACAGTACGCAATGTAGACTGGTCAGATGCATACTGGAGATATTTTCCGAATCAATACGACATCCTGGAATTTTACACATACTGTAGATTTTGCTTTTTTTTGCATACTGCATACTTTGCATTTGTTTCAAATACAGTCTTAGTTGAGGTGAAATGTCACTGTACTGCATATTCTTCTTTTTCAGATACTTTAGCTCTTCCTGCAGCGACTCAGATCCTCATGTATGATGGCCTAAAACTGAAGGCCTTGAATTGTAGTTGTTTTACAAAGTGGTTAAATAATCAAGTGAGGTCTCTTTTAATACCAATTGTTTTTGTCTAGATTTATAATTTAATTGATCTGAAGAGAGACTCTGAGCTTAATGAGAAAAGTCGGATTAGATCCACAATTCGGAGACAGATAGAGTTGATGTTAGCCGCCAGCATACACAAAGTTTATTTGAAGATATAAAGTTGAACAATAAAAAAGGGAAAGCAGGGGAAGTAACTGAGACAACAGTGCAGCGTGTCCTCCTGTGTGTTCCTGAACGCAGCTCTGAGGCTGAGCTGTTTGATTTGCTGTGCCTCTCCGGGCCTATCAGCAAGCTCTCCTGCTCCTCGCCACAGGCGCCCAGCAGATGCTACGGAGAGGCGATAGTCAAGGTGCCGGATGTTGCCATAAGAACCGATAATAACTGTTTAACTGCAATGTGCTATAGCTTAAGTTGAAAAGTTTGTGGTTCTGCTCTTGCTGAGCTCAGTAACATTCACACTGCAGTATTCAGTCTCCATTAAAAGTTTGACGGGTCAGTGAATTCATGGGACTTGGAACTGACTCCATCAATGCTGCTATGAAAGTGATGCATTGCACAGGAACACAGGAAGCAGTGTATCCAGTGCCGGCCGTGTTTTATTAACCTTTACACCAAACAGAAGTAATAATTTATGAATGGGTAATGTGAGGTTATTATATAAATATGCAAATGCTAACAATAAAGAAATAAACCATCTCTCTCTTGAGCAGCTTTAACTCGAAACTCACACCACATACATGAAATCATCAGGTGTTTCTCAACAGTTTGTTGGCTGTCCTCTCATCAACATCGCAGGTTTACAGGGCAAAGCTCATTTTCAGGTCGGCTTCATGGGGATTTTACAGGAACAAAATGGCATTTATTTTATGTTATTTCCTCTGCTCAGTGGAATTATAGCATTATATGATAAGGTCATAAACAGGCAGGTCTGGATCTGAACCCAGAGGCTGTTCTACCCAGACACAACCAGCAGAACCAATACATTACTGTGAGTTGTTTTATTGATTTATTTCTCTGTTTTGACTTTACAGGTAATGTGATGCTACTCAGCTAACAGTCAAAGAGATGGAAACACAGGATCCTGAGGTGATGAGTGTGGGAACCAGGATAGAAGATGGGAAGATGACTTGGACGAAAAGCAAGCCACTATCACTTCCTGGACTTCTTCAATAGAGACAATTAAGAACTTTTTGTGCCCCCAAACTTTTTTTTTTTTTTTCAATAACTTTTTTTTTCTTTTCTTAATTCTACTTTTTTCCTAATTATTACTCATTTACTATAATTCATTTTATTGTTACACTGTCCAAGCATAGTCTGATGTTCTGAGCCTGTCCTGATATGTCCTTGCTGCCTGGGGTGGGGTGGGAAATGGGATGTCTTTTTTTTTTTTTTTGTCTTGTGCTTGTTTTTCTTTGTTTGTTTGTTTTTTTGTTTTTTTGTTTGCCTTTGCCGTTTTCTAATGAAAACTAATAAAAAAGTTGAAGAGAAAAAAGGAAGATAACGTGGAGCTGTTCAGAGGCTCCATACTAAAGGTTGAGACTGTCATACAGTATGAATAATCTATTGATTTATTTATTTAAAAAAAAAAAGAGAGAAAAAATACTCTGATACCCTGATTATTTCCACTGATCTGAGGCATGTTTCAGAAAACAAAGATGTTTTCAACAGGTGTCACACAGGTGTGTCTAGCCGTCCTCTCAGCAGTCTAAGCAAACACCGCTCACTGACCCTCCACTTCTCCACTTTCACAAGGAACACTTTCCTGCGACATGAGTCACGCTTGCCTGACCGACTCCTTCGTCTCCATGCCCCCCCCCCCCCCCCCCCCCCCCCCCCCCCCCTCTTGTGTTATTGGTCTGCAATGGAGCATGGCGGCAGATGAGGTCCTTTGACAAACAGACAGAAATACAAGAGGATCTGGCACAGATGAAAAACATTCCTTTGCTCTGGGCCTCTTTAACAACACTATCTTGCAGCGCGGCGCGCTCAACAGATGAGTGTATGCACACGAGCACGCAGCTTTTTCCCCGGTCCGCCTATCTCGTGTCTGACCTGATATTTCTTCTTCCTTTTTTTTTCTTTTTTCTTTTTTGTCCCCGGCTGCAGACTATAGTGTCTGCGCTCTCGGTAATGTGATCCAAAGCTCCACTCTTTGTGGTGCTAATGTATTTGAGGTCCCCCCCCACCCTTGGGGCAGCAATTATTTTTTATCAGCCTGTGAAAGTTAGTTAAGTGCTACAGAGTGAGGGTGAACAGGGTAACACAGGAGGGGATGTCGGAGTCACCCCGCCCCTCCCCCTGCATGCAGCCATACACAGCAAACATCACATCAAGGAAGTAAGCACAATTATTTCTCAAATATTTTCCCAGAGTTAGAGAGCGACTGGGGTGTGGTGGGGTGGGGGTGGGGGGGGATTGGAAACAAATTAAGTCATAATGGAAAAGAGGGACAGGTGGGGAGGAGGGACAGGAAAGGGAAGAAGGGGTAATTGGGGGAGACACGATGATAAGATAACAGACATAGCTTCTTTATTTAATTAGCTGTTCTCTGAACTAGCACACGTAGCCACCCCCCCTGCTGTTTGCAACGTCTGGTGCGGTCGCTGCGAGCACATATGGCTGCGTGTCAGTAAACGCTTGATCAGTCATCCCCATTCACATATTTTAATAAGCTAATTGATCTAATGTATGCAGTTGTAAGCACATTAAGCTAATTAATGTAACATTGGTTGGTTGAGCTGTCATAATATAAGGACCTTTGCACGTTCAAGTAAAACAAATGTGTCTATATATTATAATTATACTTAGATATAGATAACACTGAACAAAAGTGTTTAATTATATCAGTGTTCACATACTGTATGGCAGCTTGACACAAAGATCAAGAAGTCACCAAAACTAATACAATATAAAAAATAACTGATTGTATGTATGATATTATTATTCTGAAGTGCATTAACACATCTTATTTCCCAAGGGATATAGCTAATTTACATAGATGATGGTTATGTGAACAAAATGAACAAATACATTTTTAGGTCACCGATCATAAAGCAGGTTGAGATTTGTATATTAATACTGTCAAAGTATCAAAGACTCGGTCCACATAGAAATTCACACACAGACTTGTATTCAGAGACTTACAGTAAAGGGATATTTCAACATTTCCACATTTTGGCAAATTAGCATATTGCCATAATCCCAATAGTTTCATTTCATAGTGTAGTGAATGTGCAGGTCACACCTTGTCCACAAGTGCCTGGAGTTGTTGGATTGTGTATTTGATGAGTTTGATGAAAGGCAAAAGTATCACAGCTCATTTCTCTGCCCCGCTGATCTAAAAACAGCTTGCACCAACAATTAAAGGTAATGAACATACAGCTGTATGATATCACAGCAAAGACTTGTGTACATACAGTCAATCATCAAGCTTCCTGAAGCCCCATCCACCTGCACCCTACTATGCTGCCCTACAAAGCAAAAAGGCAGTAACTGCATTTTTGGTCGAAAATGAGTTATTATCATTTTCATGACATTCAAGGCATCCTTTGTTATGTGACAAAATATCTTATCTCAAATGTGTGTCGTTTTGGAGAAAATGGTAGTCGTTTTTACAGTAACTGCAAAAAGCCCTAGTGAAACAAAGCAAGAAGGCAATACCGTTACTCTGTCAGTTACTGTACTTTTGCTTTGTTTTACTTAACCTAAAAACAACCGTGTTCCCCAGAGTGAAGTTACTGTTTCCATGTTTCCCATACCCCGGTTTTCTCTTCTGAATATAAAAATATATTTATGATTTCCAATATTTCCTCATTATCATTACTCAATCAAAATTATTTAGTTCTGCCCTGTTGAATTGGAGTTAGCCTAACTTGCCTATATTGCTTCAAAGTGAAGTTGACAGTGCTTTAAAGTGAATGTGATTTGTTATAGATATAGGCGATACATTAGATTAACACACCCAGATACACATTAATCTAATATTCACACATAAGAATGTGGTACTATTCGAAATAAATTGTCCTAATTTGGGCCTTGATACAGCTTAGGAATGTGAGACACTTTAAGCAGCAATTTCAGCACCAGAATTTCGGGGTGGAAAATATTGGCCTAAAATGGTCAGATTACTTTGGGTTTGGTATATCCATGTTCAGGGAATCAAATGGTTCCAATTAGTCCAAATACAGCATAACTAACACACCTAGAGCACAAGTTGTGACAGAATAGTTTTTGAAGAATCTGCAGTTACTGCCTTTTTGCTTGGTATGGCGCCACATTTTTGGCAAGTAATACAAAGCAAGAATACAGTAACTGCAAAATAGGGGTAAAACATCAAATTAAATGTGAGAATTAATATATACAAAGAATAAGCTAATACAAAGTAACAAAACTGCCTCATGTCCAATAATCTACCTACAACTACTTAGGCTGGACAACAGGATAACTTTAAAGTCATTTTTCTCAGTTCGGAACTCTGCGTAGTTACTGCCTTTTTGCTTTGTAGGGCAGTATGCTAACCTGCAGGATTTAAAAAAAAAATGTTTCTCTGTGCATTTACCTGAAATCTTCTATGTTTCACTATCAACTCAGCCCTTAAACAAATGGCCCAACCTAAAAGCCCGTAAAAAGAGGGATAACCCCACGAAGAGGTGCTTTTTGGTTCTTTAAACCACAGCTATGTTTATGTATATCTCCTGTGCATGGCACAATAGTTGTTAATGGCACCACAGTCACCAGCATTGTGCTCATTAGCACACACAATGGCACTCAGGCTGATGGGTGGTTGGGCATCAAACCAATGAATCATCGTTTTGGAGGTTGTAGCCTGTGGTGCTGTTGAGTTTTATTGTGTTTGACTAACAGGTGTTTGTATTACTATTATTTTTTTATATGGGTGTCATAAACTGCATGCAAAATGAGCATAAAGTTGAATCAGTGCCTCTCTTAAGCAGTTAAAACAACAACATGAGTCAGTATTGTGCACTGTTATAAGAGCCACCTCAGAGCTCAGTTCACACAGGTCCAAGTGAACTACGCACGGTTTTGAATAGAACTTTCAAAGTGTAAAATAAGACAAATTAGGTTATTTTTTTTCTTTTTAGATCTGTTCTTCTGAACATCCTCCAACACATTCGCCCCCAGTCTCTGTCACATACTGCTATTACTATGTGACAAACAGCAGGGTAACTCCTAACAAATCCGTATGAAAATGTAAATCTGCTTGAAAGTGCTGCTTAAAAGTGCTTGAAAGTGAGGGAACAGATGTAGATAATACTCACTTTTTATTTATTTTTTAATTTCTAACCCTTCTCTAAAAGTATTTTCTTATGTAAAATAAACAGGCATTAAACCACAGATGTGTTACCTTTTCATGTATTATTAATGATAATGTAACCCTGGTTTCTGGATGGGTGGCGGGCTAGGACCGTGGGTGTTGCGGGTTACAAGGGGCTCAATACTTCTTCAATGAAAAGGCACTGTTACGGCAGGACAGGAAGACTTTATTTTACTTCACTAACAGGTCAGGTTCAACGACAAGGCAACGCACACAAGGGCAGAGCTAGAACTCTCTCTGGAGCGTCTGTATTATCGGTCCACACCAAAACAAGGAAACGCAGAACCAACATCATACAACACATACTTTCTCTCTATCTTCAAAACATCTCTGAAAACACTGAGAGTGATAATAAAATATTATAGACTAAATTAAATAATTAATTAAATCAATAATACCTCATAATTTAAACACAAAATAAAACCAAGGACAGTATGTAACATAATAAAAAATAATGCTAGGGGTAACAACATAACATTTATAATTAAAATAATAAACACATAATAATCTACACGGTTACAATAAAGTGTCAGTAAAAGCATATTGGTGATCAATTGGAAATTGTATTTGGCCTGTATGAATGAAAGGATGCAACGGTTCCTGGATCTGCTGTAAATACTCTCATTACAGTAAGAGAGGGTCTACACTTTCTCTTTTGTGACTTGAGATAATGCTGTTGGGAATGTGAATAAAATTGACTGAAGAGTTAAAAAAATATATAATAAATAGATAAATAAACAAATGCATAAATACATAAATAAAAGATGAGAGGCTGGTGCCGGCTCCAGTCCAGCCATTCATCAAGTCTGATCTTGTGAAATATTTCCCTGACCATGTGCATTCATATCATCATCGTTGAAAGTGGCCGACAGTGAATATTTGAAATGTGAACCCAGAGCCAAATGCACACCTGTAGAGTGAAGGCCCGCTGTTGTGTGTGTGTGTGTGTGTGTGTGTCTGTGTGTGTGAGAGACAGTGTGTGTCACAAAGAGAAGAAAAGAACTGAGAGACTAAGCAAAAGGCCAGGTGATAAGAATGCTATTGGAGATGGCGAGAGAGTTGTAACCGAGAGGCACTAAAAGCTCTGAGCTCCTTTGTGAGTGTGTGCGTGCGTGTGTGTGTGCGTGTTAGTGGAAGAGAAAGAGAAAGACAGTGTGTGCAGGGTTCGGAGCTCCATTATCGCACTGTCAGGGTGCACAGGTCTGGCGTCATGGGTCTAGAGGATCACACAAAGACACCACTGTGAGGACAGGTGAACCCAACACAAACAGTTATCTTTGTTATTCTGCTTGTGAAGACGTACTGTTCAGTCCAGCTCCGCTCAGTGTGGGGGGAAAAGGTTGAGAATCACATAAATTGGTCTTGGACTCTTTGCTCCGTTATCTTTGACTGACCAACATAACTTCTGGACTGTAATATTTACAAAACACCTTAAGACCCCATCAGGGCCGCCTGCTGGCATAAACACTACGGCTGTGTCCGAAATCACCCCCTATTTTGTAGTGGTGTCCAAATGTTTAGTGATTATTAATGTTCGCTATGTAGTGCACTGAATCTATCCCACAATTCACCACGAAATGTAGTGAACATCCGATGGTCACTAACCGGGGCAAGATATCCCATCATGCATTGCAGTCACTTCCACAGACTCCCAAAACAAACATTGGAGCAAATTTCCTAACAAGCGTTAACTGACCACAGACTCCGGATTAAACTGTGACGTGTTAACAGCGCTAAAGCCAGAATTAACAGCTTTTAGCAGCTTTACTGCTATGGCTGTCGGTTGCCGCGAAATGGCGATAGCAATGCTAATTTCTGTTAGCCCGTCTATGGGGTTTTACATTATACATTAGCATTAAGCTGGCAGACTTTGTTAGTTGTGACAGTGGCTGTGTGTGTTTTGAACATTGTTTCAAATTTGAAAATCTTTGATGCTTAAATATATATTACAGCTTAATATTGCTTTTACTCTTTTTATTTTGGTACCTACACCGGCCGTTACGAACGTGGTCGGAACATTTTAATTACGCATCATAATTAACTGTGCAACTCCAATTACTACTGCAGCAATCAATCTAAGATATTTGTCATTAATTCATTTGTCCATCTCTATGATATGTGTGCCTGTGTGTCTGTTCATTTGGTGATTGCACTTGGAGGGGTTTTGGGGGCCACAAACAAAATCTTTTTTAAGGCTACCAAAATCCTAGGGCCGGCCCTATCTTGCCAGCTTTAATCCTGTTTCTACAGGTTTATTCCTCATTTATACATTGATATAAGTATTTACATATAAAATTTTAATGTTACATTTGGTGATTCCTACTGCACTCAAGGGCATACCTAATTTCACATGCAATTAAAATCTCAAAATGTTATGTCCCTCCCCTGAATTATAAATCCTGTCAGTCACATCAGTGTGGTATCTCTAGGTGAGGGAGAGAGTGCACATGGCGGTGATGTACATTCAGTAAACCACAATCAATATCCAAGTCCCTCTGTAGATTTGGGTTTCACTAAGCAGGTGGAACTGAACGGCAATGAAGTCTCTAAAGTTTGCTTGAGCTGAAGTTCAATACTTAGTTTTTCAACTGTGCATATTACAATTAAGCTTGACTTGTGTTTCACTGGTGTTATTTTCAGTCTGGCATTGGTCTGCTTGAAAGTGAGGGAACACATGTAGATAATCCACACTTTTTTAATATTATATCAAATAACTGAACAGGCACTTATCCACAGATGTGTTACCCGTTCAGCTGCTTCAAATGTATCGTTTAAAATAGAAAATAAAAAAAAAACTATTAAAAAAATAAAAAGGTTCTTGGCTCTCCCTTTTAAGGCGGTACACAGGATGTGTGTTTTAAGACATCCATCGTGATTCATTGAAATCTCAGTCAGGGAGGTGAAATTGTTGTTTGTTTAGTGGTTTTAGGTGTGCTTTTTGAATACAATCATTCAGACAATGGCTGGAGACCTGAATGAAAGCAGATTACAGCTGTTACCTGGATGAAAACCACAAAAAAACAAGACTTCACACACCGACCTCAACCTGCAAAGGAGGAGGATCAGTGAGGATCAACACCTGGGCTGCAGATTTACTATGGGCCACAACTAAAACCTTTAGTTTGCAGCTGGAAAATAAAATGAAACCTTCTGAGTCTTTGAACCTTTGGCTTATATTTTGAATTGTTGCCTTTACCCTCAGGTTAATCAACACCGAACAAAAAAAATAGTGTTAACAGCAGCTGGATTGATCTAAGAATGCTGACAGTGCTTGTTTTTCTAGTCATTTCCAGTTGGGCAAAGCCAAGAATTTACAATAAGAATAAAAACTTAATGATGTCAGATTTCTTTTCTTTCCTTTTTTTTTTTTTACATTTCACGTTCCTGCCTGCTTCATTGGCAGAGACATAAAGGTTTTAGTCAACATCAGGTTTTAGAGGATGACTTACTGTATTTTAATGGGTTAAAGGAGCCAACATAGTGTTTTCATTGGTGCCTCCCATTTAAAATGGATCTGGTGTGTGTCTGTCCTTTCTCTGTTATTATTATCTTTATTCTTTTATCCATGTAATTGTCCTTTTTGTGTGTCTGGACTCAAACCGGAGACATTGGGGACCACAAATTTGCTGTAAATTTGAAAAATCTGTTTCAATTCATCACATCATCTTTTTTTGTTTTTTTTTGTTTTTTTTAAATGTGCTTTTCCTTCTGTAACTAAACAAAAACATAATTTTTGTATCCACATGTATTCTAAAATGTTCCCTTCCTACAGTAACTGTACCTTTTATTTTTGCCCTCTAAATCTCTCCTCTTTTTTCTCTCCACACTGTAACACACCTCTCTCTCTCTCTCTCTCTGTCGCTGGTGCCTCTGTCCTCTCATGCCATCACCCTCTCCTCTTTATCCCACAACAGCTCAATCCCTCTTTATCCCTCCTCAAGTCTATCTGCCAAGTCTGTCTGTCTATCTCTCCTCAGCTCATTGTGTTGTTTTCTTGTCTTCCATCTCATCCACCCGGTCCGTTTGTCAGTTTCTTTTTTCCCCCCTGTCTCTCTCTCTCTCAGTAAATCCCACTCCTTCACTCTCTACTGTACCTCTCACGTCCCCCCTCTCTCTATGTTCTTTGTGTACCTGACTCTGAGCCTGTTGAAACCCAGGGCCACGGTGGCTTAACTTTAATTGATGCATCGGATAAAGGAGAGGAAGAGGAGGGGAGAGAGGGATGGCTCTGGGCTGACAAGGTTAATTCTGTTTTTCCTAGCTTCTCGTCACCTGGCGGCAATTAAACTCATGACATCACTCCCAGGGGGGAAAGAGACACGGTTGGAAAGTGAACAAGAAGAAAGAAAGTGAGAGGGGGGGAAGACTGATTCCATGAAACACGTTCAAAGGCAATCAGACAAACATATGCAGTGGAAAAAGGAGGGGTGAGTCCGTTTGAAGCAAATGAGATAAATCAGTACAGTCTGGGTGCTGTGCAATAATGAAGTATTGAAATTCAAGAGGATTACACTCTTGTATTAATATTGACAGTTTCTTCAAGGGAAGCCTCCATCACCAGCTCCTCTAGCATATTGTAATTGGGGATGAAGCTTGACAATGGTGATACATCAGCAGTTCTGCTCTGAATTAATGAACTTCACATTAAAAGAGCTGCAGGTGGGCCCACGACGGAAACTCTGAAAAAGTAGAATTGCTGCTTCACGGCCGCCTGACTCCGCCACTCAGACTCGTTTCAGGTTATATCCCTGTTTATACAGAGACGTGTAAAATATGAAGGATGTGTGTGAAACGCTGTAATAAATATTGTACAATTCTAGAGGTTTGGTTGAAAGAAAGTTCATCCTCCAGTGGAAATCTGTGCCAAATGTGAAGGAATTCATTTGAGGAGTTTGGGAGATAGCACATTCACCAGGGATTCACCACTCAGGACGTTAATGATAATAATAATAATACATAAGATTTGTATAGCGCTTTTCTAAGGCACTCAAATACGCTTTCCATGAAAGTGTTTGAACAAAAACAAGTACAGCTAACAGCTAGGATTTTTTTATGGTTTGGTGGATATTTTGAGAGAGGGAGGGAGCTCCAGAGGGTTGGAGCAGCAGTGATCCCCTAAAGTGTGCTGCTTGGTCATGATGGGGTCAGAAGGTTTGAATGTGATGATCCTAGGTGGCAAGCGGGGCAGTGACGTTGAAGGAGGTATGTCAGATATGTGGGGGGGGCGAGGTTGTTGAGAGCTTTGTAGGTGATGAGGAGTGAATGCAATACTGCACTGGAAGGATTGGAAGGATCGGTGGGATGTGGTCTCTAAAGGAGTGGGTGAGCAACATGGCAGCTGAGTTCTGTACATGTTGTAGTTTTTGGTGATCGGTGGAGGGGAGGCCATGGAGTCCAGTCTGGAGGTTATGAAGGTGTTTACCTTAGCACTTGGCTCTCAACCACACATATAGTAGCCTCGTAAACCAGCCTCTCGCAGAAATGCATTTCATTTCATTTCTCGGGAGAGTCTGGCCTCATCCCCCCTCTAAGCGTTTGGGGTGGGCGGGAGCTGGGTGGGAGTAGTAGCAAAGACGGTTAAATATCTCTGGTAGTAGCGTTGACAGACAACCCCATTCAGCCAATCAGCAAGTTGGTGTAGTGACGGGGCTTTGCACCAGTCGGTCCCTGATTGGCCAACGTGCTGTGTCAATCACAGCGGGCGACGCTGATTGGCTCGGCCTTCTGAGGGTTTCAGTCCAAACGCTTAGAATGGGGATGAGGCCAGACTCTCCCTCGGAATGAAATGAAATGAAATGTACTTCCGCGAGAGGCTGGTTTACGAGGCTACACATATAGTGGATGAGCTGTATTTAACAGAAAGTTTGTATGTTCGACAAAGTCTTTTAAAGAGGAACTATGCTGGATTTTCAGCTTAAAGCCCCAATATGTAACTTATTTGGCTTTTTATTAGCAAAAATCAAACATTGCTTTATACGTATTTCACTAAAGTGGAATCACAGCCGCATACAAATGAAAGCTTTCTCGTATCTTAGAATGAGTCGTTACAAATACATAAGTGGGCGACGCACCGAACCGAGGCGGCCATGTTGCATCGCCATTTTTCACGTTGAGTGGCAGCGTGACCGTAGGTAACCACGGAAACTCAGCGGAGCTGTCGACTCGGGGAGAAAGTTTTCCAGGTAGCGCCTGTTAAAACTGTCACCACTGTGTAGTGTGAGGAAGGACGGAGGCACTGGTGTTGCATTCAGGTGCAGTCAGGCAGACGGCCGTCGGCAAACCAACCTGATGTCATTTTACTCCACGAGAGAAAGACGGTAAAACGTGGGTCAGGTAAACAATACAATCACCATGACAACATATTGTCACGCCTGTATTGGTTTGCCTCGTGCTGGTGGACCACTTGTTTACATACAGTAGGAGCCACATAGAAATTCCCCTGCCATGCTGCTGCCATGCTGTTCCCATGCTGTTCCCATGAGAGTTCCAGCAGAGCTCCAGCAAAGTCCCAGCAGCTGGAGTGACCCCCTCCTTTTCCTGGGTGTGACTAGTTTTTACTGGAACTCCACCCATTCAATGAAATACATGACATGACCAGGAGATGGCGCTTCTCTCACAGAACAGTACATATCGCCAGAGGCGGCAATTAAAGTGCCGCCCGCTGGTGGTGAGTGGAAATTCACATAATTCATAGAACCACGAGTACATGTTTGATTTAAGAAGTGAAATTATAACAGACCTAGCTACTGGAGATGCGCTGGCCACTGTTTTATCTGGAAATAAATTGTTGTAGCTAATAATACCTACTGTCAATTTTTTTTATCACAATTTATTTACTGTGACTCTACATTTAAATAGGAAAAAACTAAGGGAGTGATGAAAGCCTTTTTAAGATGTTTGCAGTTGCAGGTATTCAGTGCATGCCTTCGACCAGGGAATTAGCATTATCATTGCTCAATCTTTTGTTTGCCCTAATGGGCCACCTATTGGTCACCCATTGTCACACAAATCGCACAGAGCCTGCAATGGAGCTGGCTGTTCAACTTTGAAGGAGGACCGGGGGAGGGGAGGTTATGTTGGAAGGCTAGCTGGACCAGACTCTCTCCTGAGCAACAACACACCCCAAACCCCTGAACATTCACACCTGCTCCAGAGCATTACCATCTCCAAGCATCCCCCACTGCTTTGACTATGAATTGATTAGAAAATGAGCAGGTATTTCCTTAGAAGGTCCTGCTTTAAACATTTTTATTTTCATGATTATCTTACATTATTATCTATCTTACAAAAAATGTTGTAATTTTGCAACAGTGCTTCATGTCAGAGGTTAGGAAAGGCACATGTGGCAAGGTGAAGAGGGTCCAGGGCGGGCTTCGAACCCCAGACTCTCAGGTAACGGTCATGTGCGCTAACCATTCGGCCAAAGGGACATCCCCTTGGCCAAGTAGCCAGGGCGCATGATCAATAGGAGGCATAGCGACAGGACCCTCAACTGTCACACACACACACACACACACACACACACACACACACACACACACACACACACACACACACACACACACACACACACACACACACACACACACACACACGTCAAACAGGATTGCAGATGGTCTGAACATATGGAGTCAGTGCTGGAATTTCTTTAACTCTGTACTTCCTCTGGATTAAATTTATTAATTAAATGTATTGATTTTTCACTATAGTTTACTAGTTATAGCACAAGCCTATACTGTCAATCCCCCTATAAACCCCATTCCGATTTGATATCACAACTTCACAAAGTTGAAGACACCTGCTGCACCTAGTCTAATCTTTGTATGACTGAATTATTCTGCATAAGACCCTGACTAATACTCATAGTAATGCTGCATTAGCATCAAAACAAAGTAGGCTAAATAAAAAATGATCATACACTTAGTCTAAGAAAAAAAGTGGAAAAGTCAGGGGCCCACTTTAGTATTCTTTCAGGGGCCCCAGAATTCCTAGCAACGGCCCTGATTATCTGCTGCTTATTTCAAGTGGACCGGCGGATCAGCTGGTGTGCAGTGACCGCTGTATAGCCTATGGTCTCTCTCTCTCTCTCTCTCTCTCTCCCTCTATCGCCCTCTCTCCATCGCGCTGTACGTCTTCACAAGACACAGGTCGACGTGTGTGGGGTGAGATGGAAATAAGAGCAGAGCGCACCTTCGCTCTCATGTTGAGTTCATATTAAGACAGGTGCGTCAGTGCCAGTAGATCATCGCGGAATCGCGCGTCAGGCATTTGGCTCTCCTAATGGGAATGGCTGGTTTGACGTGAATTTATCATTAAAAGTAAAAAAAAAAAAAAAAAAAAAAAAAAAGAGAGAGAGAGAGCTGTCAACCACTAGACGCGTCAGGTCAGCATAGCGCAGGGGGAGGGATATTAGTATTGTGAGCAACATGCATTAATGCGCAGTAAAATAAATGTCGGCCTTAATAGTTTAATGAGTTGCCATAACGCAACTTGCACAGCCCTAATAAATACACAAATGTAGCCCGTGGTTCTGAGACGTGACGCGCTGTGGTCACTAGAAATTTATTTATTTATTTGCGGATCGGGGGTGAATGAGCAAGCCAGAGATGCACAGCAGATTTCATGGTTGCCGACTGGGGGCTTGTAAATAACTGTTTATATTACAGGTTTCAAACAAAAAACATCCAGTAGCCTATGTTAAGTCTCAACTGTGCCATGACGAGGGCGCACGACGCACATGTGGTTTTATTTATATGAACCTCATAATTATTTCTCTTTCCTCTTGTTTGAATATAAGGGCGGTCACTTAGGGCCACACTTTAATTTTACACATACAGTCTCATGCGTGTATATTCACGGACACGTTGGCATGTTGTTTATTTATTCGTTAGGGTTTATTTGCGCACCGTATGCTTCAGTGTTAACATTAAAACCACCACAAGGCAAACATTTACTAGAATGCAAATTCTGTAGACAGGTAAACTGCGAGTGATATACATTTTTATTTGTGCTCTGTCGGTGTTTATTTATCTTTGAAGCTATTTATAGATCGCCTGTTTTGGAGGCAATTATAGCAATTCATCTGAGGGAAAAAAGAAAGGAGGAGGAAAAGTGATTGACAGATTAACTCGGGTCAAAATCACTGCTCCTCCCCGTGGACAAATGAGACACTGCAGATGATTTTCACACGGGCTGCAGAGGGGCGTTAACAGTCGTGGCTGCGTTCGCTACGTCATCGCGGGGGATTAAATTATCGCCACGGGCCAAGCGGGAGCCCGTCACGGACCCGCCACGGACCCATCACGGTCCCGCAGAGGTCCCGACAGGGACCAGGGGGAACTTCTAGGTGGCTACATCTGTAGACGCTTGTTTATCCTGTTACATGCAGCGTCTGTTGTCTGTCTGACGTCTGCCCGATTTCACGTGAATGCAACATCAAGAATACGTTCTGATAAGCAACCGCACCGCTAGATGGGGGGAATTCCTACACATTGTACCTTTAATCAAACAGCTTCAGTACTAGTGCTGGTTAAATCTATGACTAGTTCCAGGGAGAATGGAGGCTCTCTGCCTTCCACCTAGCGTCTCTTGGCTGAAAACCAACATTGTAAGATCAGAGCCTTCGACCCGATGTCCCACCACCACACACACTCAGCCCGTAACCTGTAATCTATTGTTTATAACAGATAAGACTACACAAATATACACATCATATGATAAATAATGTTATCCACCACTCTATGTAACATGTAACAGAAGCACCATGTCTTCATTAAGCTCCGTTTTTAATATTCTAACTTATTCAAGACAATTCCGCCATTTTAGCTCTAATGTGGATCTGCAGGAAACTCTAAACCCTTCACTGTCACAGTTGAGACCACATCACTGATGTTAATGAATGAAATCAAGCAGGCTTTAGTGAATTTATTGAAGCTAATGATCAAATTGTTGTTGTAACTGAAGGGAAGCATGTTTTTCTCAACACATCTGGTCATCATTTGTTTCGTTTTTGCAAACTAATAAACAGCACAGCTAAGATCTGGTTCATTTAGCCGTCAGAAAACACAAATCTTGAAGTTGTGCTCTCTGTGGTCTGTGGTGGGAGTTTAGCACTGGAACCACTTCTTGGCAACCGGTCGGGCTCAGTGGCTGTTGTGCAGCATGTGGAAGACTTGTCAAATTGAGGATGCCAGGTTTGGCAGCATGTTGTCTGTACACAGACCAAAACCAAACCCTCTGCTCACTGAGCACTTAGACAGATCAAATCAGCTCCTTTCCCCCCTAAAATCACAAATTCAGTCTTTTTTTCCCCTCCACACTGTTATTTCAGTTCACGTTATGGAAATACAACTGATCAGATTAGTTTTTACCAGTTTGCCCAGCGACTAGCAGCTCATTCTTCCTCCTCTGTGTCTCTGTCCTCAGAGAATGCATCCAATGACACTGGTCTTTGCGTCCTCAGTCTAAACAGAAAAGACAATTCAAATGGCAACGGAAAATGGGTTAATGAGCTCTGATTAGCAGGTTTACCTACTTTGAATAATGGATCATATCTGCTAAAACAAAGAAAAAAAACAGAAATAAAGAATGAATCAGCAGCACGGCTCAGACGGAGTCGCATTCAAATGCAGCCAATCAGGAACCAGCTCCTACACTTACCCAGCATACATCACTCCTTGGCACTTTGGCACTGCTTTGTTTCCAACTGGACACAAATGGCACCGCAAACCATGTTGTTCTGTCCCCTGAAACAAAACAGAGCACCGCCCATGAGCAACGAGGGGAGAGAGGGGAGGGTGGGTGGGGTGGGGGGATAGGAGATGAATGTGAGAGGGTGAGAGAGGGAGGGAGGGAGGGAGGGAGGGAGGGAGATGTGGTATTGTTGGTGTAGATAAGGAATGATTAAAGAGCGAGCGGGAGAATCAGACATGCTGAGTTGATCCGGCTAACGGTTCACTCATCTGTCTCCTAATGGTCTGGGGGGCGGAGGTGTGGGGGTAACACATTGTTTCAACATGGGTTCCCAGATGTTCCAATATGGCCAGCCTCCCTCCTATGCCTCATTCTTTCCCTTTTTTCTCAGCTCTGCTCACTTTCCTTTTTTTTCCCAGTGATCCTTTTCCTTTCTGTGAAGGGAGCAGCCGCCACAGCTACTGATCAACAGATATCAAGGAAGTGAACCTTTAATGTTTTGGGCATAATACATTTCGTCTAAGATTTTTTTTTTTTCTAGTTTTTTTTTTTCATAGCTCATAGCCTTACTGATAAATAAACTGATTGCTTGGTTTTGGATGTGATTGAAAGGACTGTGATTATGGCAAAAATCAAAATTCAAAAGGATTAATTTAACTTTCTACCTTGATTACGATTAATGAACAATTATCTACTACATGTGTCACGTGTTTGGTTCATTTTGGGCACCGCAGTTTTGGAAAAAAAATAACAAATCTGTGTAAATCTCATCTCGATGGTTTTAACGAGGGATTCAGTAGGAAATGGCTTCAGTTATTTCTTTACATCCTCTAGTCTAGAGTCTGTTTCATTTTGTGGCATTTGTAAGTGTTTAGTGTTTTGAGGTGGCACTTGTCAGTCTCTCTCTTTCTTCACGTCACGCACCGTTCACATTCAGGAATGTGATTGTGCTCTGAGTGAAACAGGTTACCTTTAGTCGGTGAAACTGTGTTTCCACAGTCTTTACACTTTGCTACTTTTTAGTGGTGTTTTTTGTTTGTTTGTATTTTGGTAGAAGCTGCTCACGTTGCCCAGGCGGCTTGGTGTTTTAGTATGGGTCCGTTGTTTGGTGAGCAACCGGATCCAGGGCGAGAGAGACAGGCCTTTCCGTCAAAATAAAAGCACCAAGCTAATAAAATGTGGTGAAACTGTTTAATTTAAGGAATATAATTTAAAAAAAAGTCCCAGAGCCATCAAAGCAGATATCAGTGGAATGTTTTTGTTAATATAAGTCCTAAATAGTCCTATTTTCCGTCAGCAATCACTTACATGAAGTATTTCAGCCTAAACACGAGTCTCTCCGTCACTCTGCTCTGCTGTAACCCGAGGAGAAAATTTTCCTTGTGGGATACAAGTGTTATCCAATGAGGAGAGAGAACGGCATGAAGGGCTGTGTGTGCAGCCAAGGGATGCGCGTGAATGTGGTGACGTAGCACGAGGACCAATTGATGCCTGACAAGGGCGGGGGCTGCTAACTCATGGTGCGTTCAAAGAAACTCGTACTTTGTGTTTTTCCTTCCTGTGAAGTCATACCAGTTCGATCTGGTACGAGTTCACGGGTCGGAAGTTACGAGTGGCCGTTATAGGGAACTTTCACAGACAACAGGATGGTAAAAACACGAGCTACGGGTTACCTGGAACGCTACCAAGTCGTAGTTGTGACTTGAAGCTGTAACTTACGGTTTCAAAAGCCTGCCTTGAACGCAGCATTAGCCGAAACGGCCGTGAAGCTGATATCTGCTTTAAGTTATCCTTTTGCTTTTATTGTATTACAAGTTAATATCTATTTTATAAGTTTTATGTTGGTGAACACTTTTACTTTGGTGAATTTGAGTTAACAGGAACCACACTCTTTTCCTCTCTCTGAAGAGCCTGGTGACGCGAGGCTAGTCTGTTAGAGGCTCTTAATGTTGTTTTTGCCCAGCCTTTAAGGACAATTCCAGGCAAATTCAACCTCAGGATATAGTTTCCTAATATATACCCACACGGAAAAAAACTATAGGTTTGAATATGTGTGACATACATAAAATTGGCTGTTTTCATATATACACATATATGCTAATATATATATGCACCATATATGCACAGATAAACTATAGGTTTCATTATGCGCATATATCCATATACATATGATATGTGCATATATGAAACCTATATGCAGTTTATCTGTGCATATATGCACCATATATATTAGCATATATGCGTATATATGAAAATGGCCAATTTTATGTACAGTATGTCACATATATTCAAATCTATATTAAAACCTATAGGTTTTTTCCGTAGGTCTAAAAGAAGGAATTTCTTTTTAATGCCTCCTGTTTTGTAGTTAGACTTGTCTGTCTGGCATTGTATAATGGAAGGCAGAACGATTTTACACTGTTTAGGCTGTTTATATCCCACAAAACCACTTTTTTCCCACAGACAAGATGGCTTCAAACCTACACCGAGGTGTTTGTTTATCTCCAGAAAGCCGGCATACAAAAGTCTCGCAAAGTCTCACACGAGAGTCGAGTTGACAAGCTAAGTATATTTACATGTAGAATAAACAACAGCCAGAGTTTGCGCGAGACTTCGTGAAGCCATCTGACGCTGTCTGTGGAATAAAATACTGTTTTGAGGGATGTAAACAGCCTTAACAGCGTAAGATCGGTCTGTTCGCATTATTCGCTGCTGTGGCGATGCAGGGACAGACAGAGCTACTGCAAAACAGGAGCAATTAAAAAGAAAATATGCAGAATCCTTCTTTTAGACCTAAAATATTAGCCCCAGGTTGGATTTGCCTGGAATTGTCCTTCCTATCATGTTCCTTATTGGACATGCTTTAAACACACCAAACACATCACACAACGTAGCCTATTCATTCATGTTGTGACTAGAGCCTACATCATTTTCTGCTCTTTATTCAGACAAACTAGCCAGTTTAGAAGTGAATCTGACTGAACTCACAAAAAAGCCCAGAAGCATCTGCTCTGTCCAAGCAATGTGAGAGGAGCATGTGAATTTTTTGATAAAATGTTTTCTTTTTTGTGTGTGAAATGATGTTGTTACCCTATTCACTAATGAGCCAATTCCCTCAGTTTCTGCTTAGAAAACAGCTCATGCACCTTTTTTTTTGCCACAGTGAAATTCAGCTTCCTTTCATCAGTACCACAATCATGCAGGCAGAGGTCTGGCTTCTAGTGCAGCCTCAATCAACCACAATGCAGTGCTGTTGTGCACCAGCAAGTTGATCTGCCACATTTGTTTCTCCCAGTGAGCTAATACAGTAATTCAGTTGAAATTCATGCACGCTTTCTGAGTGACGGAAGATCTAATCATCACAGTTCATGTCATGCAATACAGCCAGAATGGTTCTAGTTGTCTTCTGCATTGATTAATTCACATCAACTCAGGCATGGATGTTTACAGCACAGCTTCATTTGCTCTGCACACATTAGTAAATGGAATCATTCAAAACACAAACTACTTTGTGTTCATTCACCTGCTGCTTAATGCTGCACAGCTCCCACCATAAAAAATGATGCTTTAGCTTTGAAAGTCTGTGCACGTGCACATGCACATGTGTGTACATCATAACTGCTCGGAGTGGTATTAGAAAATGTGCAAGCATTTAAAAAGTGTACATTTCAATAGTTCATTTAACCCTCTGGGCTCTACGCTGGTCGTTTGCTTTCTTTACATTGTTTGACCGTTTTAGGTGTGTTGAGGAAATACATTTCCCAAGGGTCTAGATTACTTTTTTCCTTCCATTTTTTTTTTTGTTCTAATTTTCAATTTTACAACTTGGCTCCATCCACTTGTGGTCAGTTTGAAACCCATGAAAACTACTGCACTCCAATGGAGCAAATGAATGACAAAACTTTGACAGAGGGAAAACCAGTGGCACTAAGAATATAGAAAATGGTCTATTTTCAGGTTGTTTGCCAAAAAGTGTGATCTGCAAACACACTGGCATTTGAAGGGTTAAAAAACTGAAGCGATGCCAGGTAAAAACTTCCTGCGGTAAAAGTATAGCAAATAACATACAACTTCTAAAAACCAATGGCCATGAACAGATGATAGTGGATAGTGATTTTGAATAAAGCCATTACAATTAGTATGTCACTGAAAGGTTGTCATTATTATTCCCATGGCAGAAAACAGAGAGACTATAGAAGAGGCCAGAAAACCAGATGGTGTTCTTAAAGCAGAGGGCAGAGAAAGAGAGCATGAGAAAGAAAATAGGATGGAGGATGGAGAGTACAGGAAGTTGGAGATAAAAGGGGTCAGATTATGGACTAGGAGGAAAGAAAAGGGAAAAAGCGAGAACAGAGGAGAACAAACAAATCCCCTTTCAAACGCAGCTGCAACCCCCGGCAAAAACCTTCAACTGTTGTTGCTCTGTTCCACCACTGAATCACCATATGTGGCAAATTGCTGTTGATTGAATAGGTAGGGTTTACAAACAGGCCAGCTGGTTCTGAGGGACTCCGGGTTTGAACCTGAACTTGGTTCCCAGCCTCCACTCTGAGAATGACATTAACATTTGAGCTACTCAGCTAATGTTAAAGTGAGTGCAGGTGAGAGGTCCAGTCTCTGTAGGCAGGAACACATGACTATTGTGGTTTGGACTGATGAAGCATTGTTGTCTGATTTGATTGGACAGTCTCTCCAATCCATGCATGTCTCCACCGTGATTGTGTGACTTTGTCTTTTTGCCCTGTGTCCTGGGATGACTTTCCCCTGTGTCCCATTTGTTTTGGTGATGTCCACATTTGTTTCTTTTTTTTTTGGGGGGGGGGTGGTATTATATGCGGTGTTTGTTTTCTTTCAAAGGGACATTGTGTAACTTCTCCTGTTATATTCATGAAAATGGATTATTTGGTTCAAAAGTTTGCTGTTCATATCATTCATATCTACATGGAGCGGGTAAGCTCGGTGCTGGCTGCCATGTGGTGTCGCCATGTTTTTACGTTAAGTGGCAGCATGACGGTAGGAAACCACGGAAACTCAGCGGAGACACCGGAGCTGTCGGCTCAGGTCGAGGTGGCGTCTGTGAAAAGTCACCGCGGTAACGCAGTGAGGAGGAATGGAGCGTTACACTGATGCTGCATTCACCTGCAGTCGGGCAGACGGCCGTCGGTAACAAACCAGATGTCATTTTAGTCACAGAAGTCCAGAGAAAGCCGGTAAACAATACGACATCGCCATGACAACATATTGTCACGTGTATTGTTTTGCCTCGTGCTGACGGACCACTTGTTTACATAGAGGCTTGTTTATGCCGTTACGTGCAGCTGCTGTCGTCCGTCTGCTGTCTGCCCAATTTCCTGTGAATGCAGCATGAAAAATACGATTGAGTTGCTCGTGATATACAACCGCAACGCTAGATGGGAGTAATTCCTACACAATGCACCTTTAACTCTTTTGTTTTTGTGTTGCCTTTGTGAAGATCATTTCTAACACCATTTGTATCTGTTCTGACAGCCTCCAACCACACCTCACTCAGTCTTCAGGACACGGCTACATTGTTCCACTGACTTGCACGCTGCTGATGGATGTCTCCTGTGCACATCTCATGTTACACTGTGCTCCATCAAAAGTTGCATTATTTGCCTATACAGCTGTTAATAAGCAGCTTTAACTGCATCATATTTCATTTTATCCTCGTCGGTCATTTGCAAAAACTCCCAACATCTGCTACATTTCTCACTGTGTATATAAGTGAATTCAACTGATATTCCACAGCTTTTTCCTTTAATCCCAACGCAACACAATATCTCCTAAAGCGTCTGATCCATCCTGGCCATGCTGATGGATTGAAGAATTCCAACGGCTCCGGGTGTGATATTTATACAGCTGCTGCTGACATTTTGTCTTTTCCCCTCGTTTTGCGTTCAGGAAAACTCGTCTGCCTCTGCTGTTCCTCCCGTGCTCTCCCTCTTGTGTGCATCTGGCCAGGCCTGCATTGTTCATCACTACTTTCTTCACTTTTTTTTTTTTTACGACAAAGCCTCACCCCAGGTGTTTATTCACTGAGGGGGAAACATCTGCAGCTTATAGAGCGCAGCGTTTTACAGTAGGTTCTTTTTCATTCTCTGACACCATCTATAATGAAGGAAACTGAGTTTACTGAGTCACTCTAGAAATCCTGACATTGCAGATTGGATGCTGGAGTCTCCAGGGAAGGAAAATGACAACAGGATCCATCTGCAGGCTGCAACATTCACACTTACACCTACTTCACATCACATCATACTGCTGCTTTAGTTTTAAAGGAGACATATTATGCCCACCTTTCCACGAATTAAAATAGTTCCAGGTGTATTAAAGACATGTCTGTGACAAGCTTTGGTCAAAATCCCCCGAGGATCAAACATCACAGCTGTTTTCATCCTCTCAAAACAGCCCTGTTCAGAACGGCTGGTTTCAGTGCCTGTCCCTTTAAATGCAAATGAAATGAATCCTAGTTACATCATCGGATGAAAAGCCGGTAAAACCACATGGATTTCAATATAGGGAGCCTGAAAATTACAGATTGTTTCTTTCAATTCTCACATTTTGGGGGCTGGCAGGCAAGACAAACACCCAGCTATATGTCAAAGAGCCTTCAAAATGTGATATTTCCATAATATGTCCCCTTTAAAAGTAGATTGTGTAGGAATTACTCCCATCTAGCGTTGCGGTTGTATATCGCAAGCAACTCAATTGTATTTTTCATGCTGCATTCACGTGAAATTGGGCAGACGGCAGACGGACGACAGCCGCTGCACGTAACGGCATAAACAAGCCTCTATGTAAACAAGTGGTCCGTCAGCACGAGGCAAAACAATACACGTGACAATATGTTGTCATGGCGATGTGGTATTGTTTACCTGACCCACGTTTTACCGGGTTACTCTGGACTTCTGTGACTAAAATAACATCTGGTTTGTTAACGACGGCCGTCTGCCCGACTGCAGGTGAATGCAGCATCAGTGTAACGCTCCATTCCTCCTCACTGCGTTACCACGGTGACTTTTCACAGACGCCACCTCGACCTGAGCCGACAGCTCCGGTGTCTCCGCTGAGTTTCCGTGGTTTCCTACCGTCACGCTGCCACTGAACGTAAAAACATGGAGACACCACATGGCAGCCAGCACCGAGCTTACCCGCTCCATGTAGATATGAATGATATGAACGGCTCATTCAGAGCTGAAAGGAACACTTCACTTTGTTGATGGGGGGGGGGATTAGTGATGAATGAAAAACAGACTTTTGAACCAAATAACCGATTTTCGTGAATAGATTACAGGAGAAGTTACACAATGTCCCTTTAAAAACATGTTTACCGACTGAATCCTCTCACCTCTTCACTGTTTTCAGACAATGCCAAGATGGCAACAAGCTATGTCCGTTCATATTACAGCAACAAATTATTAAAGACATTACTATGAGTCTGCCACAATTTTGGCTCATTACGCAAAAAAAACGATTGACCGACACAGAGCAGGAGAAAGAGGAATGTGTCATCTGACACATGACGTGACTGTGACATTTAAGGAGGCACCTTTAAATATCAATAATGAAAGAATAAACCTCCTGTACAGAGGATAAAGGTGGGACATTGTCCAAGAACTCTTTTACCGTATCCAAAGTATTTCCTGTGTTTTCACTTTCTCCTCATACCTCAACAATATGTTTTACATTAAAGTCGTTAGTAAAGGAATGTAATCGTATGTGTACGTGTGTGTAGACAAGGAGCTGTAAAGTAAAAGAGGACAGGTCGGGGTCTGGGATGTGTCTTTTCCAGGAAACAGTCAAACTGCACCGTAAGGTTGAATGGGAGGTGTGTGGTTTCTAAATCCCAGCTGGAGATGACAGTGTAACTACATGATGAATGTGCTAGGTGTACGCTCAGGAAGGTGTGTAGTAGTTGTCATCAGACAAGTGTTTATTTGTCTACGACCTAGTCTCATCCAACTGTGGAAGTATCAGTGTTTTTTTTTTTTTTTTTTACAAGGACAGAACCTGAGGAATTCTGCTTTCCTTGCATGTTTCTGATGATGCAGTGTCACAACACACAGCTGGCACGCTTGTTCCATGCATCAAGCACAGACTGTTTTTAACATTAGCTCTTTTTTTTCTGGGTGACTGTGTGTCTGGTTGTGTTTCACAGTCTGATGCAATGTATAGTCACTCACTTTGTTTTTATGGAGGCTTGCCCTGTTGATGTCTTCCTCAGTCAGAGGAGCCAGACGCTTCTCAGCAAGAACTGTCACCTTGAGGAGAAAGTTCAAGGAGTTTTTAACTTCACAAGTTCACTGCATACTTTACAGACTGGAGAGCAGTTGCGTTTCTTTTAAATTAGGGCTGAAAAACTGAACTATTGAACTATTATCAGAACCATAAGAGGGTCTTTTATTTTCTTTTTTTTCAATCATACTCCCCAGATGTCGAGGAGCATGTGTGTTTGGTATAACATCCTAGCCAAAGTGAACATAAATCTTAGAATAAAAATGTGTCTTTTTCAGTGTGGGGAGATTATTTTTGTACAGTCAGATTAGAAATATTGCCAGCTGCAGTCCAGTCTCTGCTGTTGAATTTCTTAATCTTCAAGGACGGAATAGGAATTAAAATTATGTATAAAAAGGTGTCCAAATAGAAAAGTCCAGTGCTTGTGTCCCACTGTGTCCAAAAGAACTCAAATGATTCTTGCTCATACATTCCTAGCTGAGTTCATTACTTCACATGCCGCAGCCCGTGAATCCAATAATTTTCATAACCAGCTTCTTGAGCTTTTACTGCCCACCAGACAGTGAAGTACAGCATTACTTGTCAGTCAGCTGAATAAATTAGCTAAATTCTCCCTCCTAGGAACTCATGCCATGAAAATGTCCCCATCCTTTGACAGAAATTACACCTGATTTCCGTCGTCACGCCCACGAGAGACCCTGCAATCAATACAGTGTAAAATGGTTATAAATCAGCGCAGTAAAATCCAATGGAATTGAACGTAAATACAGTAATTAGGTGAGAAGTCAGACACTGTGACAGGGCGCCATGACAACTGCATAACTGTTATAGGTGGACGTATGGAGTTATTGAATGTGAGAGACAGCTAGACACAAACAATCATGTCTGTCTCCAGAAAGTCTCATGCTTTGTGTTAGTCTTGGTCTCTCTCTCTCTCTCTCTCTCTTACTCTCACACACACACCCACACACACACACACACACACACACACACACACACACACACACACACACACACACACACACACAAAGCCTACAAAAATAAAGACGTGTCCTAATATGTGTGCACACATCACTGTTGCCAAGACGGTTAAAATGTATTAGCATGGGGTATTAGCATCATGTACAAGTTTATGTAAAAACTGGAATCAAATGCTCTTAATCTGCCTGGATGTGTTAAGTGCAGTACAAATTTGACTTGGATTGGTGCTGACAAGTACAAGCCAGTTACAGAATACCAGATTAACACACAATTGCAGGGAAATAATGAGAGGAGAGAAGGGCTGAAAACAAAACATAAATTCAAAGCTCAAAGGGGTGGTTTAGTTTTGCGCTCCCATAAAGTAGAGGGAATTGCGTGAGACAGATAAAATAATGATCATGATGTTCAAAACGGAAACAGCAGAGATGAGCCCTGAGTGTCGGCTGTGAGTCAGACTCAAAAAGAAACGGTGGAACCTGCGTTTAGCATCCTGTTTTTCACATAGGTGGACTGTCCGAGGTCAAGCTGAGATAACACTGATGACATTAGTTTCATGAGGGACTGTTTTCTCAAACTTTACAAAGTTCCTCCAGACCTGCGGCAGACGTTATACAATATCCGTGTCCCAGTTCAGGGGCTGGGTCCTTCCCAGAACCGGCCTACGGCTTCGGAAGCACCGACGATGGCGACGGCGGCGTCAACCGTTGGTAAAAGGGACGGTCAAGCCTTCGGAGCATTTCCTGATTAACATCCATACGTCAAACATTTGAAAGTTCGGCAAGCAGAATCCTGCTCTGTGGGGCCACCTCACTGCCAAGCCGGCAGCAAAGCGGGGCTACAATGGCTACAACACAGAGCCGCCTGAACATTCTGATAGCTAGCATGCTAGGTGGCTAATAGGTATAAGGAATTCCCCCCATATAGCAGTGCGGTTGCATATCGGAACGTATTCTTGATGTTGCATTCAGGTGAAATCGGGCAGACGTCAGACAGACAACAGACGCTGCATGTAACAGGATAAACAAGCGTCTATGTAAACAAGTGGTCCTCCAGCACGAGGCAAAACAATACAGGCGTGACAATATGTTGTCATGGTGATGTGGTATTGTTTACCTGACCCACGTTTTACTGTCTTTCTCTGGTGGAGTAAAATGACATCCGGTTGGTTTGCCGACGGCCGTCTGTCTGACTGCACCTGAATGCAACATCAGTGCCTCCGTCCTTCCTCACACTACACAGTGGTGACAGTTTTAACAGGCGCTACCTGGAAAACTTTCTCCCCGAGCCAACAGCTCCGCTAAGTTTCTATGGTTACCTACGGTCACACTGCCACTCTCGGTTCGGTGCGTCGCCCACTTATGTATTTGTAACGACTTGTAACAACTCATTCTAAGGTACGAGAAAGCTTTGTATGCGGGTGTGATTCGACTTCAGTGAAATACGTATTTATTAAAGCAATATTTGATTTTTGCTAATAAAAAGCCAATTACGTTACATACTGGGGCTTTAACGGTGCACAAGGAATCTTGGGTTATAGGAGGCCATGTAGGATCGATCGGTGCGGTGTGTCCTCCTAGTAGAGGCAAGAGAAGGCCGGATTTCACGACACTGTAATGTAATTTATCTTCAAACGCGTCCTCTGAAGGATGCAGCCACTAAATTGAGACACAGCTATTGTTTTATGTTGATTAGCATCCTCACAACTGGTAAACTGTGATTGTCCTGAACATCAACAACAACTTAAATACACACTCTACAGTAAGTCTTCTTCCTCTCTCAATCAGAATAATAACAAAAGACAGCATTCATATAAGCTGCCTCTGGATTTCTCCAGTGTCAGTGGTTCAGGATGTTTTTACCTGCAGAGGATATAAGAGAAACTGCTTTGTTTAGGTTTCGGAGTTCTTTTCTGCAGTAACTTAAGTTGAATGTAATTGATGTTTGTGTCTTAGAATTAGATAAAATAAATCAGACAAACAACCTACATCTGTGGTAATGTAATAACACAACATGTAGACCGTAGGTGGAGTTGTGCTAGGACATTTTAATGTGGCAGAAGTTACAGATTAAACTGTACTTGTCAAAGGGAAGTTTTTCTGTAGGATCCAAACAGGCAGACAGCAGACATGTTAGAGGGGATAAACAAATTGCAACTTTATTAATTGTTAGCAAATGCAAAAAAAACTATAAACAGCTGGAGAACTCACCAAAGGAAACCAAAAGGCAACACAGAGAGGAAAGTAAGAACCAACTAATTATGAAAAATATCATAACATAATGAACCAACAGAGAGAAAACACTGACGGTAAAATCCACAGGAAGAAATGAGACACACTGGTGAGACACAGGAGGGAGAGCACAGGAAGACAAGATACAGAGGATTTCAAAATAAAACAGGATGTAAACTGAAAAGTAAAGTTGAGAAAACAAATGCAAACAGACAAAACAGAACCAGCAAATTCATAATGTCTTCAGGGGACGATGCAGGTGATGAAACTGACAGGGACACACTTGTTGTGTTTTGTGACTTCTGAAATCAAACACAGTATGTCATTTCAGCTGCCAGGGCTCTGCTAATCAAAACTATAGCAAAAATATGTACCGGTATCTTGTGAAAAAGTATTGCATCATGTCAGTTGTCTTCTCCGTCACAGCTGCTGACAAGCAATCTCTAATAATCACTAAAGTAATTTCCATGGACAAGTGAGGGTATTCAAGTTTTATACATGTTCTCTTCTATCACATATTTCACTCAACAAACACACTCACACAGTTTCTCGTTAAAAATGAGTTTCTCAAACAGACACAGGAAGTGAGGAGGGAAAGAGGAGCCGGTCATTTGGCTGCTGGCCGGCACTCAGGGAAAACCCTGGTAATGACTGATCCTGATCCATAACAATGGTGAAATTCCATCATAAAATAAATGATTTATCTAGATACTCTAAAAGAATGAGGATAAGGGCACGGGTAAAAAAAAAAAAGAAAAGGTATATCTTTATTGAATAGCAAACACAGATACAAAAGTACCTGTCCATCAAGATATTCTTTGTTGTTGTTCGTTTTACACAAGTCTCTCGCGTCCTAACACATTAATCTGTCCAAGACGAAGTTTAAATCCAAGTGTCACACTCACACTCGCCCGCTCTCGGTCCAACCTTCAATTGTCCTGTTTGCCAGGTACGCCGACAGAGCCTAAGCGGAAGCAGGAAGTAACGGTCGCCATGGGACCTCAATTCGGAAAAAATCTCCATGTAAGTGAACGAGAGTCAAAGTTTTATTTCGTGATCCGTTTGAATTGTGCCATGAGAAAAAAATATGACCTCTACCTGTTTAACATCATGTTTCATGCCGAGAAATCAGCAGTTTGTTGTAAAACTATTGTAAAATAAAATGAAGAAGAATCCATAACCAGAAAGACTACAGGTGGCGTAGGTGATGTCACCACATGCTGCCCTTCAGTTGATGACATATTTTTTGTGGGACACCAGATCTGTAGTCCGTAGAGCGTCGTCACACTAAATACATTTTTCTGTTAACGTTTTACGATAAACTGATGATTTCTCGGCATGAAACGTGACGTTTTAAACAGGTAGAGGCCATATTTTTTTTTCTTCATGACACAATTCAATTCGATCACGAAATAAAATTTTGACTCCCGTTCACTTACATGGAGACTTTTTTTCCGAATTGAGGTCCCATGGCGACGTTACTTCCTGCTTCCGCTTAGGCTCTCTATAGACCAGAGCAGCTTTTTTATGCAAATGAGAATGACCGATGCATTCTGGGTAATTTAGGGGCAGCTACCGGCATTTTTGCATTGCACTCAGTGGCTTTTTGTGTTTTGATGGAGCGTAGACTAACTAACAATTAATCTGAATGTTTTATTTTTTGTTTCTTTTGTAGCACTATGTCTCATAATTATTTTGACACCCTCTTTGAAACCCACCGTTCACGCTATCTTGAAAAATTACAATTAATGAATCTGCCGGTATGCTCATTTAGCCTCCCACAGTGATCAATGACCCCACAAAGTGGCCAGAAATGTCTTATCCAGACATCTACACGTATTTGGTCGAATCACCGGGTAGGTTTTGGGTAAGTGTTGTCTGTTAATAGCCTGTTAATAGCCAACTTTTTTGTTAGTTAGTTTGTCAAGCCAGTTAGGCTGAACTTTTCAATGGAGGGATGCTGGTAGCTGCCCCTAAATTACCCAGAATGCATCGGTCATTCTCATTTGCATAAAAAAGCTGCTCTGGTCTATAGGGAGCGGCTTCAGCATTAGCATTAGCACAATGCCATTTTCTCCACAGAGCTCCCCCCCCCCCCCGAGCTCCGCCTCATGGGACATCGACGTACTAATGCTGTTGGCGCATAGATCATTTCATAACCAAATGTGAATATTTATATATTTTGGACCTGTCAGAATGTATAAAACAATTATTTCTATACTATAAAAAAAACATTAAAATTAAAATGTATTCTTTTATTCTACACCCCTCTAGATGTTCTGTGCATGTATTATTTTTGAAAAATTAAACGTTTTGATGAAAAAGTTGAAGCTATAACCTTTAATGTACTTTTCTCTAGATTCAAACAGGTCATAATGTCCTTGATGCACCTTGAGTCTTTCCACAATAATAGAATAGCTCATCAAACGAGTAGAGAAATAAAAGCTAACATGGTTTGTAAAGCTCGAGGCAGATCCAAGCCAGGAGCAGTGCCAAAAATGGCAATCAAGGGATTTGGTTCTAGACTGATGTCTAAAATTTAAATAAAATGGGACATGATGAAGTTGTTTATTTGTGTTTTCTAGTTTTGAGCTCTCTAGGTCACAGATGGACTTTGACATATCAAATCAGTGTAGCCACGCTTGAAGAATACTCACTGCAGCAGCATCTGACAAAAGCTACGGATATCATAGATTCCTACACTGAAACACACATTCCTCTCTCTGGTTGGTTCTAATGAGAGTCCACCTCCAGACACAGAGTAATTAGAGAATTATGAAAGGCCAAGGTGACAGTGACCTCATTACAGTGAGGACGATCAAACTAACGACCCATAACTGATGAAGGCTTCTGTGTCTGCCCGCCAAGAGGTTCAGGGGCTGATGCAGGGAGATGGCAAAAGAAAAAAAAGAAAAATGGCCACAGCCAGCCGCCTACATGTGGCATTATCCACGCTTTATAAATAAAACACTGCCTGTTTTAGGTTTAACATGGTGTAGACCTGTCGCATCCTGCAGCCAGGACTGAACCATGGAAGATCTCCACTTTGCCACATTCAAAAGAACAAAATGCAGCACATACAAAGACACACACACGCACACACACCTGGAAGCTGAAATAAATCACTGATATGGTTCAGTTTTTCCTGACACTTTCATATTGGCTCCGTGGAATGAGAGAAATCGCTATTTAGCGAGATGACACTGAAGGTGAATGACAAGAAAAGTCTCTCCTCAAAGAACAGTTGAACACACGGCGTCACAGTTCGCAGAGTTGGAAAACATGATTTAAATGAGGAATAAAGCTGCGCTCGCTGATAGTTCAGTCAGGAGAGACGTTACAAATTGACATCGTTTCAAAATGAGTAACAGAAGAGAAGAAAAGGGCAGAGTCCCCATCATGATGTCATCACATCAGGAGAAGGAGGAGGAGGAGGAGGAGGAGGAGGAGGAGGAGGAGGAGGAGGAGGAGGAGGAGGAGGAGGACGGGAAGGAGAGGAAACTGGAGATCTGGATGTGATGAGGATACTGATGAGCTGGATGTGAGGCCTGGAGATGACGGACAACAGCTGGAGAGAGGACAGATTCTAGGTTCAAACAGCGACAACGTGATTGGCTGGTTGGCATTATGGCAAAATCTGATGGAGGGTAAGAGGGTTTTCAAATGTATTCACTTTTTTTTCTAACTTATTGTTGTGTGATGTTTATTCTTCTCGTCCTATTCTGTTTCTCTTCTTATATTGTTGCTATTTGCTGCTGCACAAATGTAAATTTCCCCACTGCGGGACGAATGAAGGAATCTTAACTAACTTAACTTAACTTAACTTAATCCAATGAATATTTCACATGTTTGGATGGATACACATAATAACACACACACAGACTAGGCCTAATGACTGACTGTCTGTCATTGACGTGCTGTTTCTTGAGTGTAGTAGAAGCATGGGGATAGGTGCCAGGTTTTAGATAACCAGAGCAGAGAAGATTGACAGATAGAAGACAGGATGTTTTGACCAATTGTAGTGCCGTGAAGCAGCTCACTTTGAGCATTAAAGAGGACCTATTATGCTTATTTCAGGGGCTTTTAATATGATATTGGACCCCAATCGAAATTTTTGATCCATAAAAAACTCCATAACGAATTGCATACAAGCTGTCTGTGTACTCAGATACAAAAGTCTGCAAAGGACACTGGGCACTGAGACCAGAGCCAGGCCAGTTGCCATGCAGGGAACTTCTTCTCAACTTGTGACATGTCAAAGTGAGACGTAAGAAAAAACTCTCCAAACTGGAGTGTTTGCAGCGGTTCAGATCTCCTAAAACTGCCCCTGGGGATGACTTCAACACACACCTACCAATACAACACTTGTACGTCCCCTAAGTATCCAACTTTTTTAACATATTTATGTCTGAAAAGCTGGGAAAGCATAATAGGTCCGTCTTTTAAAATTGCTCTTGAGCAATCTGTGGGGCGAAAGCCATCTTTGTTTACAGTCTTCACTCTGTGCTTCTCTTTTTTGCTTTAATATAACTGTTTACAAGGAGTGAGATACAATGTAAAGGATCAAAAGGTAAAAATAAGTCAGTTTTAAGAAAAGGAGAAGAGGACATAACTGTAAGAGAAGGGGTAAAGTAAAGAGAGCAGAAGAGGTATGGTAATAAAGGAGAAAGGAGAACCTTCCAACAGTCTGCACAACACAAATGTCAAGGCACAAAACAAGCAGAAACAACACACCTCATCACGCTCAAGTCAGAGGATAAAATGGAGACGGAGAGAAAAAAGGTTCCAGGTGGGTAATATTGTACAGAAGAGAACTCAGAGCACAAAGACCCGCTCATGCAGAGAACAGCAATGGAGAACAGGTGATCTGTCAAATGTAAACAGAAGAGTGGAGGCCTACAATCTGAACAAGAGGAATGGGAGTATAGAAACCTCAAGTATGAGCAATTTCTGGGACTCCAGAGATGATTATATGAAACACACACACACACACACACACACGGTCTGAGAGCCAAAAACAGCAGACGGGATAGGGAAAGTATTGAGGGCATAATGTTCCTGCACTTACTCTAAAGGCAATATGCACTTGTGTTAAGTGTGGCTGTTGGATTGTGTGTCATGCGTGTGCACTTTTTTTCCCCCCTTTTTGATAGTTTTGTATTTCCTGTCAGATGGCTGTGGAATTTTAGCCATGTATTCCATATAAATATGATAGTGCTGATCCTTTAATTAATCCGTCCAGTGGGAATAAAGGGGGTCTTGTGGAAAATCTGCACTTGTAATGAAATGTATGTGAAGGAGCACATCTCCCTGTCTTGTGGTTGTGACCTGCTGAGTTTAAGGATATGGAGACATATTTTCAGGATCTCTTTAAAAATGTTACTGCCAAAAAAGCGTGAGCTCAGCAAGTATTTTTTTTTCTTGTGAGGAACGAAAACCATTTTATTTTATTTTGTTTTATTCTTTTAGCAAGACAGAACAGAAACCAAACAACATAAGCACAGCAAACCAATGAACACAAGACAAACTCACAATCACCGTTCGGCTAATATAAAGACAGCTGGGCAGCTGAGACATTTTAATTTAATCCAACTTTGATTCTGATTTTCTAATGGCTATTATAAAACTGTTATTGGAGGTTGTATAACTGAGCTCTGGAAGCAGGAGTGAAAAAAAGCAGTCAGTTATTGCCCGATCATCAAAAATGAAAGCTGTGTTAGCACACAGTTGTGGCCTCCCTTCACTGATTACCTACAAAATAGAGGACTGATTTTAAAGGGACATTGTGTAACTTTTCCTGTTATTTATTCACGAAAATCGATTATTTGGTTCAAAAGTCTGTTTTTCATTAATCAGTAATCCCCCCCCCCCATCAACAAAGTGAAGTGTTCCTTTCAGCTCTGAATTAGCCGTTCATATCATTCATATCTCCATGGAGCGGGTAAGCTCGGTGCTGGCTGCCATGTGGTGTCTCCATGTTTTTACGTTCAGTGGCAACGTGACGGTAGGAAACCACGGAAACTCAGCGGAGACACCGGAGCTGTCGGCTCAGGTGGAGGTGGCGTCTGTGAAAAGTCACCGCGGTAACGCAGTGAGGAGGAATGGAGCGTTACACTGATGCTGCATTCACCTGCAGTCGGGCAGACGGCCGTCGCTAACAAACCAGATGTCATTTTAGTCACAGAAGTCGGGAGAAAGCCGGTAAAACGTGGGTCAGGTAAACAATACGACATCGCCATGACAACATATTGGTACGTGTATTGTTTTGCCTCGTGCTGACGGACCACTTAGAGGCTTGTTTATGCCGTCACGCTGTCGTCCGTCTGCCGTCTGCCCAATGTCATGTGAATGCAGCATGACAACTACGATTGAGTTGCTTGCAATATACAACCGCAACGCTAGATGGGAGTAATTCCTACACAATGCACCTTTAAGATTATTTTATTTGTTTTTTAAAGCCCTGCATGGACTAGCACCAGGTTACATTACAGAACTACTCACTCCCTACAGTATTTCTCTTTTTTGTCTCCTCAGATCCACTGACAAGTCACTGATTTCCATACCACTAACAAAATGAAAGGTCAGTGGTGACAGAGCTTTTTCAGTTTCAGTTGCCACAAACAGTTTAATCATCACCTTCCATACATATATTAAAAACCCAGCTAAAAGCCCAACTCTTTGCCAAAGCACAAACTTCAGCATTATGACAACACTCCACCGTCCTCTGTTCCTCGTGATTTATCCTTTATTATTTGCTCAGTGTTTTTTTTAATGTTCTCTCTCCTCTCCTGTTAAGGTATTAAAGTTTTTCTTGTAAAGCACTTTGGTCAACAATTGCTGTTTTTAAATGTGCTGTATAAATAAAACTGACTTGACTTGATTTGACTTTTTAGTCCGGGCTGAACTAGAAAGGGCATGAACACACACCAACACAGTCCTAAGTAGAAAGCAGCCAGCCATGACTTTTCCAGTGACAGAGAGGTGAGCTGTGGCACAGTGGTTAATGAGCTGGCTGCACTGTTTTCTAACCAGACTGATATCCTAGAGGCTCTGATGAAGCTCCTCCATCATATTCACCTTTCATTTCATTTTCTCCTCCTACATTAGATGTACCTGTTGGTTGTGATACAGCAAACAGGTCGTGTGGGGAAGTCACATTAACACATTATCTCTCAATCCTTTTCCCTATGGCTTTCCTGTTGATGTCTTCTCTCTCTCTCAGGAGAATAAGTCTTAACCACAGAAAAGAACACAACTGTCCTGGGGGCCCATTGTTTGCTTAATGAGAAAACTGAAAATAAAACAGAGCCTCGTCAAAAAATAAATTACAAATACAGGCGGCATTTCCTCTCCAACTGTAAACAAAACTAAATAACACAATTATCTTAATCATGGTTAGAATGGGAAAGGACACAGGGACAAAGTGATTTTTAATAAAGGGTAGGATGCTGATTAGACAGAAAATGATTTACGGGAAGAAAAAAAATATTAATGAAATCACTAAAATGTTAATATAATTTAGATTCATCAGTAAACAATATGAAATAAAGCCGTTCTATTCTTGTTATATTTTTTGTAAAACCACATTAGAATGAACATGAGCTAGCCAGTGGTTTGTCTGGATAAGCTTAATGGCAGCATGACTCTCATTCATCTCATTCAGTTTGCTTTTTTTCTTAAATATTTCAGATGCTTAAAACTGATATTTCATAACATCTATGTAAAAACAGATCACGCACACATAGAATCTGCTGCTCTGCTAAACTTACTTGTTCAGGTCATAAATCTACCACTGTGGTTCACTCTCACAGCTGTCATAGCAGGTTTTTGCAGCGACAGCTCCCAATTAAAAAACTCTGAAAACTCACATTAACCCTTAGATACAAAGGTGGGCCAAACATGACTTGTTATTGAGTAATTATCATTTCATATTCATGTCATTGTTGTCATGCAATTAAAAAATGTAACTTACCCCTTATACAATTTAGGAAATTGCAGTTTTTATTTAGTACTGTGTGTATGTATTACCGCAAGCTTCCATAAGTGGGTCAAAAATAACCCACATTCATTTCCTATGGAATTTCATGGGAACATTTGATTCTTATCAGCTGTGACTGTCAGGAATATATATTTTGTGGACCACACATAGTACATCATAAGTGTTACCCCTTTTAAGAGGATTATTTTGCACAGCAAGATCTGACACATGAGAGTATTATCTTCACTTTTTACCTCAGAAAATATTTGATGTCATCAAAATTTGTGTGGAAGCATGTGTGTATGCGTGTGTGCACCTATACTGATTGATTTGCTTATCATTCAAAACATTCTCTTCCTTTTATGTTTCCTCATCAAAATTCATCATGTCTGCTACACACATGGCTTCTACACACACCTGCACGCACGCACGCACACACACAATATGGATGTTTTTTGCTGTTCTATTGCTGTTCTTTTGCAATTGTATAATTTTCTTTTTCAATTTTCAAAATGTTTTAAAACTGTGAATATAAAGTGAATATCTACTCTGTCTTACACACATCATTATTGACTCACTTATGGAAGAGTGTAGGGTCCAGTCACTTGCTTTAAAACCGCAGGCACACAGTTGGTGGACTAGCTGGTGGACACACACGTCTGTTTAGCAGCCGTTGGCGTAAAGAGGAGGTGAAGGAGACCACAAAGAGCTACAGATTAACAAATTACATCTTCAAGGTGGCCACAAACATGAATTCATAAAAAAGCTACTTGTGGTGTACATGTTATAACCAGTTGGCTTCAAATTGACCCATTGCCATAATCCCTATAGTCATAGCAGTTTGTTCGTTACCTTTATTTGTCGGCGCAAGCTATTTTAGAACGGCAGAGCAGAGCCGTGAGCTGCTCAGAGCTACGCTACGGAGGCTCATGGGATTTCTTGGTTTCCCTCATCAAACTCATCAAATACCCAATCCAACAACTCCAAAATGCTCTGGTGGACAAGTTGTGACCTGCACATACACACTATGAGATAATAACATAACGTTACCAGACAGAGTTGTTTTTGAGGTAAATGTAGAGACTGCTTGATGAAAAACTGTCCCTGAAGGCAACGCGCATCAGCGGTTTTGCATTAATTTACCTCTAAAACAACTCTGTCTGGTAATGTTGTGTTATTATCTCATAGCGTGGTGAATTTGCAGGTCACAACTTGTCCACCAGAGCGTTTTGGAGTTGTTGGATTGTGTATTTGATGAGTTTGATGAGAGAAAGCAATAAATCCCATTAGCCTCCATAGCATAGCTCTGAGCAGCTCGCGGCTCTGCTCCGCCGTTCTAAAAATAGCTTGCACTGACAAATAAAGGTAACAAACCTATGACTATAGCGATTATGGCAATGAGCCATGTTGCAAAAATGTTGAACTATCTCTTTAACCACATTTGAAAAAGTTCTTTATGCTCTGCGTGTGATAAAACAAAACGGCCCATGCATATTCTCATATGAACATCGCTGCAGGTGCACATGTAGCTCTGGATTCTGGTCTGTGTTCACCTGTGTGTCAGCTCCTCTCTATGCATTAATAATCACCTTCCTCCAGCCCTGTCTGGCACACGGAGCCTGTGATCCTAACACACCTGCAGTGGGATTTGAATGTGGGAAAGCCAAGCACTTGGGTGAACTCTGTGACTGACTCCTACACGGGGAGGTACTGTAAAGCCTGAACAGATGTCGAAACAGGCAGTTATTATTGATGAATGGGGCATTGAAGAAAAGCAGGTCATCATCTAGGAGAGAAGGGCGATGGATGAAAAAGAAGTGATGAGGAGCGATGTGCGTTTAAGAGGTGAAAATGTGTGATGGTAAAACAGTAACCTGAGGCTCTAATCACCCCAGTAACTGGAGGATTACACTCACCAAGTGCTGCATCATATCATTTCTGCAGATTTGTTAGCTGCACAAATTTCCTATTCCACCACATCCCAAAGATTTTAGTGGATTCAAAGATTTTAGTGGATTCACATCTGGAGACCACCATGATCACTTGTATCATGGTTTGGAAAGTTTCCTTCAAGAGCAGAAATTCCTTGAAACTGATTGTTAAATGGTCCAGTAAGTTGATTGGTGAGTCACAGCTGAATGTGGAGGTCAGTTAACAGCGATTGTCCAACTCCATTACAAATGATGATTGCCATCCCTTATACAGTGAATTTCTGCTCTGGACAGAGGTTCAGTTCCTTAACAAAATGATATAAAAGTAGCATTGTCCAATCAGCCATCATCTACACGGATAAGATGTTGCAGTGTCAATTATTGTAAGTTATTTGTTTTGGATGCCACCTTATTTCTAACTGTAAACCAAACGTACACACAGGTACTAATACATGAACCTGAACCTGGACCCGTTGATGGAACCAGTTTGAAGCAACTTCTAGCTGTGACATTCACACTATCACACAATAACACCACAACCAGCAGAAGTCTGGACTGATAACACAAGCCAGGTTGCCTTCTAACATCTGAAAACCAGATACAGATCCATCAGACCACAACTTAGTTGGCAAAGTCTGAAGTGATCCATCAGGGTATGATCTTTTTTTTCTTTTCTTTTTTTTTTCGGTTCACCATATTTGCATTGAGGTTGGCAACACAAAGCTGCTGCTCACTGGGTGCTGTTGTGTTTGTCATTGAGTAAGAACTCTGGAGTGTTGTGTGTGAAATGAAAACACAGGTCTAATGGCGTTCCTAACAAAGTGAGTGAATGTTTCATGTAGGAAGCAGGGAGAGATTATAGGATGGTGCTTATACGTAACACAACATGTTTATCCAAGACAACCATGGCTGTGGTGACCCACGTGCATATGCATCCTTACACAGTACTAACTGCCTCTGGATCAGCTACTTCTGTACAGTGGGTACTGAGGGAAGTGACTATGACAACAACAGTTACAGATGTTGAAATGACAACAGCTGGACAGCCATTGTGTCAGAGACGGGGTGGAAAGAGATCAAATCTAAATGACTCAGAACAACCAAGGGTTGTTTTTTTTTTTTGCAGAGCATGGTGTTCTCTATGTAAATATTAATGCTGCCTTCATGATTTACTGAGTGACTGAATGTGATATAACAACACGTTCTCACTCCCAGTGCGTCAACCCCCTGACGAACGGTCACTGTCCCTCCTCGTCACCTGCCTGACTCATTAGGTACCCGTTTTTCGTCATGAGGTGACGAGCGGGGATTTCAATTCATTCCAATGCAACCCCCTTCGCGGCGATATGTGACCCTCAGAGTAAAGTGATCCAGCCGACCGGACGCGGCGCTGAACGACGCACTGAGCTGGAAAACTTTTTTTCCCCTTTGAAGCTTTATTGAACCTGGTGTGTCTGACATAGCTTTCATCCAAGCCGTCATTTTGGTTATTATTTATTTACTGATCTTGGCGTTGGTGCAGAATAATAAATAAACAAACAAACAAATAAATAAATAAATTACATCCTTGTCGGAAGACCAGACGGGGTGGGGGTGTGTAATAAATAAATAAAGAAATAAATATTTTTGTCCCGTGCGTAATTGTCAAGATCCGCATTTCGATTAAACTCGCCTTTCTTCTTTTGTACGAGTTGTTGGACGACTGCATTTTCATTTTATTTACTTATTTCCCTGTCCTAAGTCATGTTTATGGATACACAGTTGAACATATTGTCATTTTACCCTCGGCATTTTCCCCTCACTTTGCTGAATATCTGTTGATTCATGTCATAAACACGTTTTGTTCATTAAAAATATGTGGTGTTTATTAAAAATATGTTGTTCATTCAAATCGGTTGTTGTTCATTGTAGAACAATAGGGTATTAATACGGTGATTTATATACAGATATTGATCGCGTAGTGTGACCACATCACTACGCACGGAGGCGTGAGGGACATTTGAAACAGCTGTATCAATCATCCCTGCAGCGACTACTGACACTTCAACCTGTTTTGGCTCTAAACTTCAAAACTATGACATTGCATAGTTTAGGACCTGTTTGTGTACGAATTCATCTGTTGTTAGGTCATATTATTATTGCATGAAACACACAATACAACTTTTGATCACAAAAAAACTACCGCACGTAACATTTTACTTTCCGTAGTAAAAAAACAGGTTCGCGCTAATAACTCTTGAATGGCGTGACGTAATTTCACAAGCTTTCCCAGGATTGGTCGGTGTTGAGTGCTGAACTAGAGGATGTGACGTCATTGCAACGGCGCCACCGGTCGCGACCATAGACTGCGACACTGCCATCTACGGCGTCTGGACGGAACTACAACACCTTAACAGTGTGTTTGTGATCATGAGGAGTGGAAATTAAGCCATGTTGATTTAATTCAACAGCATGTGAATAAACAGTGAGGAATCAGAACAGTTAGACAGCTCTTTTTCAACAAAGTCCAAATAATTCAAGTAACTCAAGTCATATAGGCCTTTTTTTTTTAATTCCAGAAAACAACATTTCTCCCCCCTTCTCCCTCCTCCCGCCCAGGAACCTTAGTTTATAATATAGTGTAGAATGAACCCGTCCACTGTAGTAATGTTTATGCACAACTGCACCACTTTAGCCAGCTCCTTTATTTCTGGTTTTACATTGGACAAACTGATTAAGGCTCCATTTTCAGGAGACACAGCTATTCTTTAATAACTTCCACATTCGTTGGGTTACGTTCAGAGGTTTATCAGGGCAGGGCCTAGGGTCATCCAGTGTTAGCAATTACAGACCCATCTGACCTTCACAGGGGTCACAGGTCAACTTTTCATGTGAAATTTGACGATTTTTGCTATCAATTCAGGCATAAAACACCAATGCTTTGAGCTGGGAAGCTGAAATCTTTAGATTCTAGTCCAGACCTTGGAGCAGATTGAGCGTGCCACATATCAGGGCTGTGTTCCACTCAGAAGTGTCCAAAATGGCCAAAAAGCAGTGTTCATTTCTAATCCCCCATTGTGTACAAGACTAAATTCAACAGATAGTCTTTAACCTGTTCACGCAGGCCCCCTAGTGGTTGGGACGCCGGCGTCCCAAATCAATAACACATGAACGGCGTCCTTAATACAACGAAAAGTATGCACGCTGTAATGAAAACTCCACCACAGACCTTTTAAGGACACCTTCGGCAACATGTAGGAAAAAAAATGAAGTTTTTAGGTGCTACGGTTTTTTCACAGTCACTGAAAATGTCTCAAACAATATCAGACTACGGCAGCCCGCAAGCGACGTCACGTCAACAACGAAGGTGATTTTAACATATATGTACCATCTGTACACCTCTTCTTTCACCACCAAAAAATCATAAACTGTCATATAAACAAAAGCAAAGCACAAAAATGCAGTTTTTACCCCATCAAAGGTTTAAACAAGCCTGCTCACTCAACTCAAACAAACCCGGAAGTCATTTTCGAGTGCCGAAAAAGACGGACATTTGTCAATCATGGACCCACTAAAACACTGAATAAAATTACAAGCTTACCCTCTTGTTAAAGCTGAAGATGTGCTCGACAAAACAGGCATGGGTGATTTAATCCATCGTGACCAGATAATCCGTTAATGGTTACGTTTACCCGCAGTGCTAATGCTATGAGCTATTATCCGTCAGACTGCGCACCCGCTTTGCGCATCTCTCGTCGCCTGTCAATCAAAGTCACGGGGGTGAAAACTTTTTGGTCCAATAGCAGAGACTCCAAGGTGGGACCTGATGTGGTAACACTTTACACTAAGGTACACAAAATTAGAGTAGTTAATGAGTAACTAATGAAGAACTAATGAGGAACTAATGAGTAGTTAGTGAGGAACTAAGCTACACAAAATTACAGTAGTTACTGAGGAACTAAGCTACACAAAATTACAGTAGTTACTGAGGAACTACTGATTAATTAACTATTAGTTAATGGTCAGTTCTTCAGGAACCCCTGATCAAATTTCAGAGGAGTAGTTACTGAGGAACTAATGAGTAGTTAGTTAGGGAACTGAGATACACAAAATTACAGTAGTTACTGAGGAACTAATGATTAACTAACTATTAGTTAATGGTCAGTTCTTCAGGAACCCCTGATCAAATTTCCGAGGAGTAGTTAATGAGGAACTAATGAGGAACTATTAATGATCAGTTCTTCATTAACTCATGATATAATTTCATAGAAAGTTAATCACAACTTGATGATTAGCGAACTAGTTACTTCATCAGTACAGAATCATTACTCAATAAAATGTCCAGTAGTTAACCTTTATGACCTAAAGTGACACATAATGAGTGGTTTTTCATTTCTTCATCTTCATCTTTACATTAGTAGTTCCTTAAAAAAATCACAGACAGCAGGATTCTTTAGAAGATTTTATTTATTAATTTCAGACCACATACACATCAATATGACCATCCATTTTGCCTTTGAAATAAATATGATAGTTTGTCACATGTTTGGTAGGCTAAATGAATGTATCATGGGGCTGTGTAGTACTGTATACTGATCACACCGTGGTTCACAGTAAAGTTGTTTGAGGTGCACAAAATTTAGAGTAGTTATTTACTATGAAACAAATTTGGAATGAATGAGGAACTCAGTATTAGTTAATGGTGAGTTATTCAGTAACTCCTAATCAAATTACTGAGGAACTAACTATTACTTAATCATTAGTTACCCTTTTTGTGTACCTTAAGGTAAAGTGAGACATCAAAATGAGTAGGTAATGAGTACTGAATCATTACTTAGTCATTAGTTACCCTTTTTGTGTACCTTATAGTAAAGTGAGAAATCAAATTGAGTAGGTAATGAGTACTGAATCATTAGTTACCCTTTTTGTGTACCTTATAGTAAAGTGAGACATCAAAATGACTAGGTAATGAGTACTGAATCATTACTGAATCATTAGTTACTCTTTTTGTGTACCTTATAGTAAAGTGAGACATCAAAATGAGTAGGTAATAAGTACTGAATCATTACTGAATCATTAGTTACTATTTTTGTGTAAGGTACACAAACATTACAGTAGTTACTGATGAACTAATGAGGAACCAAAATAATCATTTGCCTCCATGTGCACCAAAATGACATAGAATGTAAAACAACAACAAAAACCTTTGTAACTTACTTGCTTAAAAAAAGTCATGTCTTTTATTTTGGAAACAAGATCTTCAATTCCGGTGGCTCACCTGTGCAGCTTTACTGTGAGGAGCAGTGAATTCATTTGACGACGATGAGAGAAGTAATGGACAGAGCAAGGAAGAGCAGAAGCTCCCATCTCAACTATATCAGAGACGTTCTATATCTCGAGGATGAGGATGTGACTGTACAGTATAAGTACATTTTAATGGTATCTCTCTCTTTTTTTTTATATATATATACAAATTCGGTAAGATTGCTCCTCAAATTTACTGTAAGATAACTTTGTCCAAAGTGAATTTAGCCCTCTAAAACCGACCGTAGTTTGGTTAACCGAACGTTACATTGATGCTACGCTTGCACATGTTTTACAAAACATTAAATAACTTATGAACCGTTTATGATAGAGACGAGCTGTGAACAGCATCTGAATCGGGGGGGTTATCCGCTTTCCGAGGGTCCTTGAATGGTGCCTCTACGACAACACGTGACACTGGAAGAGAAGCTAAACCGAGCATAGCATTGATGCTGAGGTTGCACATTTTTGTCAATATTTAATAACTTATGAACCGTATATGATAGAGACGAGTTGTGAACAGCATCTGAATCACTGGATTTTTTGAATGGTGCACCTATGACAACAAGGGACGATATGCGTCATGTAACCACATGGTAAGGGAACAGAGCCAAACCGAGCTAGCATCAATGCAACACTTGAGCATACTTTCATAGAGGCACCATTGAAGGACCCTCGGAAAGCAAAGAATCCCGCGATTCAGATGCAGTTAACAGGTTATTTAATGTTTTGTACAACGTGTGCAAGTGTAGCATCAATGCTACATTCTGTTAACCGACCATAGCATCGATGCTATGCTAGGTCACTTTGGAGAAAGTTAGCATAGTAAAATTTGAGGAGTCATCTTACACATCTTCCAAAAAAAAAAAAAAAAGACAGATACCATTAAAATATCACTGTACGGTCACACCCTCATCCTCGAGATATCGTCGAAATGGGATTTTCCTTCTTTTGCTTTTCCCTGCATGGTCCATTGCTTCTCTTGTGGCATGGTCAATTGCTTCTCTTGTGCCAAGTGAATTCACTGCTCCTCACAGTAAAGATGCACAGGAAATGATGATCTCGTTTCCAAAATAAAAGACAAATGACACTTTGTAAATGACCTTTATGATAAGAACATTACTTCATTTGTTGTTTTTATGTTTATTTATTTAGTTTCTGAACATTAGTCAAGGTCAGGGCTTTATTTCTTATATATTAAGCCGACGTTATATTCAGTGCTTTTATTTTGAAAGCGTCTCGCCGAGACCTCATAAACTTCCGGTGCTACGGATTTTACCGGCAGTGTGTCTGCACTCTGCAAGGCCAGAGTGTCTTCAATGCTAAAAGTGTGCCTAACTTACATGAAACGCCCTAGCACCTGGCTAATAAGGGGCACAAGGTTTGTTTTTGTTACCTTTTCATGTTATATTTATGTCCGGCTCGAGTTTGGTCGCCGTTGATAGTCTCATGTATGTATGGAACATGTTGTGGTTAGCGGTAGCTATTAGCATTGGCCAGCTCGGCTTAGTTAGCTTAGCTTAGCTCCATCTCACTTCAATACATTGAAGTGAGATAAAGCTAAGCTAACTCGTTGATTGTTTTATTAATGCAACAGGACTGTTTTGTCTGTTTGATGTGAGGTCTGGTAAGGTTAAAAACAGTTTATTGGATTAAAAACAAACGGTTAAAAATATTTATTTCATGGTAATACAGCACTCCATTTGGATATTGTCTTTTGATTAAATAGATAAAAAGGGAGTCAACTTACATTGAGCATGTTTTTATTTCCTTTACCCTGTTTTTAACATTTTTAACTCTTCCTTCTACCCTGTTTTTAACTCTACTTTCCCTACCTTGTTTTAACAATTGTAGCACTTTGAGATCGTGCCGATGAAAAGTGCATTACAAATTAAATTTATTATTATTATTATTATTATGATTGTTTATGTGATAAAAGCAGTTAAAAATAATTTCATTTATGTAAAAGGAAAGGTAACTGTATTTTATTTTCTTCTCATAGCTCTTACGGTGTGTCTGCAACTGAATACGGTCCATGGAATGAAGGAATGTGAACCATCAGTTTCATCATTTGTGACCATCATTTAGCTGGGGACGCTACACACTTGTTATTTTTTATTAGGCTATTATTAAAACAAGAAAGCTACAAAGGTTTTTCTTTTCTTTTCTTTCTCTTTTTATTATTATTTTTTTTTACATTCTATCATATTTTCTTGTGTGTGGACATAAAAAAAATGTTATTTTGGTGTACCTGTGCAGGTAAAATCTTATTTTGGTGCCCGTGAAGACAAAAGTTATTTTGGTGCACATAGAGGCAAATGATTATTTTGGTTCTTCATTAGTTCATCAGTAACTACTGTAATGTTTGTGTACCTTACACAAAAATAGTAACTAATGATTCAGTAATGATTCAGTACTTATTACCTACTCATATTGATGTCTCACTTTACTATAAGGTGCACAAAAAGAGTAACTAATGATTCAGTAATGATTCAGTACTCATCACCTAGTCATTTTGATGTCTCACTTTACTATAAGGTACACAAAAAGGGTAACTAATGATTCAGTACTCATTACCTAGTCATTTTGATGTCTCACTTTACTATAAGGTACACAAAATAGGTAACTAATGATTCAGTACTCATTACCTAGTCCTTTTGATGTCTCACTTTACTATAAGGTACACAAAAAGGGTAACTAATGATTCAGTACTCATTACCTACTCAATTTGATTTCTCACTTTACTATAAGGTACACAAAAAGGGTAACTAATGACTAAGTAATGATTCAGTACTCATTACCTACTCATTTTGATGTCTCACTTTACCTTAAGGTACACAAAAAGGGTAACTAATGATTAAGTAATAGTTAGTTCCTCAGTAATTTGATTAGGAGTTACTGAATAACTCACCATTAACTAATACTGAGTTCCTCATTCATTCCAAATTTGTTTCATAGTAAATAACTACTCTAAATTTTGTGCACCTCAAACAACTTTACTGTGAACCACGGTGTGATCAGTATACAGTACTACACAGCCCCATGATACATTCATTTAGCCTACCAAACATGTGACAAACTATCATATTTATTTCAAAGGCAAAATGGATGGTCATATTGATGTGTATGTGGTCTGAAATTAATGAATAAAATCTTCTAAAGAATCCTGCTGTCTGTGATTTTTTTAAGGAACTACTAATGTAAAGATGAAGATGAAGAAATGAAAAACCACTCATTATGTGTCACTTTAGGTCATAAAGGTTAACTACTGGACATGTTACTGAGTAATGATTCTGTACTGATGAAGTAACTAGTTCGCTAATCATCAAGTTGTGATTAACTTTCTATGAAATTATATCATGAGTTAATGAAGAACTGATCATTAATAGTTCCTCATTAGTTCCTCATTAACTACTCCTCGGAAATTTGATCAGGGGTTCCTGAAGAACTGACCATTAACTAATAGTTAGTTAATCATTAGTTCCTCAGTAACTACTGTAATTTTGTGTATCTCATTTCCCTAACTAACTACTCATTAGTTCCTCAGTAACTACTCCTCTGAAATTTGATCAGGGGTTCCTGAAGAACTGACCATTAACTAATAGTTAATTAATCAGTAGTTCCTCAGTAACTACTGTAATTTTGTGTAGCTTAGTTCCTCAGTAACTACTGTAATTTTGTGTAGCTTAGTTCCTCACTAACTACTCATTAGTTCCTCATTAGTTCTTCATTAGTTACTCATTAACTACTCTAATTTTGTGTACCTTAGTGTAAAGTGTTACCCCTGATGTATAATGATCCCTGATTGGGCAAAGCTTAAGCCTGCACCCAGCTGGTTCCTGTGGTTCCCTCTCCCCCTAGTGTCAACAAGTAAGCAATACAAGTATCCACAAAAAGTGTGTTTTTACTGCCCCAAGTTTAATTAAAATAATAATAAAAGACAAAATGAACTATTTCAAATGTCCTTGTTAATTTAAGCCATCACTGATGGTTGTGGGATGTTTACTTCTGGAGTTTTAAAGGAAAATAACAATATAATACAGGCGAAAATAGGTCAAATTCCTGTTTGGATGGGTTTTGGACACTAAATATTCATCCCCATAAATTAAATTTTCAAATAGCATTTTACTTATGTAACTGGTGTTCCTAAAAGCCATCAAGTATGTGATTGGCCCCAGTAAATTATCTGTTGGAAAAAAAAAAATCTCACTAAAATCTTGCAGTGTGCATTTTAGCCAAATTGGACAATTTTGGACAGTTTTTGCACGCTGTACATCGCCAAGGGACACTGTTTGGAAAAACTCTATAGTGCCTCAGTAGTTTTACATATCAACCTAAAATTTGGTACATATGTGGACAGGGAGTGTGTGAACCATATATGTAAAATTCAACCTGTTTTATAATTAGGATTTTGATATATCACCTTTTCACCAAAAATTTCAAACTCGTTTTTTTTTTTTTCAAAAAAAATTTGTAATTTCAGAAGCCCATTTTTTTATGGAATGACTCAATTCAATATTTTATAGATATAGATGTAAAGGGACAAAGGTTTTCTTTCATTTAAGCCATTAACCATAGTTGTGGGATTAGTACTTCTGTAAATAAAAAGCTTTAATTGCAGTGATACAAAAACAGGCGGAAATTGCCAAAAATGGCCTCTGCATGAAGAGGTTAATAACTTCCACATGCTTTGAGCTGGAAGTCTAAAAGTTTCAGGGTTTAGTCAGGGGCCTAGGGCCACCCATTATCTGCAATTTCAGACCAATCCCACATTCAGAAGGGGTCAAAGGTCAAGGTTTAGTGTGAAATTTGACGATTTTTGCTATCAATTCAGGCATAAAACACCAATACTTTGAGCTGGGAAGCTGAAATCTTTAGATTCTAGTCCAGACCTTGGAGCAGATTGAAGATCAGAGCTGTGCTCCACTCAGAAGTGTCCAAAATGGCCATGGTAAGTGTCAAAGGTCACAGGGGTCGAACATCAAAGTTAATCCTAACAAAACACACACGCTTTAAGTAATCATCATGAAATTTAGATGAGTTGTATATCAGAGAGTCCTCTATCATTATATTGTATTCCCATTGCTCTGGGGGCCACGGGGGGCCCCTGGGGGCCACTTCGCTTTCCCATGCTCTCACAGATTTGGGTGTCAGGGTGATGGATAAGGGCCTCACAATGAGTCCACAGGCCAAGTTTCAAGTGATTCGGTTGGTTTTTATGGAAACAGCGGCCTCCTGGAGACAGAGGAATGCGGCTGTTTGAAGCCCCGCCTCTCGAAAAGTAATGGCTCAATCAGGACCGAACGCACATCAACGCGTTCGTCTTGGGCCCCCGGAACCACTGATATCAAATTCAGAACTGTACGACTTTTAGAAATATATTTCATCCATTTCAGCTTTTCTGACTCAGAAGGTCTCTCAGGCATTAAGTCTGAGAGGCTCTGAATTATTAAAGTTATTAATTAAAGTTAAAATTATTAATTAAAGTTAAAAGTTATTAAAGAATAGCTGTGTCTCCTGAAAATGGAGCCTTAATCAGTTTGTCCAATGTAAAACCAGAAATAAAGGAGCTGGCTAAAGTGGTGCAGTTGTGCATAAACATTACTACAGTGGACGGGTTCATTCTACACTATATTATAAACTAAGGTTCCTGGGCGGGAGGAGGGAGAAGGGGGGAGAAATGTTGTTTTCTGGAATTAAAAAAAAAAGGCCTATATGACTTGAGTTACTTGAATTATTTGGACTTTGTTGAAAAAGAGCTGTCTAACTGTTCTGATTCCTCACTGTTTATTCACATGCTGTTGAATTAAATCAACATGGCTTAATTTCCACTCCTCATGATCACAAACACACTGTTAAGGTGTTGTAGTTCCGTCCAGACGCCGTAGATGGCAGTGTCGCAGTCTATGGTCGCGACCGGTGGCGCCGTTGCAATGACGTCACATCCTCTAGTTCAGCACTCAACACCGACCAATCCTGGGAAAGCTTGTGAAATTACGTCACGCCATTCAAGAGTTATTAGCGCGAACCTGTTTTTTTACTACGGAAAGTAAAATGTTACGTGCGGTAGTTTTTTTGTGATCAAAAGTTGTATTGTGTGTTTCATGCAATAATAATATGACCTAACAACAGATGAATTCGTACACAAACAGGTCCTAAACTATGCAATGTCATAGTTTTGAAGTTTAGAGCCAAAACAGGTTGAAGTGTCAGTAGTCGCTGCAGGGATGATTGATACAGCTGTTTCAAATGTCCCTCACGCCTCCGTGCGTAGTGATGTGGTCACACTACGTGATCAATATCTGTATATAAATCACCGTATTAATATTCTATTGTTCTGCAATGAACAACAACCGATTTGAATGAACAACATATTTTTAATAAACACCACATATTTTTAATGAACAAAACGTGTTTATGACATGAATCAACAGATATTCAGCAAAGTGAGGGGAAAATGCCGAGGGTAAAATGACAATATGTTCAACTGTGTATCCATAAACATGACTTAGGACAGGGAAATAAGTAAATAAAATGAAAATGCAGTCGTCCAACAACTCGTACAAAAGAAGAAAGGCGAGTTTAATCGAAATGCGGATCTTGACAATTACGCACGGGACAAAAATATTTATTTCTTTATTTATTTATTACACACCCCCACCCCGTCTGGTCTTCCGACAAGGATGTAATTTATTTATTTATTTGTTTGTTTGTTTATTTATTATTCTGCACCAACGCCAAGATCAGTAAATAAATAATAACCAAAATGACGGCTTGGATGAAAGCTATGTCAGACACACCAGGTTCAATAAAGCTTCAAAGGGGAAAAAAAGTTTTCCAGCTCAGTGCGTCGTTCAGCGCCGCGTCCGGTCGGCTGGATCACTTTACTCTGAGGGTCACATATCGCCGCGAAGGGGGTTGCATTGGAATGAATTGAAATCCCCGCTCGTCACCTCATGACGAGAATCGCCGCGAAGGGGGTTGCATTGGAATGAATTGAAATCCCCGCTCGTCACCTCATGACGAAAAACGGGTACCTAATGAGTCAGGCATGTGACGAGGAGGGACAGTGACCGTTCGTCAGGGGGTTGACGCACTGGGAGTGAGAACGTGTTGGATATAAGTGTGTGAGCTGATAAACTGTGAATTGAAACGGAACCTGAAAGGTGTGCAATTTCCCTATTACAGGTCAAATAAAATTACAGCATAATAATACTTAATAAGACACATTTACATAACTGTGTAATCTTAAACAACATAATTTAAAAAAAATATGAGTCATTTCTTACACTTACCTGAGAGTGCAATCAGGATAAACATCATGAAGTGTGCTCATTGGTGGCGTGGGACTGTAATAGAGAGGTTCAGGTGTGTGTGCAGTCACTCACCTGTAGTGTCCTTAAACAAACATAGACTGTAAGGACCATGACACAAACACACACACTCTGTTAACATGCAAATCAAGTCTGCAGTATTGATGCAAGTGTACAGACTCTATACAAAGTGCTTAACTCTGATTACTCTTTACTCCATCGCTGCCATACATTTCACTTCTGCCCCTGCTGTCCCCTGGGGGCTCGGAGGTCATTTACACATTTACATTTACATATTTACAAAAACTGATGTTTCCCCCTCTACGTTTTCAAGAACGACATAGTTCATACCAGATCATTTAAGAAAAAGAAAATAAACAAATTTGCACAAACCCTCCTAAAAATGCCATTAAGAGCTACTGTGAGCATATAGATGGCAGTGTAACGAGAAGCATAAAGACATGTTAGCCAATCAGAAACCTGGAAAAAACACAATAACAAAGGTTGACATGTTCCTTCCGAGGTGGCACGAGGCAAGGCAAGGCAAGTTTATTTGTATAGCCCATTTTTACCAACAGTTTGTCTCAAGGGGCTTTACACAGCATCATAACAACATCCTCTGACCTTAGACCCTCACATCCACTGAGGAAAAACTACCAAGAAAAAAAAAACAGGAGAAAGCTCAGGGTGAAAAACAGAGGAGGGATCCCTCACCCAGGATGGGTAGACATTCTATAAATGTTGTGTACAGACAAGAAAACAGTTTACAACATGGAATAATGGAAAACATGGAAATGTTATCAGTCAATTAACAAGAGCTGATGAAGGCAGCTTCTGGTGGCAGGCTGGGTCATATACAGGTGGTATACAATGTTTGTTTGCTTGCAAATAGGTCTCACACATGACGCTTAAGCATTTTCTATGAAGTTCTGAAGCCTAAAATTATATTTCTTCCTGTCTACATGCAACTAAGTTTTTTTCTAATTTGGCCAGAGTTGTCACATAATAATGGTTTTCAGTGGCTTAAAGGGACAACGAGGAGTTTTGGAAAGCAAAGTGTTTTCATTCATCAACAATGAAAGTCAGAGGTTAGAAGACGATCAGATACCGCCGTAGTTCCGACCATAAACGGCGATTTATTCCCATGACTCGCCGGGCAGCGTCCGCGAAACCGAAAGTAACGAAACGCTGGTCGGCTCGTCCAGCATTTCCACCATTAAATAAAATAACAAAATAAGGATAGAGACAAAACAATAAATTGATCGAAAATGGATTCATTAACAAGTGTGGGTAGCGTAGATTCATCCACATTTACGTGAGACTTTTTCATAACCAAATAGAAACTCCTCGTTGTCCCTTTAAAGCTCCTTTTTTTCGTGAAAATGAAAGGACAAAACATGGTAATATCATAGTTTTTCCTATATGTAAACGGGGCCTGACAGACTTAGTTTCCCATCTATAAGTTTTATGGTCATTCCCTCCTCCTGAAGTCGTCCTCAGGGACACAGCAAAGTCCAAACATGAACACATGTCACACATTCTCCCAACTAAACACATGTACTGAGTCCATAACATGTCAAATATCTTAGACATGTTTTTCTACTATGTCCATGCCCATTATTTTAAGACTTGTGGAATGTATGTTGGAAAAATGTGTTAAATTATACAAATTTATATACAATTATAATTATATATATTTGAGTGCAACCGGTACATGAAATTACTATACTGTACATTAATTTTCCCATAGATACATAGATGGAAGAGGAAAAAATTGATTAGTAGCTACAAAGGTTTTGATTGAATTAGAATGTGGAAAAACTGGTCGTGTCTGCTATTTAGATCTTATCATTACTCATGTCTGAGCCACGCTGTGTAAAACATTGTCATCATTTTAGGTTTAAGGAACATTCTGTCTAATCTCAGCCCATATGGTTTGTCAAAATTAACTCACCATCAACTACACATTCACATGACACAATCAGGACACACGCACAGTACAATCTCCATGGTGCCATATCACGACGGATTCAGAGCGTCTCTGATTGTATCCTTTGGGTACACACCATCAATATTTTACATCGCATGAGGTTGGCTATTGCATCTCTGAGGCTGTGGGATGTACGGAGGACTCCATGATCCAAGGGATGAGAGGCAGTGATCTCCTCTCAATCCCAGGTAGATAATGATGTGTCGTGGGGGTCTAAGAAAGGAATCCAGCAGTTCAACAGGAAGCCTGGAGCTGAATTTAAATTGTTGGACAGCCTGAAGGTCATTACTGCTGGATGGTTACTGCCCTAGACAGAGAGGGGCTGGAAGGCGGCATGGAGGGTGTTTTAAGAAAGAGAAATAGTAATGACAAGGAATAAAATAGAGGGATCTGGGTCACAAGAAAGGATCATTTGGATGGCGTCTTCCCACTGTGATGTATTTTCCAAAATTGTAGGATGTTGGATGGTGGACACAAACAGGGCGGTGTTGGGACATTTTGGACGAAGAGGAGGCTCTCATGTCTGAACCTCCATAAAATCTTCCAATGCTAATAACACATCTATCTCCACCATAAGGATCTTACGTATGTGTTAATAGATTATTCTTTGTAAACCAACCCAAGAGGATTTAGGCTAAAGTCTTCATCTTAGTTCATTTCTGAGCTACGCATTAAACAAAACAGCAATTATCATTTACTAATGGAAATCCTTGATCCGGATCACTTCCAAATTCCAAGACAATTACTCCATTGCCTGAGGCCTCTCTGTCCACCAAATTTAATAAAGAAACCACTGTAAGTCTTTGAGCCATCTTAGACAGTCAATCTGGCTAATGAATTTCCTTTTGCGAATGTAATAAATCCCAGATACTGGACAGTGGCTTAAGGAAAGGAGACAGGGGTTTTAAGGTTGGACACCAGCACTCATGTTGCTTTGACAGCTGGAAGATTTGCAGTAAAAGCCGCGTCACCTCCACACCTCATCCCATGACCCACAAATACTGACAACTTGATATAACTGTCCAACATTCCTCTACTGTTTAACAGGTTCTGAAGCCATGGGTAACAGGCCAAACAACAGTTGGTGTTATTTTATATACACTACTCAGGCTTATATCTGATCGGTGTAGAAACAAAGGACTTTCTCAGAATTTCATTTTTCTTCGTAAAACCCACTTTTACAAACTTGCTTTCATGTGATATCATCCTTTTTTGTTATTGTTTCCTATCATTTGTATTCCCTGTATTACCCTTACCCCCTTAGTTGGTTTAGTTCCCCATCCTTTTCCCACACCGTCTTTCCTCATCTTATCATATCTCATCTTATCTGCCTTTATCACATGTATACCTGACACCAATCTACATCACAAATCAACTTTGTCAATGGTGATTTGCAAAAGAACTTGTATTGGATGATGCTCCGAATCCACTTTTCAATATGCATGGAAGCTGATGGTGATGATATCAGCCAAACCGAGTGTATTTGCAGCAAAAAAAATATTTCACCAACAAGAATAAGTTGTCAAACTTGAAACAGGAGCTTGACTGCAAAGATACATTCATGCAATATCCAAGTAAACATAAACACCTAAGGTCAAACCTTTTGCGAATTTTAGAGGTTTATGGGAAAGTGCAATTGAACACCTGAGACCCTAGAAATATGTGAGGCTCTAAATCTCAACTGCATGTCTCAGCATTGCTATAGAAACACATTTCATGGAGCCGTGAGGGATGTGGCTCAGTGTAACAAACAACCCTGGAGCTAGTAAGGAAAGCAGCAGAGCTCATCCACCAAAAACCCAACTGCAGATCATCAATCAAATAAGAATGGAGGTTTGTTGACACTGGTTTCTCTTACAACCGTATAGGATATTCTGAAGCTACTCAAAGGTGGAGATTGAAGAGTAAAATCCTCCTCACCTAACAGTCCCATTGAGTGATACTACCATAATGAGCCATCTTGCAGTGGTAGGACTCTGTTTGTCCAAGCTTCACCTGATCCAAGAGAAGGTGGTGGAGTTGCTAGTTCTTTGACCCTTGAAATATTTAAGGGATAGTTAAACATTTTGGCATGTTGGCCCATTGCTGCAATCCCTATAATCATAGCAGTAGTAGGTTTGTTCCCTTTAATTGTCGGTGCAAGCTGTTTTTAGAACGGCAGAACCGAGCCGCGAGCTGCTCAGAGCTACGCTACGGAGGCTCAGTTGTTTTCCAGGTAAATTCAACTAAAACCGCTGATGCGCGTTCCTGTCGCGGGCAGTTTTTCAGCAAGCAGTCTCTATGTTGGCCTCAAAAACAACTCTGTCCCGTAACGTTGCATTGTTATCTCATAGCGTGGTGTGTGCAGGTCACAACTTGTCCACCAGAGCGTTTTGGCGTTGTTGGATTGTGTATTTGATGAGTTTGATGAGGAAAACCAAGAAACCCCATTAGCCTCTGTAGCGTAGCTCTGAGCAGCTCACGGCTCTGCTCCGCCGTTCTAAAAACAGCTTGCACCGACAATTAAAGGTAACAAACCTATACTCATAAGACTATAGGGACTGTGGCAATGGGCCAATTAGCCAAAATGTTGAACTATCCCTTTAACTGGTGTCTCTACAACTTCTAAACTAGCAATTATCATTCTAACCAGCCCATCACATTCTAATAATGGCTCACTGTAAGATCCAGTCTGCCCTGACAGCATAGCTGCTCAGAGGACATGTTAACGTCTCGTCTTTTTATTTCCATGGAGACACAACATTTAACAGCAGAGAGAACTTTTTTTTTTTAACATAATTTCTATCACTGCTGATCTCACAAGTGCATTCAGTCACCATTTAGGGGAACTTCAATTCTCAAAGCAACTGAGACAGTTTCAGCTTGAATTTGGAACTTGATTATTTTAGCGATGTGTTCAACATCTTGATTTATGAGTTGTTACACTAGACCACATGCTGTGACCTACATCTGTATCAAGTACAATCCTCAGTCCTCCAGTTCCCTTTAATTTCTGGTTTCATTGTTTCCCTCCTGCTACGTGGAGGTGTGTAGACTCAATGGCCTGAGCAGCATCGCCCATTTGAAACTCAATGGGGTGTATCTTTAAGACAGTCCTGTAATAGTGTTCCTGGCAAAGCGTGATGCCATATTCTATGCTGTATTTAGGTAGGTAACACATTAGCAAACCCACAGTCCCCCAAGAATGTCAAATTAAGTTTACAGAGACAAGAGAACATGGTTAATGCAGTTCTAATCTATTTAAAGGCAACAACTAAACCTTCATCCTTTATTCAGATGCAGTGTACTTAAATGCACATGGCTTCAACATCTCAGCATCTTCTGCTACATGACCAGCAACACCAACTCTGCATTAACCCTTGGAGCTGATCCCTGTTGGCTCAATTATTTCTCTGCAACACTTTGTTTGATGCTTCACTTGCCAGGAGGCTTTTGCTTTTGATTGTACTGGAAGCTGCAGAAAGAAAAGTCCCACAATGAATGGATAACTAAGATCACAAGGATTGTTGTTGTACTTTGTGAGGATTGCAACTCTTACTGTCTCAGCTTTGAAACTTTGAAGCTTTTCAGTCATATTGGAGCAAACATGACTCGGCTGAATTTAGAATAGTAATTGATTATGATGAGTGTTTCTTATATAAAAGTTTGCCATATTTACAGGTGATATGAATTCATTCCTCAATGTCTTATTATAAGAGCCATTTATGAGCACTGGCATTTAAAATCAGTCTTCGTGCCTTCGTACCTCCTACAGTTACCTTCGAACATACAAACTCAACATCACATTCAACTAATATTAAAACCATCCCCAGCAGCTGTTAATTGCTTTATGATTGAACATATGTTGTCATAGACAGTCTGGCACTTGATGATACTTTTGGTTTCATCCGGTGTGTGTGTGTGTGTGTGTGTGAATCATGTCAGTGCTGTGGTAAAAGCCTTGAGGTGGTTGTATCCGGAGTGTCTCCCCTCTATCACATCCATTATGTCAGGGCACCACCTTATGAATTCTTAAGTGATATTAGCCTCTACTCACAACTTTAACTGCCCTTGCTGATTGGTTACCGGTGGGTCATTTCTCCTTTCACCACAATGACAGACTTGATTGAAAACTCTACCATGATGGACCTAAAGCTCTGTGTACATCCCGAAGAAACACATTCCCCTTAAGCAGCTGCATTCCCTTGTGTCTGGATCAAACACAGTTCCCTCTGGAGTCTCCCAGGGCATTTTTCCCAGGTGTGCTGTCCCAAGGCAACACTGAATGAAACCAAACAGGTTTTATGTTTTATATATGTCCCTCTTCATGCCTCTATGGCACAGCAATATAAGACTAATCTTCTGTGAAATTGATGCTATTCCATGCTGGAGAATCCTTGTTTCATTCCTGCAGCAACTCCTAATCAATGCAGGGTGTCACATCTCAGAAAGTGAGCTGCACCTGCTTCTCAACTGTGGTTAGATACATCTCTTTCCTCATTTACCAAGCTTTTATTACGGTATATGTTAACATTATTTTGTTTTTTTTTTGCCTCATGGCTCTCTTTCTGTCTTGTTTCACCAGCTTCATTAACTTTCTCTGAGGTACACTCATTTCTCCTTTACTGCAACAATATGTTTACTTGTAGTTATTAATATGTTTTCCAGCTATCCTGCTTTCTGTCCAACCTCTTCATGGCCTTAACTATTAAAACATAAAACACCCCCACACACACACACACACACACACACACACACACACACACACACACACACACACACACACACACACAAAAAAAAAAAAATCAAAGCCCACCTTTTTTTGTTTCTTCTTTTCTCTCTGTTTGCCTATTTTGTGTCTTGTTTGTTCTGTGCTGTTGTGTGTTGATCACCTATGTTGCACCCTTGTATAATTTGACTGTGTTCTCACCCTGTAATGCACTATATAAATAAAAAAAACAAGACAAAACATCAAAAACCTCACTTGAATATTGCTAGTTGTACCAATTACGATGATTTTTTTTCCCAACCAAACAAACTGCACAGACAATTTATTATTATTTCCCTAGGATCTTAGATCGTAGTTTCACCATATTCACCAACTCTACCATTCTACCAAACATGGTAAATTAAAACACAGTATTGAAAAGGTTTTCAAAACAAAACTCACTTACTTGTCTACTCAACTCAAATGTCAATCATGCATTGAGAAACACACAGAAAACCCCCCACCCAAAATATGCACCTGAACAGCTGTGCTGTGGAAAGCTTCACTGGACCTCCATCCATCCATCCATCTCCCCCCACCTCATCCAGAACCGGGTCACGGGGGCAGCAGTCTAAGCAGAGATACCCGGACTCTCACTGGACCTCCTTACTGCAAATTGAATGTTTCCAATGCGGCCTCATGTGCTCAAAGGCTGTCTTTACACTGCATGGTTCAAGTGGCCCAATTCCGATTTTTACCTCTCAAGTGGCTCAGATCGGATCTGTAACATGAGTGTGTAAACGGGACAAATACGCATGGAATCGGATATTGTCAGATCAGATTCAGGCCCCTGTTATAATATGTGGAAAAAAATCAGATACAAATCAGATATCTGCCAATGCGTCTGCAGTCTAAACAGACAGATCGGATCTTTCCTGGCAGTGCGTGTCATTCGTCATCAATGATAATATTCATTCACGTGCCCACAGGTTGCGCTGAACCTCTGTAGCCTGTGATTGACACGTGGGGCTGACCTGGACTACAGTGGCCAGCCGTGGTCAGCTGTGGCCACTGTCACAGGAGTTACAGTGTTTCATTTTCGTGGTGTCCGCGCGTCTGTTTTTTTCCCCCTCACTAGTTCTTGTTTTCAGATAGGCCTACAGTAACATTCATTTCTATGCAGAACGCTACAAGGGCAAGCGAGGAAGTGTGAAAAAAGAGAGCGCACGAGATAAACACAAGATTTCACGTTTTCCTACCGGCAAAAACTGAACCGAGCCAATAAGAAATCAAGAGAGGAAAAACAAACATTGTATACAAATGTGTGAGGCTGTCCCGTCCTCACTACGTGAGCGACGGAGGATCGAACGGTGGCACAACTGTCACCGTCACTGTCAGCTGCTCATCTCACAGCAGCTTCGCTCCTAGCAGCCACTTCACTAACGTTATTTTGTAACGTTCACTTTGTAAGTGACGTGTTGGATATATACTCTGAACACCAGACTCACCTTTGTTTAAAAATATTATTATATTATTACGTGACAATCTCCTGAAATCACTAGTTTATTTCCAGCGGGTCGTTTCATGCAAGCACAGCAGGTGTAAATGCAGATTATCTGATATGGGTCACTTCTGATAGAACATGTAAATAGACAGTCGAAAAAAATCGGATATAGGCAACAAATCAGAATTGGGCATCAAGGCCTGCAGTGTTGAGTAGTTTCATAACCTATGAAACTATACTGCAGGCGGGAACTAGTAAATAAAACAGTACAACATCTCTACATGTTAGAGACAAGAACATAATAGACAAGGTCCCAGTGAAGACCACAGGCAGATGATTGGTTCCAGCTCAGATTTACAACTACATAGCAAGAAGTGCAAATAGAAGCTGCATGTACTGTAACTGGAGCACTAGCACATTAACAATGTACATGACTGTATGATTTATTCAGTCATTTTTGAGTTAGAACTACACATGTTCTCTGTATATGCAGTAATGGGTCTACATTCACATGTTTATACAGTACAGTACACACCTGCAGCACACAATGCTGCTGTAATGTGCCTGTGTGCTGTGAGCCAACGGTGAATACATATCTGTCTAAATCTGCTCTTTGCCAAATAGTAAATACTATGTGACAGATGCCAAACTGCGAGAGGCCGCACATTCTGGGCCTCTCACATACGTTTTCACATATGTGTGTATTGTCACTCCCACACATTTATATACTTTCTTCAAATGTGATTTTTTTTCTCATCTTTGTGTGTGATTTGGCACACAACCCTCCTCTGTAACCAGGTGACTGTACTTGTGGGTATTTTGAAATATATTATAAGAATCATAGATTTTGAGGCTGAGGACGATGATGAGAGCGCTCTCTAAACTTTATATGGAGGTGATTGGAAGCCCAAGGCCACATCTGTTTCATCTGGGGTGATAATCCACAAACAGAAGATAAAACAAAATAATTTGATAGCTGGTTTGTTAAATGTATTATCAAGGTTGAACAGCTTGTGAATAATAGGTAGTAGTAATAATAATAAAGCCCTGCTGAAGATGTTTCCTGATTAGTTTAAACACCTCTGGGATTACCACTCTCTTAAAAACTGCAGATAATACAACAGGGTGTTGTATACAAACTCTGATAGGTAAAATATGTTCAATTGATTTCAAGAAATGATCTACATTCCCCACTCACAGTAGGCCTATAGTTTCTCTCAAAACTATGTAATGGAATTATTGTAAGTAGCAAGTATAAGCAGGAAACCTGTGGTACCTACAGCTTTATCAAGCGCAACACTGATAAACATAATAAACCCATTATTTGGCCTCTGACCTTGACCGTAGTTATTATTTTATTTCCACAATTCTCATTATCATATACAATTTTTGGGCCTAACCTTTATTCTTTTTATGCATCAGTGATGAGGCTGTTGATGTGATGATTGATGTGTGGTCTCTCTCTATGATGTTTTATTATTTAGTTCACCCCCCTCATGTGTCTTATCTTAAAATAAAAAAAAGCCTTTGAAGCTTCCAATAATCCAGTTTTCTGAAAAGGGGAACAATTCATAACATATTTGATTTGTTATGGATATCATGAAAAACACAGAGATCATGATGCAATTTCTCTTCGGAGTCTGCCAAGCTTAATGCGGGAAGATGCCAGAATATTCCAACTAATAAACCAGGTTTTATTATGAAAAATTTAATTAAGGTACTTTACGAGAACATTTGCAGTTATGTGTTATTGCCTTCTGACACAACACCACAACAACACATTTTACAGTATGATTCTTCTGTGTGTTTCACGGTTTTAAGATATTTATTCATCTGGGCTGCAAAAAGCTTTGGCAATTCAATTAATGAACTAATTTATGTGGGAACACAAATAATAGTCAGGCAACAGGCAGACAACATGATGAAATAAATCAAAATACATCATCAGGAGGGATTTTTTATTAGCAGGTTGTTTTGCCAGAACCACTTAATTCTAGGACCAATAATCATAAACTACATCTTTATTTTCTTGTTCCTACTCCAGCTGAAACACATGGTTACCTCCATCTTCACATATGGCCTCTCAAGCTATTTGAGGCGAGAAACTACAGGTAAAAACACTGTTTTTCCATGCACTGATCAATTTTGAGATTTTGAGCTATTTTTCTTCCTTGACATGTATTATTTCAGAAAAGTTGAAAGAAATGGTAGAAAATTCAAGGTGGTTATTTTAATTAATTTAGTCTCTTTCGTCAGTAGATTTCTTCTAAATTCACCAAAAGTTAACATGCTACTGTGACATACTCTACTTAGAGGCAGCAAACCTTCCAGTTGTATTCCTGTCTATATTCTGAAGGTTTTTACGGAGGGATTTGTTGATATTTCATTCACAGCCTGATTTATACAACATTTTATTCCTAAAAACATGGCAACATTGGATTTTTTAGGGCTGGTGACAGTATTTTCTCATTTACAGAGTGATAAACAGAGATATCCAAAATCCCCTCTGTAAAAACTTCTGACTCTAATATGTCAACAAAATACAACAAGAATTTTGAAAGGGCCTTTATCCATTTTTCAGATTTCGGTTCTGGAAATGTCTGCAAATTAGCGCATATTTCATCAGATATTGCCTCATTTACATATTTAAACATAAAATTTGACAAAACTTGTAATACAAAAAAATATTTGTCTTAATGTAAGTGATACACTTGGAAAGTTTCATGGTGATATGTGGTAGTTAAACTTTTTACCCTATTCACCTGTAGTGTCTCCCCTTGAGTGGATTTTACATTTTTCTTAGAGTTTTCATGAATGCAGGTTTTAGCTTCAGGTCTATGTCCTCGTATACAGCCGGTCCAGGCTCTACAGACACACTGTGGAAGCATCAGAGCCTTTTATTTGTCCACTTGGAGACACACACAGCTTGTGTTCTAAAACTGAGCCTTAAAACCAGCTGTCAGGACTTCTGTGAGTGTTTTGTTGTGACATCACAACAAAGCACTTACTTGCATGTATGAAAAAAGAAAAAAACTCCAATCTGTAAAAGTTCAAATAAACAACCTGTGAGAGAAGAATGCATGAGAAAGAGAGAGAGAGGCCCAGAAGGAATTCATACCATGCCAATACGTGCTTAAACTCCAACTTCCAACTAATTTGTTCCTAAAACAATTCCTCCACACCGACTGTCTGCCCTCATCATTGCTACATTCTCTTGTAATCCCTCCACATTTTGGCTCTCGGTCTACAACAACAGCCCCAATCAGGCTCTGGTTTATCCAGCGAAGGACTCATTAGCTTTAGTCTTGTTTGAGTGGGCTTCAAACGAGAAAGTGCCCTTTCACCGCTTCCAACAATTTCCAGCCACAAGGGTGACAAGGTTTGCCGACTTTGCTCCAGTGTGCATGCTCATGGTCTGTCAGCGGTTCCTGCGTTCTGTTTAGAGTGTGAAATTATCTGAGGCGCCTTCTGGCAAACTTCCTCTGGCGCTTCTAGCCCTGCCACTCTGTTTGTTGCAAACTATTTGTGTGTCCATGTGTATGTGTGGGAGCAAGTTTTCTTTTCATTTTTTTCTCCCCTTTCCTGTCTTCATTGAGAGACTGGCTGAATGAGACATAATCTGAATATTTTCACTGAAAGGACCAGACCAAAGGCATCTCCATTCATATGTTTAGATGCAAATATACCCACATAAACACACACACACACACGCTTTGTATTCAGCATTCCACATGTCTGGCAAAAAACACAGCCCAGACACTTGACCTTTTTCGAGAGACAGCCGTGACCCCAAAGGCTCCGTCTTTGCCAAGGGGGGGAGATGTGGGTTCTACAAGTGAATACCACTTCCACGTTCAAAAAGCTGCAGTTCTCCGGCTGCCACTGGGGGCTGGGACCAGAAGTGAGCAATTCTCCATTGACCCCCATGTTAAAATAGCCAACTTTACAGCTTAAACCCCAGTGTGTAACTTATTTCGCTTTTTATTAGCAAAAATCAAATATTGCTTTCTTTATTGAAGTGGAATCACACCTGCATACAAATGAAAGCTTTCTGGTACCTTAGAATGAGTTGTTACAAGTCGTTACAAATACATAAGTGGGCGACGCACCGAACCGAGGCGGCCATGTTGCATCGCCATTTTTTACGTTGAGTGGCAGCGTGACCGTAGGTAACCACGGAAACTCAGCGGAGCTGTCGGCTTGGGGAGAAAGTTTTCCAGGTAGCGCCTGTTAAAACTGTCACCACTGTGTAGTGTGAGGAAGGACCAAGGGGGCAGTTGTGGGTCTGAGAAGTGAAGCTCACTTCCGCGTTCAAAAAACTGCAATCCCCCCAGCTTCCTCTGGGGGCTGGTGTCAGAAGGGAGCATTCCCCATAGACCCCCATGTTAAAATCGCCGACTTTACATCCTCAATAAACATGTTAAAAGCCTGGTGTCAGAACGTTTTTTTTTCTCAATCGATAGTTTCTACCCCCGCACACACTCTGAGGGGGGTGAATTTTTTTTTAACTCTACTGTTTTACTGTTATTAGGTTAAAACTCTGGCCAATTAGGGCACGGAAACGTTGAGTGACAGGTCCGAGCAGCTCCGTGGACAGCTGCTTCAAGGCCAGTGGGCGGGTTCTCGGCTGGCCAATCCAACATGGCGCTGTTCAGGCCGCCATATTTGAGTCACAAAAACGACTCCCCAAAACCAATGGGTGACGTCACGGACGCCACGTCCATTCTTTTTACAGTCTATGGGAAGGACGGAGGCACTGATGTTGCATTCAGGTGCAGTCAGGCAGACGGCAAACCAACCGGATGTCATTTTACTCCACCAGAGAAAGACGGTAAAACGTGGGTCAGGTAAACAATACGACATCACCATGACAACATATTGTCACGCCTGTATTGTTTTGTACAGGCCAGGCCAGCCTCGTGCTGGCGGACCACTTGTTTACATAGACGCTTGTTTATCCTGTTACATGCAGCGTCTGTTGTCTGTCTGACGTCTGCCCGATTTTACGTGAATGCAACATCAAGAATACGTTCAGATATGCAACCGCACCGCTAGATGGGGGGAATTCCTACACATCATAACTTTACAAAAACATATACAGCCTGGTACTTTTTTTTTTTTTTGGTCTCTATCGATAGTTTGCACCTCCATGAACACTGTCGGGGGGGGTGGATTTTTTTGTACCACAACCGTTTTAGTGTTGTTTAGGCTTCAAATTTGTACATAAATGGGACCGTGGTTACGTTGAGTGACAGGTTCGCAGACAGTTACCGGCCGTTAATTAATTGGTTGCTCCGAGTTCAGTGGGCGGGTTCTCGGCCGGCAAACCGCTGCACCTTTCCAAATATGGAAAGTAGACTCCCACTAAAATCCAAGATGGCACAGTTCAAATGCCCATAGTAGGAGCACAAAACAGACTCCCCCAAACCAATGGGTGACGTCACGGTGCTACGTCCATTCTTTTTGTGTGTGTGTTTGTGGCGAGAGGGTGTTCACATGCCAAAAGTGCTCATGTAAGAATACAAGGATATCCGATGCAAGAAAAGAAACACTCCAGTGTCTCCAGGCACTGAAGCTAAATGTGTAATGTGTGTATGGCTCTGGCACAACGCTGCTGATCTGGATGCTGTAATCAGTTATGAGATCAAGACGGCCGGCCCGTCAGCGGACACCGCTTTGTTTTCGATGTTTAGTGTCAGTAGCCTTCAAGCTAACTCTTCCCCCCGAGCGCCTTGTTCCCCTTCTTTTATAAGACATCTGCATTCAGTGGGGAAGTAAAACACTGAATTGAACCGTGCGAGGAAAGCGCCAGCCCACCTTCTTAACCACCAGACCCCTGAAAGCTTTCACACTTACACAAAGGAAGGGGGGGTATAATTGCCAGAGCTGGGCTAAACCATGCAATTAGCTTCAAATGACAAGACGGTCGGCAAGCTGAAATTAGCCAGTTTCCAGAGCGTCTCCTAGAGAGAGAATGTGGCGTGTCTTCCAACCTTTCACAGAGGAAGAAGAAAAGAGGCAAAAAGAGACAGGAAAAGGGGAAGGGTAAAGAAGAGGCCCCCGCTTAAATGCTTTACATAAAGTGTAATTAAAAAAGGTTGATGTAGCCGGTGGGATAATGACAGCTGAAGGGAGCAGGGATCAGATGAAACAATAGAGCACATGTCAAAACCTGGGCTTTATTTAGCCGTGTTTATAATTTCAATTATTCTGTCATTTGTTACACACACAACTGGATTTTAGAAATCATAATGCTTTTTTTTATTATTATTCAAATAATATTGCCTATATTTTTGCTACACTGATTTTTGTGTGGCATTAATTGGAATTTCCTGTTCCATGTGATGTTGGCCCATCACTTGAATTCAATCACAAAGACCAGATGTCTGTTTATTGCTAGATTTCTTTCAGCCAACTGTCAACCCTGCACTTCAGCCGGCCCTGCAATTAAAACGCAATGTGTACTTCAGCTGCTTGCAGACTACGGGAGCAGTAACCTACTATTTAAAATAGAGAGCGCAGAAAAATATAATTTTGCTGTCTTCAAAGGGCAGAGAACACAATGTCTGTGACTTATAAAGACAAATATCAAAGGCTAGAGCAGCCAATTACAGCAGGAAGAGTTATCTTAACTTTAACTTTCTTGTAAGTCATTTACCCATAATGTGGACCAAAAGCTCAGCTTTTTGGAGTTTACAAGGATGTTCACATGAAATATGGATGTTGAAAGACTTGATCATTAAACATTCCTTCTGTTCGGAGTGAGATGTCTGGAACAAAACTGAAGTTCAGCTGAAGTTTCTACAAGAGCAGAACTAAAACGGCCTGATCCACAGGTTAAGCACTTCCACTGGCCCTGGGTAAGGTGGTGGGTCTGATGGTGGAACTGCTGGAACTGCTGGAACTGCTGGGTCTAAATGGAGACATATATTCCTATTAGCATCGGTTTAAACACCCCAATCTGAATAAACAGGCCCAAACTGAATGGCATTTTGTTGGTTTCACAGGGATTGAATATTCCTTCTCCCTAACTGGTCAAAAGTAAAACAATATCATGTAAACAGGGAAAAAGAAAGTTGTCTAGTCGTGTTCTTGCAAATGCTTGAATAAAAGTGTCAAAACAATGACAACCACTGTGCTGAAGATCTCCATCTTTGATCAGCCATGTGATGTTTTGATTAATCTGCACTAGAGTTGTCAATGGGGCTGAAAATTAAAACCCAACCCGGCTGGACACGCATGTGTTTGTAAAGTCTGGACTCGATGAGGCCAACTCCCTAGCATTAAAACTCAAGACAAACCCAGCCAAAAAAGAAAAGAAAATAATAACATTGACATTGACATGTCATTTAATTTCAGCCCAAACTGGAACCAGCGCGTCCCGTTGGGTTGGTCGGCCTGGCCCGTTGAAAACTCTCTAACATCTGTTCTGAATAAATACAGTGACACATGTTAACACCGGATCGGAATAGATCACGTCACATGTAAACAGTTGACATTAAATCCTCGTTCATTCAGAATGAAGAAGTCAGCATGTGAGCCTGGCTACTGTCTGCTCCACATCTGTCAGTGTGTCTGCTCCAGACCAGACGCTGCCACTTCAAACATAACGGTACAAACTACATATTGATTTTGCAAATAGTGGTTTATTGCCTACAGTAAATCACCCTCATTTATAACTAGCAGGACGATAATGCAGCCTATAAATCTGGACTGGGGTGGGGTGGGGTGGGGTGGGGGTGCTTCCCAGGCCATAGTGAGTATGCACAAATTACTATTTTAAGGACATTGGTGGGAACTTCATTTGCACACATACAAACACATTTTTAAGAAGTAGCTTCAGTTTACCAAAGTTTCTTTATTTGTAAATAACTTAAAGCCCCATTATGTAACTTATTTGACTTTTTATTGGGAAAAATCAAATATTGCTTTCATAAATATGTATTTCACTGAAGTGGAATCACACCCACATACAAATGAAAGCTTTCTCGTACCTTAGAATGAGTTGTTACAAGTCGTTACAAATACATAAGTGGGCGACGCACCGAACCGAGGCGGCCATGTTGCATCGCCATTTTTTACGTTGAGTGGCAGCGTGACCGTAGGTAACCACGGAAACTCACCGGAGCTGTCGGCTCGGGGAGAAAGTTTTCCAGGTAGCGCCTGTTAAAACTGTCACCACTGTGTAGTGTGAGGAAGGACGGAGGCACTGATGTTGCATTCAGGTGCAGTCAGGCAGACGGCCGTCGGCAAACCAACCGGATGTAATTTTACTCAACGAGAGAAAGACGGTAAAACGTGGGTCAGGTAAACAATACCACATCACCATGACAACATATTGTAACGCCTGTATTGTTTTGCCTCGTGCTGGCGGACCACTTGTTTACATAGACGCTTGTTTATCCTGTTACATGCAGCGTCTGTTGTCTGTCTGACGTCTGCCCGATTTCACCTGAATGCAACATCAAGAATACGTTCAGGTATGCAACCGCACCGCTAGATGGGGGGAATTCCTACACATCGTAACTTTAAAAAGTAGCTTCAGCTTACAAAATGTTCTTTATTTGCAAATAACTTAAACATGACATTCAAGAAGGATAATATAAACCTGTGATTCAACTCTGTTGTGAGCAAGCCCTCAAAGATCAAATGTTAAATTTTAAACCTTCACAAACACTTCAAATGTCTTTTTAAGATCATCATTTGAACTATGTTGAGCGAGACTTTTCACCATGTACTCCAAGGTCTCCTACTGCTGCTCTCAAGTTCCCACTCTTATAAGTCACTTTGAATAAAAGCCTCCGCCAAACGAGTTAATGTAAATGTAAATGTAAGGCACCTGAACACCTGCAGCTCACTCATCTGTGTCTCTGAGCTGCTCGGGCTGCTGCTCCTAGAATTTCACTCTTCAATAATTCCTGATATTCCTAAAATGAATGACTGAGAGAATAGCTGTTGATATTTACCATATGCAGTGTCAGTCATCACTCAGTGACTCAGGTCTTGAATGTCAATAAGATATTTCCAAAATCAAAGATGGTAAATGTTAGGAAATATTTGGAATAGTTTAGCTATATTTAGTTTTTGACAAAGGATTGGGACTCCATTTGCTTTAGGGTGCTTCCAGTCTGTCACTCATTCTACCACCTTTCATCTAAATAGCTCTGTTTTTGCTAAAATGAAACACAAACCTGGCAACCCTGCATAGATCTTTCTTCTAATAGCAACCATCCATACTGAGCAATAAACATCTGAGCATCTGCATAAAAGCACATGAGGAAATCGGAATGTCTTTACCTTTATGTTTGACACATTTTCACCATTATTCCCAAATATCATATGGGTTTAATCCCAGACGATGGAGATCCATATTTCACCAACAGACGTGTGTGTCCTTTGATGGCCGTTCCAGACAGAGGTTTGCCAGTGTGTTTTTTCTTGTTCTTTGTGATAATATCCAGAAGAACCAAATGTCAAACAAAACAATTATCTCTATTCCATCTCAGTCTTGCTTATACAGGCACAACCTGCTAATTTTGAAATAATGCCATCTCTTGCCTTTCTATTTTAGTTCTCTCTCTTTTTTTATGTCTTGCAGTGTGGTGGGCTGAGATGTCTGCAAAATGTACAATTGCCTGTCCAGTGTCTACTGTAGCCTTGAGTTCTCTTATTAGTGCTGGGCTGGAAAGGCTTGGCTCACTTAAATAAGCCCAGTGAGATGGTCATTACACGGCTCCTCTCTGCAGCTATTATTGCATTAGCTAAACTGACCATTAAATGAGCAAGCGGCTCTCCCCATCTGGACTGCGGCTTCCAAGGAGCTGACACTAAGCAAGAGTTATGATTCTCAGTGCATCTGCTCACAGCACTTGGTTTTGGTTTACCAATACGACTCTGATATTTCTCCAACTTTCAGCTCACCATGCTGTAACAAAAAAACATTTCTTACTGTCTTACTGGTAGAAGTGTGGGATATGAAGTGTTTTTCTTAATTACACACAGATGTATTTCAACATTGTTCAGGTACCCAATAAGTCTTCAATTCCTGACTGAAAACAAAGAAAGTGTCTTTTAAGCTAATATTATAAAGGCAAAATACTACACCTAATAAAATAAAAAAACTGTATCAACATAAGCTACAGTGACATCGGTATGGTGATGTGTTGTAATATTTATGTAGAACAGTTAATCCCTGTCGTAACATTAGCAAGCTGCACTGATAAAAAATAAAGTACCAGCTCTAATTAAAAAAAATCTGCAACTTTGTGTATCTTTTATTTTTGTAGATAAATTAATCTTTGTTTAAACTACTCATGAAAAAAATAATAATTTAATTGTATTATTTTGACTCAACAGTTAGTCTTTGTATCAATTGATTTATTATTTCTAAGTTATAAATGAATAAGAAATGAGACAAACAACACACACACACACACACACATTCAAGCTCTACAGGCAATTTTAGAGTCGCCTGTCAACCTATTAGCATTAGCAAAAAATTGTTTTTCATAAAGACAAATTGATTCAAAATTAGACATATTTGTATAAACATACAAACTTAAAATGTTATTGTTAATATTTTCTAGTCACCTATTTCAGAAGTGGTGTGTTACAATAAATGAAGATCATTATTTATCATACCTATAATTGCTGTTCATGGCAATATGGTCGCTGTTACAAAGGGCTGGTGTAATAAGGTGTTGCTGTTACAGAGGGAGAGGGTAAATACGATATCAAGTTGCCGTTAAAAAGGGTTAACATGATCTCATGTCGGGGGTGTACATTAAATGTTCTGACAATGTGAAGCCAATTAAGGCTAAATGAGCAAACGAGACACTGAAAGCAGCTTGAGGTAACGTTAATGTCAAAGTGGACGGGCTGTTTTGTTGCAGTTTCAGATGAATTAGTCACCATGTATTTGAACAGTACTAGATGTGGAGGCTTCAAATTAGCGTGACATTTCGGGTAAATTGCTTCAGAAGCTCTGACAGTTGTGTGTTTGTCAGTAGCTAATTAAACTGAACTTGACAGTGTTGTCTCAGTAATGCGAAGATAAAGTGAGGATGCTACAGGTGTTTGCTGACACACTCGTTCTGTTTGTGAGAGAGATGAGTACAGGGACCACAAATGGGCCCCAGGGCTCAGTTATCAGAGCTCGTAGTACTGATAAGCTTATTGGTACTTATAACTAGACAGTTGTACTGGGCTGCCTGGCTGCTTCTACTAGACCTAAGACTGGCCTGCTGCCAGGGACAAAAAAAAAAAAACACTTCATGTTTTGTTTTAATTAATTTTTGTGCTGCAGTTGTGCTCTCACACAGATAGAACAATGTTAGCTGTCAAAGAAACAGTAAAGTGAAGATAACTTTAAACATTTGGAGTGGAGACAACCACCTATCGTACTGTTAAGTGCAGTAAACTGGACTTGGGAGAGCTATAATGAAATTGCATAGCATAAATATTATACAGACACACACAAGTGATGTGTGTGTGTGTGTACTCTCTATTCACTTGTTGCAAGCTAGCTGTGTCTATTTTCCATTTTCATCCTTTGAATGTTGACTTTTTCTATATTGTTTCTGAGATTTTTTTCTTTTGGTGCTATGCTCCACTGATGGTTCCTAATTTATTAGTTGAGCTGACAGTAGCCTAAGTCTCACAGAATTGAGATGTGCATTCCCAGACCACTTCAGTTTCCCCATCCACCTATTATGCCAACAGGATGTAATACTGCAGTGTTGTAGATTATATTATAAGTTTAGCTGGATGTTTCTGCAGATACCATCATTATAATTAAAGGTATGCAGGAATTCCCCCCATCTAGCAGTGCGGTTGCATATCTGAATATATTCTTGATGTTGCATTCACGTGAAATGGGGCAGACGTCAGACAGACAACAGACGCTGCATGTAACAGGATAAACAAGCGTCTTTGTAAACAAGTGGTCCACCAGCACGAGGCAAAACAATACAGGCGTGTCAATATGTTGTCATGGTGATGTTGTATTGTTTACCTGACCCACCTTTTACCGTCTTTCTCTGGTGGAATAAAATGACATCCGGTTGGTTTGCCGACGGCCGTCTGCCTGACTGCACCTGAATGCAACATCAGTGCCTCCGTCCTTCCTCACACTACACAGTGGTGACAGTTTTAACAGGCGCTACCTGGAAAACTTTCTCCCCAAGCCGACAGCTCCGCTGAGTTTCTATGGTTACCTACGGTCACGCTGCCACTCAAGGTAAAAAATCGCGATGCAACATGGCCGCCTCGGTTCGGTGCGTCACCCACTTATGTATTTGTAATAACTTGTAACAACTCATTCTAAGGTATGAGAAAGCTTTCATTTGTATGCAGGTGTGATTCCACTTCAGTGAAATATGTATTTATGAAAGCAATATTTGATTTTTGCTAATAAAAAGACAAATAAGTTCCATACTGGGGCTTTAAAACCAAAATTAAAATAAATATGTGAAGGAATGAATGTTGAATCCTTGAATTCTGGCAAGCTGTAGTTATCGTGACACAGTCAGTCACACACCACTATAAAAACGAAAGGAGAGCGAGTGTGTGAGTGTGTCCTCTCCCTGTCTCTCCCTTTCTGGCGAGGGACCTTATGGACATTTCTGGGCATCAGCAATTAAGGTCTGTGAAATATGGACTCTAACCAAGGTTGAACTGAACATGTGTTGGCTAGTGTTAAAATTAACTCTTTAGTGTTAAATTAACATTCAGCCACAACAACCAAAAACTGGTTAAGAAAACAGTGCAAAATGGATAGTATAGAAATATTGAATGTCAATATAAAGAGGGAACTACTATTAACATTAACACTAATATTTACACATTATTCTCAGTGAGCAGTGGATATGGGTTTTTAAGTGGTATTTTTAAATGTGGCAGTTAGCGGATTAGAGAGGATGCAGTAATGTTACTGTGATGTGGTTGATGATTGATGAGGTCAGACAAAGAAGCTAAAGCAGGGTGGTGGTCCATCACAGACTGGAATGGAATTATGGGCCTGATGTGAAAATGTGATAGAACAATTATGTTTAGTTCTCCATTCAAACGTAGTGTGTAATGATTGATATGGATCGAATACCATCCAGTTTGAATATTGACATTCAAATGCCATGATATAGTACACAAACCATCATATGAGATATGAATACAGGAAATGAAGAGCATGGTATGTGTATGGTTAAGGTCTGAGTAATAAAGCATGATAAGAATTTAATGTGCTCACTATATAACCGATAAACAATAGAAAGTAGTACAATATGGATAGGCCTACTGTAACATCACGGTGAATCAGCAGTATGAATGTGTACACTGAGGGTCTGATAAGATCACAGTGGTGTAGAGAGGTGCAGAGTGGAGCAGGGTGAGAGCTGAGGGGGAAGATCCTGAACCTGCTGGTTCTGGATCAAAGGGTCCAGTTTCAAACAGACTCTTTGTCTCATGTGTAAAAGTTAATGATTGAATTTTTATCACTTGGCTGCGTCTGTCCGCTGTCTGCTGTGGGTGTGGGTGTGGGTGGGACAGGTGGGGGCAGAGTCTGGACGGTCTCATCTCCTGATAAAGACACAGGTGAAGCTAGTAGTGAACTTTCAGGCATGGCTGAGCTTGTAACTACAGTATGTATTGTGATATCATATTGCAAGGTGATAAACAGCCTATTTAATTTAATTCAATATATCTTCACTTAAAGGGATACGCCCAAAAAATGTTTTCGTGTCTTGCCTCACTCCCGAGTCCATGACAAGCAGATGGACACCATCCTTTCGACTGTGCGTGCAGTAACAAGGGAGATAGAGCCCGTATCACCCGTAATTAGCTTAGCTCAAACGCTGGAAGTGTATATAGGTAGTGTTAGCCTGCCTCCTACCCGAGCCAAAATCAGCAATCAGAAGCTGATTTCATTTTAGCTCTAAACTCTATAAATATATCACTTTATCAACATTTCAAACATTTTTAGGCGAGAAAGTAGCCGTTTAGATCAGCCGTGTGTCGTTAATTTGTCTAAATACCAGCTGTTTACAATTTTGTTCAGATGAATTTGGCGCTACTCAAGCTAGCCGATGTGACCAATGCACTTCCAGTTACTTTCAAAAGGAAGAGTTCATTTGCAAAAGCAGATAAGTGCCATTTTGAAAAAAATGAGCTGAGGCTTTGTAATTAATCTTTGCTAATTATTCCTTTCAATGAAACTTTTTTTGAGATATGTCTGTTTTGCTACATCTCAAAGTCACTCAACTTTGGTTTGACTGATATCACCTTATGTAAATAAAAAATAAAAAATGAATATTCTAGAATTTTTCAAAAAGTTATCTGCTTTTGCAAATGAACTCTTCAAATATAAAACACCTGTTGCTCTTTACAAGACTTGGCTACAAACTACATCTCTCTACTTGCCAAGAGCCGTCCCCAGCAGTGGAAAGGAAAGGCGCAGCGAGATTTTACCACTGAACATGATTTATGGTGGGAGTAGTCACACTGGCCCTCATTTATTAAACTTGCGTACACCAAAAAAACGGGTGTACACCAAATTCACCGCAAGGATCGGCATTTATTAATCTGAGCGTGAGCGTATACGGTACGCACAAATCTCACGCCAGCTCTGACCAGGTGTACGCACATTTGGAACCAGCCTAGAACATGCAGGAAGGAGTGCTGCTGTGTCAGAACGATTATTAAACCATAGTCTAATAACGCAGCGATGTGGACCACATGTTGTTGTTGTTTATATTGATAAAAAGATAAAAAGTAGCCAAAAAAAAAAGAAACGATAAAACCAAGTCCGTGTTGAAAATATAACTCGAGTTTTATTTTGGGCAACTGAGATGAGTTAAAAACCACGACGTGACAGATGCTCATTAATCAGCTGTGTAAACAGAAACAGTGAATGACAGACAGACCTGTTATTGTAGATCACACACACAAACTTCCAACATCTGCAGCACCAGAGCATGACGACGGCTCCTCAGTCTCTCTCTCTGCCGGACACCGGAGCCGGGGGGGGGGGGGCTCCGCTACCTCTTTTTTTTTCCCGTCACCGGGACCTGTCAGCGGGACATCGGGCCGGTGTTTCACATCCCTCCATCAGCCGAACCATGCCAGCGGTGCTGATGGTTATAAAGTCGCGTTGGCAGCAGTAATATGCCTATGATTTCTCCTCAATCACTTGTGTTTAGTAAACTGCAGGAGCATTTCATGAGGTCACTGGGTTTCCTGACGTGGTCGGTGACACGTGCGTCTGCAGCCTCCATCCACCGGGATGACGCTTATCAATCACAAAATCTATCAATCTATCAATGTCCAGATATTTAATGTTGCCGCCCTCTCCCTGTTCAACGTGGTAATGCCGGTAAAGTCCCTCTTCTTGGCCGTCTTCCGTGTCTCCATGTCGTAAAAGGGGCAGGGCGACGCCTCTAAAGCAGGAATATATCGGGGCGTGACATTTAAATTACGCTCGTTTTCAGCCGCCGGATTTATCACCACCACGCCGGTTCTACGCCGAAATCAGCAGGGTACACACTTTTAGTAAATCACACGTGACACTTGCCGTACACTGATATTTACACCAGAATCTACACCAGATCCTGCGCAAGTTTGATAAATGAGGGCCACTGAAACTACACTGACTCACAACATTGGACAGGTTGGACATGGCTAATTCCAGTAGGTACAAATGAAAGACAATTGACGGGGGTCTTGGCCCTGACATCAACTACCATGACTCCCTCACAGAGTTTTATTTAATTTTGTGAACATTTTAAAACTTCTCTTACACGTCGCTGAGCCACAAGTGGGTCGTCTAGGTCGGTGGTTCGATTCCCTCCAATTCGCACGTCAAAGTTCCAGAACCCACGCTTGCCGTATCATCGGTGTGTGAATGTGTAGAAGAGCAACATGTGTAGTTGAAGAGCTCTGTATGAATGTGTGTCAATGGGTGGTAAGTGTAAAGCGCTCTGAGTGATCCTAGACACTAGAGAAGCACTATATCAGTGCAAGTCCATTTCAAGATATAGAAATATACTGTATTATGTACAATTGCAGGTGAGAAGATGTTACATTTAAATCCTCACAAATGGTCATTTTACCTCTTTTGAGAGAGTTCATGTCTTAATAATCAGGGGGGTCAGACCTTCACAAATCCCCCTGTAATTTCAATCTCAGGCCCCATTATGTTACCATGGCACTTATTCAGACCACAGCAACAACAAAAATGGCATAGTCAACAATAAGTCTCTGATTAGCAGACCAGTATAAAAGAATCTTCTGAATAACACTTCATCATGGTCACCTGTTAGTGGGTGGGATATATTCGCATGGCAGGTACAGAGGAGAGCTGTCCATAATAATAACAATAATAATAGTAGTAAAAAAAATATAGATTTTGGCCCGGACCAGCCCCATTTCCTCTGCTTCACCATGGGCTTCTTTCAGGCCACACTTTACGGTTCCACTTCTTCTGCCCTGTTCTCATCTTCTCATCTCTATCTTGATGTACTATCAGATATTACATTAATGAAAGGAGGCTTACACACACACACACATGCACACCTGTTGCTGTGCTGTCTCTCTCTCCTCTGCTCTCTGGACTGAGCTGCCTGGCTGTACTTTTGGGCTCCCAAGTCTGCATAGACCTCCATGGGCTTTAATTTTTTGGTCTCAACGGACTGGACCGGCCCAACCAGCCCGACCGGACCCGTCTGTTCGAGCCGCATTCGGTCCGAAAACATAACTCGTTCAGGTCAGGTAGTGTCTCAGGCTTCGCTCTCTCTCTCTCTCTTTTTTTATTTTTTGGCCACCGTAGGATTCGGACCAAGTGAGTTGGTCCACATCGGGTCCGGCCTTCAACACCCACTGGTCGGGCCGGGTCGGCTTTTAACTTTCAAGTCTGTTAGAACTCCAGCTTGATGCCAGGAGCGGGACTCAGTGACCAACACTGAAGCAGCAGACGGACGTCATTGACGTAATGACGGTAAATGTTTTCAGCGAATCAACAATCAGAGAAAAGTATAAATAACACATTAGACACTGGAGTCGATGTAAAACCAGAGCTGGTTTATAGTCATTCGGAAATGAACACACATGATGAGTGGTAAATTTACAACATAAAATAAGTCAGATTTGGCGTGAGATTTCCCTCTTGAGCGTGAGATTGAGGTTGAATGTGTGACTTAGTTTGACCAGCTACTGTTGCTCAAACTGCTGAACTAGTTCATGCTGGTTCTGATAGAGAGATGTCAGAACACACAGTGCAACACAGCAGGCCAACACAATGTGGTCATAATGTTATGCCTGGTCAGTGGAGTTTGACGTGGTGGAGAAGTGATTGAACCTCCTTTAAGCCATTAGCATCATCATGCATTCAGCAGGCCATGTGGAGAGGGTGTGGAGGTTTGTGGGGATGGACCTTAAAGCTTTTCCTGTCAGTGCTTTAATGCATAATGGATGACAGTGGGACAGAGAGAAATGGGAGGGGAGTTTATTGAGACCGGGACGAGGGACGGGACTGCAGAGACGCTCACAGAGAGACAATAAAGGCACAGAGTTTGGTTGAAGTTGTGCAGCGGCGGCGGCTGCAGCTGCTCCACCTGCCAGCAGATATTTTTAGAGCTATAGCCAGAACAATGGTGATTTTACACTGATAATTAGCGTCCCATTAGGTCTGAGCTATTACCCCCCACCCCACCTCCTCTACCCGACCACACCACACCACACCAACCACCAACCACTTCTAATGATGAAGATGAGGGTGTAAATGAGCGGCTACCGTCGGAGCAATTTACCACAGATTTCTGGCTGTCATTATACCGCATGGATGTTCAGGGATGAGACAAATGGGATTCAATTAGGTGTGTATATCTGTGTGCATGTGTGAGTTCAGTCCATTGTCTGCCTACTTATCCTTCTCCCAAGGGACAGAGACCGAACTGATTGAATCCATATCTGGCGCCTCTCAGCAGGGGATGAGATGGAGGTAATCCCCGCTGTCGAGCGTCCATGCTGGGAGGGACTCGCTTTACTTGAGCCCCCCTCCCGAAGGCATGTGTGCCCAGACTAAGACTACTTGAGATCTCACAGCAAACACCTGAGCAACGGATAAAAAAAACAGAGAGCGCTCAGTAGTCAGCCAGGGGAGGAAAAAATGGTCTGGGTATCTTTGATAACATTTGGTAAAAGTCGTCCTACTAACCAGAGTATGGAAGACATATGTTGTGCAAGGTAACATGTAGAATCTGAAGGCTTTTCCTAAAAAAAACTAAATATAGAAACCCTGCTTAATCATCACCTATGGGCTTCTACTGTGTCTGCAAATACGATGCAGTGGCATGTGGTGACATGTGGACAAGCAGAGATGAATAACCCATCTACAATACAACCAAAAAACAAAAAAAAACTAAATATTAATGTGTGGTCCAGTTCAACAAAAAAAATAAATCTGACAAAAATCTGGACATATTTCTGCTCCCATCTGAAATGAATAAACTGAAACTGAATAAGTATTCCTTATTATTCCTTTGAACTGAAACTTGTATAGCATTGTTTTAAAATATCCACCTAGCTAATGACACTGTAGTGACAATGTGGAGAGTCCATATCTGGAATTCATTTTGGTTTCTTAATGAGTTGACACAATTTATATATTTTTCATTTTATCAGTGATATTTTTATATTTGTATGTATTATTTTTTACTCTGCCATAATCATAATCTTAATCATACTCTATTTCTTCTTACTAGTGGTTCCCAACCTTTTTTGATATCACAAATTTCTGGCGACCCCCGATCATGTGCAGTTATGTAATCGCAGCCATCAATCATGCTTCAGCTCAGATATTTTTATATGCTTCATTTTATTTGATTTATATTAGAGAAAGTGAAAGTATAGAATACAGTTGTTTAAGATTGTCTGTGGTGTTTTTAATCATAATTTTAAAATAATAATAATTAGTTAAAATAATATTTTTATTATTTTTTTAATTTTTTAAATCGCTTACTAGACATTTCAGGCGACCCCATTTGAATTCCAGGCGGCCCGACATGGAGTCCTGACCCCAAGATTGAAAAAACACTGTGCTATCTGCTATTTATCATAATGTCCTGTACATTTCTTTGCTGCTGCAATCCAGAATTCCCTACTGTGGGACAAATAAAGGATTATCTTATTTTAGTCTCATTTCCATGAAGCATTTTTTTCATTTCAGGTCATCTATAAGAGCTCCAGCTGTCAACATCTTTGCTGTATATGATCACCATGGTTACAGGTGTCACTCCCGTTTATTGTAAGGGTTTAGTGCAAAAGGCCCGTTCCCCTCGCATGGCGACCACTCTGCAAATCCAGTTATCTTTGTTTGAACAGAGCTGCTCGCTCTCTGCTGTTCCTGCTCAGCTAGCTCTACCACAGCTGTACCTGTTGTTGGGCTGGGCTCACTCACCACATCCTCACCACATCGCTAAAATTATCTGCACTGGTCTGGTCTGGTTTGGCTCGAGAAAAGAAACAGAAAGGTCAGATAAGTAAAATTATTTAGTGAAGAGATTTTGGTGGTTGTCAACATTAATCCTGTTCTGTAATCCTGTGCTCTTTTCTTCTAATAGCAAAGTTAAAGAAATCTGACTTTTACCTTTTTTTTTTAAATATTTTTATCAGTGAGTGGCCTGTGCTTTTATGATTTGTCTGCACTGTTTGTTTTTGTTTGTTTGTTTAAAAGGGACAACGCAGAGTTTCTATTTGGTTATAAAAAAGTATCACGTTAATGTGGATTAATCTACGTTACCCACACTTGTTAATGGGCCCATTTTCGATAAATATATCGTTTTGTCTCTATCGTTATTTTGTTATTATTAGTGGTGGCGGAAATGCTGGGCGAGCCGACCAGCGTTTCTTTACTTTCGGTTTCGTGGCGAGTCATGAGAATAACGCCGCCGAATCGCCGTTTATGGTCGGGACTACGGCGGTATGTGATTGTCTTCGAACCTCTGACTTTAATTCTTGATGAATGAAAACATGAGTCTGTCTTGCGCCGGTCAAAGAATTTCATGGTGTGCGCGGAGGCTCATAAATGTAGTGTGAAAACGCTTCGCTTTCCAAAACTCCTCATTGTCCCTTTAACTGTATTACATCCTGACTAATTCTCAGTGGATTGCACATTGATTTAATCCATCAATCTGGTTCCTCGAAGCAATCCTAATGTCAGTTGACCTGACAGACATCATGGCTACCATTCAATAGTTGTATTAAATACAAGTGCAGCAAATCACTGAGTCAAACATAGCTGAAAATGAGTGTGCTTGTGTGTATATAGTTCAATGGTTGGGAAAATGTAGTGCCAAAGGGAAGGGGTACTTGACAGGAAGTGTAGAAATGCACACTTCCACCATTTTCGTTGAATTTTATATATTTATTTTTATTGCTTTGTTCTTTCTTTCTTTTTTTGCCTGAGAATTTTTCATAGCGGCTAAAACCAGGTTTTGCATCACCCACAGTAGCACATCGCTCACACATCAAATAACCTGAATTATCACTTCAAGCTGTTCAGTTCGGGTCAAAGCGTTAAATCATCCTCTGAACAAGAGCTTTTCTCTTTTTTTGTTCTTTTGTGTGTGTGTGTGAATAGAAAATACACACAAACCATTCATCCATAAGGCTGCCTATTCACATCATGGTGTAGTTTTTAGTTTAAATGTAATATACATGTAATATATATTTGTGTTATACATAATAATTTGATTAAAACCCAATTCAATCTGACACTGAAAACAGAGATATAAAAAGGCATGGCCTCTCACACAGGTCCTCTGAATTGAAGATGTTGCAATTCATGTTATTGTATGCATCTAAATTAGATCAAGAGTGATACTAACCCAATTCTATTTCTTTTCTTTCAAAGATTATAAAATGTACGGGCAAATGATCCATGTGGCTTGTTGCGTTATTACTGCAACAAGTGTTCATTCAATCTGAATCCACTTTCCAATGCCTCATCAAATCAGAATTGAAATGTGAGCATTTGTAACGTGGTTAAAAGCAATTTATATCTTCCCTTTGACGAGGTAGAAACACATTAAGTATTGATGCAAATGAAACTAGAGGTTCTGAAAATTGAATTTGATAAGAAGCAGGTAGATCATCTAAATGGAAAATACTCAGCAATGAGTTTACCTTAACCAGATTGTGATTGCCCGAGGTGTCATCTGTTGTCTGTTTGCCTGTTGCCTCAACTTTCTGTTGGGACAATTACATTTGAGCTCTGGCAGTCACAGCCTGCCAATAATGTTGGCTACCCTGTTGTTGCCATAGGCTGCAGTGAGATTTTGTATAAATAACAGACTTGGTGACCATAGTGAACATGTTCTATAAAAAGCATATTAGCATGTTTATGTTAGCATGTTACCAAGTACAACCTCCCCGATCTGTCAAACTCTTCGTATACCGTAAAGTCTCAAATAAAAGCTGGACCCTTGTACTGGCAAATAAAAGCCAGTCTCAATTAGAAGCTGGGTCTAAGTTCTTGTGAATGTACAAAACCTCTCAAAGCCCACTAGATCACCTGTTTGAGCAGTTTCTAGAATGCTTCTTTCATGCATACAATAGTTTGACAGCACTACTGAAGGGGAACTGTCATAAACGAGATTACAGGTTAGGTGTCTTGGTGCCACCGAGACAAGATCTGGGCCACCGGGTTGAAGGTGTTGATCTTGCAAGGTTGTATTTGGCCAAGAGTCGCCAGGAGGAAGGCAGCGAGCCTCTATTCTCCCTGTAACAAGTCATTTCCGAAGCTGTTTTTTTGTATAATTTTGGGGGGGTTTGCCTTTTAATTGACAGGTTAGTTGAGAGAGATAGGAAATGGGGAGGTGGAGAGAGGGGGAATGACACGCAGCAAAGAGCTAGAGTAAAAGTAGAATTCAAGCCGTGACCAGTTGCAGAGAGGACTGTAGCCTCTGCACATGGCGTTCTACCTACTGAGCTAAACTGTGCCCCACTAGCTAAAAATATTGCATTTCCTTTTTCAGTTGTTCTTTTTCCGCCTGGTGCCACTTTTGTCAACATTCAGTTCAGTGTAAAGAAACATACCAGTTGGTCCTTTCTGAAGACCCTTCAGTGAAGTCATGCATGCTCCGACTCTTTCCTTGGGTCAGTCGGTTGAAGTCGCACCAAAAGACCAGAGCACATGTTTTGTTAAATTAAATTTAAGAGATAATATTCTCACTCAAAACAGTCAATTTGAGAGTATATCCCCATTTTTGCTTATAACAAAAGATTTCTGCAAAATGAATTAAAAGCCTGTCCATTATGGTTCAGTTCGGCAGTTGGAGCATTTACAAGCCTTGGCTTTTATTTGCAGATTTAGGGTAGTTAATTTCAGTGGTGTGTATAAAATGAATCAAGTCAAAAAGAAATGGTATGAAATTAGGTAAGAAATCTTGTGCATTGCAAGTATGAGCAAAACTAAGGCATTTCCCACTGTAAGGTGAACAAGATGACATTTAACAGTGAGTTTGGCAGATGCAGGCCAGAGCATTATCCCTTTACAATACAATCTGTGATGTGGGCCAACTTTACCCGATTACCAGATCAACAACATTACATACTCCATGCATAATTCCATGAGGGGAATACATAACAGACTTTCATAAGTTTGCTAAACACCCGCAGCATATGCTTCTTTGAAAGCACCTGGGCCAAAAGACTGCTGTTCTCACACCGGCTGCATTGATCAGACGTAATCTAATGAAACAACATGGTTTTGCAGGAACAAAGCCAGCTCACTGCAGAACACAGAGGTCTGTTGACTTCACTGAGCGGTTGGTAGTGTTAGGGATGTGTTTGTCTAAAATGTCATTGGATAAAGAAAAGTATTTTCTTGGGGGTTTCTATGGTTTCTGTCATGTTTGGCCAAATTAGTTTAAGTAAGTTTGAATATCTAATGATACTTGGAATGATCCTAAATAGTTAGAGAGCAGCTATTGAGTGATTGAGTTTAGTTTTCAGCACAGAACTCCTTTTTTGATGACTCAGATATATTTTACCCATCATGTCGTGTTACATTAGAACACCTCTAGAGGATTTACTCGGAATAAAGCCAAGAACAAACAGTGAGCAGCAGCTCAGTTGATAAAAACTCCCTGTTGACCAGAGTGGTTAGAGCTGACAGAAGGCCACAGGCGACAGACACTCAAATAACCACTAAGGCAAGGGCGACAAGCAGAAAGTATCAAATGTAATCAAGGACTTGGGATGGAAGGATAAAAAGAGCAACGTTAGATTTCACTCCAGTCACCAAGAACAGAGGACAGAAATCTTTTAACCAATCAAAAGTGTGGCATATTCTCTTCAATCTGGTAGAATTTGATATTGGTACTGCTAAAAGTTGCTGTCCATCCAAAACGGCACTGTGAAACCAAGGCAAAGTGCAGTATCTGCAAAGAGTACTGTACTCCCTACATTCTAGAATTTACTCTATAATTCCATTGGAGTAAAACCAAGGCAAAGTGCCGTATCTGTAGCTAATACCAAGCCAAAGTGCAGTATCTGCCATAAAACGGTCAAAATTGGTCAGAAAGACAAACTACAAAATACATTTATAACAGTCCACCTTTATCTAATCAATTATAGACTTGGTAGTTATTCGTAATTTGATGCTTGAACCTGACAATGAAAAATACTCTACACTCTACACTGTAAATACAACCGATCTCTGCGGTTGTCCCACCAGACCATGTCCATGTATGTATGTATGTTGGCCTCATATATCATATTTATTTGTTTAAAGCAACTACATAGAACTTTAATTTTGTGTTGATTTTGGCGACCCCTGTGGACAAACACGGTAGTGTTTTGGCGCAATGAAGACTGCATTTCCCCTGAGCTCTAGTGCTTATTGTGGTAAAGACACTTATCTGTCATCATCTGTTGGAGCGACCAGCCCACTGCCTCCTGAAGGTAAAGAGTTAGACTATTTAGAAATAGCGTATCTTCCCACTGATGGCCTCATTTGCTGTTGTAGGTCACACAGAGACATCAGCATAAATGAGAGACTTTTGCATATCCAGTTAAAAGCACTCTGTATTTTCTTTAATTCATTTATTCAATTCCCATGCACCTTTGGAGAAGGTGAACATGTGCCAGGATTCCTATGGTCCTGCCCTGATTTCCAGTTTGAGTGGGTGGCTGGAGGATGTCACCTTCAGCAGAGCTCCCCGTGGGAATGCCCCGGCTCCACTCGTACAGTACATTAGCACGGCTGTGACCGTGCATGGCCACTATCAAAAGGTTTCCACTATCTGTCTCCTCAGCTGTCCGCCTCACTGACCAAGACACCTGTCTATAATCAGAGGCAGCATGTCTCCTTTGGCACGCCAAGCCTCCGTCTGGTCACCGTCCAACCATATATGTGACAGATTGGTTGGGACTCGTTGCCAATAGCAGCGTGGCCTCGTCCCACTCCACTGCCACAAGAGCTGGACTGCTCTCCCTGCAAAACACACGGGACGAAAACATCACCGATCAAAGCCCTGCCCTACCATCTATGTTTTCATTACCCTTGGGGCTAACATCTGTTAATGCACATATTCATTTCATTTGTTCCTGGTTGGATATTTAAACACCTTTAGGCCACTTCCACTGGGAAGGTTGCTATTGGATAGGGATGCCTGCCACGGCTTATGATGGATAATTTGAACTCTGACCCTTAAGTCACAACTCTGTCCTTCACAACATATTGATGTTCTTCATCAAAAAGGAAGGTGAGCTTGAGATTTCATCTTTAACTTTAGAAACAATGACCGGTTTTCTCAAATGTACAGATTCCCATTGGTCCAGACATTCTTTTTATCTGCACGCCGAAAGCAAGACTTTAGACTTTCGTGAACTTTATTGTCAATCACACTATGTAACAGTTAATTACACAGGGGATAGAAATTGCGTTTCCCCAAAACTCCAAATGTGCAAATTAACATTCAACATATGTTTACCACATACATATAACAAAAAGTGGACACAGACATCAACAATAATTAAATAAACACAGATACAGACAGACAGACAATGGCCCGTGGAGTAGTAATAAGCTGCAATATGAAAAGTGCAAAATGCAGCAACCCTGACACTTTGAGCTTAAGATTATGAATTAACTCGTTTACAGAGAATATTCTGTTTCCCACATACATGTTAATTGCAATTAAATTGTATATAATGCCAATTGACATATTTTGACTCAACGACTTCTAACAGTTCCGTAGTTTTATCATTTTGGTGTGTTTCGAGGCGTTTTCAGTGGATCTGTGTGTACGCAGATATTACTTTAAAGTTTACAGAAAACTTTTTCTACATGAACAAGACAAGGATTGTTTGGGGGAAGTTCTGTTTCCACGTGGACAAGGCCTAGGAAGGACAAATCAAGAGTTCTTGATTTGTCTGTGTTTCTGATCGATTCTCATTAGCATTCTCTGTGAGTTAACTCTATAAAGTCACATGATTCGATTCAACATTCTTATTGGTCCTAGTTGATGCCACAGCCAATCAGAATGTCTGATTTAGAGGCTTGATCTTCCTTGGCTGTGTAGACCCCAAACTGTTTTATTCTGAGCTCAGTAGAAGTAGAAGTTTTTATTGCCGTGACAGGAAACAGACAGGGAGATGAGACCAGTCAGATGTTCAGTGGATCAGAGGCTTTGGGGCTGATATTTCAAGGAACAGACACAAACTGTAACATAATACTCCTCCAGAGAATGAGCAAAAGTAAAGATATACAAACTTCAAATATTTCTAGAATAAAAGAAATTCAACTTTCTTTCTTTTTTTTCGTATTGTTTTATAGCTCTTCTAACACATAATGGCTCCTCAGTTAGAGTTGCTCATTGAGGACATTTTTCAAGATTTTTAGTACACACTGACACAGCAGTCAGAACTGCATTGGACAGTGTGTGTGCAGTTGTAGGTATACATATTGTTCTCTCTATTATAGTGAAATAGAGTGCCACTTTCAGACTGGGTTTTAGTTTACTTTAGTTTTCCAGTATCTTAAACAAAAAAACACTCCAAAGCTGACCACACTAACACACCGGTGGACACTCTGATCAATGCATTTGTTTTTTTTTTGTTTTTTTGCTGTTTATTGAACCGTTTATTATAGGGAAATAATGGTACAAGGTGAAGTTTGCTTACCATGTTTATTGACCTTTAATTGTCACTTCAGTAAAGTCAACATGTGAATCAAAAACAAGGAAAAGTCACACGCACATCCGGGCCAAACTTTGGGCAGGTGCTTAGCCGAAAAACGTACAAACATAGAAAAGAAAATACTAGAACACCTTGCACACCACAGGGCTCCCAAGTGCAGTCCATTTATTCACAGGAGATAAAAACGTGTAACGGTGCGAGCTACAACAGCTCTTCGTCAGACATGAAGGATCCACACAGACGCCATCTTAGGTATCATGTGTGGTGGTCACTTCAGTAAAGTCACAATAATGCAAAGTAGGCTCAAGTCTGTGTTCAGTATTTCAGACAACCTGCAGTGTATGTTATATGCATAGTCATTGTAAAAAAGAGAAAGAACCCCTGTACCTCTATGCCCTAAGTTATGTATTTTAGGAATTTATCCAGAGGACTGTTCCTTATCTGGCAAAGAAAGAAAAATGGTTGTTCTTTGTTTACTACAGGCCAAACGCTGTATTGAATTATGTTGGAAGAATGTTGGTCGCCCCTCTTTTGACCACTGGTTGAATAACTTAACATCGAGTTTGGCTCTTGAGAAGCTGACCTATATTGTCAGAAAGAGGCCCTCTGAATTTTATGACATTTGGAAGATATTTCTGGAACTGTTGAAAGGTGGAGATATGGAGGAGTCATTGGGAGAATGAGATAATAAAACATATTTAATGTGTTGGTGGGAGTGTACGATGTAATCTTTATTAAGAATATTATTATTCATATTAATTGATTAGTATTGTTATTATTTTAGATGATTATTTTTTATTTATTTATTACTTATTGCTCAGTAATTTTGTCGACTTATCTGCTGGTTTAATTTATCTTTCTTTTTTCTTTTTTTTATTAGGGCATTTAATTGATTTACCCTCTGTATTATTCATATTTTCATTATGATTTGTATACTGCCATATGTTTAAAGTGTTCTATGTTCTATGTTCTATGTAAAAAAAAAGAGAAAGAAAGAAAAACAAAACATAGATAAATACAAATACAACAAAGTGTAACTGTGAGAGAGAATGGTTTTTCACTCTACTGCAATGTTGAGTGTGATTGCATTCTTTGGTGAGTTATGGATTCTATAATGGCGTTATGTGAACCGATGACATTTCACAACCATTAGCTGAGCACACAGACATACCTGTACACTCATGATATCATATACAAGTCTAGTCAAGTTCACACATTGTTATGCTTCTCTCTCTCTCACACAGAAGTGCATTCCTCTGATTACTGATTTACACGACAAACAACACAACAGCACAGGTGTCCCTCCCCGGGCTCTGCTTCCCTCCTATACTCCTACTCAACCGAAGACAGAAAACAAAAAGAGTGGCAGAAAACGAGAGTCGAACGTGCTAACATGTGGAAACATAATGGAAGTCAGCCTGAAGGTAAAGACTGGGGATTACAAAGTGAATCCAGGCTCAACAACCAGCTGGAACACTTTTATTTTGCATACACGCACTTGATATGGTACCGCAGTGTGGTTTATGTTCCCATCCTGGCAAAGCTCAGAGCAACGTGGGAAATGCGGTGAAGATGTGTGAGGTCAGACATACTAGAGAAAGAGAGTATGCTGAATATTTGGCAATAGATGGTAATAGTGATGTTTTCACTGTATATTAGGATTATTACAAAAACAAATTCAAATTGGAAGTCTGTCAGTCAGGCTGTAGACATTTTGTCACAGCTTCAAGACACCATCACAAAACTTTATGTGTAATGATCTATAACAATACTGAGTTGTCAGAATGTCCACATGTTGACACAGTAGGGTTGTGAGATGTGATGTTGGTTTCTCATCCAGTGACTGTAGAATTATTAGAAAGCAGACTGATCCAGACTATGTAGCTTTGAGTTGTTGTGTAACCTTCAAACGGACACATCAGGCTTTCTAGTTTTATTGGAGCATAAAAATGAAACTTCGGTTATTGTTACTTTCAAGAGTGGCTCAGAGTGACATAGTTATCAGGAGGGGACTGTTGTCGAGTTGTACTGTGATTTTGTTAAACTGCCTTCCATCCATGAACACTTGGAATGCAGACAGTATTCTAGAAAACCAGAACCGTCATTTTGGGGGCCTGTGTGCAGGCCCTCAGCATAAATGATTCACAGATTATGTACTGTGATGAAAACTCTTTACAGTGTGTTTTATGAATGGTCCTCAGGTATAGAGACAGTTTTGATTAACTTTACATGCACACTACTTGAACATCTGTCAAGAAACCTGAAGTGAGGTGATGCACTGAGAGAATGGACTGTTTTTTCGGATTATATTTTTAATTCATTAGTATCTTATGATGTTCATGCTCATATTTATTATTCATTATTTTTTTATGGTGTTACACTGATGGAGAAATAAAATGTGAGCTGAGGCTTTGTAATTATTCTTTGCATAGTGTTGTTTTCAATAAAACTTTATTTTTTTGAGATACAGTGGGTACTAGTTTCATTTGGACGATTTCACGCGAGATTCACGCGTGAGTCACGGGAGACTCACGCAGATTTTTTGTGGAGGAGTAATTGTGTTTTCACCAGAAGCTGCAATGTGCCCAAACAACCGCCAGGTGGCATCTGTGAGTCACATCGAAGGAGGCGTGTGTGTGTTTTATTGAAAGCGAGGCTGGGTGTGTGTATGAAAATCGCCTTGGACCACGGAACGCATCTTATTTCCAAGTACAGTATACGGAAATAAAAGTAGCGAAGCTCCGGACAGAGTTGCGGTGATTGTATCCACTTTATGATAGGCTACATTATGAAAACACATATATTTTCCAGATCAAATCCGTTGGATATCAAGCTGATTATCCATACGAGAGGTAGGCTGCCGGTTCTCACGGCCCGGACTTCTGCCAATGGTTTTTTTTTTTTTTTTGGAGGGTGTGTGTCAGCGGCGCCGGATTCATTTTAGAGGTGGGGGGGGCATGGAGTTTGGGTTGTTACGGGGCACAGATTTACACACTCACTGTCAGTGCAATAGTCATATTGTAGCGTGCGTAATAACAGCATAATACGTAATCCCCCCCCCCCATGCCAGCGTTTCCCAGACCATCATGCCTACCGTAACTTCTCAAAAAAAAAGCTGTGCTGGTCTGGCTGCATGTTTGAGCAAATAAAATGTTGTGAATACACCTCTTGAAGCCCGTTTGAGCAGTTTCTATAAACTGCTATGTTCTCAACGACCCGACCCGGTCCGATCCAGGTGTTGAAGCCTGGACCTGATGCAGCCGGACTCACGAGCAGTCTCTCGGCTGGACCACGGCAAAAATAAAAAAATAGATAAATAAAAGAACCCCGTGGTCCGACCTGACCCAATTTTTAATCAGAATTTTAATAATAGAAAACACCATTTGTGAATTTGAGATCTCTAAAATATTACTTTTACCATGCATTTAGTTTTTCTGTAGGTAAATTTACCATCATGGATCAAGCAGAAAATCAGTCTTTGTAAAAGCCGAAGTAACAGTTTATGAGCACTCAGGTCTGTGGCGCATCAGTCTGCAGCGGCTACTTTTCACCTCTTATTCTTGTCATTCATGTTTTAATAATAGGAACAATGCTTAAGGTCAACGCCTGCTGACGTTTGGACTTTATGTAGCTAAATAATTTTATCTCAGTCCGTGACTGTGCTCGCTTCATGTAGACCACACAGACCACTCGTCCAGCTGTGGTCACATGCGTTATTAGGCTACAATGTTTCCATTTTGTTGTTTTCAAAACAAAATATATGTGTTTTCATAGCCTATCATAAAGTGGATACTATCACCGCAACTCTGTTCTTCTTTTTCTCACAAGTTATGGTTTTTACTGGCAAAACGAGCCAGTTAGAAATGAATAAAGGAAAAGAAAAAATAATATCCAGGAGACTTTGTCCCGTCCTCAGGACATGCGCGAGGGAGGATCAGCTGGTTAGAGATGTCTGTCACTGTCAGCTGCACATCTGTCAGCAGGTCCGCTTGACCGCTCCACACTTCACAAACTTTAGGAATAAGCTAGATGTTGATTCTGTAAACAGACAGTGACATGCTGGAAATAAGCAGACACATACTCGCCCTCGTTATTATTGATTATTGAATTAGGCTACGTAACGTCATAAATCTCTCGCCGCTGTCCGGTTCATCACCTGTCTCTGTGGGTGTGTAGGCTACGTCATCTCCAGGTGAAACAACTGTAACAACTGTAAAACACCTGGAATTGATAATAACTAAAGGCATATCACCAAAGCTGAACTAGGCTATTAACACATCCTAATCGGGTTAATTCATTTTTTCCTCGCATTTTTTCAAAGTAAACTTCCCTTCGCTCACCGGCAGAGCAGAAGTTGCACTTTCTGGGATGGTGCACTTGGTCCACAGTGTTTGTGGATGAAGCCTGAGAAGGTGACGAAGGTGAAGGTGACACTGATCGGACGATAATAAGCGGAGGGAGGACGACGGAAGCTGCAGAAGCTCCGCTCAGCCGTGCATTCACGTGGGCACCATATGGCCGGAGAGACATGAATTTAGACTATTTATACTGGGCTGCACTACAGGCAGAGTAGCATTATATGTGATTTAAAACGAAATATTCTTCTATGTTTTACTGGTTTGTTTCATTTGATGTGGGTGGGGCCGGGGGAATTATTGAAACCGGGATAGCTTGTTGCAACTCAGTAATACGCACAAAAATGTAGGCTAATACATGTACAATGTAATGCTTGTAATAATTGCTGTGACGACAGCTGGACACAATGTAACACATTAGCGACACATTAGCATCCTCTTTATCTCTGACCAATGGGTGTGTTTGTGGATACTTCACTCAAGTAGCCTACATTGTCAGACAGAAGTCCTGCCCCCCACAGTAAGGCTACTTCACACAGCTGTTTGCTTTGAACAGAAAAACCGGTTCCTCACACTTCTCAGTTCACAAGTTTCATAAGCCGGAGGACAAAAATGTAGGGGAGAGCAGGGTCGAAAGTAACATTTTTCAAATAAATGTCATTTAAAAAGATAGTAGCCTATTACAGAAAGAGACATTTTTTTGTTGTGATCACCATCTCATATGTGTTCTCTATCAGGTGTTATTTTGTAAAAATGTGAAACGACGTCGGTGTAATTTGACTTTGAAGAGAAGCTGCGCTTTGTTACTTTCGTCCCTCACGGCAGGGACGAAAGTAACAGGGGGGTGGGTCAAAAGTAACACGACAATATAAACTGGACTTGTTCTTATTTTTTTCTTGTTTTTATTTAAAATGTCTGACAATGCTCTTGTTAATATGTGATTACAAACATATTGTGACCATTATCTTATTTAAATTTTGTATTAAATTTAATTTTTAGAACGAACGATCAATGACGCTCATTTGGATTTTTTTTTAAACGTTTGTAGACCACTTATTAGCATGCTCATTCACTCAGCATTATCAGTTCATAAGTTTCATAAGCCGGAGGACAAAAATGTACACAGAAGCCGATGGGAAAAAGAGAAGAAATTTCGTCGTGTTTCATGTAGCCTAATAAAATAAAATAAAACACCGATCCTGTGAGGAAGAAGAGAAAAAGCATGTGGTCCGACCTGACCCAGTTATTGAATGTTTACGTTTAGCCTATTTAGAAGAAGTTTGATTAAACTTGTAAATGAATGCTGCTCTGGATCGATCAGATTATTTCCTCATATTCTGATTATTTTTAAACAGTGGCCAAACAGTCTCGCTTTCAATAAAACACACTCGCATTCTATTACAATCAGTGAAATAGGCTATATGAAAACAATAGGTATAAAACACAGTTTTTTGTTTGGATAAGCTTCATTTTTAAAAGCGCAATGTTCAACTGTCAGAAATTAAAAGCAGCCTCCTCTTGTTGTATTTGCAGCAACACTGTTGATTCAGGCTGTGATCAGCTTTTTTGTATGCTCGAGCCTAGGCTACCTACTTTCCATTAAAACAACCTGCTGCTCTTGGCTGAAACAAAGTCACTGGTAACAAAATCAGCATCTAATCTGTCCCTTCAAATTGTGTGTTTGGAGCAGCTGCTGACAGATGTGCATTAATGCTTCGCTCGTGAGTCCAGCCGCATCGGGTCCAGGCTGCTGGCACGGACAAAGCAGCTTAGAAACTGTTAAACGAGCGATCGTCGGCTGAGTGGATTGTTACATTCACCAGAACTTGCAGAAAATAGATACGAGACAATTTACTCAAACTTGGAGCCAGACCCGGCCAGGCTACAGGAGAGATCAGAAATATGGAGGGGTCCAGGACCCCCATGAGAACCACTGATCCTGTTGAACGTAGGCTACTGTAACCACTGTGATACAATATAAACAACACCATTGATCACCGGCGTAGCGGTCCCTCTCTCCATCCACTCTCTAGCTCTCTCGACCACAGCTGCAAATTAAGTACCTATGGCCTATGAACAGCGCCACTCTCCATTGCAGCTACGTTGTGGTCAAACGTGGAATTACCCCCAAATCTTTTGAGCTGCATCTCAGTACGATGCTTCCACCTAGTGGCTACAATGTGACCTACAATTTCACGCAACGCGTGAATCACGCTTTCCGTGAGGGAAACGTCCAAATGAAACTAGTACCCACTGTATGTCTGTTTTGTTACATCTCAAAGTCACTCAACTTTGGTTTGACTGATATCACCTTATTATATCACCTTATCTGCTTTTGCAAATGAACTCTTCATATATATATATATATATATATATATATATATATATATATATATATATATATATATATATATATTATGTTGAGATTGGCTTAAGCCACCCAACACAAATGTACATGTATAAGGAATGGATGGATGGAACTGTGTGTGTGTTAGCCATTTACAAATTGCCATTCATCTCTACTGTATAGGGGTTGAGAAAAAAATCTCAAAACCCACAGAGACCGGTGAGAAAACATGTGTTGTGATTGAAGTGATTCAGTTGACATCTGCTGTTGTGGTGTATCAGTGCCACACGCCACAGAGGGAGTACACAAAGTTAATCACCACGGTGACATATTCCACATGACTTGAATGCAAACGGTGGCTTCTGCGTCTCAATCAGGACTCCAACATCTAAAATCAGATTGAGTCAAAGTTTATCAGCATCTTCACAACCTGATACTCTCTGTCAGTTTATCGGCTAATAGAGATTTACTATTACACCTGTCTCAGTCAGCTATGGTTCCTCAGCCATGGCCACCAAGCTGGAACAGTGTCAGTCCAACACTCAACTTTGATTTGGCAAAAGATGCACTGATGTAATGAAATCATAAGGGCATTAAAAGGATAGTTCAACATTTTGTCAAATTGGCCCATTGCCATAATCCATATAGTCATAGCAGTAGGTTCGTTACCGTTAATCTGACGCTATGAGATAATAACAGAGTGTTACGAGACAGAGTTGTTTTCGAGACTGCTGGCCTAAAAACTGCCCCCGACAGGAACGTGCATCAGCGGTTTTGCATGAATTTACCTCTAAAACAACTCTGTCTGGTAACGTTCTGTTATTATCTCATAGTGTGGTGAATGTGCAGGTCACAACTTGTCCACCAGAGCGTTTTGGAGTTTTTGGATTGTGTATTTGATGAGTTTGATGAGGGAAACCAAGAAATCCCATGAGCCTCCGTAGCGTAGCTCTGAGCAGCTCGTGGCTCTGCTCCGCCGTTCTAAAAAATAGCTTGCACCGACAAATAAAGGAAACAAATCTACTGCTATGATAGGGGTTATGGTAATGGACCAAAATTTTGAACTATCCCTTTAAAACCCTGAAATAAATAAGGTAAAGTAAATATACACAGAAATTAAATAGACAAGGAAATGAATGATACTGTTTTATTTTGGCAAGATATCACTTTATTTACTTCCCATGATCCTCCAGGGTCTCCATTATGCTGCCAGAGATAACATTAATAATAAATTATGCCTGCCAACAATTACACACTCACACATGTAGCCTACATATGCATGCACACACTTTTCCTCTAGTTCCTGCTCATTTGTGATAACACCACAGGTCAGAGTTTTGCAAAAGACACATTGATTTGTCTGACATCATCTCCTCGTGTGCCACGTGTGAGTTATGACCTTTGATACCTGACTGCTTTAACACCAACAACACATTACTCAGTCTGCAGCCTGTGTGTCTCCCAGCCTGAGCCGCCCCCTCCTCCCTCTCATATCCATTTCTAAACAGGAAACAGACAATATGTGTGTGTATATGCGTTTATGTGTCCTGGAATGTGCCAGTGTTTGTGTGTAGAATATAAAATGCATTATTACCAGAACTCTGCCTGCATGGGGGAATCTGCAAATCGGTGTGTCATCTCCAAGATATTCAATTTATTGATTTGAAAATTGACCATGAGTGAGTCCACTTAGCCTTTCAGAAGAAGTCGGGGCGACTGAGAGAAATGGTGAAACTCAACCCCCCCCCACACCATGGTTTATTTATCACTTACGTGCCTCTTGGACATTCTGTGGTATATTGCCAGGAGTCGGCGTGCAGCAGAACGCACAGACAAAGAGACTGGATGGAGCAGGAGGAAACACAAAGGATGCATGAGCAGAAATGTGCACAGAGGTTATAGGATAAGGAGCGAGCACGGAAAACACATGAACCCCCCCCCCTCCCCTTTTCAAATCAATGTGACATCACCTCTGCACAATGATTACATGACCCTGGCATTGATCGTGATTCCCAGACTGCGATTGTGTTTGTGTTATTAAAGCCACCGACGGCCACTTGATCCTCTGTTATTGATGCATTTATAAATGCCACTTGATAAAGCCACAGTTTCCTTCTTTAATTAAACTATTAATTGCGTCCTCAAGACCCATCCAACGAGCAAAATTAGAACGACGACGTATAAAGAAAACAAAAGGCAAATTGATTAAAGGCTTTGTTCACACGGAAACGATCTGAACAGAAAATGCAAAAAGTGGTGTTGCGTTCTCACTTTTTATTCCGCGTTTTTTTGGGGGGGAAATCTATGTGCATATGGTGACGCATGTTGTATGCCAGCCAGGCGACTAGGTGGCAGTGGGAAACACACCACAAAGTCGCACCGCCTGCTTACTGGAGCATGTCTTTGATGCGATCGAAGCAGACTTTTGCGTTTTTACCCATTAGACGGGAATGCGACAGTGGAGTGTTTAACCTTCGTGTTAGGGTTGCAACTGGCCATTTTTAAGTTTTTTAATGCATAAATAAATGTGTTTATTGCATCAAGGCTTTTTGACATTGTCAGGAACCTATATTTAAAGAAAACAAAATGTTTTGGGGGGTATACTGGCCAAAAAAGGCCTAGGGGCCCACAACAAAAAAATATTGAAACAAACCCCAATTTTCATGGATAAGGAATTCTAACAATGTAACCAAGAGATGAAAAACAAATTGGATGAAAAGAAAATGTTTTGAGTGTATTTTACAGCTGATCTAAGACAAAACTGACCCTAACATAAGAGATAGTAGCAGAAAGCTAACACAAGATGAAGATTAAAGGGATAGTTCAACATTTTGGCAAAAATCACCACGCTATGAGATAATAACAGAAAGTTATCAGACAGAGTTGATTTAGAGGAAAATTCATGCAAAACAGCTGCTGTGCGTTCCCGTCGGGGTCAGTATTTCATCAAACAGTCTCTGCATTTACCTCTAAAACAACTCTGTCTGGTAACATTCCGTTATTATCTCATAGCGTGGTGAATGTGCAGGTCACAACTTGTCCATTTTGGAGTTGTTGGATTGTGTATTTGATGAGTTTGATGAGGGAAACTAAGAAATCCCATTAGCCTCCGTAGCGTAGCTCTGAGCAGCTCGCGGCTCTGCTCCGCCGTTCTAAAAATAGCTTGCACCGACAATTAAAGGTAACAAACCTACTGGTATGACTATAGGGATTATGGCAATGGGCCAATTTGCCAAAATGTTGAACTATCCCTTTAAGATTTCCACTCTGGAGGGTGGTTTCACTTTACTTTTCTTTTTTAAGCCCAAAAATGCCAGCACGGTCTAAACAAAAGGCACATAGACATCGTATTGTGAGCGTTGTCCTGTAAACAGGGCCTAAATCTATTTCTCCACCTTTGTGTGGTTAATTTGGTGTTAATCCAATCGGCATACAGCAGCAGAATGTCAGCTAGGAAGACAGACTGAGGGAAACAAGAAACCAACAAACAAAAGGGATGATGGATGAGGCGTGCAGGCCGACTAATTTGTGACCGGCTGTTCACACCTCTCGGCTGAGGAGGCACATCGCTGTGCGAGCGCTGTACGCCTCTGATTGCACTGATGTTATTGAAGTGATGAGGCCACCTGGCCCTCTGCTCCAGCTGGCCTCTGAGCTTCACCTGCGTGCCCTGCAGTCAGGCCAGGCACACATCACACAGACAGTCAGCTCTTCCTCAGGTTTTCATATCATGGCTCCACCAGATGTTAAAAACGTTCCACTGAGACTCCGCTCCGTGTTGACACGTCTGCATCACACCGTCTCTGCAGGTCTCTACATGCACATTCTGCTTCCACATCCAGTCTGTAACCATGTTTCCATCCACACGTTTTTATTCCCATTAAGCAATATCGAATTAGAAATGCCGTAGGGAAAAGTAACCCTTTGATGCACGACATAATGCACAACATGGGTCAAAAACGACCCGCATTCATTTTCCACGTGAATTCATGCTAGGTGAGTGTTTCTTTGCGGTTTCTTTTAAAAACGATTTTATGATTGAATCTTCCAAGTATTGTTTGAATATCTTTTTTTCAATTAGTACACAGTGTTATTTCCCCTTTTACTTTCTTATTTTATAAACAAACAGACAAAAAGTCTCAGAGAGTGGACCAGTTAGCTAGCTAGCTGTTGACGTATACATTCTACTGTATTAATTAACTACAGTAGAACATGTCAACAGCTAGCTAGCTAGCTAATTGAGGAATACCTGGAATAGTATGATGAAATGAATTTTTCGCAAAGACATAGCACAAAAAACTCACTCGGGTCACTTTAGACCCATGTTGTGCATCAAAGGGTTAAATATCATGTATCAATAAAAAGTTATATGGTTGATATCATCGGATTTCCTCTTGTTTGATACAAAGTTTGTGCGACAAATGCTGATGGAAACAGTTCTTTGCCAGAAAAATGTGAGTTGCATCATGTTTTATGTCAGTTCTGCTACGTATTCCAGCTGTTGAAAGACACGGTGGAGTAAACAGAGAAAGATGCAGGTGTACAGACGACAGACTGGCTTCATGTAAAGTGTCACGATCTCCCAGAATCTGTTTGAAGTGCTGACGTTCACAAACCACCTCCGGTATCTATAGGCTAGTATTTAACATGCGGTGCATCTGCATCTGCATCAAAGTGGTGTTTAGATGACAGGCATGTTGCATTATAAGCACCAGCCCATTAACCTAGAACTTGTGCAATATTTAGTAACTTTGCTGGCGTGCGTATGGCTCAGTGGTTTCCAGGCAACGACTCCAGCTGCTCGTCACACTGGGCCTGTGTGCAGCCCAACCGGTTAAAGGATAGACGTCCTTCTGTTTTGTGATTTAGTACAAAAATGAATGGAAACTTAAATTGCAAGAAAACAATTCAATACAGGAATATGATTGCAAAGCAGCACATGATGTCATTACCCGCGGCTTTTTGTTCGTTTTGAAGGTCTGAGATGGACACACTTGAACCGGCATTATTCACATTCATATTTTTATCGTTCTTCAGATAATTGGATCAACAAGTGGATGGAAACATGGTTTGTGTCCACTGCAGCTTCAGCTCTCTGTTCAAGGTGCTTTCTGATGCTGTGGTCCATCCACCTCAACATTATCTGAGGCTTGTTCTTTTTTTTTTTTTTTTTTTTACTTTTATAACACAAGACAGATTTTAGTTTTACATTCAATTAGTGTCTGTTGTACCGAACCCGTACCGAACCGTGACCCCCGAACCGAGGTACGTACCAAACCATTTATCATCATATTACATAGCACTAGTTGCAGTTGTAATAAGTATTGCAGCACTCTACCCCATCTTGCTTATACATATCCTCACTCTCTCATATACCCCAACAAGAGTTATGACCTGGTTTTTGCATTGCTGCATCCCTCTAGTCCACCTTCACATCACCCACCATCCCACATCTTGTACTGAGCCGTCCAGCTGTAGTATACTGGTATTGGCGATGTTGGTTCTCTGCCTAATTGTTGTCCACCTTTTTGCTGTTGTTGTTTGTTTGTTTGTGTATCTGTTTTTTATTGCTGTTTGTGTGTCTCTGGTGTGGCGATGCTGTTTTTTTTTTTTGTTGTTTGTTTTTTTGTCTGCTTTTATTGTTTTTTGTTTGCTTTTCAATGTTCTTGGGGACAACGGATGGAAATTAGCCTTTGGCTACACTCCGGCTTGCTTACATTTTATTCCTAGTGAAGAAATGTTCATTAGCATGCACTGTCCCTCCCAAATAAACTAATAATAATAGCGCTTATACCACATTCACACCGGTGGTGGTAAGCTGCCCTGGGGCAGACTGACAGAAAGGTAAGTGACAATTTAATTGTCTATTGAGAAAACCACAGGATCTGTTGTGTTGTTGGTGTGAGATAACATCAGTATAGGTTTGAATGTCCAACCTAACAAACCAGGGACAGACGTATGGGAATATAGGCCTGAGAGCAGACAGTTACGGTGAGAGATGAAAGCAGCATCAAATTTAATCATGAGGTTCCAAGGTCGTGCGCCTTTAATGTGCAGTCTTCTCTGGGCTGCATTAAAGATACTATATAGGGAATCGCTTGTGAATATAACCCAGCTGGATTTGTGTAGTCGCACACTCACCCATGCATGCACACACACCATCATACATATGCATGTGCAGATATGCCATGCTATACTGTATGGGGTACATAGATATACATGTTCATTCTAGCATTGGGGGCATTCATGCACTCATAAACAGATGTATGTGGTAATTAAAAGCAGGAAATCAGGGCAAACCCGCGATCATACACATATCACCATAAACTGCTGCAAGGCAAACGCACACTTAGACACCGTCTTCACACTGAAATATTGGCAGATTATTGGTCGAAACAAGCCCAATGAAATACATTTCAGGTTTGCTGGCAGAGCTGGGGTCTGGGCACTGCCTGCAGGGAGGAATGAAAGTCAGCTTTTTTTTATATGTGCTGACCTTTCTCTATATAACGCCACCTTGCACATTTTACTTGACCCCAACGCTCCTCCACTGGGCGATCTGTGTCATACGTTACACTGGCCAGATCTTTCATACGTTCATAAAGTTTTAACAAGCTTCACACAGGTGGCGGAGAGGCAGAGATAGTGGAGGTTTTACCATCTGATTAAACATCAACACACCTCAGTTAATGCCACAGGGTCAGACATGAACCTAATACTGAGGATGATATATGGCAGGCCTGTACTGCCTGTGCAACTACATCTTCACACAACAACAGCCAGGTTTTTATCAGTCAGACAATAACATCAATTCTCAAATAGTGGACTTTTACTTACCTCAGACTGCTCTCTTGTGTGTTTTTATTTCTGATGCTGTATGCTTTCTGATTTCTCCTAATTTGCCATTGAGAATTTACTTTTTCTGTTAAATGTTAAAATACTGCAAATAATATCGAGGGCTTGGAGCCAGAGGGGCGTAAGTGGCATTTTGGGCGAATATGAGTTCTATTCATTTGCAAAAGCAGATAAATGCCATTTGAAAAAGATGAGCTGATGCTTTTGAATTATTTTTGCATAGTGTTGTTTTCAATAAAGCTTTATTTTTTTTGAGCTACGTCTGTTTCGTTACGTGTCATCTCCTCATTTTTTGAACTGAGTTATCTGCTTTTGCAAATGAACTCTTCATATCAAAACAAAGGTCTCGATGAGCTCTATCCAATGATCCCAAAAAGAGAATCAAACTGTATTGAATAAAGCAACAAAACAATACAGACCTAACACAAAAGTCTGAGTAATGTTTGGAGCCAGAGGGGGGTAAGTGTAGTTGGTGCCCTTAAACAACATTTAAAATGTCTGAGAAAACAGACATGGAACTTGTCTGAAGTTGAAGATGACGAGTCAGAGTTGTTTTTGAATGTATGTCCACACAAGAGTAATGACAGTAAGACAGAATCATGCCTTAAGAGCCTTGCTGGGGTCATCCCTTTGTTTCCGGCTCCTATGTAGCTGTTTTGTGTGTGACTGGGGAACATATAATCCTTTTTTAGTAAAGGGTTCCATGTTCCCTGCTTTTCATGCAATTTTTGGTCCCATACCTGCAGTGGAGTTGTGACTTTGCAGATTTTTGAGTGAGAAGTTGAGTTGTGACTTTGAGTGGGAAGTGGAATGGTCCCATTGGTTGGGTTTAGGCAGTGAAGAAAGGAGTTGGTTAAGTTTAGTAAAAAGACCAGGTAGAGGCTAGACAGGCCAGATAGATAGAGTTCAAATAAGTAGAGAGAGTCCATCAACCGGCAACAGCAGGGAACATAGGACCCTTTTGAAATAATTAACAAATTAGTTAAATGACAATTAATTACTTTTTTGGTGCCAAAAAGGCGTATCTGACGTTTTTGCCATATTTTTTTTATTATAAAATGTTTTAGAACATGTTCATTGTGTTAATATGCCATATGTTTATTCCATAAATACTCATTCATATAAGTATGTCTGTGGTTGCAATGTTGTGGTTTAAGGTTAATGAATACAGTTGATTGAAGGCTGGTCAAAATTTAGTTTTGTCTCTCCTGTTAAGTTTGTCAAAAGCCACTTATGCCTCTCTGGCTCCAAGCCCTAAATGGCAGGATGAATGGTTCACATATTAAAGGATCCATATTTTACACTGTGTTTTCATCAAAGTGTTGATCTATAAGCAAAATCTATAACTTTTACCTTTCCTCTCTTAGGCCTCTCTCTGGCTATCTATCTGTTATTATAAAACCTAGGCCTGCTGCACTATTATGAATAATCTACCTATTTGTAAAGGGTATTTAATAGAATAGACTCACATATATTCAGGGTTTTTTAGATTGGAATTGTATTTACTGGATCATAAAAAAATGAATTCAATAAATAAAAATAAGTAAACTTGAATTTTTATGAATATAATATTTGACTTTTTTGTTTGACTTTACTGAAGAATCAATGAACAACTCCTATCTGCAGTGGTGACAGTGACAGAATAACAAATATTTAGGGCAGTTGTAGCTCATACAAGTTCGTGCAATGATAGTTTAGTGAAAGGGACATGGAGAAGTTATTGTGTTTTTAACATTTCAAGGATCTCCACTCTACAACAGCAATTCATGATGCCTGTCTCTGTGAAAAGCCTCATTTATCCAAGCCACTTCTAAATCTATGAGTAGTAATAACCTGCACACACATAGTGGCATACACCAGAAATAACTATGATGCAATGAGTGATTCTGGTACCAACTCTAGATCCATCTGTTTGTACTCATTTAAACATAATGCCCAGCATGTCCCTGGAAATGCAGCTGAAGTAAAAAAAAAAAAAAAAAAAAAGACTAAATGTACATGCCAGAGGTGAAGAAATAATGTTATGACCTTGTACTGTGATGCACAACAGAGACTGGACACTGCATCTCTGTGTTATCCACTGCAGAAAGCGATGTATAAATGTCCCTGAGGAATAATCCCTGGCTGGATAAGTTGCAACCAGCAAACTGTTCTCAGCACAGGAAAACAAAGTACATGACTTAATTAAACCCTCCAAAACTGAAGGTAAGCAGCTGGAATGTAACACTCTATAATTAATGAATGATTACTAGTGAACTTAATTAAGTCAAGTGTGATGCAGCTACAGGTGCTGCACTCAACATAAAATCTGCATGGCTAACATAAAGCAGAATGGCAGGCGTATTAGTCTGTGCTTGATCTGATTTGCTTGATAGCAGCGATGGAGGGAAGGTAAAGCACATCCTCCTACTGAACCCGACACTCCATCAATTGTGCTGCTAATTGGGAGTTATTTTACTCATGATGACACTTCCCTTCCTGTTGAGATTTGTGTAAATGGTCCATAGTGGAAATCTAATTTTACCTTCACAGACACAAGAACAACATATCAATAACAATAAAGAATATTGCATAGCTTCCTTGTACACAGGAGACAGGGTGGTGCAGGATTAGAAAGGATGTGATTGTTATAAGAATGCAAAGTTCAGTTAAAAAAAAGTTGTGTGCACATCAAGTTTGTGTTTTCAAGCGTTTACATCCCAGTCACTTAACCTCAAAGATCTTTGCCTCATTAACAATGATAAAGATTTTTGTACTGGACTCATATGAGCGCGTTATCGACCTGAGTAAGAAAGCAAATACACCTATTAACTGAAATGTCAAATGATTACATCTCTGAAAAGATATGCAACAATGAAGAGGACTGTGAAGCCTTGTAGTGTGAACACAGCCCACAACAGACCTACAAAGAATACATGGTACCACTCACACACGCACACACTGAGTAGTGTGTTTCCTGTTGCAGCAGTTTTCCTTGTTTCAGAGCCTCCTAGCCAACGCTGAAGAGCCCTGATGCTATTAGTGTTGATCTCATGTGACAGCGATGAAGCCAGATAATGAAAATCAATAAGGCGAGCTCCTCTAAGCCTGCAATTGTCAAGTTTCGTAAAATCTTCTCTTGGCCCTTTCTCAGCTGCACGCATGAGATGCAGGCCAGGGTCCATGCGTGCAACTGAAATACATTGGCTCATGGTATTTACATTCCCTGTGCTATGTGTGCTTTTCAAAATTATGTGTTACATGCATGACTTTTTGTATTTCTTTTCATTTTCTTTCTTTTTTTACGAAAAAGGTTTGATATTAATTATATTTTTATATTTAGGCTAATTTGTCTGTTTTTTACTGTCGGTGATGTGTTGCTGCTGGAACCTCAATTTCCCTGAGGGAAGCCTCACAAGGGAATAATAAAGTACTAGCCTATCTATCTATCTATCTATCTATCTATCTATCTATCTATCTATCTATCTATCTATCTATCTATCTATCTATCTATCTATCTATCTATCTATCTATCTTATCTATCTACCTACCTGTCTGTCTGTCTGTCTGTCTGTTTGTCTGTCTGTCTTGATTCAGTAACTAGCCTATTCAAGTATCAAAGCCTCCATTCACAGGGAAACAACCTGTATTCAGAAACCTTAACACCATAGACCAAATTGCTTTGCTGTTTACAACTAGGCTACTTCCGGGTAGAAGACCAGCACATAATTTGAATGAGAACAGTTAACGAACGAGAGTTTATATATCATATGTTTCACGCCCTATCACCGTTTAGACAAATCTGAAATGATTTAAGAATCATTACTATTTCTGTGTGAGTGTGGTTGTGTTGCTATGTGTGGTAGGCTAGTTATTCAGTTTGGGGGAATCACTGTCTCTAGAAAGCATCAGTGGCTCAGCTGACAGGGACAGCTAACGGCGGTAGCTAAGCTAACGGTGGCAGCTAAGCTAACATCAGGATGTCAGCTGTTTAAACCCTCCCGTTGTCGGACACGACATGAAACTACTCCAGTTAGCTCAGTCATGTTGTAACTCAGATATCCGCTGGAGAATATAGTTTTTCATGGACCGTTTATTGAGTCACTGCAAAGTTAAACAGACCGTAAATAGTAATGTTTGTCCAATCATTGGTTTAAACTTTACAAACATCAGATTAGTCTAAACGGTGATATTGTGACATGATAAATGAAAAACTCTCGTCAGTCACTATTGTTCTCATGCTGGTCTTCTACCCGGAAGTAGTTTTAAACAACAAGGCGATTTGTTCTATAGGGACTTGTTACAGAATGTTTGTCACTTTGTTGTGACAAAGGCTCTTGCGGCACGGAGCCATGATCCAAGCCCCGCCCATCAGGACCCAGTACAACACTGAGGTTCCTTAAAATCTGCAATATTTTCATTGGATCACTCAAAGAAAAAACTGTCAGCCAATTAGATAAGAGGTGTGTCAACCACACACAGCCGTACCTGCCCCCTACCCTCCAAGACTCTTTGCTCTCCTCTATTTTCAACTTTTTTTTTTCTTTTTGTATTATTCACAGACACACACACCCACACACACACACAGATCGATTCTCCCGCCCTGGCCTGTCAGTGCACCAAGTTAGACAAATTGCATTTATCTGCCTCACATTGCTTCAAATAGAGAGAACAGGGGAAAATGAGAACAGTGGAAAACAAGACGCATAGGAAGACTTCAGGAAACTAAAAACAGCGACAAGCCTCAAACACCATTCCATCACACTGGGGCAGAGAGTGTTGTGCTGATTGTTTGTGGATTGGAAGAGAAGGGTGGAGGCTCCCCAACACAATAGGCCCTGATTCAATAGCTGAATATTCTCTCTCTCTCTCTCTCACAGACAAAGAACAAATTAACCAGCTTTCTGCCAAAGATGTCGAGTGGTGCTTTTGATCATGAAATCACACTTGACCTTCTTTTTGTGTCTCTTTTCCTAAAACCCTCAGTTGAATGTTGCAGCTTAGGTAATAAAAGTGTGCGGCTGTTGTTGTAGTTGTTGTTTTTTCTCCACGTCTGTAGCTCTCTCCTCATCCTTCTTTCTGCCTCAAAGACAAAACTTTTGGCAGATGCTGCAGCTCTTTGGAGCAGAAGGACGAGAAGAGGAGCGATATTTGTTCATCCCACAGAGAGAAAATGTGTGTGTATGTGTGTGATCACAGGGAGGGAGTGATGATAGCCTGTATTTTCAGGCAGAGGGCCTTGTGTCCTTGGAGGCCCCCACTGACTCATGAATATCTGACCCAGCAGCTGACAGTGATTGTCTATTGCGCCGAGGCGAGCGGCCTTGTCTGCGTTCATTGCCCGTGCGTCCCAACAAACGTACAACAGTAGCCTCCCTCCCTCCTCCAACCTCTGACAGCAACACAAGATGGATTTTTAAAAAACCGCACGGACCGAACGGCGGTGCGGCTGGAACTGTGTGCAGCAGGTTTGTATTAATCTAATTGAGGACCGTATAGCTTGGGATTCATTCCCGTCCTTGGAGTAACGAAATCCATTTCCCCAAGGTTCAAGTAACAATTGCTCTCATGAGGTTTTTGTTCATGGACAATGAGGGATATTGTGTTGGATATAGGAAGTGTATATATAGTTTGATCTAGTGGCCGCTGCATCAGGCGGTTTAACAGGTTGCAGGCCTTGAATAAAAGCACAGATCCCTATAGAACAACTTCCTGCAAATAAACTCACACAAAACAGCCTCTAAAAATAATATGGTCGTTTCCATCCAACAAACATTGAAATAGGCCTATGTGTTAGATTTAGATGCAACAGCCCAGTGCAGAGCATGTACACAAGTTTTATACAATTACGTGTAAGAGAGTAACCTTGTTCATTAAAGGCCCCACATTGTACAAAGATAAATGTATGTGTTTTCTTCTTAGCAGATCTACTGTAGGTTCCATATTAACACTGTGAAAGTATCAAAACATAAGAGGAAACCGCAGAGAAAACACACAGTCTGTATTCAAGAAACTGAGCCTTAAAACTAGACTTGTAACTTTGTGATGTCACAACCTTGAAGCAGTCACACAGTGTAAACCTGAAATTAGCTGAGTCGCCTTAGAAAATATGTTAAGATACATTTTGATTTTAATTATTAAAACCACAAATGTAGTCAACCACAAATTCACAGTGTTGGAGAAACTTTTGCTGGAAGAACTTTGTGAGGTTTTTTAGAACCCCAAAAATAACATTGAAACAAAACTGGCCATCAGACCCAATGTTGGAGACAATGTGGACAACTAATGGCTGACCATACTCACATTTTTTGGTCCTGCCCCGCCTTACAACCTTTCTGGACTCTGGGATTCTGGGATTTGATATTGACATTTCTTGTCTTTCATTTCATTTGGGAAATATATCAAATGATTTGCACAACAGGGACAGATATTTATTAAAAATCATCATGGCAGCAAGTTAAAAAAAAGCAATAATCAGATGCTGGCTTCTTAGAACCTCCCACCCTGAACCAATGGATAAATATAATAAATGACATATACAGTATGGAATGTATAACTTTCACTTTGAGATTACAGAAGGAAAAGGGGAAAGATAATTGGGTTAAATGGATTACATGTTTAGCCAATGCAGGGTGTGACACCTGAAATTGTTTTAAACACAGCTGTGAATGGAAGTGTATGACCCTGTGGCTAAAAAACACAAATGTATCTATTAGTTATATTTTTCTTGTGTTCAGACAATGAAATCAAGAGTGTTACCTGCTTGACAGTTTCGACTGTGACTCCAGTCTTCCTCAGAAGCTGCTGACGTGTCATTTATCAGCTGGTCGGTTCAGCAGACCTGTCAGAGTCCGCCGAACCCCCTCCGCCCTGGTGGTCTCTAACCTAAAATCAGCAATCACAGATCACTGCAGAAGAAATAACCACGTCATGGATTGGGACAAAGGCAAAATCATCACATCAGAAACAGACAAGTTCAAACTCTGGATAAAAGAGGCCATAGAGATCAGGAAGCGGGCGAGGGACACCATCACCCGGGACAAGGGGGCGTACACCCTCTCTCACACCTGGGACTCCATGCTCCAGAGACCACCCAGGGCGGAGGGGGCGCGGTCGGTTCAGCGGACTCTGACAGGTCCGCCGGACCGGCCAGCTGATAAATGACACGTCAGCAGCACGTCAGATGACACTTCTGAGGAAGACTTGAGTCACAGTCGAAACTGTCAAGCAGGTAACATCATTCTTGATTTCATTGTCTGAACACAAGAAAAATATAACTAATATGAGAAGACAAAATGAACATAATTAATCAAATACAAATGTATCTACTTATTGATCAACACTTTTAGTGTTACACAAGAGACTTATATGGACTTTAAAATGTATATACGTAAATGCACTGGCAAGGATTCTGCTGGATAGTGGATTCATTAGATCTTTAATTACTGTAAGTCAAGAAAGGAGGAGACTGGGGTGCTGAAGGAGAACAGCATCATCAATCTGCCCTGCCAACAGCGTATCAGCCGCCAGTGAGACATGTCAGCAGTCTACACCTGTATGACTGTAATTGGATGTTTGTGCCGAGAAGCTGATAGTGATAGTGAGGTATGTATGAATCTTCTGATAGTCAGATCAGATTGTGCAGTTTCAGACTGAAGTAATGGGAACACGCTCTCACCCAGGTAATAAATAAGAGAAGATTCACAAGGTTGTTCAATTTGTAAGTTTTTTTTTTTTTTTTTAATAAAGTAAAAGCCAACTGCTCAAGTATTACAGCAAAACCTTTGTTCTGGAGTTTGTAAAAAAAAAAGAAAAAAAAAACCCTGAGGCGTCCTGCTAAACATTTGCCTTTGTTGTCTCTAAATGTTGGAATCAGGAAGAAGAAGCAGTAATTGTATAAATGGTTTTTCAGCCCACAGGTATTATCAACAAATCCCATTAAAAACCCCAAATTACCAATGTTTTATACAATCACATTTCTGACCTGTATAGTGTGTCTGTGGCACTCAGCCCCAAACCACACACATGCATTATTTAGGTTCGAAAAAACAATTAATTTGCTAAAACAGTGGGCACTAACATCAAAATGGCTCAATTAAGAGAAAATCGTGGATTTGTTGGGGGCAATTATACATCTGTTGAGGAACAGAGTATTATAGCTAATAATTTGAGGTTTCTGTGTTTTTTTGTGGGATTTGTGGGACAGAAAATAATTTAACATGAGGGTTGGATCTGTGCCGGTTTGGATAAAATACACAAGTGGATGGAGAGTAATGACTTTTAAAGCAGCAGCATTCTTTTTTATGTATTTATTTTTTTCCCCAATTTCCCCCTATGCCTCTCCTTTACCTAAGTCACATCACTAAACTGAATTTCAAGAAATTCACTAATGAGATGCTAGACCTCCTTCCCCTGTCTAATCCATTTCCCATGTAATCTCAGCCCTGTCTTCAGCCGTGGTCACTGCGTAATAGCAACCCCAAACAACTCAACAGCAGAGTTTGATCCATCTATAAATCATTACCAAGTACTGGTTATGAATTAGAAACAGAGCTATAATGGTCCAAAATGACCTCACACACAAGTGGGACTCTCGAAACTTTCCACTTAGAAATGAATAATCCGTCACACAGATGATTAGTGGTTCAGATATGTCTCTTTTCCCTATCTCCCCTTCAACGTTCTTCCTTTTTGGCAGTTGATGTATTTTTCTGGGACTGCCAGCATCCGGAGGCAAGGTCTTCTTTCTCATGCTAATAAAATTTTAGTCATGTAAGCTCATCTTGCTGAAAGCATTTTGACTAACATGTGTAAAAAAAAAAAACTAAATAAAAAACAGAAAAGCTGGAGATGTATATTGTGCGTGCCAAGCCCATTAGACATGACTGCAGCGTCTGATACTGTAAAACTTTGGGTGGGATCACTTAAAAGCTGCAATGTAAAAAAAAAAAAGATATTACTTTCCCTCGTCAAATGGCAAATAAAGCCCAGTTAATCTCAGTAAAGCCTGTTACGGCCAAAGGGAAACGTGTAAACAATCTCTGACAAAATGGACTAGATGTTTCTAGGAAATTAAATTTTAGTTCCACAAATGTTCTTCCTCTTAAAAAATGGAACATTATGCAGCTTCACCCTCAAGACGTGACATCGTTTGTCCGCCCTATTTCTTTATCAGCTTTCTCAAAGTACGCGAGGCGCTGACGTTTTCAGCTCAAACACTGCCTCCCTCCTCCCTACAGTATGTGCTGTACTGTAAACATTTCTCTAATGTTGATATGAGCTCCTGGAATTTTGGAATTACATATATATACAAACAAGTATCTAGGAGCAGATTGAAGCCAGTGGTGCCATGTGGGGAGACTGTACCGGCTGGAGATGATATTTATATATCTAGTATATATAGTATGAAAAACACAGTCCTGTTAGCTGCTGTGCCAGGCTATGAGCTAAATTCTATCACTACTGACTATACTGAAATCCCCTTTTGATACTATTTATGAGTCATCTACATACAAGCTGCAAAACTCCATGGTAACATCAGCCTTTTATGTTGTATTAAGAAGACTGGCAATGGCCCCAGAGGATTGATCCTACAGACTCTGATGATCTCCCATTGTGCCATTGTTTTTTTATTTACTGCCATTTAGATGTGTGGCAAGGTGAAGAGGGCCCGGGCGGGCTTCGAACCCCAGACTCCCGGGTAAGACTCATGCGCGCAAACCACTTGGCCAAAGGGACATCCCCTTGGCCAAGTAGCCAGGGCGCATGATCATTTGGACCCTCAACTGTCACACATGCTCTCCCTCGGGCAAAGCATACACAAGCGCAACATTGATTTCCACTGCTACGCCGATGACACTCAGCTATATGTGCCATTAAATCCTGCATCCTGCGTCTCATGTATCTTGCCCTGCCTGGATGAAATTAAAACCTGGATGTTCTGTAATTTTCTTCAATTGAATGACTCCAAATCAGAGGAGATTTTAATCACTCCTTCCGGCCATAACCCTATTAGCACCAGAAACCTCTTCTCCTATCTGGCTACGCTTCCTAATACCATTCAGAAAGAGGCTCAAAACCTTGGTTTAATTATTGACTCAGAGTCAATTTCTCTGTTATTCAATTTCTTCGTGGCTTGATTATATTGATTCTGGTTTTAGCAGGCATCATTTACAGACTGCAACTGATAGAAAATGCCGGACCTTTGTTGTCCGTGCTCCCCAGCTTTGGAAATCTCTGCCTGAAGATCTCAGACAGACAACCTCAGAATACTTTGAAAACTCACTTTTATCGTTTGGACTTCCCCTCCTTGTTGTAAATGGATTTCATTGTCTTGTTTCTTCTTATTTTAAATAATCCTGTGTTTTATGTAAAGCCCTTTGTAATTTTAATTTTGATAAAAGCTGTAGAATTTTAACTTTTTATTATCATGGTTATTGTTATTCTGAGTTTGACAATTGTTTTAGTTTTTTTCAGAAATAAAGATCCAGATGGCCTTGAGATTCACACAACATATCCAGGGTTCCCATTGGATAAATCCTGAAAATGTTGACTCCTTTGACTTTTCCTTCAGATTCAAATGTGGCACAAAACATGGAGGGAGTGGTGTGGGATGTGGGTTCTTGTTTGTACCCAGTACCAGATTTCACGACAATCCATCTGATAGCTGCCAGGACAATTTCACTGTGAGACAAAGAAAAAAAAAAAGATAAATCAGTTTGAGGAAAAAACTAATTCATATGGAGCCATTTTCTCACAACCAGTGTTTATGGTAATTCATCCAGTATTTTCTGAAATATTCTAGTCAGGACAAACGCAGCGGTCCGACCAGCCAGCACATATTGTCATTCCTCAAACCCTGCCAGCAGAATGGGCAAAACGCTTTGTTTATTAAATTGTGAACACTCAAGACTTCTGGGTTCTTATTAGGCTTCTATAATGTTGTGTTACTGCTCCTCCTCCTCACTGTCGTATGAAAGAAACAAATTGGCATGTTGAGGTTGAATCAATAATTGTGTTGAACTGGTTACATCCATCCTGCTAATGTAGTAAATGACTCTCAAAGACAATGATGGACAGACGGGCTTTTTACTGCTGCAGCCACATTTAGTATCACTGTGTCCAAGAAGCTCCTACTGGAGAACACAATGTAGCATATCCTTTATATTCCTATCCAACATTTGTATATCTTTATTCAAATAGGTAAAGTAAATCTCAACATAAGGAGTTTTACAATAGAGTTTTGGAATATTATTTTAATTCTTAATCCTTAAATCACAGTTTGGGCCTGAGTCTGGGGGTGAGGTGAATATTTTTGGCCTTAAGATAGTCTGCTTTTATTTTTTGCAAGTGCCAAACTACTAAATTAGAATGAATCCTGAACACAATTAAGACTGGACCGACACAACATACCAGTCTGAAATATGTCCGTGAGCAACATCTCAATCAACCAGGACTGACTAATGGAAAAGAAAACATGGGAAAAAGGAAAAAGGCAAACATGGCTCATAATCAGTGGTCTGTCTCTGTCATTGTGATGAGAGAGTGGACAGAAGAGAGACACAAACTCTCCAAACACTCAGACACCAAGTTCATAACTGCAACCATAGACTACATTAACTGCCTGTCTGTTTTCAGCAGATTTGTTTCAGAGTTCAGGATAAACTTGGTGGAGAAGTCAGATACTGGCACATGTTTAGCACGTAATAAGGTCAATGAGCAACTAAGACAAGAACACAGGATGCAGACATGACAAATACATTTTGCAATCATGTCCCATCATATCATACAATGTCACTACAATAAGGTCAGTAGACTGCAGACAAGGAGTATCTTCATTAGAAAATCAATACAAGAGCTACATAAGCAGTGTTTGGCAAGTTATTCTGAAAATGTAATTAAATTACTGATTACTCCTTTTAAAATAAATTATGTTAGTGTTCTGATTACTTTATTTCAAAAGTAATTAGTTGCATTAGGTAGTTAGGTTCTGGTGCCTAGTGTGTGTGTGAGAGGACCAGCAATGATAACCTATAGTTACCTGGGGTTGTAATTATATTCTTATTACTATTTTAGAAATTATAGCTTCTTACATTACTCCGTTACAAAAAAAGTAATCACATTTCAACACAACACAAACAACAACACTGTAAGTGTCATAAACACAACCTCCATCCATGTAGTGTTTCTCACCATGTCTACGTCCCATCATCCCCAGCCACCAAACCCAGTCAGAGTTGTAATAACCTGTGGGTGGTCTTTGCTTTGGGATCTTATGCTGTTTATTATTTCTTCACCTCTGCAGACAGGTGATTGGTGTATCTGGAACTGAGGTGGTCCTCAGTGTATTCCAGGCTGCACAACCTTAGCTCTCCAGAGGCACCGCATCCTAAATGTAGGCCTTTTTTCCCCTAAATTGTGTCTTGCACTTAAGGGATAGTTCAACATTTTGGCAAATTGTCCCATTGCCATAATCCCTATAGTCATAGCAGTAGGTTTGTTACCTTTAATTGTCGGTGCAAGCTGTTTTTAGAACGGCAGAGCAGAGCCACGAGCTGCTCAGAGTTAAGCTATACGGATTTCATGGGATTTCTTTGTTTCCCTCATCAAACTCATCACATACACAATCCAACAACTCCAAAACGCTCTGGTGGACAAGTTGTGACCTGCACATTCACCACGCTATGAGATAATAACAGAACGTTACCAGACAGAATTGTTTTAGAGGGAAATGGAGAGACTCCTTGCTGAAAAACTGCCCCCGACGGGAACGCGCATTGTGGTTTTGCATACCTCTAAAACAACTCTGTCTCATAATGTTCTGTTATTATCTCATAGCGTGGTGAATGTGCAGGTCACAACTTGTCCATAAGAGAGTTGTTGGATTGTGTATTATGAGTTTGATGAGGGAAACCAAGAAATCCCATGAGCCTCCGTAGCGTAGCTCTGAGCAGTTCTTAAAACAGCTTGCAACGACAATTAAAGGTAACAAACCTACTCCTAAAACTATAGGCACTATTGGCCAGTTTGCCAAAGTGTTGAACTATCCCTTTAATCTCGATCACACACATCTAACTTTACAGACTTGATTTGATATACTGATTTGGTTCAGTTTAATGTCTTCTATGTGTGTGTGTCATGTTTGAGGAGGCAATCAGGTTGGCTCATTTCAGTCTTAAACTGTTTATTTAGACTGACTGTCAATATATTTCCTGATCCGTTTCACTCATACATGTACACAGCAGGCTTTGACTTGGCAGTATAACAGATTAAATCAAGTATGAAGTGGGTAAGACAATGTAAAACAATGTTTATGTGGGTTAAAAGTCAACAGATACACACAACAGCTTTGTGTTATTCCCATAGCAGCTACACAGTCAAGTTCCAATCAAAACTCTATGCTATCACACTGACGTTACATCTTCAGTTCAGAGCAATGAGTTTACTCATTTTCAATTACAGCTGTATCAGTAGAAAATAAATAAATAAAGAGGTTTCTTCTTCTTTATAGTGCCTTTATCTCCTGCCTGTTTGCAGGTGTTGAGCTATCATCAGTCTGCACTGAGCTAAATATAAAATCTGACACCTTTTCTTTCTCTGTCTGATAATGCTGCTGCTGCTGCTGCCGTGATTTTATCGAACTACGTGAGTGAGCTCGGTTGTCACTGGCTGAGCAAATAAACCCCTTTGAAACAACATCATCACAGCAAACCTGCACCTCAAACTGGACTTCAATGAACTACAGAGAGAAAGTCATCACACCTGAATTCTCAAGTTTAAATTTAGGTACTTAACTTAATTGTTAATCCATTTTTTTCTCCATCATAACCTCCAACAACAAAAGACGATGATGTGGGAATGAATGTTTTTTTTTTTAGAGAGAGGAATAGATAATACACATGGTGCTTATGCTATTTGATTGTTCTGTCTCCTTATCACTCCACTCTCTTCCCTGTAGCTGTGATGTTTCATCGTTGGACAGAGATCTTTTGCGCAACTGGTCCCAATCATGAAGAAAAATGAGTGTCAACTAAGAACTTTCTCTCATTTTTCATTTGCAGAGCAGTGGCTCACCACAGGCAGAAATGTAGTCAGATGAGTCACCATCATCATCATCATCACCAAGTGTGGAGCTCAGCGCTGTCCTGAATGCTTGACCCACACACTATATGGTTCCATATAGTTCTGAGCGGTTTGAGGCCATGAATCATTCTGAGGAGTTCAAAGTCACCAGGAGCACCGGCTATAATTAAAAAAAAAAAAAAAAGAAAAAAGGAAAAGCCAAGCACACCCCTCAACCTAAATAATGAGTGAAATAATGAGTGACCCAGGAGGAAAACCAACAAAATCAGCAGGAACACAGAGTAAAGCACATGGAGTCAAACAGACAAGTTGACAAGGACAGAGAGGAAACACAGAGACTGAGTGCACAGGGGAGAGATGACATGCAGGTGGAATAATCACACAGGTGAGGCACATGAAGTATTCACAGAGAGGAAAGTACAGGAAGCAACACAAGACATTTCAAAACAAGACAAGAAACAAAAACACAAGGAACTCAAAACCAAGAGCTTCATCTATCACATGACTTACAAACTCTGTTCTGTGTGCTTCACAAACGCAAACTTCCATCATTCAACTCACCCTTAAAGCCCCAGTATGTAACTTATTTGGCGCTTTTATTAGCAAAAGTCAAATATGTCTTTCATAAATACGTATTTCACTGAAGTGGAATCACACCCACATACAAATGAAAGCTTTCTGGTACCTTAGAATGAGTTGTTACAAGTCGTTACAAATACATAAGTGGGCGACGCACCGAACCGAGGCGGCCATGTTGCATCGCCATCTTTTACGTTGAGTGTCAGCGTGACCGTAGGTAACATCAAGAATATGTTCCGCACCGCAACGCGAGATGGGGGGAATTCGTACATATTATACCTTTAAGCTCTGTAACTACAACTACAAAACTTAATAAAGCTTTTTTTTTTTATTTGTTTGTTTCCGTTTTTTTCCTGGCCCAGTGTGAGGTTCTTACCTTAACCTAAGCCAGAACGGCTTCTAAGAACAAACCCTAATTACCCATTATCCCTTCCCATCTCTACACTTACCAGTGTTGTTGGGTTAGCACTTCTTCTGTAATCTCAATGCTGCTGAATATACAGTCTGTACAGTGGCAGTGGCATGGCAACAGTTGGATCTGATCTCTCAATCTTTCTTTTCTTTGTTTATTTTTCATTATAGGATGCCAACCTTAACCCCCCCTCCAGAAGCAGAATGTGTTTACAGCTCCCAGTCTCCATAATGTCTCCATATAATCACATATCAGTTTGTTGGATTCTGTTTACCTAAGTGAGAATGAGGAAGGGGAGAATGGCAGCTGCAATGCAGAGTATAGAATATTAGAATATACTGAATATTTACAGAACCTGAGTGTTTTAATTAAAATGACAACTACAGTTTGTAAACCAGAGGAAGCCTCGGTGAGAAAACACCACTGACACAACTCTACTTCTCTGCTGAATCCCTTATTCTTTTTTTCCTGTTATATATATTCTTTTTTTTCCTTTATTTTTCCTGTCAATTATTCCTCTGAACTAAACGCAATCCAGCCTTTTCAAACTCTTTCTGTAAGAGACAACACCACAGGTGGATTTGTTAACCCCGATCTTACACATCCGAGCCCAGCGAGGTCAGTTTGCATTGATTTGTACGCAGCACACCTCCGGTCCTCACTCTGTACTCTGAGTGCAGATAAAACAGTTGCAACTGGGATGCAATTTGCAGCTTCATATAGTGAGCTTGGCAAGTGCATCTCTAAAACCTGCTGAGCTGAGACGTTACCACGGTGCCATACAGAAGCAACATTAACAGGTGGTTTTCCACCCAGCTTTGCCTTTTTTCATCCTCATAATTAACCCCTGAGGGCACATGAGGCCGGACGGATGCTGTATATTTGACAGTAGAAATTACAAGGCGAGACACTACAGGCAAAAACAGTTTTTTCATGCACTGATCAATTTTGAGATTTGGGGCCCTTTTTCTTCCAGAAAAGTCAATAGAAATGGTAGAAAATCCACATTAAGTTGATTATTTTACTTCATTTTCTCTCTTTTGTCAGTAGATTTCTCCTAAATTCACCAAAAGTTAACAGTTACTGTGACATACTGTTATGTGCTTGTTATGTCATGTCAGGTATCATTGTATAGCTCTTTCTCTCCTGAACAATGATGTAGGCTCCAAAAATTGTCATTTCCTTTGTATCTGCAACAAACCGTAAAAGTATGATTTACATTAACTGGAATTTTACAGTACAAGTCTTTAAAGGCCGTGAGTTTTTCCTCAGACTCTGGGCCTGAAATCTCCACTTCAGCAGCACTTACAGACACCAAACCTTCCAGTTTTATTCCTGTCTATATTCTGAAGGTTTTTACAGAGGGGATTGTTGATATATCATTCACAGCCTTATTTATACAACATTTTAATCCTAAAAACAGGGCAAAATCGGATTCTTTTTTTAGGGCTGGTGACAGTATTTTCTCATTTGCAAAGTGATGAAAAGAGATATTCAAAATGTATGCAAAATAGTGCTTATATAATCAGATATTGCCTCATTTACATTATGTAAACATACAATTTGACAAAATTTTTTACCCTATTCACCAGTAGTGTCTCCCCTTAACTTTGTGAAAGGTGGAGACAGACCAAGCAGCTCTAGCTACAAAGTGAGGACGGTGGTTGTTGTGTGGAGCTGGAGGACCTGAGGTGCTGCAGAGGGAGAACACGGCCGCTCTGCTCAGCGGACCGTGGCTGTCGTGAAGTTACAAGACTCTCCAGCGAGGAAGTCCCTATTCTCTTTAGTGTCACTGCACAACTTCCTCCCTCTCTCTTTCATGTCACCTCTCTCACTTGCTTTTCCAATGTCTCTCGCTCTCTCTCCTTAGCGGGCCCACTTATGCTTTATGATAGTCTCTCCTGGGCTCTTCTCTGCTGAACCCTCTGCTCCCCTGGCCCGTCTCTCTCCCCTCCTCTCTTCCACCGTCTGTATATCTCTGTCTCCTTAGAGGACCACTTTTACCCCACTTACTTTTTATTACAGGCTCTCAAACCTCCACCCCCCCCCCCCCCCCCCCCCCGCGCCCCACCCACCCTCCACCAAATCTTTCAACTGTTCTCTCTATTTTTTCCCCCCTCATCTCTTCCTTTACTCTGTCTGTCCGCAACATGTCCTTTGATTACATTTATTTGTCCTTTGATGCCCAGACATCCTCGGCCTGTACTCAGCCTATGACTTTTCTTAGAGGTGCTTCACAGAGCAGGTCCACGCCCAGCACCACCACTCCACCCACACAAGCTCTGTTCTCCGTTTTAGTACAACACTAGTTTAACTTGCCAAAAGTGCTTGTAACAGGTAAATAATATATGTATATCTTCATTTCTCTGCGCCTTTAACTTTTACGCCTCTGGTGAAACACAAGGGAGAGAGGAAAGAGAGCATAGAAGACATCAGTATGAAAGTAAAGTGCAGCAGCTTTGGGTCTTTTTTTGGGGGGGATTTGGCCCGTTTATCCGTCTCTTCCTGGCAGATCCTGTCAATCTCAGTCAGACTGGATGGACAGTGTCTCCTGACAGATGTCTGTGGGTTTGAGCCTGGACTTTAGCTGTGTCACTCAAGGCCAGTGAGAAACAAGCTGAGCAATGAAGGAGTCTCGGTAACACTTGGGGCTTGTAATAAGCGTTAGTTAATAGGTAATAAGGCCATTATAAGTCCTAATAAGAGCCTTATTAACATTATTATGTGTTTAAAAGACTATATAAGTGTTAATAATGCCATTATAATATACTTAATATCAGACTATAAGAGATTTACAAGAACTTATAAGAAACTTGTTAACAGCTTGTAGATGTGTATGAACATTAATAAAAGCCTCATGAGTATCTTATAAATGTTCATAATAGCATTACAAACACATATTGACTCAACTAACCCACCCATTGTCTTTGTCATGCCTTTATTAATATTTTTTTATATACTTTATTAATATTAAAATGTACTTTATTGCTCGTCTAGTATCAATTAATATGCACTTGTTAACAGTTAACTATGCTTTTTGGCAGCTGGATCTAAAGCGAGAACAATGCCTTATTAAGTCTAATAAACCTATAATGTGATTGTTTTATAATGAGACTATTAATACATATATAGTCTTATAAATGCATAATAATGTTAATACACATTTTATAATCACTTATAAGGGGCCTATTACCTATTAACTAACACTTATTACAAGGACCTTAATATAAAGCGTTACCGGAGTGTTATATGAACACTTTCTCATGCTCCTAAAGTCATTTAAAAGTCATTCAGGAAACTCCATGTAGCTGTTATACTATAACCTATGTCTTTTACTGTCAGGCCAGGAATACACTCGTTGTGTGGTGTGTGTGCGTTGCGACTGCAGCACATCTTGTCTCTCCATTCAGTGCCCAGGTTAATGGGTCAGAGCGGACACACTGGCTTTGTAATAAAGGCGTCTCACGCCTCACAGCTGTGGGTCAAAAGATTCAGCCTCTCACATGCTTCCCAGCAGAAAGACACAGAGAAAAGACCAGCTGATGTCATAATGACATCACGGCAGCCACATTACGGAAAACGTCCACAACGGTTGTCTATATCTAGGAGTATGAGAGGCTGGATGGAAGCCAGCCTCTCTGATATAGAAGCCTGACTGACTGCTGATAGCTCATCATACAGCTTCTCCAGTCTGACCACCTGTAACCCTGGAATTCCACTGGATGTGTCCATTTTTCCCAACTTTCCCACAATGTGGAAATAAAGAAATCATATCATATTATCATATTCATATCCATCATCATATTATGTCCATCCATCCATCCATCCATTGTCCGCCGCTTATCCGGAATCGGGTCGCGGGGGCAGCAGTTGGAGCAGGGATGCCCAGACTTCCCTCTCCCCGGACACTTCCTCCAGCTCTTCCGGGGGGACCCCAAGGCGTTCCCAGGCCAGCCGAGTGACGTAGTCACTCCAGCGTGTCCTGGGTCTTCCTCGGGGCCTCCTCCCGGTGGGACATGCCCGGAACACCTCACGAGGGAGGCGTCCAGGGGGCATCCTATACAGGTGCCCGAGCCACCTCAGCTGACTCCTTTCGATGTGGAGGAGCAGCGGCTCTACTCCGAGCTCCTCCCGGGTGACAGAGCTCCTCACCCTATCTCTAAGGGAGCGCCCCGCCACCCTGCGGAGGAAACTCATTTCGGCCGCTTGTATCCGGGACCCCGTTCTTTCGGTCATGACCCAGAGTTCATGACCATAGGTGAGGGTGGGAACGTAGATCGACGGGTATATTGAGAGCTTTGCCTTTCGGCTCAGCTCCTTCTTCACCACGACGGACCGATACAAAGACCGCATTACTGCGGCCGCCGCACCGATCCGCCTGTCGATCTCGCGCTCCATTCTCCCCTCACTCGTGAACAAGACCCCAAGATACTTAAACTCCTCCACCTGAGGCAGGAACTCTCCCCCGGCCTGGAGGGTGCAAGCCACCTTTTTCCGGTCGAGAACCATGGCCTCGGACTTAGAGGTGCTGATTCTCATCCCAGCTGCTTCACACTCGGCTGCAAACCGCCCCAGTGCATGCTGAAGGTCCTGGCTCGAGGGAGCCAACAAGACCACATCATCTGCAAAAAGCAGAGATGAAATCAAGTGGCTCCCGAACCGTACCCCCTCCGGCCCTTGGCTGCACCTAGAAATTCTGTCCATAAAAATAATGAACAGAACCGGTGACAAAGGGCAGCCCTGCCGGAGTCCAACACGCACCGGGAACAGGTCTGACTTACTGCCGGCAATGCGAACCAAGCTCCTGCTCCGGTCATACAGGGACCGTACAGCCCTCAGCAGAGGGCCTCCGACCCCATACTCTCGGAGCACCTCCCACAGGATGCCACGTGGGACACGGTCGAAAGCCTTCTCCAAGTCCACAAAACACATGTGGACTGGTTGGGCAAACTCCCATGCGCCCTCGAGCACCCTGCGGAGGGTGTAGAGCTGGTCCAGCGTTCCACGGCCAGGACGAAAACCGCATTGTTCCTCCTGGATCCGAGGTTCGACTATCGGCCGAATTCTCCTCTCCAGCACCCTGGAATAGACTTTCCCCGGGAGGCTGAGGAGTGTGATCCCCCGGTAGTTGGGACACACCCTCCGGTCCCCCTTTTTGAAGAGAGGGACCACCACCCCGGTCTGCCAGTCCAGAGGCACTGTCCCCGACTGCCACGCGATGCTGCAGAGGCGTGTCAGCCACGACAGCCCCGCAACATCCAGAGACTTGAGGTACTCAGGGCGGATTTCATCCACCCCCGGTGACTTGCCACTGAGGAGCTTCCGGACTACCTCAGTGACTTCAGCTTGGGTGATGAATGAATCAACCTCTGAGTCCTCAGACTCTGTTTCCTCGACGGAAGGCGTGTCAGTGGGATTGAGGAGATCCTCGAAGTATTCCTTCCACCGCCCGACGATATCCCCAGTCGAGGTCAACAGCTCCCCTCCTCCTCTGTAAACAGTGTTGGCGGAGCACTGCTTCCCCCTCCTGAGGCGCCGGATGGTTTGCCAGAATTTCCTCGAGGCTGACCGGTAGTCCTCCTCCATGGCCTCCCCGAACTTTTCCCAGACCCGAGTTTTTGCTTCCGCGACCGCCCGAGCTGCCGTCCGCTTGGCCTGCCGGTACCCGTCAGCTGCCTCGGGGGTCCCCCGAGCTAGCCAGGCTCGGTAGGACTCCTTCTTCAGCTTGACGGCATCCCTTACTTCCGGGGTCCACCACCGGGTTCGGGGATTGCCACCACGACAGGCACCGGAGACCTTACGGCCACAGCTCCGGACGGCCGCGTCAACAATGGAAGTGGAGAACATGGTCCATTCAGACTCAATGTCTCCGGCCTCCCTCGGAATCCGGTCAAAGCTCTCCCGGAGGTGGGAGTTGAAGACCTCCCTGACAGGGGATTCTGCCAGACGTTCCCAGCAGACCCTCACGATACGCTTGGGTCTTCCAGGTCTGACCAGCTTCCTTCCCTGCCAGCGGATCCAACTCACCACCAGGTGGTGATCAGTTGACAGCTCAGCCCCTCTCTTCACCCGAGTGTCCAAGACATACGGCCGGAGGTCAGATGACACGACTACAAAGTCGATCATTGACCTCCGTCCTAGGGTGTCCTGGTGCCACGTGCACTGATGGACACCCTTATGCTCGAACATGGTGTTCGTTATGGACAGACTGTGGCTAGCACAGAAGTCCAATAACAAAACACCACTCGGGTTCAGATCAGGGAGGCCGTTCCTCCCAATCACACCTCTCCAGGTAACACTGTCGCTGCCCACGTGAGCGTTGAAGTCCCCCAACAGAACGATGGAGTCCCCAGTTGGGGCACTTTCCAGCACCCCTCCCAGGGCCTCCAGGAAGGCCGGGTACTCTGCACTGCCGTTCGGCCCGTAGGCCGAAACGACAGTGAGAGACCTATCCCCGACCCGAAGGCGCAGGGAAGCGACCCTCTCGTTAAGTGGGGAGAACTCCAACACATGGCGGCTGAGCTGGGGAGCTATGAGCAAGCCCACACCAGCTCGCCGCCTCTCACCATGGGCAACTCCAGAGTGGAAGAGAGTCCAACCTCTCTCAAGGAGTTGGGTTCCAGAGCCCAGGCTGTGCGTGGAGGTGAGCCCGACTATCTCTAGCCGATACCTCTCAGCCTCCCGCACGAGCTCAGGCTCTTTCCCCCCCAGCGAGGTGACATTCCATGTCCCTAAAGCCAGAGTCGTTGTCCGGGGATTGGGTCGCCGGGGCCCCCGCCCACGGCTGCCACCCAAATCACACGGCACCGGCCCCTTCTGAACCCTCCCGCGGGTGGTGAGCCTACGGAAAGGCGGGCCCACGTCACTCCTTCGGGCTGCGCCCGGCCGGGTCCCGTGGGCCAAGACCCGGCCACCAGACGCTCGCCTGCGAGCCCCGACCCCAGGCCTGGCTCCAGGGTGGGGCCCCGGTAACGCCAGTCCGGGCGACGTACACTTCCTTGATGTTTTCTTTTTCATAGGGGGCTTGGAACCGCTCTTAGTCTGACTCGTCACCTAGGACCTGTTTGCCTTGGGAGACCCTACCAGGGGCATTAAGCCCCGGACAACATAGCTCCTAGGATCATTCGGGTGCTCAAACCCCTCCACCACGGTAAGGTGGCGGTTCATATTATGTATTGCACTCAAATGATGTAGCACAGTATTTTCCCCTCCCCAGTCTTGCTCCCTTTGAACTTGTATTCTTATTGTTTTAGACATTGGATATATTATATTTCATCTATCTATCTATCTATCTATCTATCTATCTATCTATCTATCTATCTATCTATCTATCTATCTATCTATCTATCTATCTATCTATCTATCTATCTATCTATCTTTCTGTCTGTCTGTCTGTCTGTCTGTCTGTCTGTCTGTCTGTCTTTCTACCCCTCTCTATCTCTATACCTCATACTATCATCCCCCTCTCTCTGTCTCTTTGTCTTCTTTCTTTCTTCAACCCCCTTCCTCTGTCTTTTACTGTAACTTCTGTCTTTCTTTCTACCCCTCTATGCATCTTTCTTTTTCTGCTGTGAACATGGTGTATTTTATTTTCAAAAATTAACCAGAAGTTTTATTTTCTGCTCTGTGATGGGCGGAGGGCTCGGGCTGTGCCGGAGCCAGGACGCTGGTGGAAGCACAAACATTGACTAGAATTGTAACGTATCGGCTCCGCTGCTATTGGTGGAATTAAGCTGTGAGATAGACCACTGGATTTTAATATTGAGGCCATCATCATCCTGGGACTTTAGAACTGGTGTTATAGAAGCTTAATGATATGCACATGATCTATGCCTCACCACAGAGTGTATGAATTGACCTTCTGGACATATTCACAATGTACAATATCTAATGCTTGTGTTCCATAAGTCTTCTGCTCCCGCTGTAAGGAGCCAGAGCCTTATACAGGCCTCCATGGATTTGTGATAACTGTTAGAGTGCTCACTGCTGCCACTTATAGAACTTCTTGTCATCCAAGACAAATCTCCAGCAGTCATTCCAAAATGAAAATAAGGCATTAGAGAGATGAAACAGGTGCTATTGGCTGGTTTATTCCATTCGGCTCTGCAGATTGCGGTCCATCACGGCAGATTAGAGTTAGATTTTTTTTCCCCTCACTTGGATGGAAAGTAAAATGCAGACTGTATGTGTGTGTGTGTGTATGTGTGTGTGTGTGGACGACCCCAGCCACTCTTTATTACCCTCCTACCAGAATAAAATGCCTGCAGACTTGGACGACGTGATGGATGTGTTGGCGACCACCTCGTCTCAAACTGAAAACTGAGGGAAATGTAAGATGAGTCTCATTAAAATGTGACAGGCTTTGCCTCCCCCCCCCCCCCCCCCCCGCCCCCGACTCTGTATTTCTTAAACGGGGGAGCGAGATTGAATAGGAATAAGAAGCTGCAGCACGGCGGCCGTCGAGAAATAACTGCAAACAGAGGTCAGCGCAGGTTGCGGCTGCGAGAGGAATCTCCTTCTCTTCAGAGCTCCGTCTGCCTTCAGTGTCAGATCTGCGAGCTGGAGGGAATCCAGACAATCTGATGCAAAAAAAAGAATATTCAATGTACCTCACACTTGATACAAGTTCAGCGTGCTTTAGATTGTGTCATTAGTTGCACAGCAATGGCTGCAGAGACACAACTCCTTGTATTCCAATCTTAGATCTATACTTAAAAAGTCTGATGCATCATTCTCATTGAAACAGACAGGCAGGTCAGGTTCATTTCAATCTTGATTAAATCACCACTGAGTTTTTTCCGTGAGTCTGTTCTGTCCACGCTTCTTTGTGAATGTGGGGCACAGTGGAGGATAAAAGAAAAGAAAAGAACAAAACAATTAAATGCACTGAGCAAAATAGGTTACAGTATCAAAATATCCATGCATATGCATGCGGGAACTCTCTGAGTCACTTTGCAATTTAAATGCTGGGGGACGCATGTATTAAAAAGAATGGAGAAGAGCAGGGATTTCTGTTTTTAGCCAAGCCACCTGCCTGGCACTGGGGATGCCGACGTCGCCGACTGCTGGGTGGAGGTTCCTGAAACGCGCCTCATGTGTTCCCTATACTGTAGGTGTAAAGGTGAGTATGTGTGCGTTGGTAGCCCATCACAGGGTTGACATACACAGACTAATGACCCATCCAGTGTGTACTTCTGCATTATATAAATCAAATCAAGTTCACAGAAACACAACAATACAAACCCAAAGTATTAATACATAATAAAATATACTCATATCATCATCAATGTATTATCTGGGACGTCCCAGCACAGATAACCAGTACAACCAAAGAATAGGTGAATGCACAGTAACAGGTCAAAGGCTAAAACTAAAAATGATCAACTAGTATAATACTTTTCGCATCAACAGATTCTGTCACTTTATCATCATTTTTGCAGTACTCTTCACGGCCACTTGGAGTTTGTACGGAGGAGCATTCGGGCCAACAACAAGGACTTTTTTTTTTTAAAGATTTTGTGATAAAAGGGTTAGGGTTATGAATTTCTGAGGAAAAAAAAGTCAGAATTTCTGAGAAAAATTACTTTTTTTCTCAGAAATTCTGACTTTTTTTCTTGGAAATATTTATTTTTTTTCTTTTTATCTCAGAAATTCTGACTTTTTATCTCAGAATCTTAAAAAAAATCAATTGTCCATTGTTGGCCTAAAGCTCTTTCATAAGTTTGACACTGACGGTCGTACCTACCTTGGCCAAATGACTGCAGACAAACAGCGTCTCCGTCTTCAGCTGGATTCTGACTTCAGTCCTGGTTGGAACATTGAAGCCTGACTGTACAACACAGTCTGTTACACTGCTGATCTTTATTCTCTAAATATTGTTCCCTGGAAGCAAACTGTGGCAAGGCTATGGCTCTTAATCCATCACCATCCTCCACAGATCCCACATCCTGCAGTGTTCAACCAACTGTCTGTCAAAAAAAAAAAGAAAAAAAAAACCCAGCTGATAAACGACTACGCCCATGCATGCTCAGAAAACAAAGTGAGGAAGGATGGGCCAAGAGGAGAGAGAGAAGAGGAAAAGGAGGAGAGCTGTGGATGAGAGGTACTTTTTGACAGTTTGAACAATGACTGGAGGGCTCGCTGGAAAAACACTTTGCACTAAAACATCCCCATTTAGCTTTTTCATTTTCACACTGTATGTCTGCAGCTCTGACCCCTTAGCAAACAAAGTGGGAGACCTCTGGTCCGCTTCCAAGACCAAAAGCTGTCAAAGCACATCTCAGGATTGGACAATAGGCCACGGCTTCCTTGTGAAGAGGAAAGGAATCCAACACTTCAGCCTCTGTGGTGCCACACACTCCCTGTGCCTTTGCCTGACCACTTATCCCAGCTCACAGGAAAAGCCGGGATATATTCCTCCATTGTTTAGCCCAGATCTCCGGCCTTAAATGCAGCCTGTCACACGGGGAGCAGCTGCTGGTGAAAACATATGCCAAACCTCGCTTTAAATGTATATAATTTCCTCTCCCTGTTTTCCTGCAGCTCACCACCTCCTCCCCCCTTATTTAACCCTGTGTCGCCATTTGTGTCAAATTTGAAACATGAAAATACATGGGTTTTTCAGACCTCTACATCCTCACTGTGATTTTTTTCCCCCCTGAAAAACCTAATGTATACAATCAGTTATTTATGCACCAGCAGGCCTTCACTTGGGACATCCAATATGGCTGCTGTCAGTCAGTGACCCAAATGTGTTTTCTCATGGATATTTTTGCCAATTTTGAAAAAGTTTACGTTTTTTTTATTTTTTTTTTTACTGAAACTTCAATAGGAATAGTTACTGCATTGATACAAAGTAAAACTACTTAATATGTCATGACTTATTTTATAGTAGAACCGTGTTGAAAATGTGTGTATCAAAATAGATACAGCAGGTATGTAAGGTAATTTTCTATGCAAATATCATATAAAATAAATAAATAATTTGAATTATATAATATATAATTCAATTTTTTTTTAAATATATTTAAAAAATAGGAAATATATATACATATTATTATTTTTTTTTATTTTTTTTACATTTTTTGTCAGATGGTCCAATAAAGGGTCCAATTTCAAAATTTCAAAATTTTCTGACAATTATTTCATGGTTCAGGCTTTACAGGGTTAAAGTCACACATTAGCAAAAAATCATTCTCGATTGCGGAATCTGTGTTTTTTCTGGGTTGACAAATTGATGACAGTTGATTTGCACCTAGAGGCGATAGAAGGCGAGACAAACAAAGCGATAAAGGGATGAATTTTATGAGAGCAGTGGCAGGCTGCAGAGGACAAGGTCATAACTCATTGGTTATTCCTCGGAGAAAGCCAATGGCCAAACACTGCAACAATAGCCTCATGGCTGTGGTGATTCAGCTCTGGCCAGTGAAACCCCATCCCAGGGGATACATGAATGAAAAAAAAAAAAAAAAAAACTTTTGTAACCTCTTTGTCTCTGAGCCTGCTTTTATATATAAATGTGTGTGTACTTTCTGTCTGCAGTCTGTGCCACAGTAAAAAAAAACAAAAAAAACAATCACACTTCTATGGAGTTATTGGAGTCAGAGGGGAGCCGGCGGCGTAATGCTCCTTTGCCCTGAGAGTAACTGAAAGTGAGGATGATTGAATTATCTCCAGGCAGAGAGGAACATACAGCGGTGTGTGTATGTTCAGATGCTGCAGGCGCCTCGGATGACAGAAGCATAAACTCCTCTCTCCGGCTGGATTGATCTCAGGCCGCTCTGTAATTGCATTGGGAAACTCCCTGATATCATAGGTGGCATCAGGTTCTGCTGTGTGATGCAATGTCACATTTAGTTAATTGTTTGACAGCAGCAGCACAGGGCTGAGTCTGGTCTAGGGCTCAGATCAGTCATCTGTTCCGCTGCCTTTGATCTCCTATTTTACGATAACACGTTTGACAACATTCAACCCTCTGTTGTCTCGCTGTTTCAGAGCGGCGGTGATACTTATGCTATATGCTGGAACACTTGAGTGTTTGAGCCATGCAGGCCTGTTTGAAGGGTCAAATGAGCTCAGCGATGCTTCACAAAGGGATTACTGCTGCACTTCTTGAAGCTAGCTCCAACAGAGGGTTAGTTTTTTTTTTTTTAATATTTCATCAGGACAAAGTTACAAACTGACACAACATAATCAAATCAGAGGAAAATTCCACAAGGTGGCAAAGTAAGAATTACATAAATGGACTAATAGTGACAGGATAATAGAAACTGGAAAAGAAAAAAGCTAATAATAATGACAATAAGTTAGGTTTTGTGCGTAGACAGAGAAGCTGCTTCTCTACTTTGTTTGTGGTTTGCTTTGGGGACAACTAGACAGCCAGATGTTGTAGATCTCAGAGTGTCTGTGGCTGCTAAGCAGTGTTGGGAACATTACTTTGAAAAAGTCAGTTGTTATGTACTTACGTAGTATTTCTAATTGCCATGTTTGTCACAATCGTTTGTCTGTCAAAATCCTTGTTATATTTATTTAAGTGAAGACATCTTTTTATTTTTCTCAATAATTAATGTCACTGCACACTGTCCTTTTTAAATAAATAAATAAAGTCATAGTTACTAGTTACTTTCCACCACTGTAACTGATTTACGACATTATAAAAGTAAAAAAAAAAAAAAAAAGTTATGCGGCATCTTTGTGTAAACTACAAGTATCATTTAAGTATCTCATAGCAGATTTTGAAAATCGAAATATGGTCACCCCGGGTTTGAACCCTTCCTGTTTTGTGTTTGCATGATAGACAATGACAGACTGGTGATTTGTCCGACACGTTACCCACTGACTCTAACTCCCCTGCAACCGTGCACGGATGAGTGATATTGCTAATGAATGGATATAATAACATGAAGGAATCTTTCAGGTACAACCGAATGAGTATTTCTTTTGGCAGCACACACAGGAGACTGGTTGGCCTGCACACACCACAGTGTTGTTTATAAGTGTGAATAACTCATGAAACAAATGGTGCAGATGTAAATAAATGAATAAATAAGACGTCTTTTAAAGGTACATTTTGTAGGAATTCCTCCCATCTAGCGTTGTGGTTGTATATCACAAGCAACTCAATCGTATTTTTCATGCTGCATTCACATGAATTGGGCAGACGGCAGAATTGCACGTAACGGCATAAACAAGCCTCTATGTAAACAAGTGGTCCGTCATGGCAATGTGGTATTGTTTACCTGACCCACGTTTTACCGGCTTTCTCTGGACTTCTGTGACTAAAATGACATCTGGTTTGTTACCGACGGCCGTCTGCCCGACTGCAGGTGAATGCAGCATCAGTGTAACGCTCCATTCCTCCTCACTGCGTTACCGCGGTGACTTTTCACAGACGCCACCTCGACCTGAGCCGACAGCTCCGGTGTCTCCGCTGAGTTTCTGTGGTTTCCTACCGTCACGCTGCCACTGAACGTAAAAACATGGCGACACCACATGGCAGCCAGCACCGAGCTTACCCGCTCCATGGAGATATGAATGTTATGAACGGCTAATTCAGAGCTGAAAGGAACACTTCACTTTGTTGATGGGGGGGATTACTGATTAATGAAAAACAGACTTTTGAACCAAATAATCGATTTTCGTGAATAGATAACAGGAGAAATTACACAATGTCCCTTTAATGGATTGAGATCAGCTGAGAGCAGGACGTTTGCAGTGGGGCATCAGCTGCCACTGTGGTGTGTTCAAGCTCCAGCTCAGTTTTCCACATGCGGCTCCCTGTGGTCTTTATATGGACAGACTGCAGTAGATTCCACCAAAATTTGGGAGATCAAAAGAATGCATATTGTTAGCTCCCATTATTGCATGGCTGCATTTAGCTTCAAATGGCTGAAAGTGCATCTCCTGGGGCTCTTTTATATAAATATCTGCCTTGCATTTTATTCACTCTTCCTCCCCTCCCTCTTGCATTACACACACCCACACACACACACATCCGAGCCAGACTCCATCTAGAGTCATCTGAATTCTGCTCACAGTGCTAACCTGACCACTTCAATATATCTGCTTCTAAAGGATGTCTGATAAGGCGCACGGTTACATATTACGTCCTGGTGATTACATGGTGAGATGAGGAGTTGGAACTGTAATTGTTGCCTTTGTGTGCTGTAGAATTTGCATACACTACAGAAATTCAAATCAGCACAGGGCACAAAGGTGAGGCTGGTAACAATCTTCTCACCGCTCAGCGCCGCCGGAGCTTCAAAGAAATCGCTTCAATACTTTACATCTCAATTTGCTTACTCACATTTTATGAGATTTGCTGCTTTGGTTATGAGGATATTATAGATTCTACTGATAAACCAGCCCACAAAGGCCTTCATGTGTGATGATGCCGTCAACATGTTATAGACAATGCCCTGTTTCTCTTCTCTCAGGTCAGGTCTACAATGACAGTTGTAATCTTGTGTTATTTTGTCAGTGCTCAGCAATGGATTTAAAGTTCCAATGTATGACATTGGAGGATATTTGGTGTCAAACTAAATTATGAAAAAGCACATTTTGCCAAATTAAGTGTTATATTACGTACACGTACTTGTTTTGATGAAATCTAACTTGTGGGCCTATATGTTCATCTTACTGTGATAGAAAAAAAACTGCAGAATATTTAAATAGAACTTGATCATATCATGTAAGCAATCCATAAACACATGAGTCATCACATTTTAACAAACTGTAATTTCTTTCAATATAAGTAAGATGTTTTATGTTTTAACAATACATATTTTCATAACAGGAAAAGTTGTTGTTCCAACATGACACACTTGTATATTGTCATAATGTGGAAATAATTGTTATAATGTGAAAATCATCATGTTATAACAATAAAATGATCAACTTATAGTGGGATATTGATCCCTTTTGTTCTGGCATGGCAGCAATATGTAAAATCATTGCTGTACGAAGTCTGTTTAAACGGATCGTTTTTTTTTTTTTTTTTTTTGACATGAGGTTGTGTGGGGCACTCATGAGTAGGTGCTACATTAGCTGCAGTAGACTCTAATCAGCGCACTTCCAGTTAGGAAATCTGAGCAGGAGCATGGGACCACCAGAACAAAGTGTTTTAGACAGCTTTAAAAACCATATTCCTGCATACAAGTGCAGCAGAGTGCTGTATTATACACCACCTTCTGATCCACTCAGCTGACCTGCAGCATAATACAGTTCATTCCGTAGGTGCTCTTACAGTAGTTCAGCGACTGAAAAAATGTAGTGCTACAGTAAAAAGCTATACTGTCATGGGGAGAAAAAAAAAGCAAAATATTCTACATGAAGAAAAGATTGAAATAAAGAATTACTAATTGTTTCAGTGGGTGTTTTAAAAAGTGTCTAAAACACATTGTTCCTGTAGCCCCTGTGCACAGAGGCCAAGCTGAGAGACAGACTGAGTCTGGGATTCAAGTTTGGTCTTTTCACATAGACATTAATGCGCTTTCTGTGCATACGATATGAAAGAGGTGTTTCTGGTCTCATAAATAAACTGGTCCTCCCTGAGCCTACCAACTCCTAGCAAGCAAACAGGTCCTCCATCGACTCTGCAGCCCACCCACTGGTAAAACTGCGCTCCAACAGGCTGCTCAGACTCAGCTCCTGTGGTGACGTAACGACGGGAGTGAGGCCGGCCCCCTCTGCACGAGAACACTCCTACCACGCCTGTTTCTATGGCTGCCGCTGCACAGCAAGAAACTCCTGAGCTAAGTTGATGAAATACCGACCAATTTTAAGTCATGAAGTGGTAATAATCTTTGCCATGTACAGTAACCATGTTACTTAACAAAATGAAATTTATAGTAGAGTGATCGGTGCATTGTAAAACATTTATTTATTTACATAAATGTGGTGATTTCGGTACGTAGCCCAGAGGCAGGACTCACTTTTCATTCAAACAAACTGATGCGACTGCCACAGTTGTTAGATTTCATCAATGAGACCAACATTAATCTCCTAAAAAGAATTTAACCAGCCAGCGGTAAACCTCTAAAAGCGTGTGGATAAGTTACTTGGCTCGTTTTCTCCCCCAGGATGACGACAGACAGAGTGTTATAAACTGACTACAGACTCTGGATTAAACGGTGACGTGTTGCAGCGCTAAAGCCAGAATTAAAACAGGTTTTAGCAGCTTTACTGCTTTGAGCGACTTTTAGACAGCTGACATTCAGGACCACAGATCAGTTTGGGGCAATACATTTCGAATACAGTGTAGTTGGACGTCTGACAGCTGTGTGAAATTGATTAAAAAGAGTATAATATGGGATCTTTAATATTAACATTCTAAATGGACCGTGTCCTGGAACATTAAGAAATCATGACATGCTTCCTCATGCAGTCAATAGACCACGTAAGATAAAGAATTACATTTTAGTTGATCATCATAACTGTAGGGTTAAGGCTTATATGGTTTAGAAATAATTCATAAGGAGGGAAATGTAATTAACTTTTTGTGTGCGCAGGTGTGTGCAGATGTGTGTGTGTGTGTAGGTCAGTGAGCTGGAAGCAGTGGGCTGCCTGCATGTCTGACCTTTCCTCTGCCTCCTGCAGGTATGTGACACTGGGCTGACACTCCCCCCATACGGGCCAGACGCTGCTCCCTCAGCCAGTTCAGACAGAGCACATCTCCCTCGTCTTCATCCCCATCATGCTCTGTCTCTCTCTCCCTCACACACACACACACACACACACACACACACACACACACACAGGCAAGGAAAAATAAAGGAAATTAAGTGATTCATTTGCTGACCCTGTTACTCCACAGCAGATACCTGTTGGTCAACACCAGCCTGACACTGATCACACCTACATCTCAGGTTGCTCAAAGAGGCCTACACACATCAACGAGGTATAGCTGACTCATTCATGTAACTGTCACTTTATTCTTCTGGCAGTAGACACTGGAACATACTGTATTTACTCACACATCCAGATTTACGTGCAGTTCCGTGCACAGAGACATCACTTCAATTTGAACAGCGCCCGTAAAGTGCAACCTAACCTTCCACTTCCTCATGAGCTCATCACGGTCTCCTCTGCCATATTCTACATCATGTATCACAAACTGACATTTCCCAGGATATGCAAATTAACGGTACGCTTTATGCAAATTCAGTGGCACATGTTATTCCACTATATTATGTTTCTATATTGAGTATGTAAACTGATTCATCATTATCATGTGCTAATAGCATCTTGGATGGTGTTAGCCAGTTTCAACTCAATATACGTTTGCCTCTCTCTGCTCATACATACAGTTTTTTAATACTGCTGAATTCTCAATAAAACTGTTCTCATTTACATGTCTCTTATTCTTTTTTTCCTATACTATCTTTCTAATTTTGTCCCTTCAATTAAATTAATTCAATAAAAAAATGCAGAGTTAGTCAGAGTTAGTCGGGTATCAAATCATTGACCTTTTGGTTAATGCAATGAGTGTCTAGCACATAGAACAAATCGCCTTGTTTACAACTAGGCTACTTCCGAGTAGAAAACCAGCATGAGAACAATAGTGACAGACAAGTGTTTCGCTCTCATTTTTCATGTCACTATCGCCATTTAGACTAATCTGATGTTTGTAAAGTTTATAAATGATTGGACAAACATTACAATTTATGTGTGCACATTGTAATGAGTCATGGTTATCATAGATTAGCCGGGCTAACGGTTACTGTTTAACTTTAATAACGGTCCATGAAAAATTATTTTCTCCAACAGTTATCTTAGTTACAACATGACTGAGCTAACTGGAGTAGTTTCGTGTTGTGTCCGACAATGGGAGGGTTTTAACAGCTGACGTCCTGCTGTTAGTGTGGCAAGGTGAAGAGGGCTCCGGGCGGGGCTTGAACCCACACCTCCCGGGTATGAGTCATGCACGCTTGCCAGTCACCCAAAGGGACATCCCGTTGGCCAATTAGCCAGGGCACATGATCAATTGGAGGCATAGTGACAGGACCACCACTGTCACATCAGCTTGGCCTGAAAAACGTTGAAGACCCCTGTCCTAACCTGTTGCTTAGATTAGCAGGATGAAGTGTTAAATGTGAAACAGGTCACTTTGCTGCTCTCAAAGTTTGTCATGTCTGCAGAATAAAGGCGTTTTTACACCAGGAAGATTCATGAGTTTACTTGCTTTGGTCCGGACCAAATGCCATGTTGGGGAGTCGTGGAATTTTTGGTTGATTAGATAATGTTTTATATCTTTTATGTTTCAAATAAAAACGTCATTTTGAAGCTTGTCTGCATGATTAGGCTATGATGCAGTTGACAGACATTGCTGATATCAATGTTTTTGCTGGATCAAAAAGGCCCAAAAGCGTCTTTACTTTCTTAGGAGGCTGAAAAAGAACCACCTCTCACAGGATGTACTGATCAGCTTCTATGTTGAAAGCATCCTTTCCTATGGCTGCACGATCTGGCACAGCAGTTGCACTTCTGCTGAGAGGAAACGCCTGCAGAAAGTTATCAAAACGGCACAGTAGGATTATTGTTTCCACTCTCCCCTCCCTCAGAGCCGTCTCCACAAGAGGGCCTCTAAAATCCTGATGGACCCCTCACACCCTGGACACGGCCTGTTCAGCAGGCTCCCAACAGGAAGGCAGAGAACCTTTCGGGCTAAAACCCAAAGGTTAAAGAACAGATTTTATCCGAGGGCTGTGGAAACCAGCCTATGCACACACGCACATAAACATGTGCTGTGGTTGACATTGTTTTTTTCTTAAAGCAGATATCAGTGGAATGTTTTTGTTAATATAAGTCCTAAATAGTCCTATTTTCCGTCAGCAATCACTTACATGAAGTATTTCAGCCTAAACACGAGTCTCTCCGTCACTCTGCTCTGCTGTAACCCGAGGAGAAAATTTTCCTTGTGGGATACAAGTGTTATCCAATGAGGAGAGAGAACGGCATGAAGGGCTGTGTGTGCAGCCAAGGGATGCGCGTGAATGTGGTGACGTAGCACGAGGACCAATTGATGCCTGACAAGGGCGGGGGCTGCTAACTCATGGTGCGTTCAAAGAAACTCGTACTTTGTGTTTTTCCTTCCTGTGAAGTCATACCAGTTCGATCTGGTACGAGTTCACGGGTCGGAAGTTACGAGTGGCCGTTATAGGGAACTTTCACAGACAACAGGATGGTAAAAACACGAGCTACGGGTTACCTGGAACGCTACCAAGTCGTAGTTGTGACTTGAAGCTGTAACTTACGGTTTCAAAAGCCTGCCTTGAACGCAGCATTAGCCGAAACGGCCGTGAAGCTGATATCTGCTTTAACTTATATGTTTTTAATATGTTTATGTATTTATTTAACACTGGCACTTTGCATTTTATATGTGTGCAAACAATTATTTATTGACACTTAACTCTTTGCTGCTATAGGAGACAGCCGAACAACATTTCGTTGTGTATGTTTTTATGCAGTGACATAAACTTACCTTTACTTAATTGGCATTGGTATCAGTGAACAAGGTCTCACTCACTGTACATTGTTTATCTTTAGAAACAACATGAATATCAACTTGTGTGTTATTTCAAAAGTTTAGTATTGACTGCACAATATCAAGCTACGTTTATACATGTTACTGGGCTTTGTACAATTCTATAATATAGTAGGGGTCCCTGCTCCATGTCTCTGCCAGTTTGGGGTCTGATAATCATTGAAGACCCCTTAGGAAATCCCGGGTCTGGAGCCTCCTGAAGGTGTGGCTCTAACCACAGGGCCGTCATGACTGTAGCTCCCCTCTTGGCTCCCACCAGACCCTGAGTCAGTCAACCTCTGCTCCCCTGCCACTGGCTTAGTGACACTCGAGTCCCCTGATCATTTGTATACCTGCCCTGCATGCGCTCCAGCCACCGACTTTCCTCTGAAGACTCTTGTTTCCAGCTCTTGTCCGCCTGCCCAGTTCCCCAGATGCTGGCTTTCACTGATGCCTTTGGTTTCCAGCTGCCGGCTGCCGGCCGCCTGGCCAGGTCCGCAGCCATCTGCCATTTTCCCTTTCATTTCAGCCATCAACCTGTTGTATTCACAGTGCAACAGAGTCTCCCTAAATTCCTGTTGCCATCCACCAGATTCACACTCTGGACAACCAGGTGCACGCTCCGGTCTCTTGCCTTCTGCCTCTCCTGCATCCTGCATGCACAAGATCCTGTGTTTGTTTTGCTATTACATGAGTTTTTGAGACCTCTACATCCTCACTGTGATTTTTTTTCTCCTGAAAAATACAATCAGATACATGCAATGATCAGACAATCCACCAGGGTGCAGTTATTTATGCACCAGCAGCCTTCACTTGGGAATATGGCCAATCCAATGGCCATCCAATATGGCCGCTGTCAGTCAGTGACCCAAATCTGTTTTCTCATGGATATTTTTGCCAATTTTGAAAAAGTTTACTTTTTTTTTTTTTTTTACTGAAACTTCAATAGGAATTGTTACTGCATTGATGCAAAGTAAAACTACTTAATATTTCATAACTTATTTTATAGTAGAACTGTGTTGAAAATGTGTGTATCAAAATAGATACAGCAGGTATGTAAGGTCATTTTCTATGCAAATCTCGTATAAAAAAAAACATACATTTTTTGTCAGAAAATGGTCCAATTTCAAAATTTTAGAATTTTCTGACAATTATTTCATGGTTCAGGCTTTACAGGGTTAAGGAGTGAAATAGTGTAAAGTGCTAAAATGCTAAAAATGCTAAAACTTTCCATACAGCTGAGGGGAAACTGCAGGGTCAGCCAAAGCAGGCAGCTGTTTCAGAAAGAAAAAAAAAAGTTCTTAAGGCTTACTGTACACACACACACACTCTCTCCCTGCCTACTCTGCAACAAACAACAGCCTGGCGCAGTTAGAGAGTACTGGTGAACACAGTGGAAGCTTTAGTGGCCGGAGAGCCATATATTTCCCTCTGGAGGTAATCAAGTCCAAACACCGAGCTAACAGAGAGAGAGAGAGCGCTGGACTTACTGGACCAAATGAACGCTCATGTTGCTGTGTAACTGCTGAACAAGCACATTGTAAAGGCCTGTAAGCTTCTACAACAACTTCCTGCTCGTTTGGGATCAGGGGAGCAGCTCATTAACGCTGATGCGTGACACCTGCTGCGACCGCTCACCTATTGGACGGCTTTCTGTGCAACGTCATCGCAGATATGCGCGCGCAGCCAGGGTCAAGCGGAGACAAGCAGCAAAAGAAAATGACAAGTTGTCATGCTGTTAAAGCAGAAGTAAGCAGAATATTTGTGTTAATATAAGTCTTAAATAGTTCTATCTTCCGACAGCAATCACTTCTATAGAGTGTTTGGTCTGAAACACGGGTCTGTCAGTCACTCTGCTCTGCTGTAAGCCGAGGAGAAAACTTTCCTTGTATCCTACAACCTTTATCCAATGAGGAGAGAGAACGGCATAAAGGGGTACTGATGAATGACATACTTTATTCAGTTTTCTTATGTGCATTTAATTTATTTTTAAGACACACGTGACCACCACACTTTACCCTGGATGTTTGGTTGTATTTTTTTTTTTCCATGACCAAGCATGGAAGTGATTTTGCACACACCTAATTTTCAGCTCTTGCCACTTACATGTACAGTGCCATTTCAATAGTCATACGTTTTCATTCTCTTAAACCCACATTACACATCAGATATAAAAAATAAGATGGAAAAAAATGTTTTTTTTTTTAGGATTTTCTTTGCTACTTTTGGCTGAATGATCACACATGGTTTTAGTGTTTTGTTAATTTGTGGAGCATTAATAAATGTCCCGTATAGATTTAAGATCATTTCACAACACACACATTTACTTACTGCACTAACCAGTGTAGGCCTAATTGTTGAGATCTAGAAACGTGGCCATTCGGAACAACAATGTATTAAGGTTAATCAATTACAACAGTTTTATTATTATTATTTATGAGTGTTAGTGTGAATCATTTAATGACAACAGTGTATATAGTAATTACACACTGTGGACTTGTGTGTGCGCCCACCACTGCCACGACTTCAAGGTCATAAAAGTCTAAATCAGTGGCCAATTCGTATTTTTCTTCATGTAAGCAGCTGCAGGCAATAACTGCCAGCCATCATGTACATAAAATCATTCCCACTGTCAGTCGACCTTATGATCGCCATCTTGGGTGTGGTCGCTGGAACAAATCGACTTCCAAGAAAATATAATCCTGTTTTTTTTATGCTTCTTCTAATACGAGGTGAAAGCAGCACATGCGTTTGGTGAGAAGGAAGGAGAGCAGGGTGAAGGGGAGGAATGAGTAATGTCTGTCATTCCATAAATCCTGCACCATAACTTCTCAGCCACCATTTAACTGCCCCTCATGCTGCCCTGTAAGAGCTTGGCAAAGACACATGGCATTAGCATCCCATGCTGTAACTCTGTGCTGTTGCCGTGTGCTCGCAATCATGGTGGTGAACGCACACACAGACTCACATACACACACACATACATGCATATACACAAGCGGCCGCATTTCCAAGGGGAAGCAAATACTTTTTGCCATTTAGGTGATTTTTTGCTTGGGTGGGTACAGTCGAGCTGTGGGTGCAATATTGTAAGAAATGAGTGTGTTAGGAAACGCCAGTGGTGGGTGACGGAGCTTTAATGTTGATCATATAAAATCAAATCTGCAGACCTAATTCCAATAACCCATGCAGTCCTAATGGATTAGAGTGATAGCTCACTATTAACTGCAGCCTGGGCCTTTTTTTATAGCCTCCCTAAAACTCACCACCTTTTTTCCAAAAGCAGAACGGCCAAGGTTATTCGGCTTTTAAAAAGAGGGCAGGAAGACACTGCGGCCTTGCACTGGATTGTTAAGAGAAATGAAATAAGTCACTACACTTGGTTTGGAGGGAGTTCTGCCAGTGCTGTCATGACTTTTTTTCTTCCTGTGAAGTCAACATATTGGGCCCTAGTTTCGTCGACCAGGTGAAGTCTGTGATCAGCGCAGCTTCGCCACGCCAACGGGGCGTGGCCCAGGTCCATTTCGCAAGATTGGTGGGCCGCGCAGTCAGACTTAGACCGGCGCAGCCCCTCCCCTCGTCCCTCCCACCGGCGCAAACGGTGAAGAGGGAGGAGACAGGGCGGGAGGAGGAGAGAAAGGCGTGGAGTGGGTTTGACACAGCCGAGTCAGATCTTCACCAATCAAAGGAGCTCCTCTCCTCACCTTTAACTGCGCGGCGGGTGATGCGCGCTGCAAGTTTGTCATTTTATACTTGGACATGGACGGAGGAAACAGCGACGCCAGAGGCCGAACCTCTCCCCGGAGGAAACAGCTGTTTCCCCGGAGGTCCGAGCTCAGAGTGACCAATAATGAGTTTACTAATATACTTAACCAGGATTGATCTGATACACTGAGAACCCCTACGCAATCTAAGAAACAACAACTAATAAACTAATAAAGAAACTCACATTTATTCAAACCCTGTGTATAAGATCAGAGGTGTAGGCTACACTAATCACAACATAAACACACACCATGTGGATGAAATCAGCAAGGACGCGCTCTCTCTCTCTCTCTCTCTCCCTCTCTCTCTCTCTCTCTCTCTCTCTCTCTCTCTCTCTCTGTCCTCCTCTCTCTCTCTCTCTGTCCGTCTCTTTTTTTCTCTTTTTTTCTCTGTGATAGAGATGCTGAATATACTGTAGTAGGCTATATACTGACTATCTGATACCGAGGCAGTGGTGGTGGACTAAGAGAGATGATGATTTGTGTTTTGTTTTTCATTACGGCTGCGTGATGCGGTCGCACGTGCTTATGAATTAATAAGTAAATAAATAAATACAGCGATCATCACAAGGGCAGAGTGGTATCTCAACACGGCAGCGACATGCAGTCATCCACCCTCAGTCCTGCTTTTGGGACATCCACAGCTGCTTTTCAGTGCCAGTTCGTCCCTGCTGTGTTAATTCAGGTGGAGTTTCCATTACGCACCGACAGCCTTTGATCTCTGCTTTGATCTGACGTCAGATGTGACGGGACAATCTATATAGATATAAATTCACGTGTTGATTCCATTAGTTGCATTAAATAGTGGTTATTGTGGATATTTATTGCATTGAAATGTGTCTGGAACTGTGGAGATCTGCCTGTGAGGTCTTGGTGACGTGTGTGCACTGCAGGTCAGTCAGCCAAACTTGCACTGCACCTGCTGCGCTCCGCGCTGCGCTGAGACTAGACCTGGTTGGAGGTGGCGAGCTTTCAGCGCAACTTCGGCGGGACATTTTCGGACGAAACTTCCACTGCACCAAGCTGAATCTGTGACGCCTCCCCCTGCTGCGCGGCCACGCCTATCTCAGCGCAGCGCGATCTGCCAATCTTCCAATCTGACTTTGCGCTAGGCTGCGCTGGTCGAAACTTGCATTAGACCGGCTGCGCTACCTTGCGCCACCTGCGCTGCGCCAGCAAACTAGGGCCCATTATGTCAAAGGGATAAAATTATGTCCTTAAAGGATAATTACAGTTTTTTTTTTACAATCTGGACCTCATTTCTAGCATAAAATACGATCATTTACTCACCCAGATAACTTTGGTGTCATTACAAGTCGTTCCGATTAAATTAGATCCAGCCGAGAGTCGTGTGTATCCGTATAATGCGAGTACACGGGGCAGCGCAATGCAGCCTCTAAATAACACATTATCCGCCGCAAAACTCGTTCATTCACCAATATTTTGTTATGATATGCTAGTGCTATTCCCCTCTGAGTCCGGGGTTAGCTGTCATCAACATCCGGGGTCTGTAGGTTGACCTACTGACCTCTGACCTGGATGATGTCATCTCTGACCACTGCCTGGCTCATTCTGATAATAATCATTCTGCTTCGGCATCCGGGTCCATTTTTAGCTCAACTAGCCGGAGCTTTAGTGAGTCCAGGAAGCCTGTGGAAGCTGAACTTCATCCAGCTGCTCATTTTGTTCTGACAAGTTGGAAACACACAGAAACAAACCGTAGCATTAGCGTTAGCAACAAGCTGCGCCGTACCCGGGGTCAGAGATGACATCATCCAGGTCAGAGGTCAGTAGGTCAACCTACAGACCCCGGATGTTGATGACAGCTAACCCCGGACTCAGAGGGGAATAGCACTAGCCTATCACTAAATATTGGTGAAATGAACAAGTTTTGCAGTGGATAATGTATTAGTTAGAGGCTGCATTCTGCTGCCCTGTAGATTTGCATTACATATGCGGCTCTCGGCTGGATCTAATTTCGTCGGAATGACATGTAATGACACCAAAGTTATCTGGGTGAGTAAATGACTGTATTTCATGCTAGAAATAAGGTCCAGATATGGAGAATTCTTATTAAAATCATCTTTTCCCCCAAAATAATACATCCATGGGGCGTTTAGAGGGGTGCACGATACAAGTATTGTTTCTTCCATTAAAAATTATAGTCTGAATTAAATAATTTAAGAAATTTTGACAATGACTTCCTGTTTACATCGTACCAGCAATAGCTGCATTGGGGGTCACTTCTCCGCTGTGTTGCTAAGCCTCCTATCAGTCGTGTGCGTTTGTTTTCAACAAAGCCTTTGATATTCAATCGGCGGATTGATGCATTATCATTATTGTTACGATGTGTGTATTTGTGTATAATCTGTCATAAACAAGAGATTACTGTTTACAGGACCGTTTGTGTCACGGACACAGTTTTTTTTCACCAAGATGACACCAGGTCTGAGGCTCTGATCAGCAGGTTTGGTTTCCAGCCACGATGTGGAAGGAGCCTCCACTCTCCCTGTAACAAGTTACAAGTCATTTATCTAACATCAAAATTAGTCTGAAGCTGTTGACGGTAAAAATAAAACAAAAGGTAAATATCCTGCACATTCTCCTCAGTGCTCCTCTGATCGTCCCTATAGCTGTTGTTGTTATTGCTCTGATCAATAGTGGTAAACTGGTAATTCTCCGTATTCAACCTTTAAACATAGGTAAGGCTCTTTTCCCCAAGGAAAAAAAAGTAAAAAGAAAAAAAAAAATAAGGTGCAAGCAATCCACTGTGTGGTCAATGGAGATATTTAGACGTTGGGGACCAGAGGCAGGGATAACTCTGCTGCAGAGATAAGCTGAGAGGGTCTTTATTTGCCTTCAGGGATATCTAGAACTTCAGTGTACCTACCTCTGCACATGTGTTGGGGCAGCTTGTACAAGTGAGTGATATTTTGCCTGCAGCCCAGGCTGCATGTCACCGCACTATCTCTGTGGTTCAGGCTCTGTTGGGGTTTCAATCTTGTAGCTCATGCAGCTTTTAACTGGACTCTGTCATCCTGTGCTGTCATACTGTGATCTTTAGTGTACCTGTATTTCTCCAGCGTTATAAAGTATTTCTATTACCTGCTCCAAAACGAAAATTCGGCTCTTTTTTTTTCACCTTTTCTTTTTTAAAACAATAACAGACAGAGCTGTTAAAGGGATCTTCACACATAATATTCCTGCTGTCTTGTCACTCAGTCTGTGTGAACAACTAAATAGCATCTGACGTGGCTCTGGAGGTGTTCTTCAACCGTGACAGAGTAAATGTGACAGTGTTATAGTGAGGTCAACAGTATTTTCTTGATTCTGGCTTGAGGCGAGACACTACAGGCAAAAACACTGTTTTTTGATCAATTTTGAGATTTGGGGCAAATTTTATTCCGTAACTTGTATTATTTCAGAAAAGTCGAAAAAAAATGGCATAAAAAAGACATTAAGGTGTTTTTTATTTTACTTCATTTTGTCTCTTTTGTCAGTGATTTCTCCTAAATTCACCAAAAGTTAACAGCTACTGTGACATACTGTGCTGTGTTTGTTGTCTGACCCATGTCATGTCAGGTGTCATTATAAAGCTCTCTCTCTCCTGAACAATTATGTAGGCTCCACAAATTGTCATTTCCTCTGTATCAGCAACCAATTGTAAAATTATGATTTACATAAACAGTCTATGGAATTTTACAGTACAAGTATTTAAAGGCCGTTTTGTCAAAATGAGTTTTTCCTCAGACTCTGGGCCTGAAATCTCCACTTCAGCAGCACTTACAGACACCAAACCTTCCAGTTTTATTCCTGTCTATATTCTGAAGGTTTTTACAGAGTTGATTGTTTAAATATTATTCACAGTCTGATTTATACAACATTTTATTCCTAAAAACATGGCAAAATTAGATTTTTTAGGGCTGGTGACAGTATTTTCTCATTTACAAAGTGATAAAAAGAGATATCCCAAATCCCCTCCGTAAAAACTACTGACTCTAATATGTCAACAAAATAAAACAAGAGTTCAATTTGGTTCTGGAAATGTCTGCAAATTAGTGCATATTTCATCAGATATTGCCTCATTTACATGTTTAAACATAAAATTGGACAAAACCTGTAATACAAAAAATATCTGTCTTAATGTAAGTGATAAACTTGGGAAGTGTGTTTCAAGGTGGAAGGGAGGGTCTAAAGATGGAAAGTTTGGGATGTGTGTGTTTAAGCATTACCTTTAGCTTGGAGCCCAGAGTGGAGACTAAACATGATGATGTAACAGTTTTTATGTAATGTGCAGGTACAGGCCCTGAATTATCACTTTTTACTGTTAAGGTTCTGACAGTGGAGTGATTTAAAGATCATCTTTGACTCTTTTTTTTTTTTCAAAAAAATGATCACAAAATTTTCACCTCATTATACAATTGTGTGACAACTTTATAATTCTGTCTCATACCTGAGCTTCCCAGTTACTTCCCTGGTCCCCTGTTGGTGCACCCTGGTAATACTCAGGGGTGGGTCTGGGGGTGGGCTGGGCTGGCCATTGCCCATCCAGAGGAATCATCGGCCCATCCAATGAAAATTCATCGTTATAGTTTTTTTCTTCTTTTTTTTTTGGAGCATTCATAGTTTTCTGTAATTTCACTGCTTTCCTATTGGCCATTTTTTAAGGTGTTGGTGTGTTCCTTCTTTACATTATCACCAAACCACAGCACTTCTTCACATGCAGGTACAGACACCATTTAGTGAATTGCAAGTCCTGTTTGTAGCTTCTCTCAGCAGTGCAATTAAAACTGTTACTACCTTTGATTCTTGTTTGCTTGGTTCTTAACAGTTGTATAGCACATTTCGCAAGTGGCGTGTTTCTTTAAACAAAAAGAAAGAAAGAAAAAAAGAAAAACCCACATAATTCAAATGCCCACCCAAGGTGGCATTGTAGTGACACCTCTGGTAATATTTATGTGGCACTTTCACCGTGGCACAAGGCTGAACTGAGCAGCTAAAGGTCAAATATGAGATGTCAAATGTGTGTGTTTTTATGTTATATTTGGGTTATATATTTAGAGTGAGATGCATTTAGAACTCTTATCATCTTGTGAGCGCATGCCGAGAACATCACTTTCAGAGGAAGAGGAGACACATTGAAGGAAATGTTCTTATTTGCTTTCATGGAAGATTACATCAGAGACCAGAACAACTTTCATGTGTGTGTGTGAGCTTAGCATACTGTACATATTGAAAGCAGGGGGAAACAAACCACTTCCTCCAGTCTGCTCAGTTGTTGCCTTTGAAGCATAGAAGCTTCATGGACAGATATGGATTTTGGAAGGTATGAGGGTACACAGATGTTACATGCACTGATGACAAAGTGGATGCAGAGAGCACTTATGTTAGTTATACCATTGCACAGAAGACCTTAGTGATCAAACAAAAGAAACACACTTGAGGAAGGCTATTGTACATGTCTGGCTTTATGGTGAAAAATGAAGAGAATACAATGTTTCTCCACTGAGAAGAACCCAACAGAGGGGGTTGATTCTGCACTATAGATTTGATCAACCGATAATGTATTACTTTTTCCTTGGGATTGGATCACTCCACCTTTCACAGCTGCTCTTCCAACTCCTCTAATGACGGTCTAATTGACTGGAACCATCATAGCATAAAACCTTATGCTCCAAAGCTCCAACTTTCCAATCCAACATCTGTTGGATGTTGTTTGTGGATCAAATTTACATGTTTTCCTCTGTGATATTCTCCTGGAAGTATCACCCTTCACTCCTCAGGCCAATGTGGTTTCACTGCCTCATTGCCTTTCTTATACTTTCTCGTTTCCTTTTGGGCGACTTTGAGAGTTGAGATGAGATGTTCTCAAGTATCACAAGCCAAAATGAAACGCAGTGGGACTTCTATCGTTGCACTGTGGAAAGTGTGCTGACTACTGCCTCACTGCACCTGAATCCCCACCCACAATTATTAACCCAACTCAAATACCTCATCTCATGCATTTAATATGCATTAGCAACAGAATTTTATCAAACACATTTCAGTGCAGTTTCGTATTACGTGTTTATCACTTAAGCTAATTATACTCATTTAGGATTTGCCATTTTCAGAAGCACTGTAATCAGAACAGCATCAACATCATGTGCCTGTGTTGTGTGTTTTTTGTTTACAACGAACTTGGGTGCAGTCCTTAAAGTGCAAGTTAGGAAAAAATAAAACATCTATAATAAATAAATTAATAAATAAAACCAATTAAAAAACACATACAGGATACAACAACACATATTCACATTCTGTACATGATGGCCGTGTTAAAGCAGAAGTAAGCGATCCGGTGGTTTTGGCTAACTTCCTGTCAGCCGATGGAGTTAGCAGTCCCCGCCCTCGTCCCTACGTCACCACATACACGCGCATCCCTTGGCTGCACACACAGAGAGGACCGCCCCTTTATGCCGTTCTCTCTACTCATTGGATAAAGGTTGTAGGATACAAGGAAAGTTTTCTCCTCGGCTTACAGCAGAGCAGAGTGACTGACAGACCCGTGTTTCAGACCAAACACTCTATATAAGTGATTGCTGTCGGAAGATAGAACTATTTAAGACTTATATTAACACAAATATTCGGCTTACTTCTGCTTTAAGTGCAGCTATGGCTCTAAATATGTGTCAGTTACTGAGATACCTTCCAGTTGTAATGCACTGCAGTGCAATGGCAATAAAGTTTGTTCATTGTTCAGTATGGTATCACTGTTTCTTTCCATTGCTGTAAATACCTTATTGTGATTCCTTAACAAAGGAGACCTTGTCCTCTCAGCTGAGGAGAAATTCAAACTTAAGGGACATACCTAAGCAGAACTTTTGAGGTGATTTGTGCAACTGGCACCAGGGGCTTTAAAAACTCATGACTCAAAATGATATTTCTGAATCAGCACTGAGAAAAAAAAAACAGTACATGGTGTGCTAAAGCACATTTTATACCCATGTTTGGACCCAGTCAGAGGAATATGCTCCTGACTGGCTCAGTAATAGCACCACTAATGTGTCGCCCAGCATTTTTTCACCCAAAACAAAATGTTAAAAGCTACAGACAGATGGATAAATAGATGGATGGATGGATGGATGGATGGATGGATGGATGGATGGATGGATGGATAGATAGATAGATGGATGAGTAGCCTGAGGTTCAGCTGTGTATTATTTTTCAGTGCTTGAAAATCCATGATGCTATCATTCCCTCCAAATCCACCCGCCTCATAACTGCACTGCACCTGAAACTAATGCCGCTTTGCTTCTGATCCCTTTAGTGCTGTAATCCGCTTCAGCAAACAACCTCTCACTGTTCCCTCACCCTAAGATGTTACACTTTGATGGGTTGATAATGGCTGTAAATTAGAAACTAATCCTATTTATTTTTTATTTATTTATTTTCTTTCTCACTGTTCTCTTTGACTCCCTCTCTCTCACCCTCTGGACTCTCCTCGGGGCAGGGGGGTGGTTTTTCTTCACTCCCCTCTTGGGATAAAGAAACACATTTTCTCTCTGTCTCTCTGTTTTTGACTGTTTATGCAATTTGATTGTATATTTTCCCACCAGATGACAAATTATAAAACAGACAAAAAAAGCAGGTGGGGCATTTATTGGATATATCAATATGACTTCAATACAAAATAGGGCAGAGAGGAGGTGTGTGCATGTGCATCAAGCCGAGACTTCGTTGAGTTTGGTTTTAGTCCCGATTAGCCAGAATGGTCAAAACCTCCATGACATCCTACAAGTTTTTGAACAGTGAATTGTGAAGCTCCATTGGCGCCATTTTATCTGACTCCACCCCTAATTGCCAACTTCCAAAAATGGGTGGAGCTTACATTCTTCTATCTATCTAAATTTTCATTAATTCAAAATGCTTCTCTTCTGCTTTCAAAGGAGGAGAAATACACCATCGAGCAACTTAAGCGCTGCCATAATTAAATGCAGTGTCCTCCTCGGTACTAGCTTGCAGCTGGAAAGCCTTCAAGCCTGCTCTCTTTTTCCTATGTAGCTGGATATTGCATGATGCTTCCCACTGAGATATGGATGTGTGGAGTGCAGCCTGGAGATAAGCATGCTGTTAATTCAGGAACTTAAAGCTCACATACGTACTCTTGACAAGGACCCCTTGCGGTTGTGTGAATAATGATGTCGGTCAACAGGCAGAGGTAGAGGCAGAAGTAGGCCTACTGTGTTGTAACAAGCTGAAACTTCTCAGGGAAGACCAAGGGGGCAGTTGTGGATCTGAGAAGTGAAGCTCACTTCCGCGTTCAAAAAACTGCAATCCCCCCGGCTTCCTCTGGGGGCTGGTGTCAGAAGGGAGCATTCCCCATAGACCCCCATGTTAAAATCGCCGATTTTACATCCTCAGTAAACATGTTAAAAGCCTGGTGTCAGAACGTTTTTTTTTCTCAATCGATAGTTTCTACCCCCGCACACACTCTGAGGGGGGTGAATTTTTTTTTTTTTTTTTTTTTTTTTTTTTTTTTTTGATCAATTATTTATTGGTTTTTTAACAGACAACTGATAGGGCATGAAAGGAAACACAATCGGTGGGGTAGCATAATGAAATACTGCCTTGTTATCTTCATTTTACCCCATTAATCCCCTTCCCCCCACCCTCCTCCCGATTGGCATATTGAATTAACAGGGTTGTTCAATCAATCAAAACCAAACAAACAATAATATTAAAAAACAACAACAACAACAACAACAACAACAATAACAACAAAAAAAACAAAACAGAACCAATAATATCCCAAAGCACTCACTCATACATCATTCATTCACTCACTCATTCTACCCTAACCCAGAAATTTCATGACCGCACACATAGCCAGTATGTCAGTTGCATGCACATCTGTACATGTACATTTTATATGTTTTAGTCAAATAGACAGAAACCAAAGTACACAAGAAATAAACAGTTCACTGCACAGCCAGGAAAAAAAAACAATAATAATACAATTCTTACATTAAACTTTCAATTTTTTTTACCAAGTTTGACCAACAGCTGATATTTTGTGTTTTAGCTGAATGTAATCGTGCAGTGGTAAGCTCTAGCTGTGCAATGTCCTTGTATGAAGAGAGCCATTCCTTGATTGACATTACATGTGGGGGTTTCCAACGGCAGGCTATCATCCTCTTAGCTGCTGTAAGCCCAGCAAACAGAAGACGGCTATTATTTGTTGTTAGTTTCAGAGAAGAAATATCATTAAGTAATAGTAGAGAAGGAGAGCAAGGAATAGTTCTCTCCACTACAACAGACAATATACTTGAAATATTTTCCCACAATCTGTTAACTTCTGGGCACTGCCAAACTAAATGAAAAAATGTACCAACGGTATTGCCTGAACAAAAATCACAAAATGGGTTACTTTTAAGTTTCATTTTATAAAGTCTTTGGGGTGTAAAATAAAATCGATGGACAAACTTATAGTGAATCATCTGATGATTCGGGTTTCTAGATGAGATAGTAATATTTGACCATATAGATTGCCAGTTGAACTCTGAGGAAGCATTTATAATGTCACTTTTCCAAAGTCTATTTAAAGGCAGATGTTTGTATGAAGCCTCCACGATCAGTTTGTACAACTCAGAGGCAATACCCTTATTTTTACCTTTAGTATTCAGTTTAATATGAAAAGGATGATCTTCTAATTTGGAGTCCCACGGAACACCTTGAGCGCGCATTGCTGCCCGTAACTGTAAATAAAAAAAAAAGGAAGTGCCCGGAAGATCAAAAGTTTTTTGTAATTCCCGGAATTCAAGGAGACCTTGTATCCCTATGATGTCCTGGAGTGTATTTACTCCCTTATCACTCCACTGGGGAAAAGAAATGGGTTTCCCATCTATTAAAAGACTAAAATTATGAAAGATTGGAGACTGACGAAAAAATTTTGAGTGTATTTTTGCAAACTGTTGGACTTTAAGCCACACAGTGAAGAGATAGGAAATAATTGGTCCAAAGTCACGTTTCACTAGCTTATGAGAAATATTAGAATGTATCAAGTTATGCAGGCTATATGGAGATGTTAATTTCTCCTCAATAGGGAGCCATGAAACCTGACTGTTTGGATTTAACCAGACAGCAAGTGGACGTAGGACAAAGCTCCACGAGTACCACTCAAAATTGGGCAAGTTCACACCACCTGCTGATTTGTGCCTTTGCAATGTAGAGGTTTTAATTCTCGGTTTTTTCTTGTTCCAGAGAAACTGATTTATGATAGAATGCAACTTTTTCCAATAATTGTTTGGAGGGGCAAGAGGGATCATTGAACTTATAAAATTTACACGTGGCAAAACATTCATCTTAATCACCGATAGTCTAGAATGAAAGGAAGTAGGGAGTTTACCCCATTTCATTAAGTCTTCCTCTACATCCTTCAAAGCCTTATTATAATTATTTATGGTTATCGAATCCAAAGAAGGAAAAATAGAAACACCCAAATATTTAAAATTAGTGACAACAGGTATAGGAAAATTTAAAGTAGGAGTCTGATCGCTTTGTTTACCCAGTAACATTAATGCTGATTTGCTCCAGTTGATTTTATATCCAGAGATATTACTAAAGGTCTCAAATATTTTCATCAGATGTGGAAGTGATTCTGCCAGATTCTTTATGAAAATTAAAATATCATCTGCGAATAAAGAAATAGAATGAGGTGTGTCACGTACAGTGATCGGCTCTATAACCTCTGACTGCCTTATTGCCTGAGCTACAGGCTCTAATGACAGTGAAAATAGAAGAGGGGACAATGGGCATCCCTGACGTGAAGACCTCGAAATTGAGAACCTAGGAGAACAAATATTACCCGTTATCACTACAGCAGAAGGATTAACATACAACAGTCTGATCATGAGAATAAAGTTATCACTAAAGCCCATATGTCGGAGCACAGACCACAAGTAGCACCACTCCAGCCGGTCAAAAGCTTTCTCAGCGTCCAAAGTAAGAATAGAACTATTATTTTCTGAACTGGAGGCTGAGTGTATGATGTGAAGTAGTCGGCGGACATTATCCGAAGCTAGTCTTGATTTTATAAACCCGGTCTGATCATGGTGAACAAGATGGGGCATATAGCACTCTAACCTGGATGCCAAAACCTTCGCATACAATTTAATTTCACAGTTAAGGAGACTTAGAGGCCTGTAAGATGAGCAATCGACAGGAGGCTTATCTTTCTTTAACAAAAGAGATATTATAGCAATATTAGAGCTTGTAGAGAAAGATCCTCTGCAGATAGAAGCATTTATCATATTCAACAAATGAGGTCCGAGCTTAGGCCAGAGAGCCAAATATAGCTCTGGAGGTAGACCATCAATGCCTGGTGATCGGCCTTTATTCATTGATTTGATAGCTTGGCCTAGCTCCTCTATAGTGATTGGTGCCTCTAATGAGTGTACAGCATCCAAGGGCAATTTAGATAAAGATAACGAATTCAGAAAATCATTAGAGGTTTTTTCATCATAATCCACCTCCGATGTATATAGTTTTTGAAAAAACCCTTTGAAGGTGTGATTAATCTTTACAGGATCAGAGGTTAAAGTTCCTTCTTCATTTCTGATCGCTGCAATATTTGCCAATTGGTTATTTGCTCTTATCTTTAGCGCGAGAAGGCGACTAGGTCGGGCGCTATTCATATAATGATTTTGTCTCGTGCGATGCATAATAAATTCTGTTTTTTGTCTCAGCAAGCTACTAAGTTCTTCCAATAGGTTCTGGCGCTTATTAATGTTTTCAAGCGACATATCATTTACCATACTTTGTTCTGTTGTTACAATTTCAGCCTCAAGAAAATCGATATGGCGCTTTCTACTTTTATTAAGATTTGATGCGAATGATATGGTTTTATTTCTGATGCAACCTTTAATTGCGTCCCATAACACTCGTGGGTCGTCAACAGACGTGCTGTTTATTTGTATAAAATCTTTTAATTCAGCCTCCAGTTCTGTTATATACACATCATTTTGGAGCAAACTAGCATTGAAACGCCAACGAGGGGCTCTGGGTTGGCCAGCTCTTATCGAAAAGGTGCATAATACAAATCTATGGTCAGATAATGGTGTTGGACACAGAGTAGTGCTATCAATATTACTAAAAAGAGTTTTGGAGACAAAAATATAATCGATTCTTGAGAAAGTCTTGTGACAAGCAGAGTAGAACGAGAAATCCCGAATGGAGGGGTTCATCAAACGCCACATATCCTCTAGTCCATAATCAGCAGCCAATTTTCGTAATGCTTTAGAGGACAACTGTTGATCTCTACTCTCTGTTACCCCTGTTCGGTCTGTCTGATGCAGCCACACCGCATTAAAATCACCTCCTATCAGGAGCTCAAACTCAGGGAGGTCTAGTAATATTGATATTAATGAATCATAAAAATGTTGATCAAAACAATTTGGAGCATAGGCACAAATCAGAGCAATTTTGACACCATCATAAATAATCTTACAGAAAGTGATTCGCCCATCATCACTGCCCCCTGTTCCCAGAATACTATAATTTAAATTACGTTTAGCAGCTATAAGGACGCCTTTACTTTTTTTGTCAAAACAGGAGGATGCAATAACATGATAGTGTTTATTCTGAAATCTATGTACATCAGGCTTCAAAAAATGTGTCTCCTGTATAAATGCAAAGTGTATATCTTTCCTAAACAGTTGCTCTAATGTGCTTATTCGTTTCTGGGGGGAATTAAGACCCCGTGAATTCCAGGATAAGACACTGATTTTATTCATAGGCTTTCAAATTCATGTATAGCATGATCAGGCAAACAAACCCAGCTAGGTAAATTGAGATACGAAATCTGAACTGAATCTGGGTCCCCATCCCACCCCCCACCATACACACCCACACACACACACATACACACACACACCCACACCTACGCACACCTCCAAAAAAAACAACAACGAGACAAAGAAAAAAAAGGGAGAAAAAATAAAACAACACACAACAAAACAAAACAAAGCAAGTAAAAATACAAACAAACAAACAAAACAAAAAAACCCTATCGTAAAAAAGTATACCGGTGTCCATGAGGGAAACAAAGAGTCCCTCCACCCTCCATCCAAGGAAAAAGGAAAACAAAAAAAGGCCTTTGTACCACGGGGCGGTGAGCGGCTTATTGCGGGCTACAGTTATCAGCGAAAAGGAAAAAAATAATAATAATAATAGGAGCATGTAGTGCCGCTTAATTAATGTAGCCCACATAAAAAAGGCTGCCACAAAAAATGAGAGGAAAAAAAAAGGAGAGCAAAAAAAACAACAACAAAAAAAACAAAGGAAAGTTTGCATTGTTAAACTGTCACTGTCGATTTAGCATCAATAAATCCAAGTAATTCAGTCTTGTTTCAAGTTGAATCTTTTAGGATCAGTCAAGAATCAGTCTTACCAACTCCGGAGATCCTTCACCGCCACATTTATTCGTCCGTGGTTGCAAGGAACCGCTCGGCTTCACTTGCCTCCTGGAAAATGTGCACGTCGTTTCCCCGGGATAACTTGATGGTGGCCGGGTAGAGGAGGAAAGCTTGGAAGCCCTTGGTCCTCGCCTCGTGCATAAGTTTGTAGCATGGCTTCCGACGCTTAGTTGTGGCATCACTGTAGTCTGCGGTGAATCTCAGCGGGATATTATGTACCTCCGGAGGGTTTTTCCTTGCTTCGTTTAACAATGCGTCTCTGTCGGTGTAACGAAGGCACTTGATTATCAGCGGACGGGAGCGTTGTGTTTTACCGCTGGCAGGTGGACGTCCCAGTCGGTGGCCCCTCATTAGCTCCGGCGGTGCAGACGCCAGGGCAGGGAACCATAATGGAATATTCTCCGTAAGATAGGCGAGAGCATTTTGTCCTTCTGCTCCCTCTTTTAAGTTGAAGATGAGGAGATTTTCCCTGCGCGCCCGGTCCTCCATTTCCGTGAGTTTAGTTTCCAGAGCTTGCTGCTTCTTCAGGCATTCAGAAGTCGTTTTTTCTGTCGTGGCAACGCGCTCCTGTATATTGACAGTTTCTGAGCGAATCGATTTTATCTCTTTGGTGTGACGAGACAGAATAGAATGCATACTTTCAATTCGCTTTTCAAGTCTGTTCATCCGTGCCTCGGACTTCTCGTCGGCGTCTTTGAAGTATCTTGCCATTGTCTCATCAATGACTTTCACGAGAGACGCATTTTCCTCACCGAGCTCTTTCTGTAGAGAAGCCATCAGCACTTGTTTAGCTGCCGTAGTTTGTCTTGTGGTTGGCATTTAATGAAAGTTATCGGATTTGAACGGCTGCCCACGCCACCGTAGATTTTGGAAAAAGTTTGGAGGAGAGTGGACGCAAGAACGGTCTATGCTGCCGCCATGACACCGGAAAAAAAATCTTTTTTAAATTTTTTTTAAACTCTACCGTTTTACTGTTATTAGGTTAAAACTCTGGCCAATTAGGGCGCGGAAATGTTGAGTGACAGGCCCGAGCAGCTCCGTGGACAGCTGCTTCGAGGCCAGTGGGCGGGTTCTCGGCGGTTCTCGGCCGGCCAATCCAACATGGCGCTGTTCAGGCCGCCATATTTGAGTCACAAAAACGACCCCCCAAAACCAATGGGTGACGTCACGGACGCTACGTCCATTCTTTTTACAGTCTATGGGGAAGACGCAGGGGGGAAAGGCTGCCAGCAAACAGTGTAGGTAAAACATCTAGCATGTGGAACTGGTCTTCCATCGTTTTGCTGGTATTGTTTATGGCTCTGTGAATGGCTGCAGGTTATATAGTCCACTGCTAACATGGTTAGCTCTAATTCTTTGCTGCTAGGCTGAAAAGCTAATGGGATCTTATTGCAGCAGGTTGCAAGTGTTAAGGGGGTAACCATAATATAGTTAGTATTTCATTACTTCAGTCTTGATTGATTGAGGAGGAGATCAGACTTTAGATAGATGTCTGAATTAATCTGTTGCACAAAACACTTTCCTGGTTCATGTCCACTCTAAGGCCTACAGATGTCTGGTTTTCCATTGTCGAAGCTGCCATAATAAGATTTCTTTTTTCAAATCCAAAAAGAAGGAAGTGCTGCTGGGCCCTTATTTTGTTGATCCACAGATGCTCTTTGAAAACTCTGTCTTTGTCAAATTTGGACGAACCAGGGTCTGTCCTCTTCCCAGTTCGTCCAAATTTGACGAACCGGGAAGAGGAGCTTCGAGAAGCTTCTGCTACAAAACAAGCTTGAAATATAGACTTATTTAATTTTTTCGGGACAATTTCGCATTTCAGGGCTTCAATACAAGACGGACATTACATACGAGCAGCATGGAGGTATTTGGATGTTTTTTGGTGTGTCTTTTTGTTACGAAGACAGTTGGTATCCATTTGCAACCGTTATATGGACATGCACTGCTACGCCAAGACCCCCTGTAACTCAGAGAAGCCACGGAGGACTCTGAAACTTCTCCCAGCCCTTAGTCCACATGAGGGTGAGTAGATAATGAGTGCAATTTCAATTTTGGGTGAACTATCCCATGGACACAACCTGGACGGCCAAAGAACACTGGAAAGGTTGAAAGAGAGCTCAAAGAAATTAAATGTACATGGGGTGAAGCTCAGGAGATTGCAAAAGGCCGACACTAATGGCACCAGACTGTCCAAGTCTTATTTCCCAAATGAGAAGACGAGGACTAAGTGAGTAACAAAACACTTTGGTTCTTAACCACCAGACTGTGGTTAATTTACTTTTTTCCAAATCAAGACTTTTTTCCTCAATATAATTATTAAAAAAAGGTCAAACAAGGAACTTGGTGGATCGGATCCATTTATCTCTGCAGAGCATGTTTGTTTTGCAGAGCAATTCACTTTCACTTTGGAAATTCAGTGAAGAGCAAAAAGTTAAATCTCATTTTATGATAAAACAAATATATCTGTAATAATGTTGGCAAACCCCAAGTTATGAGCCACAGTCTAGTGCTATTTGTCTTAGACCTGGGTCAGCCTGGAGGTGAGCTATCTAATGTGTTTGGCTGAAAATGAATTGTGACTCACATCAGACTGATCTATGAGTAAAAGACCAACACAGACCAGTCTGACACATCTTTGTCATACCAGCCTGTAAAAAGAATCAGACAAACTTCTGTCCTACACACACTCAGTCTCAGTTATGACATTTAATATAACCAGTTTTTCAAGTCATTTAGAAAGTTGCATGTTCCATGTTTTTCAATGAACAGCTCATATTTTAGACAAATCTATCAGGTCACTAATGAGGCAATTAACTGCCTCAATATCCTCAGTGCCTGTAGTCTTTATGTGTTGAGACGCATAGCTACACACCTACAGACGTGTACACACAACAGGAAGCACACAATCACAGCAGACACGTACCGAGGAATAAACTTATTGGTTCTGTCTCAGCTCATGAAGTAGGTAGTGAGGTGTCCCATGTGTCGGATATCTGGATCATTACCCGTCCTCCAGATCACCCTAAATCTCTGGACACGTTCTTCTGCCGACACGACTGTTTTAATGGACGTAGATAATATACAGGCTGCAGCGCAGACCAGCCAGCTGTGAGCAGATGTATGTGTTTTCATTTGGAGAACAGGAGAAGTCTCCTGCTTTTTTATTCTAACTCTTGTCCTTGTGTGTGTGTGTGTGTGTTTGTTTTGTCTCTGTGGAGTCACCCAGACTGCATCTCCAGCTCAGCACTATCACATGAGTGGGCGTCTCTGTCTATTAATCCACATAACACACGTATGAATTATACGTTTCAGTGTTTAGTCTCACTGAGCCATGTGTGTACTCTTTGGTGTCTGTATGTGTTAACACTGTCATCATCTTAAAGAGCAGCAGAAAACTGAACGTGTGCTGAAAAGAAAAGAGGCTGTCCTTAAAATTTCATTCAGAGAAAACACACAAAAAGGATCGTACACTCTGTGGAGCAGGATCACTGATCACTGATATCTGATGAAGTGATGCTGACAGCTGCTTTCCCATATACGACTAATGCAGAATGGACGACATGCAGCAGCTTTTTAGTCTATTTATTTACAGTGGTTCTCTGGGTTGGTGTGCATGATAACAAACACATATTCATACCTGGAACGTTTACAGCAGCAAATCCAGTTACAGTGCACAAGTAAATTCTGTTTTGGCCATAAAAGGATTATATTCTTGACATAGGATGAAACGCAATAGTGTGAAGTTTTATTTTCATCTTGGAAAGTTTGAAGTTTGAAGTGTTATGTTATTCATAAAAAAAAAAAAAAACATTAATTTATTTATTTTTTTATGTCACTAATTACCATGGAAACACGCACAACAATAATGACTAAATGAAAAAATAAGAATACCATAACACTTGAGTGAATAAAGTGTTAGTATTCTTTTTTTTAATGATTTTTTTCTTATTGTCACTAATTACCACAGAAACACACAAAATGATAATGGGTAATACTTTACAGTAAGGGTCCCTTAATTAACGTTAGTTAGTACATTATTAAGCATGAATATATGAACTAATGTGTTAATTAATACTAAGTAATGCATACATAATGATAACTTATTACATTATTCAACTTTTATTATTACTTAAACTAACTTTGAGTAGTAAACCAGAATTAACTGCTTTCTAATAGGCTACATTAATTAATGTGCTTCCTAATCCTAAGTAATACATAATAATGATTGTTAATAATATCTGTAAACAGTTAATTAAAGCAGAAGTAAGCGATCCGGTCGTTTTGGCTAACTTCTTGTCAGAGAGGACCGCCCCTTTATGCCGTTCTCTCTCCTCATTGGATAAAGGTTGTAGGATACAAGGAAAGTTTTCTCCTTGGCTTACAGCGGAGCAGAGTGACTGACAGACCCGTGTTTCAGACCAAACACTCTATATAAGTGATTGCTGTCGGAAGATAGAACTATTTAAGACTTATATTAACACAAATATTCCGCTTACTTCTGCTTTAATGCTTAATAATGCACTAACTAACATTAATTAAGGGACCCTTATTGTAATGTGTTACCCAATAATGACTTGATCTTCTTAAAAGGAGCCATACTTTACACTTGCAGTGGGTTGGGGTTATATAACATGTAGTAATAACATGTTGATGTTTTCTCAGCGATCCAGTGCAAATATATACGTAGCTGATTTCAGGAATCCACTAATACATCTCAGCCATGGGTCTGCTGACTGAATCAGAAAGTGGTGTAATACAGTTCTTTCTGTAGATGCACTTGTGCGTAGGAATACAGTAGTTCAGCAGTTGGGGAAAAAAAAAAAAAAAAAAAAGTAGTGCCAAGGGAAAGAGCAAACACAGTCTGCTAGTCTGCCAGAGCTGCCACTGCTCTGAACAGAATCTTCTGCAATGTAATGTACTGACTATTAATGAGGACCTCACAAAACCCAAACATCCCTTTAAAGCTCAGCCTTGAATACAGCTGAGTGCATTTCTCTGGCTTTGATACCTTTACAGCAATAACCTATAGGCTCCATCTACCTTTATACTATATATAACTAGATCTTTAATAAATGTTGTATGTGTCAAAGACCCTGAGCCACGTACACCGTCCTGTTGCTGCAAAACAGACGCAGTAATCTGGGGCTGAAAACAGTCAACCCAACAACCGGATTGTCTGAGTAGAAGAATTTTCTGAGAGGAATCACTGAGTCTGTTTTATAAAGTGAAACTAAGTCTGTGTGAGCTATTTTTAAAGATTCATGCCTTCAGTAGGAATCAGTGAGCTCAGTGCCACAGAAGTCAGATCATAGTGAGAGATGGATTAGTACGCCTCTGGTTCTTATCTTGTGAAATAAGAAAATATGGAGGATCACCAGTGTTGTGCTTCTTGCAGCGCCACACTGGTAATGAACTAAGTTCGACCAAAACACCTGTCAATCTTATGTCTGACTTGTTAAGATGGTCTTCTTCTTTTTTTTTTTCTTTTTTTTTACAGTGTGCCTCCCTGTTTCCTTCAGTCCACACACAGCAGATGTATCGTGCACACACAGGCACAGTCAAGGCAACACGCACGACTGCACACAGATGCGAGCAGAGCCAGGGCTGTGACTTTAATTATCACCTTGTCTCAGTCTAAATGAGGGTGCAAGGCTGAGCTCATCGCCACATGGACTGTGTGTGTGTGTGTATGTGTGTGTGTGAATGAGAGAGACAGAAAAAAAACCTCATTTAATCACTTCAACTTTCTGATTATCTTACATCTGACAGCATTTTTTTGTCTAATTGCAGAGTGGTCAGCTGTTTAGTGGCGTCTGACCACAAAGTTCTTTCTCTTTCCAAATTCTACCCTGCACAAAAAGCTCATCTGCTTCTTTCATCACAGACAAAGTCAGAGCTGCGATACATGGTGTAAATAAAGGCTCATGTCAGAGGTGGCGCTGTGAAAGAGAGAAGGTTAGATTACAGTACGTTCCTCATCCAAATGAGGGAGAGAAAGAAAGAAGGATAGCAACGCGGAGCGCAGTAGATCTGTCACATCCCCTAAAGTGACATTTCAGCACCCTGTGATGTATGATTTGATCACTATCACACATCTATGACATTTCACTAAGTTGAAAATCAATGGGCCTCAATGGAGATGTTGTATCAGACATAAATCACCCCAGGATCTGTTATCTTCCCCTCTATGTGACATTAGATGTGAAGAGAGGGAGAGATAGCGCTGATACTGGGTAAAAGAGAGAAGAGGGATGAAGTAAAAAAAAACAAAAAGGGAGGGGGTATGGGTGGATTGTGATAAGGGAAACAAATGCAGAAAGCAAAGCTGTAAAACAGAGAGAGAGAATGGAGGGAAGAGATGACAAAAGATAAGCATGAACAAAGATTAGCAGAACAGAGGAGAGGGTATTAGAGTGAAAAGACGAGGAGATTAGAATAAAATGATGAAATAAAGAGGAATATGAGGAGGGTGGGGAGATACTGTATATTGGCAAGAAAATAAAAGATCAGTCACAGATGCGTGGGGGTTCTAATCCCACTGCTTCTCCTGGGGGGTGAAAGGGCATTTTTAATCCCGTCGCTGGTGTCTGGAGCCTACGTGGATGCACACAAACACACACACATGACACATGACAGAAAACACACATATGCTGCAGCAAGGATTCAACACTGTGGCATCTGTATTTAAACCTTGGGACGCCACAGTGATGCCAGCCATGCACTTAGCAGGCTGCTGGAGCAACTGGGAGGGGATCACAGTGTTGGGGGTGGGAGGTGGTGGGGGGGGGGGCACCAGCGTGACAGGCACAGTGCTGGTTTTAGCCGCAGCAGCTGGCGGAGGCGCTCCGGTGGGAATGAGCGTGGCAACCGTTGGCTTCCCCTCCTGTAGCGCGTGAAGCTGACGCAGGGCCAGTTATCTGTATTAACAGAGCCAACATGCTGCATGCAAAAACATGACAAGCCAACTTGAAGCAGGTTGAGTTTCTTCAAATGGGTTGAAATTGATACAGAGATGAACATGTTTAGAGCCTTTATCCACTAGGAGAAAGCTTAGAACAGTGGTGAAAACCTTCCCTAGATGGCTGCCCTACCAAAATACTATAAAAAAATAAAATGAACATTTTAGTGTGACAAATCTGCAAATACTTTTTCACTGCACTTTATTTAATGTAGAGGGAACAATACCTGATGTTCTCAGCTGTAAACGGTAGGATAAATGTAGCCTAATCATAGAAGGGTCTGTCCTGATAGTCAGCGGTGTAAAGCTCAAGCAGTCTCCTTTCATAACTAATGGGTCTATAATACTAATAATAAAAAGTCTAAATTGTGGGTCATTTTGATGTAATTATTTACAACCTATAAAATAACTAGGCTACTATAGCTAGAGGGGTCCCAAATTTTTTGTGGATAATGTAAACATTTTCCACATGTTCATGTTTTGTTAGGCTTCCTTATCCATGAAAAGGTTGGTTTTGCACTTAGGATTTCAGCTGTAACTCTCATTGTTGTTTTTATTGTTGTAACTCAATTTTGACCCTGTCACCACAAATGTCATAATTTTAACCAGAGCGTTTTAGAATTTTGTGAAAAAAATGTTTTTGTTTTATTTTGTTATAGAGGTTCCTGACAAAATCAAAAAATGTTGATGCAATAAACACATTTTTGTGGTACTTTTATGTATTGAAAACCTGAAAACGGGTCACTGGTGACCCGAAGAGGAAGGTTAACTCTCTTTATTAACGAAACTCCCCCATGTACAGCCAAAATGAGAATTAAATGCTGTCATTCTGACATCCCACCATTCCGACAAGGCTTTAAATATAAGGAAATGTGTGTTACTCAACAGGTGACTTCTTTAAGACATGCTGATAGAGGAATACAGTGTCATTTAGGCTGTGTTGCTTTGACTGACAGGTCCCCCGTCCTAACTCCTCTTTTCGACTTTTTGCATTAGCCAGGAGTTCATCATCTCAGTTACTAGCAAGATGGAGATGTTGAAACAATCCACCTTGACCCTCAGAACTACTCCTCAGAAGCCTGTCAGCGACATCATGGAGGTTTCATCCGTCTTTATTCAATGGAGTAGCAAAGAAACATTGCAGTCAGCTGTCTGGGACATCTCTATTCTGGGTTAGAATGACAGGGGGGGAACTTAAATTTAAGCTGCTCATTCCTTAGCTTTAAAATTCAGACATTTAGTCTTCTAACTCTGTCATCTGGCCTCTGCTGCACCGGGTCAAGCTCTAACCGCTGCAACCACAGCGAAACAAACATATTCACCTGGCACCTCACCCTCAACATTATGTTAGTTTTTGTCTGAAACACAGTGGGGACACTAACAACATGCTATAATCTGTCAGATTCCTGGGTTCCCTTTGCAAAGCAGAGGGAAGAGAAGTCAAGCAGTGGGAGTTAAACACTCTTGTTTAGAGGACTCCAAGAACAGTAATCTGTCATGTCACTGGATTAGAGATTATGGTGGAAGTCGTAAATCATCTTCTGTAATGGTAGACTGTGTTCTCTTCCGTGCCGACCTTCATCTGTGGTTTTGATGACAGGGACAGAGTCGTGTTAATAAGAACGAGCGTCCACAGTGTTTGTTCCCTTTTGCAACATGGGGCTTTAATGAGGAGCTGAAGGACACTCGGATGTAAATCAATGCAAACATGCTGCTTAGGATGAACGTGTGGCTTTGCATTTGCACATGTTGGCAAACATATGCTGCATCAAGGCCTTGTTATATATCAGGTAATACATGTTCATGTCAAATAATTTAACCTTCCTCAAAGAATTGAACTGTGGTGAAGCCTGGCATGCATGTTTATTAATAACAAATAGAAGATTATTTATTTATGTTTTTACTGACCTTCGTGGGATTGTAGTTTAACAAAGCTGTTTATTGGCTTTGTTGAGCCATAATAACCTCTGTCACAGTCTGCACTGCCACACAACCATGGTTGTTAATGGTGCAAATAAATCTATTGTATTTCAGGTTTTGTCCAGTTAGCAGAACTAACTAACTAGCTGAGTTACAAACTGCCACAACATATAATAAATGAGCTGGTTTTCTATTGTGACAGGCTAGGGGGTAGCATCATCCAAACTGGGTCACATGTTAACCTGTTAATTTGTCAGCTACTGTAGTTTTTCAAGCGTCAACAAGAATCCAGTGCAGTGTGAAACTTTCTACTCTACTTCTACTTTCTAACTGATAATGATTTGTTTTCTTGAGCCTTTGGTTTAATTAAAACAGTTCAGTTCTACCGACTGTTCCGGGATCAATTGATGGGGTCAGGATAATACAGAATGAATGAAAAGTTTGCATCTAATCTAATCTAATCTAATCTAATCTAATCTAATCTAATCTAATCTTAATACTTTTAATTTATTCTTTGTTTATCATTTATTGAGGAACCCCATTAGTGTTCCTGGTGTCCTCTTAAAAAAATCAAGTTATAGCCTACATTTTAACAATACACAGATCCAGTTACAATACATGCATAGATTCAGTTACAATAAAATGTTTAAATATCAATCAGTCAATGCTTATGATTTCCCTCCATAGAAAACAATCACATGTCAAAAAAGCAAAACAAACTTTTCAGATAGTTTTTAAACTGCTGCGACAACAACAATGAAACTTGTGAATCATTTCAGTCTCATGACCTTTGCAGAGTTGAATGGCTTCTTTTAAGAAGAACATGATCACACTTTGCTGTAACACTTGAAGCACTGACTTTTGATATTTTCCAAATTCTGCAGGGCAGCATTTTTTTTTTTTTTTTAGCTTACTTTACCTTTGTGTCCCCAGCTGACTGCTCACCACTCTCCTTTTCTCTATCTCTCTCTCACACTCTCACATAAACACACACAAAGGCAGACAAAAGACTATGCTGTGGGCCTTGAGTGTATGTGAACACAAAGGTCAGGTGTAATTTGTACAGCTGCGATATCTCTTGATGATAATACTCAATAGCTCAAAAGATCATGTTATTTGAAAAATATAAAACAAACCCTCAAGTTGAATTGAAAATGGACAACATAACCATAGAAAGAGTTTATGAAATAACATTTCTGGGTGAGATTGTTGATCATAAAATCTGCTGGAAACCACGTATCAATCATGTCAAAGCAAAAATAGCAAAGATTGCTGCAATTTTGGGGAACTCAAGACACATTCTGGACTATAAATCACTACATACTCTGTACAATGAACTCATACTTCCATATCTGAGCTACTGTGTGGAGATATGGGGTAATGCCTACAAATCCAATCTACAGCTGTTATGCACATTACAAAAAAGAGAAATAAGAATCACATAACAATTCACCGATCTGGTTAAACACAAGACTGCACAAATCATGTACAAACCAAGATGGGTGAGGTACAAAATATGTTTATGGAAAGGCAGGGTGGGTATAATCTGAGAGGGGAACTGGAGTTTAAGAGAGTTAATGTCAGAACAACTCTGAAAAGTATGTACATAACAGTCTGTGGGATGCAATTGTGGAATGGTCTGGAGAATGAGCTCAAAAATAGCACAAACATAAAACTGTTTTAAAAATTATCTTGACTACATAGGTGATGATGAAACTGAGAGTGAGTCTGTGACTGTGTCTTCTTGTATTCTGTGTATCTGGTCTTATTGATTATGGGATGATGGAGTAGTGATAAAGGGGTGGAAACTGAAAAGCTTGGCTTCCTCATGCTCCTTTTGGAGTGTTCTTTGTTTATTGACTTAAATATGGGACTTGTTTTTTAGGACATTATAATGTGTTACTTATTTTATATGACTTTTTTTTTCTCTTTCTTTATCTTTTTTAATATGTTCAAAATAAAGACTAATCAATCAATCAATAGCACTCAATATTAGCCATCTGGCCACAGTAACCTATAAATATTCCCAAACAATGCTAAAAATGCAGTAAAGTCTAGTATCTCATACAAACATAAACACTCCACACAGGTTTGGACATGATGAGGAAGGTCAGTACAGATCATAGTGTATCAGCAGACAGACGATCTGTCACAGTGGGCATCCTGAATGAGTGGGTTAAGCTGTTTTTTCATCATGTCTTCTCCACCACTCTTTTATTCAAGAAGATTATCATAATTCCTAACACATGCTGACAGTTTCGGTGTAAAGACATGTATCTTTCAGTCATCAGAGTGTGCAAATGACTGGACACAGCTTGTGAACACTTGAATTACCCTCAGTATACAAGTGGTGTGATGAATGGGCAGCCCAGAGTGAAGGCCATGTTCATCTCTGCTGTGTCGCTTCCGAGCTAGAAACTCTGATCTCCGAGCTCCAGACTTTGATCTCAGGCCTTTCCTGTGTGAGCCAGTGTAACAAAGTGTGTTATGGGGGAAAATAAATGCATTGAAAGTGAAAGAGAAAAAAAAAATGGCATGGTTTGAGGTCTGATCGGAGAGTTCAGCCAATTAAACCATTGAGTTCTGTGCATTTAAACGGTTATATTGTATACACTGTACAGTTGAATGCAAATCAATACCAACAGTCAAGGGGGCAGGTTTAATTTAACAGTGTCATGGCAGCAGCGGACCCAACCAACCAACCAAGTCCAAGTCCATAGCTACCAGACACGAAACTCTTCCAATCTCCACACTGCCTTCTTTAGAACTGCTCTTGGGCAATTGTCAATTCGTTATCAAGGTCCACGTCTCTGCAATCAGCTACCTGACTATCTGAAAAAAATAATAATAATAATTTAACATAATTTAAAAAGGCTCTCAAAAAGTACCCCATCAGTCAAACCATGTACCATAAAAGCATTATAAGACATTTATTGTCATGTTTTTCTTTTTCTTTCTCTTTCTCATTATTACATTCATATTGTTTTGCATTATTCATTCATGTATGTATTTTTTCTTACTTCCCTATAATTTACTGTATAATCACTTACTTTTCCACTTATTTTTCGTTATTGTTTAATTATTCCCTATGTTCTTGTTTTTAACTTGTAACAAATTTGTTTTTTGAATATGTGGGTGAGGTTTTCATATGAGCCCTTGGGTTGCATACCTCCCCTTTGCACATCCCAGTAATGATGATTGTTCATGCTGTTTTAAATGATATGTTTGTGCAAAATAAATAAATTCATACCCACATACATGCAGTTTAGAGTTACCATTCAAGCTAATGTGCAACAAAGTCATTACCTGTGTTCATGGTAAATCAACCCACTCAGTCAACAACACATAATGTTACACAGTGACACTAGCGCAGCTTGTTACCTGGATCTACAGTCGGGCTGAATTACAGTAGCCAAATTCAGCCCGACTGTGTCACATGATCTCATACACCTGTTCTGCAATGCCCAAGAGTCTGCAACACCATCAAGCATGAGGCAGCCTGAAGACAAAGAAGCTCTCCAAACAGGACAGAGGTGAACTCAACAAATCTCACATACCAGAGATAAGCCTGGAAGAGCTCAATATGGGAGAATATGGGATGGAGGCTGCTCTTAGCAGTGCAATGAGATAACTCTTAAAATAACATTAGAGTTGTTTATGATGAAACATTTGTGTGTCTTAGAATGACCTTTCCTCAAAGTCCAGACCCCATTCATGTTACTTGAAGGAACTCAAACAGTTTTGACTTGAAGAATGGGCAAAAATCCCTGGATGGAGGAGACACACCACAGCAGAAGGTGGCTGTACAAAGTGAATAATTGGGGCTTCTCAAGGTTTTTATTTATTGATCTATTTATTTATTGAAAATCACATTTGAATACCAGGCTGTAAGCCATGAGGGTAAATACTTGCCAAAGGTACTCTATTTTGTTTCTTCAGGATAATGATACCAAATCTAAACAGTAGTCACCATCTTCTCTGGTCTGTGTTCAGGTTGTGGTGTCCTGCACCGGTCTTACAGCTATAAACTGGGACAGAGAGAAAATGATCCTAATAACCAATCAGAGTGCTGCACATAAAGGGACATACAATGTTAAATGCTTTAAGGTATAATGTGTAGGAATTACCCCCATCTACGGTGCGGTTGCATATCTGAACGTATTCTTGATGTTGCATTCACGTGAAATGGGGCAGACGTCAGACAGACAACAGACGCTGCATGTAACAGGATAAACAAGCGTCTATGTAAACAAGTGGTCCGCCAGCACGAGGCAAAACAATACAGGCGTGACATTATGTTGTCATGGTGATGTGGTATTGTTTACCTGACCCACGTTTTACCGTCTTTCTCTCCTCGAGTAAAATGACATCCGGTTGGTTTGCCGACGGCCGTCTGCCTGACTGCACCTGAATGCAACACCAGTGCCTCTGTCCTTCCTCACACTACACAGTGGTGACAGTTTTAACAGGCGCTACCTGGAAAACTTTCTCCCCGAGCCGACAGCTCCGCTGAGTTTCCATGGTTACCTACGGTCACGCTGCCACTCAATGTAAAAAATGGCGATGCAACATGGCCGCCTCGGTTCGGTGCGTCGCCCACTTATGTGTTTGTAACGACTCGTAACAACTCATTCTAAGGTACCAGAAAGCTTTCATTTGTATGCGGGTGTGATTCCACTTCAGTGAAATACGTATTTATGAAAGAAATATTTGAATTTTGCTAATAAAAAGCCAAGTAAGTACACACTGGCGCTTCACAACTCAGGAAGCTCAGTCATTAGTGTCTGCTGCTGTGACAGCCGTGGAGATCCATGTACATGGAATCTCCATTTTATTCCTATAATCCTGTCACATGTGATCCTTCACTTAACTCCCCTAATCAGACAAGATGATGGTAATAGGAGAAACATGTGAAGGCCTATCAGCTTGTAAACAGGAGAGTAGTTATTTATTGATTTGTTTATGCATATCTCCTTTTTTTTTTTTTTTTTTTTTTACAATATGTATGGACGGCGGTAAGTGATTGGATAAGTGGCTGAGTGAGTCTTTCATAATGGCCTTTATATAACAGAATAGACCATATGTACAAGCCATTACCGTGGAACTTATCAGATACAGGATTAGGTTCTCCCACTGCACAGAGATGTGTATCACAGAAACCTGATAGTCATGCAGCGCCCCGAGCTTTCTGTATGGTCTGCATTTACTCCGAGTCTCTCGCACAACGATACACATACACAAAGTGTGTGTCTGTGTAATAAAGTTAGGAGTCCCAGCAGCAGCGTACAGCACATTGTTAAGCCGGGTATAAAGTTTCCATATACTTTAGACAACAGTTTCAAGGGTACTGTGGCTGATAATGCTTCATCTAATCTAAACCCAATGCATGCTGGGAAAGTCCAGCCCTCCACATAAAGAAATGATGGATAGTTTGATTAATGTTTTCTTAGCTCTCATATTTGACCGCATTCTTTTAAATAATATCATCACCTCCGCTCTGACACGTTAATCTGTGCTGTTATGTTACTTCACACCATTTCCCATAACTATGGCACTAAGCTCTTTCTTTGTTGTTGCTTCGCACTCACACATAGCCTACATGATTCATAGCAAATTTGAGCATGCAAACAACATAGACGACCGTGTTGGAGAGACAGTTGAAGAGAGAGGACATTTGAGTGCATGCAGTCACAGGAACAACACGCTGCCACGCTCACAGTCATGTCTCTCACAGCCCACTCTTCCCCACTCCAAGATGAATGCAGGACACATTTTCCTCAAAGCACTTTGAGTCTAGCTCTTTGCTGATCTTTTCAAACACTGTGCGCAGTGTCTTCTCTGTCTTTTTTTTGGTAGGCCATGTTAGTTATATTATGACTTCTGCTGTGGTTTTCTAAGAATGATGTGCCACTACAGTATGACATTTCCTGAGACTGAGGACCTATCATCATTGTCAAAGCTGCAGTCTACACCTCTCGTAAGATATATTCAATTATATCTATAGCCCCAACCCAATATACTGTTTTTTGGGGGGTGAAAAACTTGCTTTAAAGGATAATTCCGGTCATGTTTGACCCCTAAATCGTTGTCCTGATGGTCACCCAGTGTTGGGGGGAGCAAAAAACAAGACTAAAATTGATGCAGGCAAACCGGAGTTACACCATGGCTACCTGGTGCTAGGGATAGCCACAACGCTAACCTATGGGGGCAATTCTTTCAACCACAACAAACACTCAAAAAACTCACTATATGAGTTCAGTGGTGTCTCGTAAGGATTCCAGTCATATACCATATATTTTTGATTGTTTTTTGAGTGTTTGTTGTGGTTGAAAGAATTGCCCCCATAGGTTAGCGTTGTGGCTATCCCTAGCGCTGGGTAGCCATGGTGTAACTCTGGTTTGCCTGCATCAATTTTAGTCACGTTTTTTGCTCCAGACAACACTGGGTGACCATCAGGAAAACAATTGGGGTCAAAAATGGCCAGAATTCTCCTTTAAGTGATAATCTGGTAGCCTATCGAATCTCAATTTAAAAAGTTATGATAGGACATGTATACAAATATGTGTGTATTATCCTTGGCAAGGTTAAATACTGGGGTGGTGGGGGTCTAGTGATTCTTTTTTGAAATATATTTTGTACATCTTTAGAAGAAATAAATTGGTTTGTGGCAGAAAAGCGCAGACACAGTAGTGTACCATTCATAAAGCATTGAGAGACGGGCCCGCTGCTCTTTTCATGGGATGTCTTCCTAATTATCCTTTAGTGCAGGGCGACCTTGCCAGGGCAAAGTTATCATTTCACAAAAAGCAGAATAAAGCAATTAGATCAAGAAACCACTCTGCAGTTAAATAGTAGAGAAGCATAATGTATTGTCGAAGCATCCATTTTCTGTATTGATATTACTCAACTCAACTCAAGTCAACTCAACTCAACACACCATGTCTAATGCCGCCACCACTCAGCCGCGCTATGTTATATTACATTACTGATGCTAATTATCAAAGCTATATGACTGCATGCTTTAAATGATTTTTGGCCCTGGGTCCTTATGCTGCTGAGACACTATCATTATAAAAACACACTCAAGGTTGTTGGCATGGTTACTGCTGACTTTACTCTTATCATAGATCTTATGATTAGTCATTTTTGTTGCGCTAGCCTCTCTTTAAACACTGCTTCTCTGTGGGCAGGATGCCCCCCTGCCTGAAAGGAGAGAGGAAAAAAAGCAAATATTCTGTCAAATCATTCATTTTATTTAATGTATGTCCCTCTGTGAGCCACGACCAATGACATCTTCCTCATCCATCCTCTGGCCTGGGATCAGGGCTTCTCACTGGCCTTGATGAATCACACTGCTTCCCCTTCCAACCTTCTGGTCCCTGGAGGTCCTCAGCGCCCCTGTCGCCTCATTCCCATGCCTCCCTCCCTATACTCAGCCCCCCCTCATCCACCCCCTCCTGCCCACCACCTCCCTCATCCTCCTCCTTCTCTTCTCCCCAGGGCTCAGTAGGGCTGGCATCCACCCAGAGTCCCTCCATTTCCTCCACATCTGATATAATCAGGGCAGAAAAGAGCTGAGAACATTCTTTTCCCATGATTCTTAAGTGGCACCACAGGCACTCTGGGCAGGCTGGCTGGCTGGTTGGCCAACTGGCTGGTTGGATGACTGGGTGACATGGCTGGCCCTGAAAAAGGAGAACTGAAGTGCATAACTTACCCGGATTAGCGAGTGTGCTTCCCCTCTATATACTCGCACCAAAACACTTATCTGTGATTACAGCAGAGGGGGCCGTTCTAAAACGGCCTCTGTATGAAATTATAGCAGAAATGCGCTACAGTAAATGTAGCACATGCACTCTGTGGTTGTTGTGCATGCCGTGTTATCCATAAAGCCATCAGTGAAAGAATCTGTTCTGTTTTTCAACTCTCGTTTAAATAGATACATGATGTAACCAAAGTTTTCCATGTGTTGCAAACTGCTTTACACTGCGGCCTATAACTGCCCGTCATTCCTGCTTCAATTATCCTTTCATTTTCTATCAGAACACAGTCTTTATGTAAAGAAAAAAGAAAGAAAAGAAAAGAAAAATGAGCACATAGGTCGCAGCTTGCTACATTTTGTTGCTAGGTAACATCTAGTGGTGGTGGTAATTATGACAGGAACCAAGAGAAAAGTGCAGTAGGTATAATGAGACAAAGTCCACATCAGGAAGAGGTTGTGGTGTGTGTGTGTGTGTGTGTGTGTGTGTGTGTGTGTGTGTGTGTGTGTGTGTGTGTGTGTGTGTGTGTGTGTGTGTGTGTGTGTGTGTGTGTGTGTGTGTGTGTGTGTGTGTGTGTGTGTGTGTGTGTGTGTGTGTGTGTGTGTTTGATTCTCATGTGGAAGCAACAGTTTATGGTGTACACATGAGCGTTCAACAAAGTTAACCATTGAGTTACAACTGTAACTATGGCAAGAAAGGCTGTCCAATGCTGGGGAAATATTTGTTTTAAATTCATATAAATCTGTGACCACAATAATAGTAACAAAAAATAAATAAATACATATATAAAAAAATAAAAAAAATAAACTTTTTGTATAGCCCATATTCTTTTTTATTACCGGTGCACTTGCCACTGTTTTTCAGGTGACAGAAGGTCAAAGGGTTGAACAAAGCATTGGCTGTCATTGTCAGTTTTAGTGCTGTTGAACATCCCTGTAGATACCACATATGTGCTGCTGTAACGGTCTTCACACCTCTGTAAAGGACTTTTTTTTTCTTTTCTTTTTTAAGATTATAAAACCTGGCTGCAATTATTCACATTTATTACACAGCTGCATTCTGATCGGTCAATCACTGTATTCTAAAGTCTGTTATTTCTGTATACCTATAGGACGCCGCTCTGATCGGTGCTGACAGTCGTTACCTTTCCATTAGGCTACTACTTCAGAAAAATGAAAAAAGAGAGGAGAGATTGAAACCATTCATTCATGACTAATAGCTGACAATTCCCCAGAGAATTTCCTGTCCTTCAATTCAGGCAGCAGTAGCCGATCACTCTCGTAAAGCGGTGTTTTTTTTGGGGGGTAATTACGACCACTTTTAATTGTAAACATTTTGTTCAGTTTTGTCAGATCCAGGGCCACAGCATGAGAAAAAACATTCCATTATCAATGTCAACGTCCAGTTTAATGACAATTAAAAATAAAAAGTTTTTGAATGACCGATTGGCTGCTGATGTTTATGTCTTTATTTCTCCCTTTCTCCTTTCCCTTTTTTTTCTCTTTCCTTGTTCTGCTCCTTGTCACAGTTTATCTCAATCTATTTACTTGCTTACTGTGTTGGTGTGTCATGTCTTTCCTGTCTTGTGCTATGTCATGTCTTTATGTTTGCTTAATGTTTGTCACTGGTATCGCACAATAAAAAAATAAATAAATACAATAAAATAAAAGTTTTGATCGACTGCTGATCAGCTGTTGCTGCAGGCAGTTTTGTTTTTCAGAGGATAACTTAAAGCAGAAGTAAGCGATCCGGTCGTTTTGGCTAACTTCTTGTCAGTCGATGGAGTTAGCAGTCCCCGCCCTCGTCCCTACGTCACCACATTCACGCGCATCCCTTGGCTGCACACACAGAGAGGACCGCCCCTTTATGCCGTTCTCTCTACTCATTGGATAAAGGTTGTAGGATACAAGGAAAGTTTTCTTCTCGGCTTACAGCAGAGCAGAGTGACTGACAGACCCGTGTTTCAGACCAAACACTCTATAGAAGTGATTGCTGTCGGAAGATACAACTATTTAAAACTTATATTAACACAAACATTCCGCTTACTTCTGCTTTAATCAAAAATGTAATCTTATTTTTAATTTTTTTCCACTGGTAAGTAGTCATGTAATAAGTGGGATAGTGTAGAGTGAACAGTTTATAAACACTGCATCGGGGTTCTATCCATCTTAAAGGGGAAATAACCTGCTCACTCTACATTATCCTTTACTTATCCATAAGAACATTAGAGATGCAGCCGCTGATGTCGCACTCTGAGGCTCACAGTTGGTGTTCAGGTTCAGGTGTTGAATCCTTTCTTCTTCTTTTTTTTTTACACTTGTGTAACCACCTCAGTTGATGCATTGTGCATTTAAGAACTGCTCTGTACTCAGCAGCTGTGCATACATTTCCCTGCCATGCGCTGTGCTCCCCTGCTTGGCAGTAGTGCGTGTACGCCACTGTGCTGTGAAGTGTGCCAGGGCGGCGTCGGCCACCACACTGAAGCTCTGCTCCGGCTTTTTTTTTTTCCCCTCTCTCTCACTCTCTCTCTTCCTCTAGCTTGTCTGTCTCACAGTTTTGTTGTACTGGGGGAGATAGGAGCATTAGATGGAATTACCAGCTTTCTGTGTTCCCATGACAACAAGATACTGTTAGCGTCAGGCGGAATCAGAATCAAGCCTTGGGCCGGGATCTAAAAAGGACCTCCTCCGTTGCTCCTTCCCCGCCAACCCCTTCTGTCTGCCCCCCCAAGGAGCTTTCTGCTCTCTCTGTCCCTTCTTTCTCTCTCAGCCTGTCTCATCTCCCTGCTGCTGTCAGAACCTGTTCAGAGAGAAGCTTTTTAGATTCCTCCTTTCATTCCATACACACACACACACACACACACAAATGCATGCAGACACACTATTCACAACATACAGAGGTCCGTCATGGAGGAAACACTTTGAAGCCAAATCTTTCAGGCAAACTCCTTGAATGCCCCATGCAAGATAGATAGACAAGCAGACAGCGGAAGAAAAGCGTACGCAGGGACGGAAGACAAGGGGATGAAAGAAAAAAATGTGAGAGGAGGAACAGGAAAGAGGGAAAGTGGAGGGAGGTGAAGCAAGGGCTGGGTTTAGGGTTTAGGTGGAACCTACGGAAGCGTATTGCATTCACTTGAGTAATTTATTTTTTGGTTTGTTTTTAGGTTTTTCTGACTAATTTTTTCCTGTTTTCCGTGGTAATATTTTTCAGTTTTTCGGGGTAATTTTTTTCTGACTTAACAAGATTTAGTTACTTGCAGGTGGGAGCTTCTCACGGGATTTTGAAATCTCGAAGCTAAGTCAGATAAAAGTTACCCAGAAAAACAGAAAATAATTAAATTACTAAAAAAATATATATATATTTTTTATTTTTATTCAAGTGAATGCAATACGCTTCTGACAGAAAGGACAGAAGAGGTGGCGGTTTCTGGCTGCAGCAGCGGCTGATAATAAACCCAGGTCCTACTGAGAGTTGCACTGCAGGGGGGGGGGGCACAGGGAATTATTTGTGGGTGCATTCATGTGTGTATGTGTGTGTGTGCGTGTGAGTGAGTGAGTGAGTGATTGACTTTGTGTGTAATCTGATGCAGGGAAACAGCACGGAAGAGGATGCAGAGAGAGAACAGGCAAGTAGTTAATGCAGGGAAAGTGCATGTGTGTGTGTGTGTGTGTGTGTGTGTGGGGGGGGGGGGTTTCTAAGCAGGATGGAGATGAGCCACCGACTACCGACTTCCTGGGCTCTGGGCCAGGACGGAACCATTCGACTATGATGTACACAGAATGTACAACAGAGAGGATTAGCACACCCCATGCCTGCGATAGAAATATAATGGATAATATTTCTGCTTTTCTTTTCTTTTTCTTTTTTTCATTTGCAAAGGTATGAGGAGGATTATACTATTGTCTGAATGATTTTGGCAGGGAGTAATATTTGTAGAATATTACTTTGCATTGTCTTGGAAACAAAGGTACCAACGGACGGAAGAAAAAAAAGTCATTTTACAATAATTCCCTTTAGCGGAAATTGGCAAATTTATGCATTCACAAAGCCCAGATGCAACTTTCTAATCCCCGTTCTTCCCACAATCAGGAGAGTTTTGATTAAGTGAATTAAGGGTAAGGCCCGGCTCTGGCAGACAGCACAGACATTTTGTCAGTCGGGAGAAAGGGAGTTCCTGGCAAGATCCTGTACTCCAACAACAAAAACAACAACAGTTATCGCTGCTTCTCTCGACCGCTCTGATGTTTGACTCCGGATCAAATGCAGGTTGGTGGTCTGGAACATTTACATACCTCCCTTTAATTATATCCATCTAATAAGAGAAGCACTCACTCCTAAAGTGGTGTGATGATTCTTTCAGCTAGCAGAGGGATGGCATGCTGTGAAGACATTTGTGAGCCTGTGCTCACAGACCTTGATAGATGCTCCAGCTCCCAGTGCCTGGTCCCGGGAGGAGACGTTTGTCATCATCCCCTCAAACACGCTGCCTTATTAAAAGAAGACGTGGCACGACATGCAGTATATAGTCATACATAAAAAATGCTTAAGTGTAAGAAGCTGCTCTGCACAGTTGTCACTTCTGCATTGTGCTAGATGACTAATCTTATGATCAATGAACAGAACCATCTAAATCCCTAAACTAGGGAAACTGAGTCAAAAGTATCACACAGACATATGAAATGTACTGCATATAGAGATATATACTGTATGACACCCATAGACATGTTTTATCCTACCATATAAACACATGGCCTCCTCTTTGTCTAGCCCTTAATTCATACAGTATTGCATTCATCTATAAAGCAAAAATATATCATCATTGAATTTGTTGTATTCCTGATATAGTATGCACATAGCAAATGCTGTTATGGATATGTCATATATTTTAATATAATATATTTTACTTCCAGATATGTATATCACTCCTGGTATTTGTTGATTTCGGATTTGGTATGAGTAGACTGGCACTCTCCAAATTTGTGTATTTAAAACTGTAATAGATTAAATATTTAACTTGTTCTCATCCATGTAAAGTCTCAAATCACTCCAGACAAGTTCAAATCAAGTCCACTATAGTAAATGTAATGTCTGTTGGAGTGAATCTCATGTCTTAGAGGCCTGAGAGTGATGGCACATCAAACCATGATAAAATAAAGTTAACATGTGTTAGTAGTGCTGTTGCAGAGCTGAGACCTGTAGTCTCTTCATGGGGATATCAGTGAAAGGGCTATTTGTTAGTTTCAGTGTTGTGCCTGAACGATCGTTCATGAACTTGTTCATTTTTGGGCGAACGTGAACTGAACATACTGTATTTCTGCTTGATGAACGTTATTGTGAACGCGTTCATTCTGGCGTTTGTGAACGGTGCTCTCTCAAAGTATGACTTCGTTCAGGAGTGTGCCAGATTTCCATAGAGCCTTCCGGGCAAAAACCCAGTTAAAACACACTGTAAACACTTTGGTCCCCTGGGTTTTTAAAGTGCTTTATAAATAAATTTGGTATGGTATGGTAAACAGGCGTCAATATGTAGCAGAAAAACCAGCCAATCTGGCAACTTGGATCAGCGGCGCTGGAGGAGGCGGAGTGATACAGCGTGTGGCGGAGCCTGTCTGTGTGGAGGAATACTGACCCAGTTGGTTAGTAAAAGATAAACGGGGTTAGAGAGGGAAGTCCAAGTCATTTGACATATTTGAGAATTTTATAAAATAGTAACGCAATAGTTACTTTTCCTGGTAATTACTTTAATCACGTTGTAACTCAGTTACTTTTTGGGGAAAGTAAAGTAGTAACTATAACTAATAGTGGTTAAAACTGCTAAAATAGTTGCTGTCTGTGGTTCGATATGGGCTGAGGCAATAATTTTGAAAAAATAATAGCTTGGCCAAGGGGATGTCCCTTTGGCCAAGTGGTTAGCGCACATGACAGTTACCCGGGAGTCTGGGGTTTGAAGCCGTGCCCTTCACCTTGACAATAGCATTGCCACTGCTCTCTACCTCAGCAGACAGCTGTTGGAGTGTAAAGGATTGAGGTTTGGTGTTGGATGTAGGTAAACAGCTGTTGCTGCTAATGTTAGCTAAGTATAAGTTGAATTTATCAATAGCCAATTTAAAGTATTAGGGACAAATGTGTATGCACTTTGTCTTTATGCGTTCCACTTTATGCATTAAGTGCATGAAGCAACCATTGGACCATGTCCACAGCTAAATAAAAGATAATAGCGTTCAAGATTCAATTTAATATTTTCTTGAGAAAAGCTCTAATGTGAAGCACGCTGGTTACCGATGCCAGAGCGGTGAGGTAAGACAGTACTAAACAAGCAATAAAAAGCAATCTTCGCACCTCGTTTTCAGGCCTCTGTCTCAATCACAAGAAATAAAACAGTAAACATGTCCCTTCTTCAGATCATGAATAATTTAGCCAGATTGTAAAAGATGCAAGCGGCTGGATGCCTGTGACAGAGAGCTGCAGACAGGGAAACATTAGACTAGCAGGTCAGGGTGCTGGGTAAGTTGGTCGACTCTGTTTGTGGCAGCGTCGATTTTTAAGTGGACCTCCCAGGAGTTGAAGTGCTGCAGGAGTGATAGCAGGTGTTAATATTTTATAGGTGGGGTGGTAGCCAGGCCGCGTGGACACAATGGATGGTGCAGTGGTGAGTGCTGTGCAGCGCAGACTGTGAGGACTTTTAATGGGGTACAAAGCTTAATTGGTGGGCAGCTGCAAGAGGCTCGTGAAAACGGCTATAAAAATAATAATGGCTCAGGAGAAGACAAATGAACAAAGGGACTGAATCAATGATAAGAGGACAGAGTATTCTACTGCTGCTGTCAGGTGGACAATCACCTAACTCTGAAATGTCAGTGTGAAGAGGAAAACGACTCCTCTGCCCATCAGGAACCACAAAGTCCAGTTCTGATGTTCAAGTAATAGAGGAGGAAAAAAGTCCTGTCTTTGTCCATTCATTGGCTGAGGATCGGTATGAGCCTCATTCCATAGTTTCCCCTATGACTATACAATAAATGGTTGTAGTAATATCAGAATCCTTACAAATGGTGATGATACAAAATGCATGTAGATTGCTTGTTCAGCCATATTGCTGGTGTGTCAGGTGTAACTGGGGTATTTCTACCCTTTAGTTTGTAGTTGGTCCTGCAAACCTTTGCTCTATAAGGCAGGAGTGGGCAAACCTTTTTGGCTCAGGGGCCACAATGGGTTTTGACGGACAAATGGATGGAGAGTGTTTGTGTGAACTAATATAAATGGCATGTAAAGGCCATTACCTTAAAGTAAAAGAACACTTACATTCAGATTCAGTGGGAGCAGTGTTGTTGGTCACACTTTTTTCCCTTTTTTTGCCAGTCCATCAAATTTTGTGGTTTTAACTAGCCTGGCTAACACCAGACCTCATCTAAATGTAGATTGAGATTCGGTCTGGGAACCTCCCGATAATTTTCTCATATTTGAGGTGTGGTTTATGAAGCCCAGATCTGTTTATTGGGCGCTATGCGTCTGTACGTAGCTTAGCCAATCATATCAATCATACCCGATGACGTATGTAGAGCGACAAAAATCCAATGAGGAAAAAAAACACAAAATGTTTATTTATTTTTTTCAAAATAAACTTGCGTGCAAGGCTGCATGGATATACGTGGGCTAGGTGTTTGCTATAATTTGGACAATTTTGTACCGGCAGGGTTAAAATACCGAAAGGACACATGTGGCCCGCAGGCCTTAGTTTGCCCATGCCTGCTCTACAGGATGTGTTCCTGTTGTCCTCAGCCAGAAGATGGTAGTGGACTTTCCTACTCCTGACATCAATATACCAACCTGAGGTGTAGGAGGGGAGAGGCCTGGTGGGTAGAAATGGCATTGGGCCTTAATTGCCTCTTCATGCCGGGTCACTGCACTTTCCTCCCCTGCTCCTGCATAATCACTTAAAACACCCAATGTTGCCAAGCAACAAAATGTAAACTTAATAGGCTAACCTGCTGCACAGATAGCAGATGGCCTTGTTTTTTTGTAGCAATGGTCTCTGCTTTCTTTTACAAAGAGACAATTGTTTATGGGGTTTTCTGTGTAGACCAGACCATTTAGTCAGTTATCCTGTTAGCTGATGTGCTGCTAGTCACAGTAGCCCATTCATGCAGCAGGATGTAGCCTATCTCATGTATTCTTTTCTGTATGCCACTTTTCTGCTCTTACTCCACTATTTACAGGGATTTTCCTAAAGTGTGGACTGTGGCAGAGTGCACGGTTTTCTGCCTGTGCTACATTTTTATCTACCACGATAACCAGGTCATGGGCCTGTATTTTTCTTTCTCCTTTCACACACACAGACTTTTTCTCTCTCTCCCCAGAATTTCCCTTTACAGTCTTGTAAAATGTTCCACACATTTTAAATGTTACTGGAAATCAATCATTCCTGCTATTCAGATTGACTGTATGAAAGCCATGAACTTTGCGGGACTTTCACTCAGTTGCCTACCGCTGAACCACACTGCCCTATAAGGCAAAGTGCAATATCTGGATTTAAAACAAAAAAAAAAAAGGTTTTGACCAATCAAATGTGTGGCATATTCTCTCCAATCTGGTAGAATTTGATATTGGTACTGCTAACATTTCCAGAGTTATTGGGCTTTTTATTTTGCTGTCCATCCAAAGAAGCACTGTGAAACCAAGCCAAAGTGCAGTATCTGCAAAGAGTACTGTACTCCCATTCTATAATCTATAATTCCATTGGAGTAAAACCAAGGCAAAGTGTCGTATCTACTGTAGCTAATACCAAGTCAAAGTGCAGCATCTGCACCAAAACCAAGGCAAAAGTGCATTATCTGCCATAAAACGGTCAATATTGGTCAGAAAGACAAACTACAAAATACATTTAATTCAGTCTACATTTATCTAATCAATTATAGACTTGGTAGTTATTCATTGATGCTTGAACCTGACAATGAAAAACACAAAAAGCTGTTATTCTCAGTTCGGCATTTTTACAGATACTGCACTTTGCCTTTGTAGGGCAGCACAGTGTTACACACCTTTTGTCTCGGTGAAAACCTAACACTCAGTATCAACCACAAAAACTATACGGTCGTTCAAATGAAACAAAGCGGGATTTGGACGTGCGATCAAGTACTGTCAAAACACACGGCAGGCGAGTCTCACACTCTGAGGTGAGCAGGCTCAGCTCTCTGTCATCATCTAACACGTCTCATGCTTAACATGTTGAAAAGTTGGTGATAGAAACCATCAAACTCCCAATTATCAAACTCACACAGACAAGCCAAGGAAATGTGAGGGTAGGTGCAGCTGTCAGTTAATTGGTGGGATTACAGTGTTTGCTCATTATCACATCCTAACAGTGCTGATGAAAGGGAGAACTGGAGCAAAGCTGTGGTGGGGGAACTTGTTTCATTGCACATTTCTCAAACTGACTGTGATAGAAAGTAATTGGTGTTATATTCAAAACCGGCTTTGTCATCATTATCACATTCAACCATCGCATTCAATAATATTTTCATGGTTTGAGCTCCTATCATACTTCATTTACATTACCACAGAATGGATCTGCTCTCTGAATCGTTGTCTTTTGTACAACAGAGACCTTCTCCTGATTTATGCCACCATTCCTCCCGTAATGTCCCATCTCCTCTCTGCTTATTGCAAAAGTTGGAAAATAACTTTTCAATGTGAAAATCATTTATTTACTCATAACTCTCCCACTGCTTTATTTACCCAGATGATTCACCGAGGTCTCCCAGACACAACCCTGATGGCTGGCTCAGCTCGCTGCATATCTGCAGGTGATTTCTATCGAATCGTGACTCTCAAAAAAAACAGACACTCAAACTGGAGATGCTGATATGCAAAGCAACAGAAGTGTTTTTACACCTTCAATATTCATGGAATATACAAGAGGACTTACATTTCAAAATGCTCTTCATTAGGCATGACATGGATGAGTACTGTAGGTTGTTGTGAGCCGCTGGGGTTCAGATTTCTTTTTCTTTCAAAGTGGCATAATTTACCCTTCCTCTTGTGTTATTTGTTGTGCTACCATCTATTGTGTTTGCATCAGTTTTGACCTCTGTTTTAAATCAGTTGTAGAAGTAGAATACACTAAAAACATCCTTTTTTCATCCAATTTGTTTTTCTTCTCTTGGTTACATTGTTTGGCTTCCTTATCCATGAAAATATTGGTTTTAATATTTTTTGGTGCTGACCCCTGGGCCTTTTTTGTCAGTATACCCCTTGGCTTCAATTGAACCTTCGTCTTGTCAGCTTTCTGCTACCATCTATGGTAAAACACACTAAACACAATTATTTATCATCCCATTTATTTCTCATCTCTTGGTTACGTTGTCAGGCTTCCTTATCCATAAAAAGGTTGGTTTTGCACTTATGATTTCAGTTCTTTTTTTCTTCTTATCGTTATCAGGGCAAAATTGACCCTAACACCATAAATGTCATAAATTTAACCAGAGCATTTTAGAATTCTGTGTTATTTTTTGTTTGTTTTTGTTATAGTAAAGGTTCCTGACAAAGTCAATAAGCCTTGATGCAATAAACAAATTTATGTGGTACTTTTATGTATTAAAAACCTAAAAACGGGTCAGTGGCGACCCTAACACAAGAGGAAGATTGATAGTATGTGATTTGGTCTACAGCAGGACTAAATACAATCCAGCAATTTGTGTTCACAACGCATTGGTTGAGCAAGGCACACCGCAGACTTGAAGCACGACACAAATGCTCAACTGTGGCATTGGAACATTAGTCTGGCTCCACCTACGGAATTCTGCTCAATCTTCATTTCCCTTCAGTACTCCATGTTTTCTTGGATTTTCCCCTGCAGAGAATCCACCAGCCAATCAGAGAACAGAGGGAGTGGCTGAGATTATGACGTTTAGGTTATGCTTTAAATTGGAAGTTGTAGTTTATACTGTACATAATGGGCAGGAGATGAGGATGTCAACGTTGTTGAAGGACGTTTAGCACACACTGGCTGTTTTCTGCTCAGTGCAGTGGGGGGTGGTCGTTGTTTACAGAAGCTTCATTGTGTTCCAGCATATGACATAGACATATAGTAGCCTGACTCTCGCCAGACCCTTGTAGTTCCGCAAAGCTCCACCAGAGGCGCTACGCTCAGCTTCACACAAGGGTCTGGACTCGAGGCCAATGCAAACTTCTTCCCCGGAGCAAAAAATAATGAACCAATCAGGATCGCCGGGCGGGACTTTCTGAGGTGTGACGTAGCGCTGAAGCGACTGTTTGAGTCAAACAACAATGGCGGCTCGCAGTGAGTGGCTGAAGTAGCACGTCATTCAAGATAACGGACAAGTGGTTTATCCAATCACATACAAGATTTTTTTTACAAGGCCCCGCCTTCTGAAATGAATCGCCTATGGAGCAGTCCCAGACCCTTGTGTGGAGCTCAGCGTAGCTTTGCGGAACTACAAGGGTCTGGCGAGAGTCAGGCTAGACATATAGTATCATCATGGCCAAACGTTAGCGATCTGGGTAAAGGCAGATCCAATCATTTTAAACACCTACCAGGAAGTAAATGTTTCTCAGTGGAAAGTGACCAGTCTATTTACACAAAGTAAATGTAGTGCAGGGGACTGGTTGTGACCAGACCTCTGCAACACTGCAGGCTGCAACAACTCCCCCTGATACAAATAGCTTGAGCCAATTCATTTTGAAAGAGCAACTGCCAATGGGAAAAGTCAGTCCTGTGGCATTTGGCTAAACAATGGTTGGATTATGATCAGTCGGTCAGTCAGTCAAGGTCCAAGGATGGTCAGAATTGTTATAAAAAAATATATATTTTCCTTATTATTCCATATTATTGCAGTGATCAATCTCCCTACATTAGTTATGGAATGCAGTGAGGGAAAAAAAAGGTGGATGATCTTTTCATTTTTGCATTCATACCATATTAGTCTATACCTCACTCCAATAAAGCTAAACAAAGTGGTGCGTGCAATAGTTCAGTGCGCAGGCCTTTTCTTTCTTAAATGTCAATAAGAAGCCAGAAACAACTGGCCCATGTTGAACCTAGTGCCTTAATATAGAGATGATTAAATGAAAACAGGCAGCTGTAATCTAATTCAGTGAATGGCAGCCTAATAGCCAATGTGGTGTGTCCTTTCAGCAGCAACACAATCGCCCGCTCCAAAGGCTATATGATATGCACATGAATGAAAACTCATATCAAACCCGTTCATATCCGAGGTCATAGGCACCACAGGGAATGGACCGAAACAATGTAGTGAATTAATATTAATGATCTGGGGTCGGGACCCTTGTAACAATTACACTTTGCACATTAGATCACACTTCCCCTTCCCCTTCCCCTCCTGTTCCCTCTTTAAACCGATTTGCATGTATAATGAGGAATTTGAATGAAAGATCATTATTTATGAATACCGTCATTTATATTTATGATCAGTGTGCTTTTGTGATGTTGGCGCGCTGTCAAAAAAAAAAAAAAAACTGTTGCCATTTGGTCCTGGACTCTGACACGCCTGATAGGTTCTCCTTCAATTAAAACAGAATAGAGCAGATTCATTGGGAGAGTGTGAGTTTCTTTGCAGAGCGATGAAGCATCGTAGGTCAAATTTTGACTCCAATTGTAAAATGATAACAATGAGTTGATTTAGCATCAGGATGTAAGTTGTTTTACCGCAGAGGACGGTGACAGATTTAGTCTCAATTAACCGCTTTACTGGAGCCGTTTAAATTATTGACTGAAAACCGGTGATAAATGTTTGACACCGTCAAGTGAGGTAACAAAGGTGACAGAAATAGTTGGAAATAATAACATCTCATATATTTCCTGTCTGCTCAGCGCCAGAGGAATTCACTGCTGGGATGAAATATTGGGCAAAAAGGATTGAGACATAAAACCATCTGCTTTGACTGTATTTCTGTCATGCTCTGTCCTACTTCATTCACCACAAAAAAAAACTGGAGCTCAGACACCCGGGAGAAATTGGGAAAGAGAGAAAGAAAGGGAAGGAGAGAGAGAGAGAGAGCTTTCTCACAGAGTAAAAGTTTGTTTATTTATCATGGTCTGTCAGTGTCAAAGAAGCATGTGCAAAAAGAAATCTTGTTTCAACTGAGCGGGGCTGTAGGCGCCGAGGCAGCTGTGCAGCGTTGACTGTCATCAACCCCCCTGGTGAGTTTTCTTCTCCTCTTGACTTAAGCAAGTAGTAGAGCTTTTGAGCTAATGCATTCACACTCTGCTGCCAAACTGTACCCAATCCAGTTAAAGGTAACTTGTGTCAAATTCACTCTTCTTGGATCTACTGAAAAATTCTAGAAACACTGGCAACCTCTCATATCACAGCTTGAAAATATGAAATGTATTAAAACATGAGATGTTATTCCTATTGAACAGTTTTACTTTTGTTCCTGAGGACCTCTTATTTTTTTTTTTTTTTTTTCCATTGCTTCATGTACGTACAAGGGTGATGATTTGTAACTCCGACCTTCCGACGCTCATGTATGTGTATATGTGTAATGCTGATACAGATACATGGACAAATGATTTATGATTTTTTTCTTCTCTTTTCTCATTTCATTGTATTGTTTTTTTTTCTGTCTTTCCTGTTTTGATTTACCATGTATATACGTATTTATTTATTTATTTTATTTTATTTTCTCTGCTGATATGAATGTGTCAGTAACTTACTTGTCTGTAAGGGTATTATTGGGTGGGGATGGGTGGTGGGAGGTGAGGGGGAGAAAAAACACTTATATACTATAGACTTGTAAAATGAAACTTTCTGACTCAAAGTGGAATAAAAAAAAAAAAATTAATTAATTAATAAATATATATATATATATATATTTATAAAAGGTAACTTGTGAAACCCTTATTAGTAGGATATCCTGATTTAAAAAAAAATATATATACAGTATATATACATATATTCATCATTTATCTTATCAGGCTCAACACATCATATCTACAAATCGTTGGCCAGCAGATGTGACACCATGAAAAAACATGTCCGTACTTGACACAGAGGTCTTTATTATGGCAGAGATTCATTGTGTACTCTGGAACTAACTCCACATCGGTCAGAAAGCCAAACCCCAGGCAAATATCCACTAACTGCTGCTTTTCTATATTCTGTCTTTCACACAATAAGCACTTCTTTGGGCACAGAAATCTTTTTCTTTGCAATCTGGGCAGAGAAAAAAACAAACAACCAAAAAAAAAAAAACCCTGAATAATAATACATAGGCCTACTGTACATGTGGTATTGTCATTATGGTGCAGCCGTCTGCCCTCATGACTTGCAGAGAGGGCTCATTAACACTGGCTGGAGGTGATGGCTCAGAGTAAACTGGCCCTGTGTCGTCTGAATTAGAAAGAACAATGGAAAAAAAAAAGAAAAAGAAAAGGATGGCTTGGTCAGGCTGACCATGTGCGAATGTGATAGTTGAGGAGAGAGGAGAGAGCACACACTGCGAGGAGAGAGCGTGGAGAGCTGGAGGCTGTTGAGCTGCCGATCAGAGCGTGAGTGGGAGAGGTGTGACATGCTTCCGGCCGATGGCGGCGGAGCCTCCCACGCCACCGGCCGTCTTCTGCTGCCGGTAGCACGGGGCTCGACATGATCTTTTCCTCCGTCGTGTCCCTCTTCTCTTTGATTTTTGCCTGTCTGGAGAGAGCTGCAGCCCCGTCTCACGTACAGCCTGTTCTTGGCCTGGAGAACTGGATTCAGCTTTGAGTCGCTGCCTTTTTTTTTTTTTTTTTTTGGTACAGCTCTGGCCAAGATGGACTAAACTTACAGTGTACTGCATGTCTGATTGCTTCCTCGCTAAGTTTAAAGTTAGAGTCTGTGGGTTTGTTCGCTGCAGTTCGTAAACACAACATTCAAACTGGTTCCCTCCTCTCAGGCTCTACTGTGCAGCCTCCTGCCCCTCAAAATCCACTGTTCGGTTCAAATCACGGTTTTCGTTTCAGTATACGTTGATCAATAGGAAAATCAATAATATTCATTTTAATCCACTGTTTTTCCAGTAAGGAGTACTCGTTACTATCTCCAAACCAGTAATCAGATTAAAGTTATCTATCCAAGTCACAGTGCGCTACTATTTTTTTGTCATTTTCCTTAGTAAAAAGATATAGGTTATTTCTGCTTTCTTCTTGCATCTCTGGGAGTGACGCCCATCCACGACAAGTCACGTTTCCAGCATGAGGACAACTCACGTGTCAAGCAGCCAGTGACACAAACGTAAACAGCAATGAAAGGAGGAGAGAGATGCGCGTTTCTAGCTGGAAATACAGTCACTATTTTGAGTTTGTGTCAGCTAAAGACGACAATATTAAGGTTCACACTCTGTGATGGCGACAAAGTGTTACTGGGGATTTCCACCGGGTTCAGCTGCGCGGCGTGCCCTTTTTGAAATGCTCGAGTGGCAGCGATCAGCTGCGGTGACGACGGCGCTGATGGACCCGGTAGAAAATGAAATTACACATAGACTGTATATGGGGGTTACAGAGAAAGTCACCACCAAACCAAAAAGCTGGATTTCAGTGCAAAACCAGTAAGTGAGGGAGAGAAGCTGGTCTGGCAGTAGCCTATATTGAAATGCTGCCCTTAAACACGGTTGTCATTTTTTTTTTTTTTTTTTTTTTTTTTGAACAAATTTTTTATTGTTTTTCAACAAAGACACAGAACATACAATTTGCCATCATGTCAGTTACAGAAATAGATAAAATAAAATAAAATAAAATACAGTATTGCCATCCATCAATTCTTCTAGCCGACCGCCCCCTATACACCCTCACAACACATATTGGTGCCCCTCCCCATATTGCTCCGCGTACACACAGATTTCACCCATTAATGTAGTCACAGTCATATCAGTATCCTATGCAGTAAGCAGTGATAAATCAAACAGATTAAAAACAAAACAATATGGTAGTGTGTAAATGCCACACTGCAAACAAGGACACTTAAGGATTCATCTCAGGTGGGCGTGACCATTGTAAGGAAGACTGGCCCCTCTTCACTAGCTGAGTCAATTCGTCAGGTAGGTAGTTAAGCAGAGGAGCCCACATTTCGTTAAAGGACCTTTCATTACCCTTCACAACTGCACTAAGTCTTTCATGGGGGAGGACCCGGAATATTTCCCTATACCATAGAGTAACAGTAGGTGGTTTATCAGTGATCCAGTTAATTAAAATGCATTTTCTGGCCAATAATAATAATTTGTCGCATAATTTGAACTTCAAATGGGTTAAAGTCACCTCCCTTGATGGGAGGCCGAGGATGAAAAGGCCAGGGTCCTTCCTCATCTTTACTTGAAAAATACCACTCAGTTCCTGCTTGATTGTACCCCAAAATCTTTTTATCAATTTACATTGCCAGAAATAATGGTAGTATGTTCCAACCTCTCTATGACACTTATTACACAAAGGTGAAATCTGACGGTCCATCTTATTTAGTATGTATGGTGTTAAGTGTAGACGGTGTAGTATTTTATATTGTGTCTCTCTCAGTCTGTTACATGTAAAGGTAGATTTAAATACTTTAATGGCCTCCTGCCAGTCATCTTCAATATACTCTGTGTCAAGATCTTTCTCCCACTTCTGTGCAATGCTTGTGATATCGCCTGTGCTAAGAGAATATAGTAGAGCATAGAAGGAAGAAATAAAACGGGTGAGACCTTTTCGGGAGATGAGGAACCTCTCAACCTCACTATACATGACTGGATCAAGAGGGGGTAGGGTCTTAGATCCAACGTAGTGCCTGACCTGAAGAAAGCCATAGTGATGTTCTTTAGGGATACTGAATTTGGACTGCAATTGTTGGAAAGTCATTAGTATCATATTGTCATATAAGTCTCCAATCACACGCACCCCGTTGCCGTGCCACCTGTCAAAAATATTGGGACGGAGACCTGGGGGGAAATCCTGATTCCTCGTAAGAGGGGTCAGGAATGAGGCATAACTTCCTCTGCCTAGATGTTTACAAATTTCCTGCCACACTCTAATAGTGTTGTATATAATTGGATTATTCTTGATATCCCTATGTAGCTTTTTCTTATCGCTCATGGCCAAGCTCCATAGCGAGGATGGCAAAGAGGACCACGAGTCTAGACAGGGCTTGGATTCAAGATGAGCATGTAACCATTCCCATAGGAAGCGAGCATGGCATGCCCAGTTGTAATGAATTATGTTTGGCAGGCCTAGGCCTCCTTTGTCAGAGGGTAGCTGTAATGTTTTTATTTTCTGTCTCGGCCTCTTGCCATGCCATATGAATCTAGAAAATGCCCTTTCTATATCAAGAGCGACCTTCTTGGAGATCCACAGGGGTAACATTTGTAGGGGATATAATAACCTGGGGAATACGTTCATTTTAATTAAACTAATACGCCCCATAAAAGATATAGGGAGGTCGTGCCATCTATCCAGGTCCTTCTTTATTTTAGTTACTATGGGAGAAAAGTTAAGCTTCCATAGCTCAGTCAGGTCTGGTGAGACTTTTATCCCAAGGTAGGTGAAGCCTGTGGGGGACAATTTAAAGGGGCAGTTAGCAAGTGAAGCCAGGTCAGTCGGACTGCCCAATGGCATAGCCTCTGATTTGCCATAGTTGATCTTGTAGCCTGAGAATGAGCTGAACTCCTGGATAATTGAGAGAATAGTTGGGATTGATATGTCAGGTTTTGTCAGGAACAACAAGATGTCATCAGCATAGAGTGCAATTTTATGGGTTGTCCCTCCTAACGTCATCCCATGTACGTCTTTGTGTTGTCTAATAGCCTCCGCTAGGGGCTCAAGTGCTAGCGCAAAGAGCAACGGAGACAGGGGGCAACCCTGTCTCGTCCCCCTACGCAGTGGGAAAGGCGACGACTGTGTGCCATTAGTTACAATACAGGCCTGTGGAGAGTTGTAGAGTATCTTAACCCATTTAAGAAAATCCCCCCCCAACCCAAACCTCCCAAGGGCGTCGAATAAGTATTCCCACTCTACCCTATCGAACGCCTTTTCAGCGTCTAAAGATACAGCAAGTCCTCTATGATTTTCTTTACTTGAGTACTGTATGATGTTCAACAGTCTCCTCACATTTGTGAGGGAGAGCCTATTCTGTATAAATCCGGTTTGGTCTGTATTTATTAGAGAGGGCAAGAGTTTTTCCAGTCTTGTTGCAAGCAATTTTGATAGCAACTTACTATCCACATTAATAAGGCTAATGGGCCTAAATGAGCCACAGATATCAGGGGGCTTATCTTTCTTAAGGATAAGTGTAATGTTTGCTAGATTAAGCGTTGGGGGGAGGTGACCAATCCCAAAGGAATCCAGATACATGTCAGTAAGTGGTCCGGCTATCAGGTGAGTCAATTTCTTGTAGAACTCCGGACAGAACCCATCAGGTCCTGGTGCCTTTCCACCCTTAAGGGATGCTATGGCTGCACGGACCTCCTTCTCAGTCACTGGTGCCATTAATTTTTCTTTTTCTTCCTCTGACAGGGATGGGAGGGACACTTTATCGAGAAACTCCTTCCTCCTCTCCTCAGAAAACTCACATTCAGATGAATAAAGCTTCTGATAAAATTGCCTCATTATTTTATTGATGTCTTTGGTTTTGTAGTGTCTAACCTGATTGTCATCCAGCAGTGATGGTATCGTGTTTGACTCCGTTCTACCTCTTGCCAATCTTGCTAAAAGACGGCCAGGTTTGTTTCCTGACTCATAGAGCCTATGCTTTGCAAAAAAAATGGCTGACTCAGCCTTTTTAGTTAGCAGTTGGTTTAGGGCCGAACGAGCTGCTTCCAATTTTTTAGACAGAAATTTAGAGGGTGTACTTTTAAATTGTACCTCCAGCTGCTGTATTGTATTTTCTAAGCTAAGTTGTTCCTTCATAGCAGCCTTTTTCTGAGCTGTGGTATATGATATAATACTCCCCCTAAGATAGGCTTTAGCCGTTTCCCATAGCAGAGATGGACTAACATCGGGAGTCTTATTAGTCGCAATAAAAACATTCCACTGTTCGGTAATATAATCAATGAATGGAGGACTGCTCAGTAGCGAGGGGTTCATCCTCCAGTGGCGAGAGGAGGGGTCAGTATAAGGAGGACAAATGCTCAAACTTACATGAGAGTGGTCAGAGAGTGAGCATATGCCAATTGAGCACTCCTTTACCCTATCCAAAACCACTCTGGATGACAGGAAAAAATCGATTCTTGAAAATGTCTGATGGGGATTGGAAAAAAAGGTGAAATCTCTCTCCCTGGGATTGGTCATTCTCCAAGTGTCAAACAGTTCTAAATCATGGCAGAACTCTTTTAGTCTGAGGCTCTTCCGAGGGATTGGGCTAGGTTTAGGTGGGGACTGGTCAAGGCTTGGGTCAGGCACACAATTGAAGTCGCCCCCTAATACAACATATGGGGTTGATACTGATGAGACCTCAGATAAGAGCTTAGGGAAAAAGGCAGAGTCGTATGAATTTGGGCCATATATGCAACCAATGAGTATCTGTTCCCCGTAAAGATAGCCTGAGATAAGGATATAACGACCATCATTATCTTTTATGGTTTTCTCTAAGGTAAACGGGAGACTGCGGTGGATCAATATGGCTACACCTCTGCTATTTGTGTTGTAGGATGAGTAAAACACTTGGCCCACCCAGGACCTCCTTAATTTGAGATGTTCCAAATCGTTTAAGTGAGTTTCAGACAGTAAGGCTATTTGTGTTTTCTCCTTTTTCAGAAAAGCAAGGATCTTTTGCCTTTTAATGACATTATTGAATCCCTTAACATTAAGGGAAACTATTTTGAGATCACTCATAGCATAATAGAAATAAGAAGTAAAATGTTGAGTAATCTAGTTGAGAGCTTTGTGACAGGGCAGAGGGGCTCAGTGTTTTTTCCACAAACAGTCTGAGAAATGGACAGCTCCATGAAATATCTTATGGAAGGCTTCAGATATATGATGGCATAAGTAAATAAACATGACGGAACATCATGAACAAAGTATTCATCCCCAAACGATGAAATCCCAGCAATCACCCAGTTAAAGAATCCCCAGAACACCCCCCCTCCCCAACCCCCCCACCACCCACTATCCCGAAATGGGCCAATAGTGTGGCGCGTTGAACAACTAGCGGAGCACGTGAAACCGAGCAAAAACATCACTGAGAGAGAAAAAAAAAGAGAAAAGAAAAAGAAAGTCTTCTCCACTCCCCCGCTCACCACGAGCTAAGAAGATCACAACCATACAAACTAACATGGTTATATTTTGGCAACCAGCTTGAGCCCTCCATCAACGTTAATTGTAGTGAATTGCAGCATAATGTGAGAGGAAAAAAAAAAAAAAAAAAAAACAGCTAAGAATTAACTTAACCACACAAAGTTTATCTAACACACCTTCTCACAAATTATGAAAGATCTGACCATGTCTGCAATGAGCAAAACACGCGTATTTTTACATCACCTCTAGCTCATCTCAGTCCGTCCACGTAGGCAAGCGCATCCTTCGGTGAGTGAAAAGAGTGACTTTTTCCTCCGTGGGAGAAACTCAGGGTAGCGGGGAAGCGCATGGAAAACCGTATGTTCATGTCAATAAGTCGTTGGCACACTCCGTTAAACGCACGTCTCATTTCCTTGACTCCACTAGCCAGATCTTGTCGGATGAATATGGGCTGTCCCTCATGTGTCAGCGGTCCTTTCTCCCTGGCCGCGGCGAGAATCCTCATCTTGTCCCTGGGGTTGTGCAACTTGATAATCACTGCGCGGGGCCGGTTGGGCTTTGGCGGGCCGAGGGACCTGTGGGCACGGTCAATTTTAACGATGCCCCGCTTGGTCTCCAGGTTCAGCAGTGTAGGCAGCCATTTCTCAAAGAACGTAACCGGCTGTCGGCCCTCCGCGTTTTCTTTGAGGTTGAAGATTAAAATGTTGTCCCTGCGGCTGCGTCCCTCAATATCAATGCTCCTCTCAGTCAGGGCGCACACTTTAGTCTCCAGTCCCTTCAGCCTGGACTCCATGGCCGACATGTTGTCCTCCACGTCCGAAACGCGACACTCAGCTTCGATGATACGTTTTGTGTTGGACTCCAGTCGTGTAGTAATATTTTCCAATGTGGCTGAGAGATCTCCAAACTTCTTCTCCATCATCGTTGATATTCTCTCAGCGACATATTGTGATATTTCCATAGCGAGGGCTTCGTTGTCCACAGCAGGTGTAACGTTAGCATCCTCGCTAGCTGCCGCGGTCTGGTTCGGTTCTGGTTCCTCAGCAGACATATTTACCGCGGGTTCGGAGGCTTTTTGTGTTCGGCGTGTTGTCTGGTTGCTTTTAAGTAAGTTTTTGTAAGGTTGTAATTTTTTAAAATGAGGTTAATAGTGACATATAGCTCAGTAGCAGCGGGAGCTCAGCAACGGTCGACTGCTCAGGGTGACGACATCACGTGACTCCGGTTGTCATTTTTATGTTGAGCGGGGTGTTGAGAGGTTGAGGGGGTGTTGTAAGCAGCTGCTGAAGGTAACTAATTAAGTAACTTTCAATCTAACTTAGTTACTTTTAAAATCAAGTAATCAGTAAAGTAACTAAATTACTTTTTAAAGGAGTAATCAGTAGTCAGATTACTTTTTCAAGATAACTGTGGCAACACTGGTCTTACATTTGATACATCTTTGTGACACTTAAAGCAGAAGTAAGCGGAATGTTTGTGTTAAGATAAGTCTTAAATAGTTATATCTTCCGACATCAATCACTTCTATAGAGTGTTTGGTCTGAAACACGGGTCTGTCAGTCACTCTGCTCTGTTGTAAGCCCAGGAGAAGACTTTAATTTTATTTCCTTGTGAGGAGAGGAGATAGAACGGCATGAAGGGCTGTGTGTGCAGCCAAGGGATGCACGTGAATGTGGTGACGTAGGGACGAGGACCAATAGATCCATGACGAGGGCGCAGGCTGCTAACTCCATCGGCTGACAAGAAGTCAGACAAACAACCGGATCGCTTACTTCTGCTTTAGGTTAACCATAGGTGAGATTCTTGCACTGCAAAGAGAGGAGACATGCTAGTTCCAACATGCTTTTAATTTATTAGGCGAATAAAGTTATCTTTGACAAATGCTAAGAACAATTAGTTATTCACTGAAATACATTTATCTACTGCAGAGAAGGACACAACACTGAACACTTTTGTGCACCAATGTCCAGCTGCTCCCCATTGGTCAAAGTAAAGAGACTTTGTTTGAGAAGACATTTAGATATAATGTGGTTTTCATTTACCGTAAAACACCAAATAAAGGCCCGGGCGTTTATTTGCTTAAATCGCTCAAATCAACTGGCGTTTATTAGGGACCTCCGTTTATTTGGGACCTGCGTTTATTAATAGTGTTCAACCTGGACCTCCTTCTGGGGAAAGAGGTTTCACTCCGTGGCGGCAGGCGGTGGTGGAATGATACGTGCGTTTCTCAAGGCATTACTGTAAATACGGCCAGGGCGGACTCGTTCTCTGTCTCGCTGACCTCCACCGTCCTGGCCCGCACAGGTAGCCTACCAAGAGACTGAGACCCCCCGACATGTCGGTCCTCCGCCCTTCTTGATCAGCCGCAAGTTGCAAAAACCCTGCGGACGCCCAGTCTCTCCACTCCTCTCCCACACTTCAGCACCTGTGTTGGCTCGCACCACCGTCCTTTTTTTTTTTTTTTTGATTGAATGAATGAAGTAGGCCTATAACTAATAATAATGCAACGTATAGCCTAACTAAATACGCGTATGAGTAATCAGAGAACAGTAGGCTGTTTACGCTACTTTTAAAAGGAGTAAAGTCATTTAAAACGAGGAGCGAGCCGAGCCGAGCCGACACGATGCAGCCCAGGACAGGTGCTAAAGTGAGGATGAGAGGAGTGGACAGACCGGGCAGGAGCAACCAGCTGACGTCTCGTCGGTCCTCGGCCGACTTCAACGTCACGAGACACCCGCTATATTTGCATAGAATATTTTTTGGCAACCAGAAAAACAATGTTTGACCCGGCGTTTATTTGGGATGGGCGTTTAATATAAAAAATATTTTGCTACACCCGGCGGTTAATTGGGACCGGCGGCAATTTGGGACTCGGCCCTTATTTGAAGTTTTATGGTACATTAACTTGTTGTAGCATCGCCCTCAAAGCTTCCATTGCCAGTGATGGCCGGGCATTATGGTCCCAACACTCCAGCCCTTCACTCCGACTGTGTTCCCTTTTCGTTGCTGGCAAGATCAATTCAAGTTTATTTTCCACTTCCTGTTTTATTTTTGTGTGTCTAACCTTTTTCTCTTATTTCCTGCCATTGCCTGTTTCCAGCTCCAGTAATTGTTTACCCCTCTCTAATGTGTTAGTCCACTTATCTTCGCCTCTCCTAATGTATTTGTCCTGTGTATACTCTGTCTTGTCCTTTGTACCGGTGTTTCTTCGTTCTCTGTAGTAAGGATTCCATCAACGTCTGTGTGTGCAGCCTCCAGTATTTTCATTAGTTTCCTCTGTGACCTGGAGTTTAGTCTTAGACCCCTAGGATCTGTTTGTCTGACCTGCCTCTCATGTGTACCCACTCTGTCATTGGTCTCTGTGCTGTTAGTTTTTAGGATGTGTTGCCATGACTGCAGATTTACAGAAAACAAGGGATTGGAAAAAAAAGAGAGAAAATCAAATGTGACAGAATCTGAAACAATAAAATCAGCTGAAAGCCAGTCACTCAGAGAGAGATAACTGCAGTCTGTTACTGTTATGTATCATTTACTATTTCATGCTCTTGCATCAAAGTCATATATAATTGCTCAGCTTGCATGACTACCAAGGCAACAATTAAACACAGTGAGTTAAGGAATGACAAATAAAATACAAATTAATTCAATACAACTTTAATTATCAAGAGGCAATTCAGTTTGCAGCTACCCAGTCCCTAAACACATCCATTCATTCAGTCCATAACATATTAATTCCAGTACAAAGTTTCACAACTCCCAGATATGCATCCAGCAAATATGATCATAAAATAAATAGAAGTAGAATTTCAGAAATAATTAGTTAGAATAAGGGAACTGTATCAAGAAACAAAACATAGATTTAAAAAAAATAAAAAAGAGAAAACATGTCCTAAATTACAGGTACTTAAAGCGATATTCCAGCGTACGTTTTAACCTGGTCCCAGCCCATAATACGAGGCATCAAACACCGGCTAGCTTTGCCTGAAAAGAGACAAAAACAAAACTCACCCACTCTCCTTCAGCCATTTGCTACGAATGCAGAAGCCCTAACAAATCGATGTACAATGCCATGCCTCGAATTATGGGCTGGGACCCTTTGTACTGTTGATGAAGTTTGGTGCTGTTCTTAGCATTATTTGTGGCTGTGAGTGTTTTTTTCATGGTGATTTGCTGGTGGAGGAATCAACAGCAGTAATTGCTATTGTACGGTCTTTGCTGAAGTTGCTACAACAAGAATTGGTGACATGTATTAAACTTATGCCTGAATATCCCTTTGATGGTTATTCACCTTTAATAATGATAATAATAAAAGATCTAGTAGTTGTAATAGTGACGTGCTCTAAGTTCAGTTTCACATGTGAAGCGTTCAGGAGCACTCAGATGTTTCATGTTTGAAATGTTCCTTTTTTCCTTCAGGGAACCAAAGACGGTGTACTGTAAATGTTTGATAAGTCATTTATTAATACTTCACAGCTGCACTACATTCGCTTAGGGTTTTTGCTCATCAGGCAAATCCCACATGTGCATGACTGTGTGTTCACGGATGTTCATGTGTGTGTGTGTATGTATTACTATGAATCTATTTGTGTGAGATGAGATACTTGAATTGGCACTCTGAGACGTTTGTACCTTTATGAGTAAGTTCCTGTGGTTAGCCTACACACGGCTGCCTTAACTAGGCTCCATACTGGGCATGGGGTTGATGCTGCTGGTAGCAATGTCAGAACAGTATAATTATCATTGTCACGATGCCACAAACTTGTTCACTCATCTTCCTAGATTTCTGCTAACGAACATTTTTTTTTTAAACACATCTTTATTGAGTATACACACTGAATACAGTTAGAGATGAAATGCGTGTATACAACATTGATACACAACTACACCATCATGAACACGCCAGGGGTTGACAGCAAAACAAGAAAAATATAAACTTAATTAAATATTTTGTAAAGCTTACATAGGTAATACGTTTTAACAGTTTTTTCACAATTTTCACAATCACAGAGGGAGGAGCTACACTGACCAACATATGCAGACAGTTCCAGTAAGTTTGGCTTCTTACCAGAACATTTAGATCTGTGTATGTAAAATTTAGATAAAATAATTAAAAAATTAATCATATAAAACTGGGAGTTTAGTTTTTTTTTATCATATTCACTGTAGCCAAACAAAACATTTTTTTCCAGCATAAATTAAACTGATAGCGTGCCAGTCTGCTCCAGAGTTGCTAACAAGCTAATTTGACAAGAGCTTTGGTGACTCGACGACATCATACACACGCCTGTTAACAAACCAATCAGTGTCAAGTATAGGGAGACGCAGCATATGTACAGTAGGTGATGAGGACAGGACGTCAATATGTCATAAAAAGGTCTTTGGTGCTCTCACATTAACGCAGAGTGAAACCAGAACCAACCAGATCGAATGTAGACAATGGAGCAGAAACTATGGTTCAGACCTTCAGGTGTGAAAATGCAAAAATTAACAATGATACCTTTTTAATTTCAAGTAATTTATTGGTGTGGACTTGAAATCAACATCAGTGTCATTAAAGGACAATTCCGGGCAAATTCAACTCAGGCCTGTATGTTCCTAACATTTTAGGTCTAAAAGAAGGAATCTGAAGATTTTCAGTTTAATGTCTCCTGTTTTGCGGTAGTTGTGTCTGTCCCCGCATCGCCACGGCAGCGATGAATGGGAGCGGACGGAAGTTCTGCTGCTTAGGCTGTTTACATCCCTCAAAGCCGCATTTTTTTCCACAGACAGCGTCAGATGGCGACTCAAACATGCACCCAGAAGTTTATTTACTTCAAGCAAGCCGACATGTTTGTAAAACTAGATCTAATTCAAAGTCTCAGCGAGACCCAAGGTGACGCTCGGTGTGTTCACGTGCAGTCGGAAGCTCCCGTTTGTGTCATGAGCACAGGAATATCAACTCTTGGCTTGCTTCAAGTAAATAAACTTCTGGGTGCATGTTTGAGTAGCCACCTGACGCTGTCTGTGGATGGACCGCAAAACAGGAGCAATTAAACTGAAAATCTTCAGATTCCTTCTTTTAGACTTAAAATGTTAGGAAAATACAGCCCCGAGTTGAATTTGCCCGGAATTGTCCTTTAAATGTAACTGGATCATTATCAGTGAAGGAGGTCTGGCTGTGATATTATAGGCACCGTTCACCCCGGTCATGCCATTCACACCTCTTTCACAGCCCTATGATCGTAACTCACATATGACATTTGCTCATATGTGGAACCCCGACACCCAAGTTGGCTTCAGCCTCACCATATTTAACATATGGTGAAACTACTGTGCAATGAAAACCCCTTTAAAAACCTGTTTCCTGGAGCTCCAACCTTTGAGATAGACACCGAGCCTTCTATGAGATCACTGCAGCAGATGGGCAAGTCATCCACTTGCTAGCAAACTGGGTTATTTATAATGTGTTTGAGAGCGCATATTCACACAAAAATACCAGCCCTGAGAGGGTGAGGAAATATGGTGCGAAGCAGCAAAAAATCTTGCACCCTCACAAAGATGTGTCACAGTGTAGATGAGAGAGATCTTCTCAATGCGCAGAAGAGGAGCACAAAGTTATAGTCTCTAAAATAAACCCGAGTGAGAAAAAAAAGCAGCTTTCACATGACCTCAGCGAGAGCCAAGCAGATTCGTCACCATCTGCTTGTAGCTTTGACAATGATCGGAGTGGAATTTTTAATATAGCAAAGGAGGCCAGGCACTGCAGTGACATCCAAATGAGAAGCAGTGTGAACATGTCTGTTCATATTACAGAGATGGAAGCAGTTTGTGTTTGTGAGTGCATGTGCAAAGGCCTTTATACGTCTGTGCATGAAGAAAAAAAAAAGATTGAGTGATTGAGAATGTGTGTGTGTGTGTGTGTGAGTAGACATTCTTGTTCATCCACAGGAGTGTGGGAAGGTAGAAGATGAAAGGCAGGGGGAATCCATCTCCCAGAGTAGAAACGACAAACCTTCTCACTGAGACGTCCCTTCATATCCACAGCTTCACATCTCATAAGAGTTAACTTCACCAACACAAACAGCCACATCTCACCACACTCAGGGCCTTCACAGAGTTTCCAGACACCGCTCTCCATCTTTCCCTTAACATCCTAATGCATTAGCATAATCTGCCGAATGCAGCATGTTAGCAGCAGTGGGTTCGCCGTGGCTGTGGCTTCCCTCTGATATGTTAACAATCAGAGGGTTTACATGGAAACATCAACATTGAATTCATTCCGAATGAGTCTTTCAGGTGAACTGTTTAGATGTAGTATGATTTAAAGGATTCATCACCTGGTATTTATATTTGTTTCAGGTGTTGAAAGGGTTAAATGCACATTTTTGAGAAATAATATGCAACATTCACCTTTATTTATCCCTATTTGTGTACCCATTTCTGCTCTCGTGAGAAAAATATGGAATCTTGTTTTACAGATTTTCATTGAAAAAAAAAATCCATGCATTTACAGCGACTACTGAAACCATGGAAACGTAAACATAAGCAAAACCGGCTTACTTTTTTGACATTTGGAAAAAGGTGGATAACTTAATAAAATAAAATATAATGCATTGCAGACTGATGAGGTCATTGTAAAACATGTATTAATTGATGTAAATGTGGTGATTTCTGTACATACAGAGCCCCAGGCAGCGCCGCTCCTCTGTCCAATACACACATGAAGCTTCACTTTTCATTCAAACAAACCAATGCGACTGCTACAATTGTTAGATTTCATCAATGAGACCAGCATTTATCTCCTAAAAATAATTTAACCAGCCGCTGGTAAACCTCTAAAAACCTGCGGGTAAGTTAATTAACAATCGTATTCTCCCCCGGGATGACGACGAAGGTTGGCCGGCCGACCAGCTCTGTAGACGGGCGGCTGCCTCTGTGGTCGTTGCTCCACAGGTGGAGTTTCACTTTCTCCGAAAAACATCGGTGCAAACTTCTAAACAGCCGTCATTTGGATCTAAACAGTTACTTTCTCGCATGAAAACATATTGAAACATGATAAAGTGACGTAATAACAGCGCTACAGCAGGAAATAAAACAGCTTTTTGCCTGTTTGAGCTGTTAATGTGGATCATTTTCATTTGGTTGGACATCTAAACTCTAATCGGAATATTTGGCTCCATCTAAACCCAGCTAATGGCTTCATATTTGATCTGTAAGAGCAGAATGCCTGATAAAATAAGGTCAAATCAAAGGTCTTAAAGGGTCACAGAGCTTCTGACTGCGCCTTAAAATCTCCAGTCTTCAGGTTAGCTCTGAGTCATCATAGTCAGGAATGTGATGGCTTTGGGATTGAATTCTCTCTCTCTCTCTGTCTCTTATTTCAAACCTGATTTTTGCTGCTGTAGCAAACAGTCTCCTTCTTTTCAGCCCTTTGCTACAATATAATTGCTGACAACAAATCACAATGAGTACACAAAGTCTGTTGTTGCTGTTAGATTTTAACTTTAGTTTGTCCATACTGGAGAGGCTGTTTGAATACAGTCCACCAATGGGCTTTTAGACAAATGATTATACTACTGGGCAACAGAAAATATAGCAAACCATCTGGAACGCTTACACAGCCTGCAATAAAGGACGAAAAAAGACAAAGAGAAAGATATTGCGGCCGACAAACCAGGAGATAAGGCTGTTATGTGACATAAATAAATAAATATGTAGGAAATATTTAAAGGAATATCAATGTGAATCTGCCTCAGCTATTTTTTCTTCACCAAGTCATTGCAATTGACCGTTATTTCTGGGCTATTTCTGCACAATCAATCGTTATTTCTTGGCTATATTTCTCGACATTACTATGAAATTGACCATAATTTCTAGGCTATTTCTAGACATTATGAAGCAATGACTTGTTATTTCTTGGCTATGTGTTGACATTATCACGTAATTAGGGGGTTAGTTACCAACATTTTTTCAAGACTTCATTACTGTATTCAGTGCCACTACTTATAATAATCATGTAACTGGATATTTACATTATCCCTCAGCTAAAAATAAAAAAAAGATGACTTGATATAAAATCTAAACCATATTAATATTAATTGAAACAAAGTGAACAGAGCACGGAACCTGCTGAAGTCTCCTCCCACTGGTGACACCAAGTTTTTCAGATGGTTACGCAAGCAGATGCTTTAGTAGAACAATTTGAATGATCTGGTTTTGAACTGAATTACATTACATAACGTATCACTTCCTCACAAAGTGAGCAAGTGACAGAGAGAAACATACTTGCCTTTTGTATTTTCAGTTATATCTTCATTTTATTTTTTTATTTGGCATGTATGTGTGTATCTGTGTGTGTGCCTACATGGGTATGCACATGTTTCTATACGGTAATTACTTAATCTATGTGCTGTTGAATGATGATGATTGTTGTCCTTCAAATCCCAGTAAAAATTTGATCACAAAAAAGAAAAAAAGATGTCACTGTAGCTGTGTTCTTGACTGGTCTTGAGAAAAAGACCGAGACAAGACCAAGACCTTAATAATGTGATTTTAAAGAGGAGTTTTGAGTACGTACAACACTACATGAAGGTGATGTCACAAAAGCTACAACCATCCTTATCATACCATCTGATTTTGCTCGTCACCAGATGAAACAAGCTGAATGCTTCACTCTGTTACTCTGCTATGCTAACTTCTCTGGCTTCGCTTGATGAATTATAGAGCTCTGTAATCACTATCTCTGCAACTTTATTTCTATCATCAACATTGTTCATGTCAACAACTATGACTATCTGATCCATCCTTCATGTAAAAATATTTATTTATGCATTCTTGATTATGTTGCTTAATAAACCCCGTCTGAATTGAAACAGCAAACTTCCAGGCGGAAAGAGTTCAACTCTCCTGCTCTTAAGATGTGCACTGAGCATATGGTCTGGGCTACGGTGGTGAATGCAGCACAAACAGCAGCCTGATAAGCATACCAAAGCATCTTTATTATGCCAGGCAGTGGAAGATTAATAAGGTGATGTGTTTCGACTGTAATTGACCCAGTTAATGAGACCCTTGTTTTGTGGTTTCCTCCCCCGTAACCAACTGTGAGGGTGCTCAAAACAAGTGCCAAAAACTCTCATCTCTGCCAAATGAAATTGGCTTATTAATTCCAATTACACTGATCATTGAACACTCAAATGAAAAATGAAGATGTTTCAACTTGACTAATTGGCCCCGGGAGTGAGCGTATGTTTGTGCCTGTGTGTGTGGGCATGTGTGTGTGTGCGCGTGTGTGTGAATGAGAAGGCAGAAAGAAAGAAAGAAAGAAAGAAAGAAAGAAAGAAAGAAAGAAAGAAAGAAAGAAAGAAAGAAAGAAAAAAAAAACACTGTAGGACAGAGAGCAACTCTTCATGTTGTTAGACTGTAGACAGTGAGACAGGGATGGACCACTTTCAGAAGACCTAAAGTTTGTAGTACATGTCACCATATCAAAACCAAGTGCATCGGAAAAAAAAAAAAAAAAAAAAAAAACTCCAGCAGGCATTTAGAGTTTGAGTTGGTTGTTCCAAACTTGCAGTGGGGCTTGTGAAAAGGTCACATGCAACATGCCGGAGACATAAAGGTGCTTTCACGTCTGTTCTGCGTCATTTGGTGCCTTTGCCCATTAGCACTGAGTCTCAGCCTCTGTCCAGTCCCTCTGTGGTGCAGTCTTGTTTATGATCTGAAAATAAACGGGGCCGACCTGCCACTGCCCGTAAAACACTGGACTCCGATGCACAAGTCACGGAAAACAATTTAAAGTTCAAACTGTCCGTCTTTGTTGAAAGGTAAAGGAAAAGGACAGGACACAAAGGAGGAAAGGGCAAAAGGGAGAAAACATTAAACTACATGGATATAGCAGGGAATCTGTATCTTAACTTTAAAACGTCTTCTATGTCATTTGGTTTGTCACTTTGTTTTTTTGTTTTGTTTCCCCCCCCACAAATACTGTACAAATAAATTGATTTGACGGGACATTGTGTAACATCTCTTTGTTATCTATTAACGAACTGAAGTGTTCCGGTAAGCTCTGAATTTGCCGTTCATATCATTCATATCTACATGGAGGTAAACAATACGACATCACCATGACAACATATTGTCACATGTATTGTTTTGCCTTGTGCTGACGGACCACTTGTTTACACAAAGGCTTGAAAAATACAATTGAGCTGCTCGGAATATACAACCGCAACGCTAGATGGGAGTAATTCCTACACAATGTACCTTTAAAAAACTATAACAAATACAAATACAAATACTGGCTCATGGCCACCCACGAGTAATGACCAAGCCACCATATAAGCAATAAGCAGTCATTATGCAGGAAATATGAAGGTGAGGACAAAACCAATCACAACTTATTGCGTGCATTGTACTTCCTTAAAGCCCCTGTACGGAGCTTTTAACTGGATACACAAAAGTATCTGGTTTCTGCTGATGTGTCTCTGTTACCTACAACAGCAAATGAGCCCATCAGTGTGAAGATACGCTATTTCTAAGTAGCCTAATACTACACCTCTGGAAGGCAGGGTCGGGTCGGACCACTGGCAAAATGATACGAATAGATACATTACCTCATCCATATGCACGCTGCAGATAGCTGCTAAAAAAAAAAAAAGTTTTCAAAGCAAGTCTCATCTTCACACACCGGCCAGACAAACGTCTTCACGACAGTGGGAAATGCAGTCTTCATTCCGGTAAAACACCACCGCTTTCGTCCACAGGGGCCCCCAAAATCAACACTAAATGAACTGTCTGTACAGGGGCTTTAATGTAGCCTCTATGTCACAGAAATTAACCAGAAACGCTGAAAAATGCTTCTATTTAGGGTTTAGGGTCAGTTCAAATATTGTTTAGTGCACAAAATGAAACTGAAGAACCTCCAACACTGACTGACTTCAATATTTGGCAACAAGTTCTTATCCAGATCAACACATGTGGGGAAAAAAAAGTGTTTTCATCCAAGAAAAAAGAAAAAAAAAGGAAGTAAGAACGAAAAAACAGAGTTAAAATCAGTGCATGTGTGAGTGTGGTCATTCCTCTGTAGTCATTCAGGTCATAATGGCAGCAAAGCTTCACAGACCCCACAGCATGAAACACCACAGAGGAGCTATTCACAGAGACAGAGAGGCAGGCAAAGTGTTGGGCTGTTTATTTAGTTTTGGGGTTGGGACACTGAGGAGAGCTGCTGGGAAATGACACACATCCCCATGTCCACATAGGTAAATATACACACACAGAACATACACATACACAGTGTTATAAACCTCAGCTGTGCTATTCAGGGTCGCCACTGAACAGTGGGAAAAGAGGTAACATTTTACTACAAATGTTGTAAATCCTAATCATGAACAGAGGTTAGGTGAACTCCAAGCACACATTTCATATTAAAGTTCAAATATTTCATGAACGCCTTGCTTTGGGTAAAAGTCTGCCATTGAGTCAGCTGCGATTGCATGGAATTTGTTTCATTATTGTGTTCTGGATAGAATTTAGATTCTGCATGATTTTTTAATGTGGCTCTGAATGAAAAAAAGTTTGTTCATCCAAGTTCATGTGCTCAGTATTTATTTTTTTCTTTTATGTATTTTTGAATAACAAGATTTTACGTGGATTGTTTTGGAAGTCATTCTAGGGTTCATAAAGCATTTCCAGATTTTGAAATAAATCATTTTTAATATAGGCACTTATATTCACCAATCAACATGCAATGAAATCCAAATCAAGTCAATACTTGGTGTGACCACCCTTTATTTCTATTTTTGAAAGCATCCACAGCATTTTTTTTCACACTTGTCTAAAACGTATGCACAATATTACATTGAATATTGAAAAAGAGGTGAGATTATAAATGTAGTGGATGTAATTACGCCACGTCAAGTCCACAGAGTTCATCCCTGACTTTTAGCTGACACTTATGAGCCACCTTGTGTTGGAAGATGGTTGTTATGGACAAACTAACGTCCAATGACAAAGCAGAACTTTGCTCCAGATCACAAAACAAAGTTCCACAGCTGAAATTTCACAACTCATTATAAGAAGTATAAAGTAGATTTAGGTAAATTATATAAAGAAGTTGCTATATCAAGTCAAATCATGTTTTACTTGTGTCTGGTTCTCTTTCCTCTAATGTTGTGGGCTGTTCAGTAACTGACCCTAGTTAATTGACTTTTTCCTGACATTGTGATTGAAACATACAGCTTCCTGCAGTACAGTATGTTCTGATAATGCATCAGTGGGTGCAGCCACACACACACACACACACACACACACACACACACACATATATATATATATATATATATATATATATATATATATATATATATCCAGGCAAGCAAGTTAAGAACAACATTATTATTTTAACTAGCCTACATAATTCACTGACATAAATTTGGAAACCTGTAGGAATTCTTTACCGCAACTCCCTAACATGGATTTACTACCATTCGGGGAAACTGTCACAATATCACAAAAAGAAAAAGTGCCATGTATCAGTAAAAGCAGAATAACAACTTATCCATGGTTTTTGTTGGAGTGATTGACTGGCACTCCTCACACACTGTTCTTCAGCAGCGGTGGACCGCAACCCTCCTGTTGTCCTTCTGGCTCAAATTGACCCAATCTGTTCCCTTCCTCCATCATTCCTTCTTTCTTTCCTTTCTCCCTTCCTTCTTTCCACAATCCTTTCCCCCTTCATTCCTTCCCTTCGTCCTTACTTTTTCTTCCTTCCTCTTTTGATCCAATTGACCTGATCTGTTCCCTATCCCTCCATCTTCATTTCCTTCCCTTTCCCCTTCCTTCTTTCCACAATCCTTTTCCCTTCCCTTCCTTCCTTCTTTCTTCCTTTTACTTCCTTCCTTGAACAAATCTGTTCCCTCCCTCCACTTTTCTTTCCTTCCTTTTCCCCTCCCTTTCTTCCTTCCCTTCGTTTTTGTTCTTCCTTTTTGACCCAATTGTCCCAAACTGTTCCCTCCCTCCTTCTATCTTTCCTTTGTTTTTCCCTTCCTTCTATCCCATCTTCCCTTTCTTCCTTCCTTTCTTCCTTGACCCAGGAGGACAACAGGAGGGTTGATGCACACAGCTTCAAACGACACTGGTGGATTGAGTCATATTCCTCATATTCCTACCATTTCCCAGGTAAAATAGGCCCATCATACTAAAGTTGAGTCACATGGTTGTTCTTCAGATGATCTACGGGCCTTTAATTAATGTTTTGTCGCCTGAATGTGACCTGTACCCTGCTTTATGACTAATGTATATGTCTATATGCTGAGCTCTTATAAGATATCCCCATCACTTTTCTCCCTTGTACACTTGTTTTCCGTATCTCTGCACTTAGGCATCTGTTACGTCTCGTTTCTCCCATTCCTCGTCAATCCAGGAAATAATTGGCAAGTTTGATAGACAGGATGGATTATAATCATTACTGCAACAATGATGAGGATCTTCCGCCACTACCATTAATATGATGATGCTGTTGTTCTTACGGCCTCAGACGTATAATCTTAAAGCCTCGTACAGTCTGTGGGTGTGTAGAATATAATTATGGGTTTTCATTAGCCACATAAATAGAAGAAAGAGAGCAAGTGGGAGAGGAAGAGGAGGAGTACTGTGTCTGCAGAATGCTAAATGATGGATATAGTGAATAATGTTAATGCTCACAAGAAGAGAAGGGGGAAAACAGAGACATCAGTGGAGAAAGAGAGAAAGAAAAGAGATGAGTAAGGGAAGAGAATAGAGGAGAGAAGGCGCTAAGGGAGCAGTAATCCACTTGTCACATGCAGAGATGTCAACCAAAGTGACTTCTCCACACAGCTAGGGATAAATCCATTTATTCTGGTAATAGCTGCTCTTATCAACCATGGACTCACTGTAAAAGCACAATGCAATTTTCCTAATGCCCAAACAACAGCTTATACACTCAGGAGCTGCAGTGAACCTGGCCACCTTTATTCCTCACCGCTGCAGCTAATGTGAAACTTAGGACTGGAAAAACCAGTTATCTGGTTCTGATGAGTTGCTTTACAGTAATCGTCACCATTATCATCCAAACATCAGGTCCGACTTAAGAGACCCAGGGTCATTTTCAACCCAAACATGCTTTTTGGACATCATGACACACACATGCTTCCTCCACCTTAGAAACATGGCTAAACTCAGGTCCATTATCTCACACTCAGAACTGGAAACAGCTGTTCATGCATTTATATCATCTTCCTGTAACTCACTGTTCACTTTGGACAAATTGCTTCTGCTTGGTACGTTCAGACCCCAAGTCTTAATGCTCAATTTTGATTTTTTGCTCAGATATGATTAGATATAAAGTGACGTAAAAGTCGCATCAGATCTATTTTAGTCAGCTACAGAATAGATTTTTAAAGTTCTGCTGCTGGTTTACAAATCACTGAATGGTCTAGGTCCAGAATACATGAATGGCATGTTAGTAGAGTATAAACCCAGTAGAGCTCTGAGATCTACTGACTCAGGTCAGATAGTGGAGCTCAGAGTTCAGACCAGACATGGTGAAGCAGCATTTAGCTGTTATGCTGCACACAACTGGAACAAAATACCAGCAGAACTGAGATCAGCCCCAACTGTAAGCACTTTTAAATCCAGGTTAAAAACATTTCTCTTTTCACGTGCTTATAGCTAAGCTCTTTTAAGAACTTAAAACTTTATCTATTTTCTTTTATTTGCTCTTGCTTTTAACTCTGTTTTTTGTGTTTGTTTTTTTTCTGTTTTTTGCTTTAAAAAAAAAAGTTTTGTCTTTATGTAAAGCACATTGAGTTGCCTTGGTATGAAATGCGCTATATAAATAAAGATGCCTTGCCTTGCCTTGCCTTGCCTTAGTTGTTCACATTGTGGGGTCGCATTGAAAAAAAAATCAGATTGATTCAGGACAACATAGGAAGTGGTCTAAATCTGATTTGAAAAAATCAGATCAGGGTAAGATTTGAGTGTTCACACTACTTCAAAAAAATTTCACCTGGTCACTTGACCCTAAACATAGTGATGGAGTGACTCGTACAGTTTCTTCAGGGTTTTTTATTATTGTTTCCTGTGAATCACTTTGTGATCTCAAACTATTAAAGGTGGTGTATAAATAATTACTTACTTATTAATCTGTGAGGTATTTTGGCACAGAATCAGACTCACCTGAAAATGTGATGCAGAAGAAGAATCATCACATGTGTCAGCTAAGAACTGCTCACAGTTCAGTTCAGTGTTCTCAAGGGAGACAAAGCTCAACATGAACTCCCAGTCTGTGTCCCACAAGAATTCAAACTGAAATGCATTTACATAGTGCTTTTTCTAGTTTTACTGACCACACACTGACTCTCTGTAGTGCTTTTCTAATTCACACACTGATGATACATTATAGGGAAATGAGAATATTTTTGATGTGCTGATGCTAGAAACCCAGAACCCTTTATAAGGACCTGATCCACAGCCACGCCGAGAAAATCTAAATCTTATTTTTTTTTTTGACATTTTGCAAAATTGCAGTCCATTAAAAGAATATAACTGGATATTCTGGATGACACGGGTGGATATAATCAATGATCTGCAAGTTCACATGGACTTCAGTTCACACAGATCAAAACAAACTAATTTGTGTTCATAGTTCACAATTTTGAATTATGACCTAGTTCACATTCGTCTTCTTCCATTTTAACGTAGTGTCTGTTTTCAATGGATCACCCTCCTGCTGGTCCATTCACTGCCCACGTCACAATACTGTAAAGCAATGTGTCATAAAACAGATAAAACAGGACTACTCCAAACAGGTTGGCTGACAGATTTAATGGGCTTTTTCTTTTTCCTTTCTCTTTTTAGATAGTTTCACATAAGCAGCAGCTCAAAAACATAATAGATCACCGCCTCCACAGCCTAGAGCTGAACGATGTTATTTCATTTTGCGTACGTGCATCAAACCACAGTAAAATACAGGTTGTTTTTTATTTCTTTTTTTTATTATCTCATGCACTTCATTCCATTTGTGCAAAGAGACTGGCCACTCTCCAGTGAGAAACGCTTACTTCCTCGTAGTTGTTTAAAACTATTGGATATGTCTTCAATTGCTAACGTTTGGCCGTGACGGAACGTAATGAAGCCGCTGCTCGCTGTAAACAACGTCCATCCTCCACTGCAGTGAGCAGAGCAAAGTGTACTAGATGTCCATCAATGGCAGCAGCGTTGCCACAATGGAACAAATGCCTTCACAAACATCCATCTCCACCACCATTATGTATGAGCTATAACTGCCAAGTAAGAGCATAACCTCAACATCATTGTTCTCAGCCACTCCCTCTGTTCACTGATTGCCTGAAAAGCTGAGAAAGCATTTGAATACCAGGCTGAGTGCTGAAACGTAGGTGGGCGGAGCCAGGCTAACCTTCCACTACATCTCCATGTCCATTACTTACAAGCAGATATGTTCAAGTTCACAAGTTCATGGGAAAAGCTTTTTAAAGCTCACAGTTGTAGGGTTGCCCCCCACCCTGGACAGCTGTTTACTCACTACTTTTGCAAAAATGCCATCTGGAAAGAAGCAACAAGTAAACTTTCATCTCCATCATGTCAGTTGGTCCTCTTGAAGCCCCGGCCCACCTCACCATCTCACTGTAGCCTCTAATCTGTGCTGAGGCTCTAATCGCGCAGAGGACATAATATCAGCCCTTGTCTTATATTGACAGTGACAAGTGGAGATCTTGTCACCAACAAGAACAAAGTTTGGTGGCGGAGAAAAGTTACAAATAGTCCCTTCAGTATATCGACACTGGACCCTGTGAGTATCTTAAAGGGATAGTTCAACATTTTGTCAAATTGGTCCATTGTCATAATCGCTATAGTCATAGCAGTAGGTTTGTTACCTTTATTTGTCGTTGCAAGCTATTTTTTAGAACCGCCGAGCCAAGCTACGGAGGCCCATGGGATGTTTCCTTCATCAAACTCATCAAATACACAATCCAACAACTCCAAAACAAGTTGTGACCTGCACATTCACCACGCTACATGTATGAGATAATAACAGAACGTTACCAGACAGAGTTGTTTTAGAGGTAAATACAGAGACTGCTTGCTGAAAAACTGTCCCTGAAGGCAATGTGCATCAGTGGTTTTGCACGAATTTACCTCTAAAACAACTCTGTCTGGTAACGTTCTGTTATTATCTCATATCGTGGTGAATGTGCAGGTCACAACTTGTCCACCAGAGCGTTGTGGAGTTGTTGGATTGTGTATTTGATGAGTTTGATGAGGGAAACCAAGAAATCCCATTAGCCTCCGTAGCGTAGCTCTGAGCAGCTCACGGCTCTGCTCCGCCGTTCTAAAAATAGCTTGCACCGACAAATAAAAGTAACGAACCTACTGCTATGACTATAGGGATTATGGCAATGGACCAATTTGCCAAAATGTTGAACTATCCCTTTAAGAAAACTGGAGGACTGGTGGAAGCAACCCTCAACGAGAGCTACGTAGTATTACCCAGAGATGACGTTATCAATGATGCCGAAACCCAGTGAATTGGGTAAGTGGTTTGGGTGTGTGGTAGGTGGAGGCCATCTCTCTCCCTCTCTGTCTGGAAGCATCACAAACAAACCTGTGTTTCAGAAAACCCAGGCTGTTCTGGCTCCGACGCAAAGCCTTCTTCACAAATATTAAACTGCACTGGGAAATTATTTCACAGCACTCTCTCATCTTAATTATCCTGGAAATGTCACATTGCAGAGTGTATGAGCTGGAATTTGATGCCTGCTTTCACTCACCTAGAATAAAAAAGACATTTTTTAAAAAGTCTATAGAGTCATGTCAGGTATGAGGTATTACCTTGAGATTTTGTAATTTAAAACCTTCAAAGCCAAAATGAAAAAAATAAAGGTACAAGTACACAAAAGCACTTGAATCTGAACAATGCATTTATCACTACAAGTGGTCTACCATTGCATTGCCATCGGTAACAACATGGTTATAGTGCACACTCATCCAGAATGTCTTCACAGGAGTCAAACAGAAGTAATTCAGTTGTATTTCAAGCGTGGATCGACTAAGATCTTGTTGTGTTCCATTCTCTTCAGCATCAAACTCAAAGCATGTTAGAGAGTGGGTAATGATGGCGGAAACTTTCTGTTCAAGGAACATTTCATAATTAGTAACACATCATAAAGCACCAGACTGAAGCATGGCCCGGAGGCTCATCCCAAACTGCAGCTGTAATTAGGAAGCCGCAAAATGAAGCGTGCCGTTATTCTTTCCGCCGTTTTTCCGACCAAAAACCTAATGTGATAAATCAGATGGATTCTTGGTGAAGGAGCAATCAAAAGAGTTGAGAGTATACGTATGAATGGACGACTATAATCTGAGATGTTTAAACTGTCGGAATGAAATGTTCAGGTGATATAACAACGTTAAAAGTCTGCGCTTAACCTGCCAAAACACTAAATTCACAGTAATTATGGTTTCACTTGTGAAATAACCATTTATCCCAAGTCACCTTTCTGACCAAAAACATGCAAAGAGGGGAAACAAGATTGTTGCGTTCATTTCTTTTTCAACAAAATCATGGTGAAAAATACCGACTGGAAACGCCTCCTGTCATAGACGGTCACCTCGCTGCTCTGGCTTCCAAAAGAGGTTCCACTTCACAAAGCCATGCCTCCATTATACAAAATACATTCATTACAAGTGACTAAAGTAAGCAGAGGAGGCAGCATATAACAGACCAGACACTGCAAGACATTGCAAATGCTAAGCTAAAGAAACCATGCAGCACAATAAAAGGACTGTTGCAAACTTGCAGTTTGTAAATACAACATTCAAACTGGACCCATGGGCTCAACCATGTTCATATGGAAACCTCCACTTTATTTGCTAACCGAGATAGCGACGGAGCTGGGAGAAAAGGCAGATACACACTCACCAGTTAAGAAAAGGAAACAGTCTGGGAGTCACCACCAGCAACAAGAGCCTTGAGGGCCACGCCGCTACAAGTAGGAGGGCGGCCGCTGTGTGCACAGAAGTCTTGGGCCCGCCGGGTGGAGCCGCTGTGGGTGGTAGCGGCTTAACAATCCTTTAATCATCCACACTGAAGATTTTAAAGCAACATAATGTAAGATTCAGTACTCTGGTTGAGAAGGACAACTGTCTGCTGCCTGTGTCATAAAAAGGACTGTATGCTGTATCCCTGGAGAGGCACAGTAGCTTACGCAAATTTGTTGACGAGGTGCCGGCGCCGACCCCGCTCAGGCTGCATGCGGCGGCACGATTCATGTTAAAGCAGAAGTAAGCGGAATATTTGTGTTAATATAAGTCTTAAATAGTTATATCTTCCGACAGCAATCACTTACATAGAGTGTTTGGTCTGAAACACAGGTCAGTCAGTCACTCTGCTCTGCTCTGAGCCGAGGAGAAAACTTTCCTTGTAGCCTACAACCTTTATCCAATGAGGAGCGAGAACGGCATAAAGGGGCGGTCCTCTCTGTGTGTGCAGCCAAGGGATGCGCCTGAATGTGGTGACGTAGGGACGAGGGCGGGGACTGCTAACTCCATCGGCTGACAGGAAGTTAGCCAAAACCACCGGATCGCTTACTTCTGCTTTAACTGTTTTCCTACGACTTCGATAAGTTTAGAACCATTATTTTATGGTTGAAAAACTACATAGTGTTGCTTTAAATGCACCACGGTACAAATTATTTGAGCAACAACCTATGGGGAACCTCCAATTGCGGCACATGGCATTTGGCTGACCAGTGGCACCGTTTTAATCACTAAGTCAGATTCATAAGTACTTGCATTAAAGGTATAATATGTATGAATTACCCCCATCTAGCGGTGCGGTTGCATATCGGAACGTATTCTTGATGTTGCATTCACGTGAAATGGGGCAGACGTCAGACAGACAACAGACGCTGCATGTAACAGGATAAACAAGCGTCTATGTAAACAAGTGGTCTGCCAGCACGAGGCAAAACAATACAGGCATGACAATATGTTGTCATGGTGATGTTGTATTGTTTACCTGACCCACGTTTTACCGTCTTTCTCTCGTGGAGTAAAATGACATCCGGTTGGTTTGCCGACGGCCGTCTGCCTGACTGCACCTGAATGCAACACCAGTGCCTCCGTCCTTCCTCACACTACACAGTGGTGACAGTTTTAACAGGCCGAGCCGACATCTCCGCTGAGTTTCCGTGGTTACCTACGGTCACGCTGCCACTCAACGTAAAAAATGGAAATGCAACATGGCCGCCTCGGTTCGATGCGTTGCCCACTCATGTATTTGTAACGACTTGTAACAACTCATTCTAAGGTACGAGAAAGCTTTCATTTGTATGCGGGTATGATTCAACTTCAGTGAAATACGTATTTATGAAAGACATATTTGATTTTTGCTAATAAAAAGCCAAATAAGTTACATACTGGAGCTTTAATAAGGCTGGCAGGCTCTTTTTTTCCATATTAAAAATGGACGAACACACTGATTTCAGAGAGGGAGCTGTTGTGCCTGATTACAGTTTCCTCCCCAAAACGACAATTAATGAGGCAAATAATAAAATTAATTGATATAAATGATTAGGTAAGTAGGTGTAACTTCACATGTTCAGTGGATGAAATCTGGAGGCTATGGGAGGGAATGGGTCTAATACTGGCAGTCAGTCAATCTAAATCTTCCTCCTGATGTTCATAAAAGTATTTCCCTACATTATCTAATATTCCAGATTTTCCTCAGAGGCTGAACCCAGAGGGTGAATAAAGTAAAATCAGACAGAACACTGATCCACTGCACTGGTGCCTCACTCTGACTTCTCCTACAGTGCCTCCGAAATGTTCCATTCATAGTGTTGATCACATAGTTTGGCATGTGTTACAACTGGAGCAGCAGCTGCCGGCTGTTGGTTCCACAGACTGGTGATCCAATAATGTAGCAGCAGCATCTTCTCTTTCTGTCCTTTGTGTGTCTTTATTCTCTGTCTGCTGCAGGCACACACTGCCAGGATACAGCAGTTATTCTCTTCAAATTGTAATATATTTCTTTTCTCATCACAGATCTTTGTCGTGACATTTGCTCGTCTGGCTTTCTTTTGACTTCATTTCTGTCGTCCTGATCATCCAATAAGACATCTGTGTTTGATGTGGAGGAGCATAGATTGTACAGTTTCCTTCCACAGTCATGTCTAATACAAATTTGCCTCCTTTGCTGAGTTTCCAACCATCATATCTTTGTAACTACAGTATTATCAATGAATGATACAGGTCCACTTTAAAGGTACATTGTGTAGGAATTACTCTCATCTAGCGAGCGTTGCGGTTGTATATCACAAGCAACTCAATCGTATTTTTCATGCTGCATTCACCTGAAACTGGGCAGACGGACGACAGCCGCTGCACGTAACGGCATAAACAAGCCTCTATGTAAACAAGTGGTCCGTCAGCACGAGGCAAAACAATACACGTGACAATATGTTGTCATGGCGATGTGGTATTGTTTACCTGACCCACGTTTTACCGGCTTTCTTCTGTGACTAAAATGACATCTGGTTTGTTACCGACGGCCGTCTGCCCGACTGCAGGTGAATGCAGCATCAGTGTAACGCTCCATTCCTCCTCACTGCGTTACCGCGGTGACTTTTCACAGACGCCACATCGACCTGAACCGACAGCTCCGGTGTCTCCGCTGAGTTTCCGTGTTTTCCTACCGTCACGCTGCCACTGAACGTAAAAACATGGCAACACCACATGGCAGCCAGCACCGAGCTTACCCGCTCCATGTAGATATGAATGATATGAACGGCTCATTCAGAGCTGAAAGGAACACTTCACTTTGTTGATGGGGGGGATTACTGATTAATGAAAAACAGACTTTTGAGCCAAATAATCGATTTTCGTGAATAGATAAAAGGAGAAGTTACGCAATGTCCCTTTAAGTAAATAAATAATGATTGTTACACAATTATCCAGTCAAGTAAAATCACAAATCATTAATTGATTGTGGAACTTCCCCTTCCCCTTAAGAGCTTCTAGCTCTTTCAGGCTGCACTTGAAAATAAGAATTTTGTTCTTAATTTGTTTGCCTGAGAGATGATGGCATGATGACAGGATAAAAGAAAAGTTCCATTTGTTTTTGTTTTGGAAAGGACGGAAACAACTGTCCCATTTCAACCTGTTTGAAACAGACTTCTTTATGTTGTGCTGCAGGCCTGCAGTATTATGACAGGTAGCCTATAAAAAACAGCCATAACACTGTTATTCCCTGACTATAAGTGCTCAGCTCAAAGGCAGACTTAGGTGACCATTACAACCAGTTATAAAACTAATACAAAGACTCAGAGTTCCTGCTTTTAGCTACAGACTGGGACACATTCAGGGAACTGCAAAAAAAGAAAAGAAAAGAAACTGCACTAAGGACTGTTTACCAAATATTGACACTTGGAACATAAATTTTTCAATTCTAATTGACTTCTGCTTGAATAATTGATGCTGAGATGAAGGAGGAGGTGGAGGAGAGAGAGTACTTTTCACAGCTTGACCATGTGAACTGGACTCTGCAAACTACACTCACAGGCTGGAGAGCTTAATACGTGCAGACAGGTGAGTGGACATGAAAAAATGCCTCCTGTTGCGCAGCTGTCTGTCGGTCTGTCTCCAAACCCAATAAAACCGATCATCTGATCAGAAATAACAAAATGTCTGATCCAGACAGTCTGAATGGCGGCCTCAACTCAGAAACACAAAGTTTTTTTTTTGGTTTGTTTTTCTTGTTTTTGTTTGTGTTTTTCGTACTTAATTCTATAATTCTGGTTGTGTGAACAAATCTGTAAATATCACAGCTTCAGCTTTTATTCTAATCTGCCTTGCCTTGTAGAGGGTAGAGAGTAGAGACTACTTTATTCATCCCTAGGAGGGAAATTCAAATTAGTCCAGTAGCTCACACGGCAATGACACAAAAATGAAAGAAAGATGGAGCATTTGCATCATTAGAATATCAGGGGAAAAGTTTATTTACTGTATTTCAGGAGTTCATTTGAAATAGTAAAATGTGTATATTATATAGATTCATTGCACACAGACTGATATATGTTTATTAGCTGTGTGGTAGATTCTCATTTATTATCCATGTCTATAAAGCTGTATGTCATATCCACAGCTGCACTGCTATTAACAACTTACTGAATATCAATGTGAAGTAACATGGGACCATGATGAACATTATCCTCACCACCATCACCATAAGATTTTCCTGGTCTGGATTTCTTCAGTGTAACATTTCTACCAGAAACTAATAAAGCAGCTTCCCTTAAAAATTCAGTGATTCACACTGTGCAGTGGACACAGGACGCCGAGGAGGAGCTGAGCTTTCAAACATTTACTCAGCTGCTTTTCTCTGATAAAGTTTTGAGAAGATATTTATCTATCAAGAATAAATGACATTGTTACAATCATTTCACGAGAAGAGGTGAAAAAACAACTTCTTCCCACTTAATGGGAAACACTGAAGGTATATACAGTAGAAGTAAAAAAAAAAGAAGAAAAAAAACAGCACGCACATCCTTGATGCCCACTGTTGGGTGGGTGCTGGACCAAAAAAGACATAACATAAAGGTAAAGAAAAGTCTGCAACACCAAAGGAGCTCCAATAATTTATTAAAGCTGCATGACATTTGAGGAACATCATGTAACTTTAATAAACACTGAAGGTAAAGCAGAATAATTTCTTTCCAGTGCCAAATCATATATGATTTGGCACTGGAGAACCGCTCAGTTTTACATCAGACTAAAAAACAACAACAAACTGATCGGGGACAGAAACAGGTCTCTGTCAACTTAAAAAAAAAAAAAAATAGAACCAAGTGGGCAGGGCTTAAGACATGGCTAACACCACAAAGTTTCTCAATACGTGCATGGGCATTTGAGTACTGATATAAAACCTAAAAACCTACACAAGACATGCACTTTACATTATATCGGACATTTTATATTAATTGAATGTCATCAAACACACATGAGTCATAGATGTCAGTGACCACGTGTTATGGAATGAAAAATGTATTTCCCCAGCTTTAATCCTGTAACCACATATTAATTGTTCATTTATCATCAAAATCTTGATGAAAGTATTTTATTAACTCATCCAGCACGTGGCAATGTTCTTAATTTTCCATCCAATTAACATTGATTCTCAATTTTTTTTACATCTCTCCCCTCAAACTATAAATCCTGCCTGTCACCATCACAACCTCAGTTGCCGTAACCAGCTAGTTAGTGAGTCTGTGTTGATGCTGTGTCTGTGTGTTTGCTGACTCTGCAGAGCTTCATCTCCATTGCTGTGATGAGCCTCTGCTAGTGCTAGCATAACTGCTTCCTCTAGGCTCAAACACATTATGGTCTGGCTTCAAAACTGTTTTATCTCATCTTCCCCTGTTCTCATCAGGGGGAGACGAAAGTGAGGGAGAGGAGTCCTCCACAGCGGCAGGTGAAGAGTGCAGCTTTTTATTAGCAACAATCAAATATTGCTTTCATGAATATGTATTTCACTGTAGTCGAAGCACTCATTCTCGTACCTTAGAATGAGTTGTTACAAGTCGTTAACTTACAAATACATAAGTGGGCGACGCACCGAACCGAGGCGGCCATGTTGCATCGCCATTTTTTACGTTGAGTGGCAGCGTGACCGTGGTAACCACGGAAACTCAGCGGAGCTGTCGGCTCGGGGAGAAAGTTTTCCAGGTAGCGCCTGTTAAAACTGTCACCACTGTGTAGTGTGAGGAAGGACGGAGGCACTGGTGTTGCATTCAGGTGCAGTCAGGCAGACGGCCGTCGGAAAACCAACCGGATGTCATTTTACTCCACGAGAGAAAGACGGTAAAACGTGGGTCAGGTAAACAATACGACATCACCATGACAACATATTGTCACGCCTGTATTGTTTTGCCTCGTGCTGGCGGACCACTTGTTTATCCTGTTACATGCAGCGTCTGTTGTCTGTCTGACGTCTGCCCGATTTCACGTGAATGCAACATCAAGAATACGTTCCGATATGCAACCGCACCGCTGGATGGGGGGAATTCCTACATATTATAGGTTTAATTTACAGTGCACTCAACCATGTTTAATTTACTGTGCACTCAACCCTATTGGCTACCATAGATGCCAATCAATATACCTGACCCTCCCTAGCTATATGCAATCATGTAGAAATGAATGGTACTTCAAGACATATCAGGGTATCTTTAATAATGATCAAAGCTATTTCTCACACATTTTAAACCTATTTTTCCAACACCGTTTTATATGAAGCAGTGGCAACAAGGGCAACAGGAAGATTACCACTTTCTTCAAAGTCATGCAAAGAATAAAATGAGAAACAAAAAAAACTATTCCCTTCCTCTTCCTCCCTCTCTCTCTCTCTCTCTCTTTTTTTTGTTGTGTCACGCATCACTCTCCCCCATCTCCCTCCTCCCCACCCACCCTCTCTGGCACAGTGATGTCATTCAAGGCAGGGAAAGATGAGAGGTTCTGCTCCGTCGACCATACGGGGGGGAGAAGTGCGATACCTTAGCTCTCTCTCTCACTCTCGCCGTCCACAATGGGGTTCCCACACACGAGGCATCAGGTTTGAGTCTCAGCCTCGCCTCCTTGCCTTTCACCATTCATCCTCAACGGCGATAAGGAGAGCGAAAGAGACTGGGAGGGGCGGTGGGCGGCAGGGGGGAGAGAAAGGGAGCCTGAGAGGGTTAGGGTAGAGAAAAAAAAGTGAGAGGCATTAGGGTGAAAAGAGAAGCAAAGATGAATGAAAGGAGAAAAAAAAGAATGGCACTTGGGGGAGAGAGAAAGAAAGACATAGAAAGGTGGAAAAGATGAGGGGAAGAAAGAAGATTACGAGAAAGTGAAGGGGAACAGGATGATGAGAGAACTGGGTGCAAAGAAATAGAGAGTGCAAGAGAGAAGAGGATGAAAGAGCAAGAGCGAGTGCGTGTGTGTGTGTGTGTGTGACCAGCATCAGTCAGTAGGTTTTTGCAGGAGATCTGAGGCTTCCCAGCGGCAGGAGGGGAGTCCAGACCTGAAAGAACCTCACACAGCAGAAAACACGCTCTCTGGCTACTGGAGACCTTTTAGCATGACTCGGTGGAAACAAGCACACAGACATGTGTAAAGGTGTCCTGTGGAGGTTTTGACCACGAGCAATGGCTTTGGTGATATTTGGTCCTATGAACACATGCAGCAGGACATGTGACTCACTCCCGTCTTTCAAGGGTGGAACATAAAAGCTGCTCAATATTTCCTAGCGGAGCCTGGTGACTCGCATTACCAACAATGCTGAGAACACCGCTAATACATTTATCAAAAGGCTGGGTCTATAATTGGTTTGACACTCTATAAATTTAAAAAGGTCCTGCATGGAGAAGAGAACCAGATGGTGAGTTTAAATTGTGTTTGAATTTGAAGGTCACCCTCTTGTGTGGTGTTTTCAGTAACCGGGGCGCTCCGTCGATGGCTTTATATAGGGCGTTTTATTTCCAACCAGGATGAAAAGTCTGTCGATGAAAAGCGGGCAGGATGACGCTAAATTTTGACATCTTACAGTGCTACACACTCCATCTGTTGATGAAGACCTTGTGGGTCGCCGCCACTGAAAACTAAAGGTCAGCGGTTCAGCCAGCTGGGTGCACAGGGCTCTGACTGCAGGCTTCAGGACTCAGTCTGAGTCACTGTAGCTGCCACATTTTGAAAGAGGAATCAGAACTTTAACATCACACCATTTAGTTTGAACTGAAATACTAACAACACTTGACATACAGTCAAAAAGAGTCAGAAAGTTCCATCCATTCATGTTCCTCCGCTTGTCTGAGTGTGCGTGTGGCCGACAGGTTAAAATGTGTCTACCTGTATTACCCATTACCACAAAGTCACGGATGTGACGTTGTTAAAGGAATAATTCAACATTTTGGCAAATATAGTTTTACTGTAGGAGTAGGTTTGTTACCTTTGGTTGGTGCAAGCTATTTTTAGAATGGCGGAGCAGAGCTGTGAGCTGCTGAGTGCTACGCTACGGAAGCTAATGGGGTTTCTTGGTTTCCCTCATAAAACTCATCAAATACACAATCCAACAACTCCAAAACGCTCTCATGGACAAGTTGTAACTTGGACATTCTGTTTTTTGGAGTTGTTGGATTGTGTATTTGATGAGTTTGATGAGGGAAAACAAGAAATCCCATGAGCCAGCTCTAAGCAACTCACGGCTCTGCTTTGCCATTCTAAAAATAGCTTTCACTGACAATTAAAGGTAACAAACCTACTGCTATGACTATAGTGATTATGGCAATGGGTCAATTTGCCAAAATGTTGAACTATCCCTTTAAGGAAGACCCACCTTGATGAGAGAACTGACAGTTTGCATTCTCAAATGAATTTTGGTGCAGATTACGTGTGCATGCAATGCAATAAGTGGGGGTGCTATTATACTTTTTAAAGTATATTTTTGGGGCTCTTTGCCTTTAATTGACAGGTTAGTTGATAGAGACAGGAACCGGGGAGGCAGAGAGAGGGGGGATGACACACAGCAAACCTGAACCTGGGCCACCTGCAGAGAGGACTGTAGCCTCTTCACACAGGACGCTCTACCCATTGAGCTAAATGGCGCCCCACTATTGTACTTTTAAAACATCGGATGAGAAAACTGCACATTGAATTGCCATTTTGCAATGGAAAACTGCAGATATGCTTCCAGCGTGTACAGTAAGTAGTCTGAGACTGTGTGCCATTCAATATTTCATTCACTCAACCTCTGTTTAAAATAAATAATGTAGAGATGATATGAATATAATGTCTCTTCAGTTTGTTGTGAGTCTACCCTAGGGTCTTCCTACCAGTTGGATGTGGAAGACAGCCAATGAATGTGGAAGACAGCCAATGGTTGACACCCAGGAAGAGATCCTGACCCGGTGCCCAAACTGTCTGCCCTCACTCAGCCTTTTCAGCATGAGAGCAGATGCTCCACTTGGAGCTCCCTGTGGATGTCAAGCTCCTCAGCCATTCTCTAAGACACAGCCCGCAGGGTTAAAGAGGGGCAGGGGTTCAGGGTCAGATTTACATGACACATTATTGACATAGTGAGCATATGTTAGTTATCAATCTGACATCATCTGTCTGATTCCAAATCAGCTCCATGCCAATGTAATTTGATGGAAATTTGACAGAACAGTGGGTGTTCTGCCCTTTGTGGCATGTAGTTACACGTCTTCGCCAGAGGGTGGCAGTATGACAATAGAGGTGGAGTGAATGACAATAACATCAGCAGAAGCAGCTAGTCTGCAGCCAAACTTCGGCAGTTCCAGTTGGTTTGAGTTTAAGAGATCATATGCCTGTGAGTATTATTGTCAACACAATCGACATATAGCTTGATATATTGCTGTTTCTGTAATGGATATAAAACGACAGTTATTTTACGTTTTTACCGATATTACGATGCTAACCCGTTAGCCCGTCTATGGCGTTTCCCATTGTAAATTAGCATCAAGCTAACGGTCTATTTTCTTGTTTGTTTACATTATTATACTGACTTTACTGTATAGAGTTAACTTTGATTTAAGCTGTGTTAATTGAACACATTATGTACTCAAAGCTACATAGTCTAATGCTTATCTTCTTTCTGTATGTGTCAGTTTACAGGGCTCTTCAAAAGTGTCAATAAACCCTTGAAGAAAAGGAAAACATTGCTTCTTATTGAAGACTATCTGTTAGCTATCTGCCAAACTAGACCACGTCCAGGGAGGGCAGAATAGTAAAAGGCATCATCTCGCCACACTCAGCAGAGAAGACTTGTCAATCATGGCAACCCCTGCAGATGAAAACAAAGGAGAAAAAACACTGGAGACAAGATCAAGAGGATCAGGTTCTCAACGCTCCAGTCAACTCACCTCCTCGTCATCTGTCGCTGTGGCCAGGGCAAGAGCAAAGGCTGAAGCTGCACGAGTAAAGCTTTCCTTTGCACACAAGGAAGCCGACATCTTGAAGAAACAAGCTGACCAGCTAAAACAGAAAGCTGAGTTAGATGCAGATCTGCATGTGCTCAAATCAGAAAAGGAAGCGGCGGCAGCACAAGCTGAGGCTCAAGCTTGGGAAGAATCCGCACAGGAAACCGGAGACCCACAACAGCCCCAACTGGTAGAAATGCCACTCATCGATCCAATCCAGCGCACTCAAGAGTATGTGCAACAACATGCAGATTTCAATGCTGGTCTGCAAACGTATCCTGACCATCCTCCTGATCCTCCATCTGCATCCGTGCATCAGCCAGCCTCAGGCTACTTTAAAGCGACTATGGACCACAAAGACCCGGACGGTTACCAGGGAAGTCAGCACAGCAAAGAAGAGTTCAAACCTTTGCCATTTCTCTCAACCGACCAAACACAAAAGGTTGAGGTGAACCAGTCACAATACAACTATGCTGTAAGTCCCAAGAGAGAACCCGCCAGCGGGAATTATGGTCCTTATGTAAAAAAGCCCATCAACAACAGCCAGCTTTATCATTCTGGGCCCAACGTATCTACACCAAGACCTCCTCATGTCCATCCTACAGACACCTCGGACCTTGCAAAATATATGATGCGTCGAGAGATGGTTAGTTCCGGGTTGCTGAAATTCGATGATCAACCTGAGAATTACTGGGCGTGGAGGACATCGTTCCAGTCTGCAGTTTGGGATCTGAATCTGCTACCACAAGAAGAGTTGGATCTGCTTGCAAAATGGCTCGGACCACAATCAGCTGCTCAAGCAAGAAGAATCAGAGCAGCTTACGTCTACGACCCTAGGGCAGGTCTCAACATGGTGTGGCAGCGACTGGAAGAATGTTTCGGTGCACCAGAAATCATAGAGCATGCACTGTTAAAGAGAGTTGAGGACTTTCCAAAGGTGTCGAACAGAGAGAATCAGCGTTTGAGGGAACTAGGAGATCTTCTTCTGGAGCTACAAGCAGCAAAGCAGAACGGCTATCTTCCCGGCCTTTCTCATCTGGATACAGCACATGGAGTCAACCCTATCCTGGCGAAACTCCCATATAACCTGCAGGAGAAGTGGGTTAACGTTGCTTCAAAATACAAGAGAGAATGTGGTGTGTCTTATCCTCCATTCTCATTCTTTGTCAGATTCATCAGTGAAGAAGCCAAGGTTCGCAACGACCCTAGCTTTGCTTGTGTTACGACTTTCAACCTGAGAACAGAAAGACCAACAAGTTTAAAGCAGAAACACCAGCTTCCAATCTCTGTCAGGAAAACGGATGTGTCGCCAGCAGGTGGAGCTAGTCAACATCTTACCACTGACAAGAGCATCACAGACCCTGATAAACAGTGTCCTCTGCATGGTAAACCGCATCCACTGAGGAAGTGTCGTCTGTTCAGAAGTAAGAGTCTAGAAGAAAGAAAAGCTCTCCTGAAAGACAAGTATATCTGTTTTAGATGCTGTTCTTCCACTAGTCACATGGCGAAAGACTGTAATGTGCCATTAAAGTGCAGAGAATGTGGAAGTGAAACACATACTACAGCTCTTCATCCAGAACCTCTCCCTTTAAAGTGGAAAGGCTCTGCTGCATCAGAAGATCATGGCGGGGAGCAGGAGGAGCAAACAGCTACGGATGTGACATCAAAGTGCACTGAAATTTGTGGAAATTCAGCCGGTTCCAGATCATGTTCAAAAATATGTCTGGTGAGAGTGTACCCTGTCGGACAGCCAGAGAGAGCAGTCAAAATGTACACTGTTCTTGATGAACAAAGCAACCGCTCACTTGCAAAGACAGACTTCTTTGATCTTTTCAATATTGATGGACACTTAGAGCCGTATACATTGAAGACGTGTTCAGGAGTCATGGACGTCACAGGAAGGCGAGCAAACAACTTCATCATCGAGTCTCTGGATGGTACGGCACAGCTCTCTCTTCCTACTCTCATCGAGTGCGACATGATTCCCGATGATAGAGCGGAAATCCCAGCTCCAGAAGTTGCTCTTCACTATCCCCACCTGAAGCCAGCAGCAGGCAAAATCCCAGACGTCGATCCGCATGCAGAAATCCTCATCCTCCTTGGTAGAGACATTCTCTGTGTGCACAAGGTCAGAGAGCAGCACAATGGACTCCACAATGAACCATACGCTCAACGTCTGGACCTTGGATGGGTCGTTGTTGGAGAGGTGTGTCTCGGAGCTACACATAAGTCATTTCAAACCAAAGTCTACAAAACCAACATTCTACACAATGGACGAGCTTCACTTTTGGGTCCATGCACCAACAACATGCAGGTCAAAGAGAAGTTCAGTTGTCACACACCAAGCTTGAATCTTCAAAGCGCCATGTCTAACCAAGTGAGGGAGACCGACGATCTTGGTTATCAAGTATTTCAGAGAACAGAACACGACGACAACCTTGATCTGTCAATTGAAGATAGGATTTTTCTGGAAACACTGGATCAACAAACTTATAAGGATGAAGCAAACACATGGGTTGCCCCCTTACCTTTTCGAACACCACGGAACCGTCTTCCAAACAACCGACTTCAAGCTTTGAAGCGCCTGTCATCTGTAAGGCGCAATCTGGACAGGAAACCACAGATGAAAAAAGATTTCATCAACTTCATGCAGAAGATATTCGATGCGAAGCAAGCAGAGCCAGCTCCACCGCTAACAGAAGGCCAGGAATGTTGGTACCTACCCTTATTCGGCGTTTACCATCCACGCAAGCCAGATCAGATAAGAGTAGTGTTCGATTCCAGTGCTAAACATGAAGGACTTTCCCTTAATGACGTACTCCTCTGTGGTCCTGATCTGAACAACACCCTTCTCGGGGTCCTGATCCGTTTCCGCAAAGAACCAGTCGCAGTTACTGCAGATGTGCAGCAGATGTTTTATTGCTTCACAGTCTGCGAGGAACATCGCGATTTTTTGAGGTTCTTGTGGTATGAAGATAATGACCTGCAGAAACCAGTGAAAGAGTTTCGCATGACGGTCCATGTATTTGGCAACAGTCCGTCGCCAGCTGTTGCTATTTACTGCCTACGACGAGCCGCTTCAGAGGCAACAGAGTCCACTCCCGAAGCAAGAGAGTTTGTCATGCGCAACTTTTACGTGGATGATGGACTTGCATCGTTCCCCACTGAAACAGACGCTATCAAGGTTTTGAAGACGTCTCAAGAAATGTTAGCTGAGTCGAACATCAGACTACACAAGATAGCATCCAACAGCAGCAGCGTCATGCAAGCCTTCCCCACAGAAGACTGGGCCAAAGATGTTAAAGACTTCGATTTTGGAGGAGAATCACCGCCCCTACAGAGAAGCCTAGGTCTCGGCTGGAACCTAGTGACAGACAGCTTCACCTTCTGTGTTTCCTCAGAGGAGAAACCTTTGACTAAAAGAGGCATTCTCTCCACAGTGAACAGCCTATTTGATCCCTTAGGGTTTGTGGCAC